>NC_139535.1:66628871-67324823 GCF_965153285.1 Podarcis tiliguerta | reverse complement strand
ATAATAATAATAATAATAATAATAATAATAATAAATAAGTAACTTGTTTGGATAACATTGGCATTCCAGTGTTAACACCATTTGTCTGGCTTAGACCTTGGTTACCTACTTTAGGATTATTTGAAGATGAGAATGGGGTAGTCTTAAGACAAGAGACAAAAGCTTCACAAACTAAACTTACATAATTCTAGCAAAGGCAAGTGTCAAGGTGAATTGTAGGTATTTTGATTACATTTATTGCCAAAAATGCTGGAAATATGACATATACAATAATTGATATTAATGCTGTAGGATTCTCTTATATATCTGTGGGTACCGGAATATAAAAGGTTTTGAAAGTTATTGATCAGGAAATTTCACTCACATAGGAACAATGAAGTAAATTCTCAGGTTTGGAAATGTCAGTGTTTGTATTACAGATAAGTTACGTGTGTGTGTGTGTGTGTGTGTGTGTGTAAAGTGCTTTGTCTTGTACAGTGGTACCTTAGTTTTTGAACATAATCTGTTCCGGAAGACCGTTCATCTTCCGAAATGTTCGAAAACTGAGGCACCAAGGCCTGGCTGTAATTGCGATGGAGAAAATTGGGGGATAAAACCTCAGCGGAAGCCGTTTGACTTCCAAGATGCATTCAAAAATGGAAGCATTTCCTTCCAGGTTTTTGGCATTCGGCTTCTGAAACATTCGGCTTCTGAGACATTCAAAAACCGAGATACCGCAGATTTCAGATTGTTGTAATCAACTAGCCTAGGATTACAAAAAATAAATAAAATAAATACCCTGTCTGTAATTCAGTAGTGGACCATGAATTTCAGGTGTCAAAAGATTGGGGTTTTTTTTGTTTTTTGTTTTGGTTCTTTACTAAAAGATCTGCATTTTAAAATATTCTGCACAGTTCATAATTATGTGTATTTAGAACACTTGTATACTTCTACACCAACAGCCATTGGGCCAAGAACCAAGGCAACTTTAGTTTCCGGAAGCCAATATAGCAGCTACCTCTGCCCTGTTAATGGATCCTATTATTTCAAAGAATGCATTTAGGAATGTGATGCCTAAATAAAGAGGTTATACTCTTATCTTAATTGCTAGGAGTGTAATATAAACCTTTTCAAAAGAGGATTGGGCAGTATCCAACTAACTTGTTCCATCAGCACAAGGAATTTTGCTTTTGCAACAGATCTCCCTCCCTCCCCACTTTCCTCTCCCCATGTGCCCTCTAAATCTGTTCTGGGTTTTTCTCCAACTCTCCAGAGCGGATTTGGGGAGGGTGTGGGACTATTAGAGAGGGTAAGTTTTGTTGCATAAGGAAAAATCCTAGTACCGATAGAAGAAGCTTGTTGGATACTGCCCATTGTCTCCAAACCAGATTTTCACAACTGAAATAAATTATTCCACCCAATATTAATAGAATTAAGAATGGCACCAGAGCTCATGAATAGCATAGGTGTAAGGTCACGCAGGGGTCAGCAAACTTTTTCAGCAGGGGGCTGTCCCTCAGGCCTTGTGGGGGACCGGACTATATTTTGAAGAAGAAAAAAGAACAAATTTCTATGCCCCACAAATAACCCAGAGATGCATTTTAAATAAAAGCACACATTCTACTCATGTGAAAACATGCTGATTCCCAGACCATCCGAGGGCTGGATTTAGAAGGTGATTGGGCCGGCTCCGGCTCCCAGGCCTTAGTTTGCCTACCCATGAGTTAGGACATTTTTAAAGAATAGCCCCAATGCAAAGGGTTTGGTGGGCGGCACCTTGTCATTATTTTAGAGGAACATTTCCAGGGATAGATAGCTGGGGAAAAAAACAGGAATGTGAGAGTCTTCCAAACTACCATATTTTTTGCTCTATAAGACGCACCAGACCATAAAACGCACCTAGTTTTTGGAGGAGGAAAACAAGAAAAAAAATATTCTGAATCTCAGAAGCCAGAACAACAAGAGGGATTGCTGCGCAGTGAAAGCAGCAATCCCTCTTGTTGTTCTGGCTTCTGGGAGAGCTGCCCAGCCTGCATTCGTTCCATAAGACGCACACACATTTCTCCTTACTTTTTAGCAGGGAAAAGGTGAGTCTTATAGAGCAAAAAATACGGTAATTTTACATGTTTTAGCTAGAGAGTTGGTCCAACTGCTGTCAAAAGATGTTCTAGCAAAGTAGGTTTGGAAAGCTGGGGACATTGTATACGGCATGGCTATGGTCAAAGAAGGCAAATTAATCACATGGCTGTTAGAGATAACTTCCAGTAGCAACTAAACAGACTTATTTCGTGCAAACATCTTATCAAAACCTCTATTTTCACATATCACTGTATATGAATGCTTTGCTGGTCCTGCTAAAATTCTTTGGACTTGGTTTTTTTCCTTTTTTCTTTCTGTTTTCAAAATGCAGCTATTCCCCGCCCCCTCCACCTCATTTTAGGGATATTTGATTTTTGCACTTGAGTTTGTGGAGACTACAAGATAAAATGTATTAATTGAAGTGCAGGTTTATAACAGTGCCTATTGCTGTCTGCCTGTTTGCCAACCGTTGAGATCAGGGAGCCTTTAAGGACCTCTTCAGCTCCTTGAATCTAGGAATCTTGCCTCTCTATACTGTGACTTTTTCAGTACGTAATGTTTAAAATCCTGCCGGTGGCCTTTTATAACAAGCAATTCTTTCATTTACTTTTTTTGTTATCAGTTTTCAGTTTAGCCATTGTAACATTTCACTGTTTTTTTTTAAAGAAATGCTTTTCCCCTTCTCATTTGTTTTCTCCATTAACATTTCCATTGCTTATTTCTTGTGCCAGTGTACTGTGTCACCTCACCTAAGGAAGACAATAGGTATAGGGAGCCACCGCCCACCCCGCCAGGATATATGGGGATTTCCTTAGCGGACTTAAAGGAAGGATCACCTCACCACCCACACCTAAAACCTCCAGACTATAGTGTGGCGGTGCAGAGGTCAAAGATGCTGCATAGCAAGCTCTCTAGGCTCTCCTCCACTCCTCTGAGTAGCGAACCAGTGGCTTGTTTTCCAAAGAAGATGCCTCAGTTGCATGGCCGACAGCCGTCCCATCCTAAGCTAGCAGATATGACTGACGCAAATAGTGAAGAGGATGGTATGTTGAAGATCTAATTTGACAGCTATTTAGTAAATTGGTGTGTGATTTGTAAGTGTGGCCAATGCACGAATTGTCTGACCTCACCAGGATCACCTTGAGTGTGCTTCAGTGATTTCCCCCCTCCGCTTCTAAATCAATTGCACACGCTTTTCAAGTGCGTACTGTGAAATGAACAACCCTTTAAAAAATCCAGCACATTAATCACTGTGTTCATGATTAACCAGCATGTGTCCAACAAATGCAAGTATAAAGCCAGGTGCACAGAGTGGTCCACAGTTCTTGTCCCTGAAAGGCAGATGTCTCCCAAAGAGCCTATAATATTTGTTTATTTTGTACGTAACAGAAAGATGCTTCAGAATGAAATAAACCAAACTAGGTCTACGAAATTGCTAGTGCATACAAGCAACTTCTGTCTTGGTTAGGGGGGAAACAGATGGGCCCCTGCCACATGGTGGCCATCTGTAAGCTCCTCTCATGTAGTAAGCTGGGCATTTCCTCCTGTACAGCTCTGTGGGGCTATAAGGCTGAGTGTCCCAGATATCCAGAATCAAGATATTACTGGCTGCCCAGGCAGCTGGAGCTAAAACGAAGTGCAGTTTAAAGTCGTGGCTGCACATTAAATGGCCATTAGTTTCCACCCTTACGTTTTTGAAGGGGATGCTATCAGACTGAAAACAGCTGAGACTTTAAATTGTAGTTTCAATTATTTACAAGCAAGAGTTGCAAACCTCACGAAATTGCTTAGTGGGCACAGTTGAGCCCAGAGGGACCCACTAATTGGACCACGCTGGTACTTTGCACTTGACCCCTTTCCCAACCTTTTTACACCTCAACAATCATCTCCTAAAGGGCTTAATTCCCCAAATCATGAAGATTTAAAAGGGGTCTAAAGTGAAGGTTTTGCTTGCTTCCCCCCCCCCCCCACTTTACCTAATGAAAACAGGCAACTTTGATTTTGCAATTTATTCCATTTGTTGTCCACTTTCTGTTGTCCACCACTCTTGGTTGTTTGGCACAATCTCTCCCCCCCTCCCCATTTTTAATTGAATGCATGAATTGAAATTCCTCTTTGAGTGTGCTTTTACAAAATTAGAAATTTGGCACAAATTTGGCCTGACATGCTTCCTTGTGTTGAAAAAGCTCTTAGTTGTGCTATACGCACAGTGCTGTGTTTCAGAAGAAGGGGAATGATGGTGGGTAAAAGGAAGGAAATGTATGTGTATATACATATCAGTGTGGGATCATGTTCCTAATCTCTCGGATACTTAAGCGCTCTAAAAATAGCACATTAGGATGCATTCCCCAGCTTCAAATTCAAAATAATCCATTATTTTATTTTTGTACTATAATTTTATCCCGCCCGTATAGTTCTTTCCCCATCCAGGTGAGCCAGATGAGGCTCAGAGTGAGTGTGCATCAGTGACTGATGGGAAATTTGGATCCAGTCATCACTGCACCATGCTGTACCTCATTAAATGAGTCCCAGTCAACTGACCCCTTCGAAACTATGGCTGAGATCAAAATACCTATGTTAGATGTACCCATGACTTGGGCATATGCAATGGGATTTTTAACTTTATGTTGAAACTCCTCATATTGGTCATTGTTTCTGCCATATGAAGTGCCCAGTCTCCAGACGTCTTTTGAATTTGTATTATGATTGAAAGCATCCCATGCACACATTCTGTTGCTTGAGCACACACACAAAGCAGAGTTTTGTGTGTGTGCTCAAGCAGTAGCATGTGTGCCTTGTAGCTTATCTGAAGAGTATATAGTAAAGGAAGCTACTGGGGGGAAGAAGGCTGATAAGCAGTGATGTTTCCATAGGTCTAACATACGCAGCTTCCCAAATCCTTTTAGAAAAAGAAAAAGAAATCACTGCATGACAGAAAGGACATGTAATATTTTGCTTAAGCTGACAGCATGTTTCTTTTCATTTTTGTTCACATGATCAAAAGCATTAAGGATGGCTGCAAGGGAGGATTTTGAATGCTTTGAAAATGCATGCCACTCATTTGATTTTGAGTCGGGGAAACCCGGTGGGGAGCAGCTTTCACGTTCAGAGTGGGTGTGGTCAGTGTATGGACTAAATGTCTTGCATGTTTATGGAACAGATGGTTTACTGTGTTTCTCTTGCTTCACAGAAGATGAACAAGTTTCAGCAGTCTAGCCTTTGCGCTGCCTGTGAAAATTGCCCCGAGTCACAGTAACATTGGAAGAAGGAATTGTACAATATTGTTAGCTGTAGCTGACAGCTTGCTGCTATTGACTTCAAATGTTGCATTTGCTTGTCGTCTGAATAATATGACGGACCTAATCTGGATCCTAATTTTGAACTTCTTTTGCTTCACTGCAATCAGCTTCACAGCCTAAGAAAACTATTTATATCCTGAGAGAGACAGACAACAATTTCTAAGGAATACTGACCCTGAATTGCAGAAAGCAGAATCCAGAAGGACCTCCCTTTTAACGAAGTGGGGCCAACTTGGAAACATTCTTCTGCAGGAAACCTGTAGACGCTTTTGGTAGACTTTGCTCAGATATTTTCTTTGTGACCATTACGGCTCTCAATTGAAGAATGTTATTTTACGTGCTTACGGAACTGCAACACTTCAGCGAAACCAAGGATACATCTGCAGCAATCTGAAGAGTAATTTATTAATTTGGAGTTTATAATAAGGCTTTGGTTTGTTTGTTTGTTTATATGTGTATTAGAATGCTCTGGTTGGCTAATGTGAATGCTTTTACAAAGAAAATAAGGTAACAAATTATCTTGGTGTTAATGACATGTTTTATGCTAGCAAAACACCGTGGATTTCTGAGGAACTGGATGTCATGAGTGCAGCTAGAGGTTTACACACATTGCCACATAAACCTCTCTTGTAAAATGCCAAGCCCTGACGTGTGTATTGAGTGTGCTTTAATGTGCATAGTGTAGTGGAACACTGCCATCTGTTGGTCCTGTATTTTAAAAGCGGTGAAGTACATGTGACCGCCGTCCTTTCAGCTATCAAATGAAAGAGGAAGTACCTGCAGTTCTTTTCTTTCCCGCATTCCATTTCTTGCCCTTCCGTCAAATTGAATCATGCTGTGTGTGTTACGTTGTATTTACAGCGCAATCTCCTGTGAACCCGTCCAGTGCAAGTCCCCTTGCAACAAATGGAAGAAGCTGCCAGGTCCTGAACTTTTGAGCTGCATTCAGTTTGCACCGGAGAAGTGCCCGTCAAGTGATGCTCAGCTTGAGGTGTTCAAACAAGGAGAACTTTGGAAATTGGAACGGAACGTTAGGTTTTTGTTCTTCTCCTTAAAAAAACAAAGCTATATATGCACAATGCTGTGCTTGATTCTCAGGCCTCAGATTTACCTGGAAGCATTTCCCCCCCAGTTCCAGAGTTGAAAACTGGATGCAGTTACTTGCTCTGTAGCTGCTGTGACACACTCTCCACTAGACTGAACTCATATGATCCTGGCTGAGCCTTCATATCTGGAAACGACTTTGAGGCTAAACCCCCTTGAGGCTCGCCTCCGGTTAAGCTCTGCACTTGAACTGTCAGCTTCCTTGCAACCACAATGTCTTAGAGAAAAACACAAAAGAGGGAAGGTGTTTAGAATTTCAGTCTTCGGGAACAAAAACTCAGCACAAAATGTGTGGCCATCAATAACTTTGAATATTTGCACTGCAGACTACTGTATGCTTATCTTTCTGTCTTTGTGGCCAGGACTAAATTTAGTGTGTTTCAGCGTCCAGATTATGCCATATTCTACATCCTCGCCCCCCAAAACCATTTTGAATACTTGAGGTATAGGGTCTTTACAAACGAGATAACCCACTCTTAGAGCGAACCTGTAAAGTGTAGCCTTTAATTTATTACCATCCATGGGAATCCATAAATACTGCTCACTAATCTCCAATGCTGAGCACATTTGTGGTTAGTTTAGAATGAGAAACAGCTGGGGACTCGTGCCTTCAGTTGCTCTGGGATATGGAGGCACTTGGAAGCAGCCGGACTCTTTAACTCTCTCTCAAGCGTCTCAGAAACCTACTGTGACTGCAGGATCAAGCCCTTCCCCTTGTCCAAGGCTTCGGTGCAGGGCTACAAAGATGCTCAGTGACTTTGAAGCACTTCTGAAACCCAGGGCAGCTGCAGGCACATCATCCCATCCTTTTACGGACCCTGAAAGTAGTTCTATTGTTTGTGCTTTGGAGGTGCTCTGATGACCCAAGTTAGGGGAGGAGCAGGGTTGTTTATGACCAAATCTTTGGAATTGTTATCAAGGCACCATCCTCCAAAACATGCGGACATCTGGCCGTATTAAATATAGTCTGCATTTGTGTGTGTGTAGAAAGATATATATATCTATCTAAGTACATGCATATGCAGAACACACACACAAGCTAAGGAACAAAGTAAGTCACTGTTTACAGTTAGGCTAAGCTGAGGTTGCAGCTTTGCTTTACTTAGCCAACCAGAGTACATGGAGAAGAACTGGAGTTCCCTGCATTTATTTTCTTCCTCTAGCAATTACCCAGTCAAAGATTATAAATGGATGTATATTTCAGGTTTACCTGTAAATCCTAGTACCTTAAATGTTTACAATCCAAGCTAGAAGGAAGATGTTTGTCAATTTTAAAGGTGCCTCAGAGTAACTTATTTTTTTACTGTTCAAGTTGTACTAAGCTTTCACGTTTTCTTTTGAGTCTGAGGCAGATGCAGAATCCAAACACACGTACCAAAAAACAAAATGTAACTCCCTAAGCCTTCTATATGCATGATCCATATTGACTTAGGGCAGTGCTAGTGAACCGGAGGGTGTTTGGACAAACCTATGCCATTTCTGGCAGCCTGCTGAGGTATTCCGTTGATGCCTTGTAACATGGAATTACAAACCAGAAAATAATAGGAGATGGAGAGGCTCTCTTGATTCATCATTTAGTTGGCTAATCACATGTTAATACTCTAGCCTTAAGTATCTGAGAAAAGTAGCTGCGCAATCAGTCTGCTCTCTTTTCTTTGCCTCCAAGGCCTTAATGGGAGCGATCAACTTGTATGGGCCTTAATGAAATAATATCAAAACCTGACTCAAGTTGGCAGCCGTGATTTCTGCATATACGGCAATGTTGACGCAGGCACAGACCAACCCACAGTGACATTTTCTAGCACAAACCCCACTAGGAATTCCATATTATTGCAACTTCATCTGTTGAGTGAGACTTGTTTAAGATACAGTCTTGGTGGAAAGTGTGCATAGGCCACAATCCATGAGTGCCATAGCAGAGGCAGGGAAGAAGCACCTGTGCAGCTAGATAACGGTGTTGGATCCAGATTAAGCCATTCTTTAGTCCTGCAGTGGGGCGCCTTATAGCTCTCCTGATAATGAACTGCAGCTCCCACCAACCTCAGCCAGCATGGCTTGTGGTCATAGTAGTTGCATTCTACTGACCT
The DNA here is from genome assembly GCF_965153285.1 of Podarcis tiliguerta. Lineage (NCBI taxonomy): Eukaryota > Metazoa > Chordata > Lepidosauria > Squamata > Lacertidae > Podarcis > Podarcis tiliguerta. Next base: position 67,316,275 of record NC_139535.1, on the reverse strand, counting down.
TGGGAGGACCATAGCTTTCCCCAAGCCGGCTTAAGTCCCCTTAGGCATCATTAACTTAGTCTGGATCCAACCCACAGTGAAGTTTTTACGGTGAGTTTCACTCCCTAGAATGAGCAAGCTGCTATTCTGTTTAAAACTTCTGGTTTCCTGTTCAGCCAGCTGACCGCAGTGAAGAACCTCAATGACTCTAGCTCTGCATAACATGCATAAAGTGCTAAGGATGCAACCATACTTGCCATTAAAAAGTTTGCAAACCTCAAGCCTTAGCTTCAGTTTTCATCTTAAGTATCAAGTGGTGCATATGTGCTAACATAACTGCAAACATAATAGGGAATACTGATGTTTTGGGGCCAATAATATAATTTCTCAGTAACCTCAAATACTGTTTTAGCTTGACGGAACAAAACGAAAGGATTAAGGCATTCTCGCTTGAGGGTAGTCCTTCTCCATTTGATAATCCTGATACTCCTTTCATTTACATTATTGACAAATCTCAAGGTCTGCTCACCTTGTCTGAAGATCATCGAACCAGCCATTTGATAACAATCACCCTCTTAAATTTGGTTTTTCCATATCTACAGCATCAGTAATACTCTTTTTTTAAAAGTACATTGGTGTTCAAGCCACTGCACATCTTGTTAATCATGTTGTCCTATAGAGCCCATATACTGTAAATATGCTCTGGGTAAATGAACTCTTTTGACTGCTTCCGATTTGCACAGTGTGAATTGCCTCAGTCTGTCCTTGCTCTGATCTTCATTTGTTTGTTTGCTTCCCGCCCCCCTTTTAATCAGCTGGTCACATTGATCAGGGACACTAGCCAAAATGGGTGGATACAAAGAGACAGAATCACCTTTTTTTAACCAGTTCACATGAAAACTTTTCTTAATCCTATTCTATGCTGTTTACATGACTTTAATTCTTAATGTTTATGAGTACATTGTTGGCATGTTCTGTGCTTTTGTCCCTTGCTATATAATTTCTAAGATCATGTGTTTGAAATGGCTGCCTCTTCTCTGCACATAACCTTTATTATTATTATTTTTACAATATATTGTGAGGAAACGTGTCTCAAACCAAACAGGATATGTCCTTTAAAGCAGGAAAGTTTGGAAATCTGAAACATGGAACCAATGTCAACTTTTGCCTCCATGTTGTGACATGGGTAAGAAGGAGGGGGAAAGTCCTCCTCACGTGTAAGTAGACCAGTGAACTGTACATCATTTTAAGCTTGCCCGTTGAGTGCTATTTGATGCTGGGCTTATAATGTTGATGAACTGCATTGTGGAAATGTGCATAATATTGGAGTAGAAAAAGTGTACTAGATGTACTGATGTTTTCCAATTTTGTAATTTTGAAGGTGCCCATGTATTTATATGCACTCTGCTTGCCCTGAGACACAGTGTCAACCTAAGGTAAACTAAAACATTGTGTTCTCGCCCGAAGAGTCATTCTTTCTATGCTAAAGATGAGAGGACTTTGCACAGACACTAGTAGAGGTGGCGTTTACTTAGGCTTTTGAAATCACTTCTTAGGGCCTGATCCTACTGTGATTTGAAGTAAGAGGTGAGCTGCTCCTCTTTATTAGCTTCTCTGAGGAGGTCAAACCAGGACAAAAAGAAACCTAGCCCATTCACTTATCAGCAGCAGCACAGTTATATGTCCCATATAATTGGCATTACATTAAATGTAATTTTAAAGAGGATATTACTTGCCTTCAAAGCTGATCGGGAAAATATGGGTGATCCCTTGTTGACAAAAGCTTTTTAAATGCCAACAGTTTAAAAATCGAGTAGGAAACAAATTTGGCTCTGGTTCACCTCTCTTTTTTGTCATTGTCTTGTCTTTTAATTTTTATATATATATACATGGAATGCAGTTTAGCTTGGTATTAATGACTTTTTGCATATGTGAGCATATGGGCAAAAACTGCACAGTTGTAATGGTATTCTGATAGCAATTGTAAAACTGCACAAGTCAGTGATTGTAAAGTATTCTGTAACAAGCAATGTTTGTCTTCTATTTTTTGATACCTCTTACACTTATGTCTTTTAGAAAGACAGTGCCTCTGTATGCTTTTTTTGTATTTTTACCGAGTGATTGTAAATATTTGTTATATTTTTGGTTAAGAGAATGTTTAAAAGTACTGTTTAATATCCAATCTACTAATGTTGTTGGAATCAATAAACGACTTACTTAATATGGATTATTGTGAATGGTTTCCTTCTATCCTCATATTCGCACCCACCCCAGGACTTAACCACTCACTTGGGAAACTGTGTCCAGCCTGCCTCTGATACTGATTATCCATGCTGGGGTGTTTATAGAGGAAATCTCTCTTTTTGTTGTTTTTGCAGGCACTTAATACAGTGGGTGGAGAACTTCCAGATGTTGCTGCAGTATAGTTCCAACTTGACCATTGGCCAAACTGGCTGGGACTGATGGGATTTGGAGTCCGTCATCATCTGGAGGACCATGGGTTCCCTACCCTTAATATGTGCAATTGCTTCCTCTAGTCCACATGCTCTTGGGCATATTTAACTTCATTGCAAGCAATAACTTGGGTGCAAAGGTAGCGGAAAACACTATGTACAGAAGGGCTATCTTTTTCTTTCCCTAGCAGAGGTGTGCCACATGAGAAAAGTGACCCTGGATCTAGAGAAGGCTTTTCACAAGGTCCTTATTCAAAACCTTTTCATAGTCCATTTGAGCTTGTATTCTACAGCTTATCTTTTCTGGCATGTTTCTCAAACTGTATCACAACCCCCCCCCCCCCCCCATATCATGCAGCAGTAGGAGAAGTATTCTGGGTAAGAGTTCACAGAACAGCACTAATATATTTTCTCCTTCCACCCTGTTGGTTTGGACCAGAGCAGTGAGTTTAAGCTGGTGCACCTGTGTCAAATTGTGATTATAGAGAGCAACCCTGTGCATCTTTGCTGGCACTGAAGTCCCACTGCATTCAGTAGAGCGTAGTCAGGTAAGTGTGTTGAATCACAGCCTTCTTTAAAGGGGCCTACTTTAATATTAGCAAACAAGGATATTTTGATCATTCAGCACCATCAGCCTGAAGCAATTACTTTAACCACAAGTAGTCACTTATCTGTGCAATATTTACTTCAATCTATTGTTGTTTTGGGTGCTTGTTGACTCATTAATTTTATTATTATTATTTTTATAAAATATTTCTATCATTTTGTTTGTAACCTGAAGTTTCCAGATTTGGCATGTTGAAATGGAAGATTTGGACTAGAAAACATTTACTGCAACCTTCTGTGGTTAAAACCGATAAGAAAGAGCACACAATGTGTGCCAACTTATAAAATCTAAGATACAAAATTATTTGCTGCTGCAATATTTATACACCACCAGAGGGCAGCATGGCATGTCGTTTTCTCCACTTACTAATCAAGGCTGTAGCAAGAATGGCAGTAGCATGAACGGTCAATATGTTTTAGACAAGCACTTGTCAAAACATAACCTTATCCCTGAACTAGCTACAAGAATACACTGCAGCCTTCTGCATCTGACAAGATTCTTAGCCTTAGCCCCTGATTCAATAGGCGAGAATTTGGAGCATCTGTTGTACATAACAAAATAAGGAATAGGCCTGAGCTAAAATGGCCCCACATTTTGCCACTCTATTAGCGGGTGGAGATTTTGACAGGGTTCAGGGCGTGGCAAGGGAACTTATTCCTGGCAGTGGAAGAGCTGCTTTTAGCGATCAGTGGGCAGCTGGCATTTCATTAAAATTACCTCCATAGCAGCTGCCATTTCTGTCCCAGATGCCCTGGATTAATTCTATGTCTGAGCCTGAGGTAAAGAACTCAAGGCCCTGCAGATGTTGCTGGACTATAACTCCCATCACCACTGACCATTCTGGTTGGGGCTGATGGGAGTTGGAGTCTAACTCTTATCACCATCTAGAGGGCTGCAGACCCCCCAGCCATATACTTTGGGATTCTCACAAGCAGAGCGCAAATGCTACAGCCATTCCCAGTTTGTCTCCAGCACCTGGAGTTCTAAAGTATCTTGCCATGTACCTAGGGGATTTGTTATCAGATAGCTGCCTAAGACGGTGCCAAGCTAGTAGCCGCTTGAGCCCAAATGTTGCGATTGAACCTTTGGGATAATGTGTCTTGCTCTCACAATGTGAGTTTGCGCTGGCCAAAGAAAAATGTCCTGGAGGTGTAATTTGATGCTGAAATGTGCACTGTATTTGGCAAACCAAAAGCATAGTCCTATCAGCCCAGGGAATGGACCATTGTCCTCATGTCCTGCTCTGGGCTTCCCAGAGGCATTTATTTGGCCGCTGTGGGAAGGAGGTTGTTAGACTAGGTAGGTTCTTGTCCTGACCCTGCAGAACTCTACTTATGAGAGCCAGCATGGTGTAGTGGTTAAGAGCGGTGGACTCGTAATCTGGTGAACCGGGTTCGCATCTCCGCTCCTCCACATGCAGCTGCTGGGTGACCTTGGGCCAGTCACACTTCTTTGAAGTCTCTCAGCCTCACTCACCTCACAGAGTGTTTGTTGTGGGGAAGGAAGGGAAAGGAGAGTGTTAGCCGCTTTGAGACTCCTTCGGGTAGTGATAAAGCGGGATATCAAATCCAAACTCTTCTTCTTCTTATGTTAAAGTACTAACATCTATGTACATTTCTCTGTATCGTGATTTGCTGATCCCATGTTAAGAGAGAATCTTCCACTAAGTACTTTCGTGTCTTGTAGGGCTCAAAGAAAAGAGGGGGAACTCTTGGGGGAACTTGTTCAGAAGTACCAGAAAGCACCCCCCCCTTTGCTTTTTGTTTTCATGTATTTATAGCTCCAGTGACGGGACATCTGCATTTGCCCAATACCAATTCAGGATGTGTTGTCTCTCCTTCAACTGCTCTTGTGCTGTGAAATTTTGTCAATACATAGTTAGCAGGTGGTGCTTATGGGACTAGACCCAGAGGGCAATTTGCATGGAAGCAGCAGCTCTGAGGTGAAACATCCTCCTAATTTAGGATTGTTCTGGAACCAGTTTGGGCTCCTTTCGCTGAAAACCAAAGCATTAAATATTGGCTTGTATGTTGGTGCAGTGTTCCATTAGCGCAAGGTCGTCTCTCCTGTAACAGGCCTTTTCTCTCCTTCCCATCTCATGCCCACTCCTTAAATTGGTTCTGGCAGTTGCCCACCCCTACAGAGCACATCTGTGGGGGCTCTCATGGAGAAGAGAGAGAGGAAGTCTCATTGTGCATGTGGAAGTCCTATGTGCTAATAAGATGGTACAACTTATGTTGAATCTGGCCCATTTGTTGAACTCCGGTGTAGCTTTCAGTGGTGGACAGGCCTAATACGAGTGCAGATCTGCACTTTTAGTTCTTCAACAGAGCCAGATTGGGCAGCTGCTCAGAGTTTCCTAAATCATTCTCTTTCCGACCGATTCAATATGCAGATGGACTGTTGCTAAAGTAGCTGCCATTTAGTCAATAACCTCAAGCGTTGTATAACAGTTTTTCCTCTCTACAGTTCACAGGGAAGGAACAATTTAATGGCTCATTGGGATTACTTTGTCAACTAATGGCTCAGGCAGCATCTTTCATGTCCTGATTTTGGCTAATGGTGAACTAATTCGCTGAACTTCTCTTGATCTAAAAAGTCTAATCAACCAAGGCTTTTTTCATCTTGTTTGGCCTCATAGTGCTTCCTCGCCCCCTCCCTTTGAAAGCAGAGATGTTGTCTTACATGAAAGTCTGTGTGTTTATATGCCCTGAATTCTCAACCTGAGAACAAAATACATTCTCTGGAGTGGAGCGGTGGAGAAAGGGGCAATTGAGATGATCAAGGGGCTGGAGTAACTCCTCTGTGAGAAACAATTGGGGCTTCGCCCTAGTTTAGAACAGGGGTCAGCAAAAATTTTCAGCAGGGGGCCAGTCCACTGTCCACCAGACCTTGGGGGGGGGGTGGACTATATTTTGGGGGGAAAAAAATGCCCCACAAATAACCCAGAGATGCATTTAAAATAAAAGGACACATTCTACTCATGTAAAAACACCAGGCAGGCCCCACAAATAAATAAAATCATTTGTATGCTACTGTTTTAGGCATACCCACCCAGAGTGGATCACAGCACCATAAAAGAATATATTTACCATATTTTTTGCTCTATAAGACTCACTTTTTCCCTCCTAAGAGGAAATGTGTGTGCGTCTTATGGAGCGAATGCAGGCTGCGCAGCTATCCCAGAAGCCAGAACAGCAAGAGGGATTGCTGCTTTCACTGCGCAGCGATCCCTCTTGCTGTTCTGGCTTCTGAGATTCAGAATATTTTTTTTTCTTGTTTTCCTCCTCCAAAAACTAGGTGCGTCTTGTGGTCTGGTGCGTCTTATAGAGCGAAAAATACGGAATATGGTGCTTTTTTATGGGGGAATGCAGGGGGACGCATACCCCTAAACATTTTGTTAATCTTTGTACTTTTGTCCATTTACTGTATTTATTTTCCCCGATTTTAACTATAAAAAGCGTTTTTCTTGAGTCAAAATGAGAGTACCCCTAAACACACACACACACAAGAGATATAACATATATATGAGATATAACATAAGAACAACAGCAGTTTAAGCAATATTTTAAAAACTTGGGCCAGGTAACTCAATTTACAAACGTCAATATAAATGACCACCCATCCAACCAAACCATCTGTCCTAAAATAACCAATTCAGAGAGAATAACCATTAAGAGAAAATGGCCAAATGAGACACGTTTTAAGGCCAGCTTAAACACTAACCCTGTTGGACAATATGCGCCTCTGTCGGGAGGGAGTTCTGGGGGCCACCAAAGTAAAGGCCCTGTCTCTCATGCCTGCTAACTGAATTCACTTGCTGAAATATATTTATTTATGAGATGAAAAGCTATCCAGGCAGCTTATAGCCAGTGAAAAGCAATTATAAAAAAAAGATAAAACACCCTGCTAGACACATATAATGAGGTACTATCATTTGGGAAGTTATTCTGAACCAATGCTTTTGCAGTGTGTGGCAGCCCACTGAACCCACTTCTTTTGTCTGCTTGGGTAGAGACATCCAAGTAAAAAATACACATCTTTTTTATTGGTTGTGAACCATGCTTATATATATAGCTGCCTTAAGTAGAAAAATACATGAATGGGAAAGGACTTCTGTTTATTTTGCCAAGAAAACTGATTTAAACATGTGTGCGTTGCACTGCGTGCGATCAGCAGGTCCATTTATATTCCACTGGAAGGTGTGCATTAATGAGCATTTTATTGAACAAAATCAAATTAACAAGGAACAATTTCATTAGAAGAGATTTCTGCTTAATGAGTTGTTTTGGTACTAGCATCTTCTTCCATTGCTGTTGTTTTTTTTAAAGTTTGAAGAGCCCTAGCTTATTTAACCAATGTTGCTTTGAGTGGATAATTGGGATAAAACATATTTTTAAAGTGAAATACCGTAGTAAAAAAATGACTTCAAAATGTTGGCACACTGTGCATGAAACCCCAAAGGTTCTCCCCTTCTTGCCTTCTTTAAAAGCTTCATATAAATGCGACAAAATGGGACAATTTACCTTCACAAGCTATCCCCCTCATTGATGAATTCTCATTATACATATTGTCTTTTTTTCACAAATCTCATTATTTCCATTTTATTGCTATGCACTTGCCCCTGAAGCACTGGCTTATTAAACTCAGGTTGCAGGCAACAGTTATTTATGCTATTAAATCACAGCCATAACATTTTAAAGCCCTCCCGTTGTTTAGATTTACCCCCCTTTAAAAAATAAAAAAAAAATGTTGTCACTTTTGTAAATGGGGAAAAATGGATACTCCTACCAGATCAACCAAATCCATACATTTCTCTTTGTAGACATTCTCCAGGAGGTGGGCATGGGGACCATGCAAAATGCTTTGCCAAATGGAGGCAGAAGCAAAGGCAGGTGTTGTCGGTAGCAGTGGCGTGCAGTGAAATTTTTCATGGGAGAACAGTTGCGAGACCAATTGCAGGGGTGGTGAGGACATATCACGATGTCCTGATGTCGTGTGCGTAAGCATCGTGCCTCCCTCCCTAAGCTGGGGAGAAGCTTTCTGGGCTTTTGGAAGGAGGCCTCAGGCCTCTGACAGGATGCTGGAGCCCCCCACCTCTTTCCCAAAGCTGCGAGAGATTGGGAAGGTGGCAGAGGGGCTCTTGGACCCGTCGGAACATCAAGCAGAAGCTTGGCCCTGGGAGAGAGGGGTCCAGTATGAAGAGAACATGGCGGAAGTTTTCTCCAGTCACACCTGTGTAGAACTTAATGTGGTTGCAGAAGTTTCCTCTGATAGCAAGACAGAGTTCTCTAGTAACATTGGCATTTTTTGACATGGTCGTGTGTCGGTCATTTTACTTCTCTACCACCATCACTCTCCTAAATTTACTTTGACTTTTTCACTAGAATTTGGGGGAATATTTGTCTCCGATACAAGTTCTGCCCTCAGGTGGTTTTCACCATATACCATAGGGAGCGAACAGCTCACACGCAATCCATCATGGTCGCCATGACAGAATCACACGGTCAAGCAGAACAGAAAGTCAACACACTCCATTATGCATTTCGCACGAAGCGGTCTCCCCCCTCCCCTGCTATGTCCTATTTTCCTTACACCTTTGGGGAGCTCGTTCAATTTGCTGTCAGCCAGTAATTTATTTATCGCGATGCATAGCTTTAGGTTACCCCTTAGAGTGGAGAAGGGGCTAGGAAAAGAATTCAGTTACATGGAGGATGTGTGTTTTATGTAATAGATACCTGTGGGGATTTTGTTTGTTTGCTTGTTTGTCCTAAGGAGAGGACTTTTCTTCTTCTTTGTGAAAATGGGTTTTTCATACATGAATGTGCGAGGCAAGATCTGAAGTCTTGTAACAAACCACTCTATTTTATTTTCATTTTCTTGAGATGCAGCTAACTACTCATCCTGCACTTGGTATCTGAGTTGCATTTGTGGAGCTTCAAGCGAAGGGAACTGCACCAAGAAAATAAGTTGCTCATGTCAAATTTTAAAATTGACATTTTTTTAATGCATTGGCAGCTAAACCAGGTTTCGCTTAATTTTCTTGATGGAGCAGATTCTTTAGTAGTGTGGTGGCTAATTGTTGCCTAAAATACTTGTTCCTCAGTTGTTTTTATCAAAAGAAAACAATGATTTCAGTTGATTGAATGTTGCCAGGTGTACAGTGGTACTTCGGGTTACATACGCTTCAGGTTACATACGCTTCAGGTTACACACTCCGCTAACCCAGAAATAGTGCTTCAGGTTAAGAACTTTGCTTCAGGATAAGAATAGAAATCGGGCTGTGGTGGCGCGGCGGCAGCAGGAGGCCCCATTAGCTAAAGTGGTGCTTCAGGTCAAGAACAGTTTCAGGTTAAGAACAGACCTCCAGAACGAATTAAGTTCTTAACCCGAGGTACCACTGTATGGGGGTGCCTGGGTTGGGTGGGGAGTGAGGAATCCATATAGCTATTGCCTTCGCACAGGGATGGAAGATGCTGCAATTGCGGCCGCAACACAGGAGGCTGCCTCATACTGAGCCAGTCTTGTTCATACCAGCTGGCAGCAGCTTCCCAGAGTTCCTGGTAGGGGCTCTCTCCAAGCCTCACCTAAAGATGCCAAGGGTTAGTCCTGGGATCAAAATGCACGTCAGGATAAATGTTAAGGTTGAGACTTGTGACAGACTTCAGACACCATCCCTGCATAGTTGTGCACTTGTACTATGTACAATACTCCTTAAGGTGGTTGCTGCAGTGCAGTGGATGGGGAAAGGTGGCTCCAAAACCCTGTTCAGCTTTGCAGCTCAGTAAGTGTCATTTTGGGCCAGTCACAATCTTTCAGGCTAACAGGAGTGCCAAATATATTTAATGGTGATTTTTTTTATTAAAAAAAACTAAACAAAACAAATCTACAGCATCTTAGGATCAGATGCATGGAATGTTTCCCACAAACACACGGACATTAAAATCTACTCATTCATATAAAGGGTGATGTAGTCTCATCTCCCTTCACTTCTAAAAATCTAATGTTCTGATCAGCTGAAGTCCCAAAAGCTTGACAACAGTGTATAATTATTCACTGAAACTTGAGAAGAACTGGAGGGTTACCAAACCAGCTGGATTTGCAGGTGGCTGGAGTCCTGTCGTACAGTTTTGCAAGCAAATTACTCGCAAGGCAGCCTGCCGCATTGCCCTCTGCTGGTACATCTCCTGTGCTAGAAAAAGGTAGAGTGCACAGATGCATCACAAATCCACCTGTCCATCTCTCCTAGCATTAAAGGGGACAGTACACCTTTGACATGGAGGGGAGGGCACATTGAGTGACGTGTGCGGCCTCCATGGCCCACGTCAGTGGCTAGCACAGACAGCAAGGCCCTTGAGCTGGCACACATCATGAATGAAGAGCCAGACACTTAGGCTGGGCACCCACTAGAGCAAACGAGGCTACAAATGAGTCACTGTGTATGTGTGGTACATACATGGTCACTGAGCAGCCACTAGGTGTATGTGGCTATGCATCCACTTACCTAGTATTAAAAGTCTAATGTTTATTAAACAATTGAGAGCAGAGAGAAAGGATGTCCTGTTCTCGGTTTCTGTGCTGCATTATGCACCGTGCAGTGGTAACTGCACGGTGCATAGCTTTACCACTGGAGCATAGGATGACCAGTTTAGAGTCTTTTATTTAAAGGCGTTCTCAGGAGACGCTTGTTCTGTCCAAATATAAAGAATGGTAAGAACAAAGGCTTCAAAGTTGTCTATTGATATTTATTCAATTAACACACACAAACTTTCAGTTTAATACATTATATTAAGGGCTTTTTGTGTCCACTCAAGCTCCAAAATGCTGGGAAATTGAAGCCATGCCGTGTCCTTAACAGATGCATCATTCAGGGGCAGCTTGTCACTGGAGTGCTTGCCCAGGAGTATTTGCTGCTTGCCTCCAAAGAGTGCCAAACTGCAAGGTTGTTCATCTGTTTAGGGTTGTGCATGGCTCCACGGATCTGGTTCAGGGCCCATTTCCATACAGGTGAGAGTCTCTGCCTGCATCTCCTTCTCCCCACAACTACAACTGATGAAACATATGATTTCCTGTGCATTTCCCGTTCAGCAGCTCCAGATTGCTCCAGGTAGACCCAACCCAGAATAATCCAGGGCTGCCTCAACTCGCTCTGGGCAAAACCTGAATCAGACTGTCCAGGTCTGGGATTTGTCCAAAAGCTGCAGAAAAGCTCTCCTTCTAGTGATTGTTCTGGGCTGTGAATTCTTTCTTCTTGCTGTTTCTGTTCCCAATGTGTTGCAAAAGTCAAAACATTTCATCTTCCCGAGAGAGCCAGTATGGTGTAGTGGTTAAGAGCGGTAGTCACGTAATCTGGGGAACTGGGTTCGCGTCTCCGCTCCTCCACATGCAGCTGCTGGGTGACCTTGAGCCAGTCACACTTCTTTGAAGTCTCTCAGCCCCACTCACCTCACAGAGTGTTTGTTGTGGGGGAGGAAGGGAAAGGGGATTGTCAGCCGCTTTGAGACTCCTGAAGGGGAGTGAAAGGCGGGATATCAAATCCAAACTCTTCTTCTTCTTCTTCTTCTTCTTCTTCTTCTTCTTCTTCTTCTTCTTCTTCTTCTTGTAATTCTGGAACCATTCAGGCCTTTTCTCCTGGAGCTATTTTCCCCGTCTGGTTCTAAACTTGGAATTGATAGCTTTTCCTTGGCTGTTTTGAGCAAAGGGTACTTTGTTAATTGCATGGCTGCTGTTTTATCTTGCACAGTCTCTCTCTCTCCCCCCCCCCCCCCCCGAGTTCCTGACAAACATCAACAGTACAAATGGGCTGTTAGCCTAAGCTTGAGTTTCATTCACTGGAAGCAGTCAACCAAAATATTTTCTAATTTTCAACAGGGAAGTGAGCTTCAATCAATTTTCTTTCTTTCTTTCTTTCTGTTTAGTAGGAAGAATTAGCAACCACTTATGCACTGGAAGAATATTACGGCTTTATGTGATCCCAGAAAAGTTGAGAATTACCTCTCCAGAAGTAAATCCGTGATGGGAGATCATCCCCCTTTTAAGCCACAAAATAAATTTAGCAGATGTTGGCAGCTGGAGGAGTCTATTACTTGGCAAAGAGGATGGGATATTAAGAAAATCTCCAGTGGGTCACTCATTACAAATTCCCTTTCTAGGTGTCCATTCCTTTGTGCAATTTATCAAGCGGGGATTGTGCAACGTGTATTGCTTCCAAGAAATCAAACTGGTGGTGGGGGTAAGAAGCAGTCCAATTCATAATCACACTTCCAAGGGTGAGTCTATCATTCATTTATTATTATATTGCTTTCCTGCTTTCCCACAAGATTCTGCCCAATGTTTACATGAAATGATCAGCAATACAATTCAGAATGGAACACAATAAAAATCATTACAAAAAGCAATCAAAGTGCCTTTGTCTGCACGTCACCCTAAACCATGGTTTGTGTAAGTCATGGTTTGTTTTACAAACTGTAAACAAAAGATGGGCTGTTCCAAAGATGATGAAACAAATTGTGGCTTGTTTTGTTAAAAAATGGGGGTTGTTTTCCCCCCACACACTTATGTTGTTGCCTGCCAAATTTCCCAACCCCCTTTGAGCTTTCTTGCCGTTAGCAACCTGCAGAAATGGGTCAGGGATATCTCCTCAGAGCTCTTCAGCCAATCTCTGCAGCAGACAAGAGGAACCAGCTTCCCACACTTTCCCATTAAATGAACACAGAATGTCCTCTGGAGTCATGAAGCTCCTTCTTTGCACCGCTTTGTTGCAAAAAGTCATTGTTTTTGTCTCAGGACGTAAGTCTCCATTCCATAACCCTACCCTGCAACTTTGGGTTAAGAAAAACAAAGAGCATAGTTTTACAAGGCACCAATGAACACCCCAAACATGCACCTAGCCTAAGTTGGGGTGGTTCTGTAAAATTAAATTTATTTTATTTTTTGTAGTAAATCAGGTGTTTGTACAGGAGGTGCTAATTAGCTTTGTACCACAACTTGCAGGCAACAATCTTTCCCTATGGGTGGTATTGTGTTAATTGATTTCCCTCCTAGGATTGCATTGCTTTACCATAAACAGTTGGATTTTGTTTAAATTTGCCAGGTTTATCTATGTGAATGCTCACTTTAAAAACACCCATCCACACTACAGTTTGTGCATATATAATGTTTTTCAAGCATTCACATATAAACAGCCACTACAATGTAATAAGGTTAACAGAAATATTGTTGTATAATGTTCATTTAACCGTGGTGCTTTCCTATCCATCCCAGCTTATGCTATTGAGCGGGGGTTTGTAGGATAAAATGAATCATGTTAAGCTAAACAAACCATGGCTTAGCATGATGTGCAAACCAGGCCAGTATTGACTAAAGCAACCGTACTATAAAATAACTATGCCGTCAACCTTCAAATCTCTCTTACACACAACCTCTCTCAGCCAGCTCTTATCCCATCCTCTCTCAGCCAGCTACACCTTCCAGCATTGTTTTCAAGGCAGCAGCATCAGTACCAGCTTTTATCAGGCTTCAGAGCAGGTTGGGAGAGGAGAAAATGGCTGCCTGTGGATGTCATTCTTCCCACCACACATCCCTTCCAACAATCCCAACATCAAATGTGGGCATTTTGATTTTCTTCAACTGAAATTGTATACAATCTAAGGAGGATCAAAGTCTGAACTAAGGTTTCTAAGAGCCTTGGGCAAGATTAATTTTGAAAATTATCCCTGCCTCCCACCGCCTGCCCAAAGGCTTGATGTATCATACAATACCCTGGATTAAAGGAGCTCCTTTGCCTTCTTTTGCTTTCCTGTCAAATGTGCATTAGTGTGAAGTGGAGAGCACTGACATACCTTGAAGTGTGGTTAATGCTTTAACTGCAAGCAGGTGGAGGTAATTCTTTTGTTAATTCTGCGGTATAGAACACATTCACGAATAAACTGACAACCTTGGGTTGTGTGGTTTGAAAAAAGTGATTGCTGAAACAGACATTGATTTTTTAAAAAGTGTTACAGTATTTTTGTTTTGCACACTGCTGTGATATTTTGGTATCCCCCCCCCCCAAATGTAGAGTATAGTTTCATCAATAGGTATTTGTTAGAGGTGTGGATAAGCCCTGTGAGTACCCCAAATAATGAGGGAATATGGGTAGTTTGTGGTTGTCTTCCATGTTACCGAGTCAGTTCACATTGTTAATAAGGCCTTGTAAATGTGGGTCAGGGAGCACCCAACCTTCTGAATGGACTTATTGTCTTGTCTTTTCCAGAAAGTATAACCACCATCATGCACCCCCCTTTTCTGTTCTGAGGTACAAACCAAGCTGGTTGAGGAAATGGACAGAACTCAAGTTTCCAACAATTCTATCATTTGGTTGAACGTGTCTTTATATCATAATAATAATAATAATAATAATAATAATAATAATAATAATAATTTATTTATACCCCGCCCATCTGGCTGAGTTTCCCTAGCCACTCTGGGCAGCTTCCAATCAAGTGTTAAAAACAATGCAACATTAAATATTAAAAACTTCCCTGAACAGGGCTGCCTTCAGATGTCTTTTGAAGATAGGATAGCTGCTTATTTCCTTCACATCTGAAGGGAGGGTGTTCCACAGGGCGGGCGCCACTACCGAGAAGGCCCTCTGTCTGGTTCCCTGTAACCTCACTTCTCGCAATGAGGGAACTGCCAGAAGGCCCTCAGCGCTGGATCTCAGTGTCCGGGCTGAACGATGGGGGTGGAGATGCTCCTATAACCACATTCGCCACAAAACTGTGCACCCTACTTTTGTAGGCACTCCTGAGGCCTGGTGAATGTATGAGCCTTGAGACATTGAGGAGCAATCCCACAACCAGAGTTGGCCCATGCATGAGGCAATGTGAGGCAACTGCCTCAGGTGGCAGGATCCACAGGATCAGCAGATCCGGCCTACAAGGAAGGCATCGTCCTCTGCTGTTGCCATGGTGACAGTGACAGCTGTGGCACGTTCCTTGGAGGCTGAATCTGCCACCTCCTCAGCAGCAGCATCCCCCATGACTAGGAGGCACTACTGGGTAGAATCTAGACACATATTTTTAAAAAAAGTTGTGAAAATGCTTTTTTAAAAACGTTTTGAAAAATATATTGAATTTGCCATAGCTCACATCACCATCTAGTGTCACATTTGTATAATGCACTTTACAACACGCTTAAAACATTTTATTTGCAGATGTATAGCTGAGTCCCTGGTCTCTTTCTACCTTCATTCCCATTGTAGATCTTTATTCCTCCCTCATTCCTGATCTTCACTCACCCTTTCTTCCTTAGTGACGGGTTTCCTTTGTGGTTTGCCTCAGGTGTCAAAATAACTTGTGCTGGCCCTGCCCACAACTACTATGTAAGGATCCATTTGCAAGAATCTACCCAGGCTACAGTTCTCACGTCTTTCTGTTAAAGCACCTCTTTATGTAAGTATATTTCTTTCCAATGATTCACAGCTCTGCATTCCTCTCTCGCCAAGAAAACTGTTGTCTTGTTAGGCAACTGCAGAGGCATTTTTTTTGGTCATGCTTGTATTTTGTCATACATGTATACAGACATACAAACAGTACCTGTACACACATACACATATGGTTACACATGCCAGCATTCATGTAGGTTGCATGCTAATTTCTGTAGAGCAAATGCCTTCTGGGCAGAATTGTCACAACCTGTGAAATAACCATTAATGATGAAAGAAGATATAGCAGCATCTGTTATTAGGTAGAATTGGGGTGCCCCCCAAACTTTCAGACAGTTTGAGGGAAGTACCTTGTGCTTCCGACAATTGGCCATTCCTTCCTGAGGGATATTTGCCTCACATTTTGAGACTAATAGCTGATAGCATATTTATTTATGCCTCTTCCTCCCCCTAATTTTTCCTCAGACTGCAGATGCAGATATTTTCTGTTTCCTTGGTTGCCATAGTCTGATATAGGTCTCTCCCCCCCCACTCCTGCTGCCACCCACCTTGGTCTAAGAGGACTGTTAATCAGGTTTAACAAATGTTTCTGTTCATATCTGTATATTCATCAGGGGAGTAATTACCAGGATGACAACTTCATAAGTCCGTTTGGGCTTCAGCGATACGAGAATAAATGAGAATAAATGAATTTCAAACGTAGACTGAGTTGCATTTAACATTTATGAGCAGCAGTAAAAGTGAAGGCTGTAATTGTATCTGCAGTTTGCAACTACAGGACATACTTTTACATACTCAAGCATCTGTCTTTGGATCGTTGTTGAGTGTGTGAGATAATTGACTTATCAGTTAGGCGTCATCAAGTTTATTATATATTCAAGCTCGTTTATTAGAAAGCAATGCTTGTGTTGAGCAATGGTGCCATGTGGCAAGCTTGGAAACTGTGCAAAGGCATTCACATCAAGACAGTGGAGGCATGTTTGTAATATGAGATCCAAGGCAGAATGAAATCTACATTTGTACATTGGCAGAGCTGGGGGGTGGGGAAGAACGTATGAGGAATGGCTGAGGGAGTTGGGTAGGTCTAGAAAAGAGGAGACTGAAAGGAGAGAGGATAGCCACCTTCAAGTATCTAAAGGGTTGTCACATGCGATATGATTCTCAGGGTCCTTTCCAACTCTACAGTTCTAGGATTCTACAATTCTATGGAATGCCTGATTATATAGGGTCAATCCAGGTCTTGTGATACCAAAAGGTCTAGGCAGAGGCTACAACAGTGGCTGACCATTTGGAGCAGCCACACAGAGACCCTGATGGTTGGGTCCACATCCCTTTCAGCCATAGAGGCTCCTGAGTGACCTTGGGCAAGTAAATGTCTATCAGCTTAACTGACCTCCCAGGACTGAGAGCCTTAGGGCGAGGTGAAAAATGCACCCAATCAATTTACTCCCTTTCCCACAGTACCATAGCATCCACCAGGATTGGGGAGGCTGTGGCTCTCTCAATGGAGGACTGAGTACTGACCATGCCAACTGGGGCTGATGGGAATCGAAGTTCAGTGACACCTGGAAGCTTCCAGGCTCCACGTTCCTTCTTCCACATTCCCTGCTGCTCTTCTGTGTCCCTCGTCTCCTTCCCAGCTTCCTTCAATGCCTTCTCTCTCTCTCTCTCTCTCTCTCTCTCTCTCTCTCTCCTCTCCTCTCCTCTCCTCTCCTACTCCCAGTGTTTATTCAACAGCACTTTTGTCCTTCACCTTTGGTACTGTCAGTGGAAGAAACTAATTAAATGTAGTTACGCGTCCCAAACAATTTACAGCAGCCGCAAAACATAATTACACGTAATTGGAAGAAGTAGCTTCTAAACAAGGATGCATGTTATTGAAGGAACTTCTTTAAAAGCAAAAAAACCAGAAGAGGGCACAAACAATTAACCGACAACATGGCAGGGAGAGGGGATGGAAGGGATGGAAGGTATCATTCTGGCTTCTCTCCTTTGTCCTTGATTTCTGGTCATCGCCCCCCCCCCCCCAATTGCAGGATACCTTTGGTCTAACTGGCAAAAAGGCAAAATTACAACAGCAGCATGGTGCAAAGGTAGGAGAATCTGTGGATATGAGCATAAATTGGTTGTGCTGTAGACAATGGCAAAGCCAGAAGCTGAGAAAGTGGAAGTAGGAGGGCTTGTATTTCCCCACTTTCACCCCTCCCTCCCAAAGCAAAATATTTCATGGCAGTTGGCTATGTAAAAAAAATCACTTGACAAGTAATTCTTTTATATTGCAGACAAGGGATAATGCTGCTGCTCTTTCTGGGCTACTGTGAAAAAGCCATCATGATGGAGCCATCGGTTTGGGGCCCTGCTCTCCCCCTGCCCCATCATAACTTGGGGACCAACTACAGTGCTTAAATCTGACAACTGGCTTTTTTGTTTTTGGATCTCCCTGTGTATTATGTAGCTGGAAAAGCTGGTCAGTTAGAAATTAGCCAATTCAAATGATTAACAATGGTACCATCTTCTGTCTTTAAATTAAAAATACTCCCCAGACCTAGGAAACAGCATTCTGGAATTGCCACTCAGCCTAATAATGTGCTTTCCCATGATGCAGAAATGATAATTGATGCACAAGAGAAGCAGGTATCTTCTACAATGAAAGAAACAGGAGCTTCCCCTGCCTTGAAATAGCTGTAGATAATGAACAGGAATGATAGCTACTATGCCCAATAGACATTTCTGAGGCTTTTGCACCAGAATTGTAGAATTATGGAATTCATATTCATTCTTGGGCCTCTTCCTTGGTAATGTGGGCACAAAGTCACTGGGAGGTCAGTTGCCATGTCACTGAGGAGGGCCATGTTTTTTTTTGGGGGGGGGGGGCATTTCTACCATTCCCTTAATTTGAACAGCCCTAGTGAAAAGGGTGCAAAAGGACACACTCTTTCTGCCAGATTTCTGGTTGAGAATATTATTTTCAGGGGTTGTTACACTTGTAGTTGATGTTTGTGTTGTTTTGCTATTATGATAGTGGTTTGTCTTTAAATAGCTTTTTTTTTTAATTAAAAAATCAGTCTTTAAATTATGAACTGGTGAGTTGTGAACTGATATTCTCATCTCTTTTTAAATGTCTGATGGATGGACTCTCCTTTTTGTGTTGAATTTGGATGCTTTTTCTGTCTTCTTAGCTGGTTTGTTTGAAAAATGGGATACAGGTCCCATCGGCACAATACATTTAAAACAATATCACACCACTTTAAGTAGTCACGGCTTTCCCCTAAGAATCCTTGGGACTGTAGTTTGTTAAGGGTGCTGAGAGCTGCTAGGAGACTACAATTCCCAGAGTTCCCTGGGAAAGTAAACAACTCTGAGAGTTGCAGCCACAGCTTTTTAAGGGAAATTCCCTTATTCCGAATAGGATTCCTCGCAAGAAAAGGGAAAAGTTGACAGCTATGGTTGTAGCTCTGTTAAGGGCACAGGAGCCTCATAACAGCTCTCAACACTCTTAACAAACTACCATTCCTAGGAAGCCATTACTGTTTAAAGTTGCCTGATACTGTTTTAAACATATAGACATAGGGAGCAGTGGGAGGGGAACTTTAGGAGGCTGAGGCAGGCAAGGAACCACAACACAGCTCCCTTGCTGGCCAGGTGGGGCTCGCTAGCTCTGATTCCTTAGCTGGAGTAGACTTGCAACAGGTGATGGTCAGATGCTTCATCAAGCCCAGATGCTGCAATCAGCATGAAGAGTACACAAGGGCAGCAGAGCTGAACGGCCCATGTTGAGTGATCTCCTCATGGGTGCTGCAGGATCTTTACAGGAATGCTTCTGTTTGGACACACGGATTAACCCTGGACTGGGGACTCGACATGTTGTCTTGCTAACAGGTAGGCCAGGGGTTCATGGCACTCATATTTTGATTGTTCTCACAGCTTAGACTCAGTGCAAGTAAATAAATAGGTACTGCTATGGCGGGAAGGTCAATGGTGTTTCCGTGCACTCTGGCTTCCGTCACGGTACCCCGTTGTGCCAGAAGCAGTTCAGTCATGCTGGCCACATGACCCAGGAAGCTGTCTGTGGACAAATGCCAGCTCCCTCAGCCTGAAGCGAGATGAGCGCTGCTCCCCATAGTTGACTTCACCATTCAGGGGTCCTTTACCTTTTTACCTTTACAAAAGACAAATGACAACAGAAATAAGAGTTGAGTAAAAGTAAAATCGAGTAAGTTTGGCTTCCTTTTGGAAAGTTTATGAGTGCCCCTTACTGCCACTACTACACCACACACACACACACACACACACACACACACACACACACCATCCTTTGAATAGCAAAGTTGGCAAGCCTAGTTGCTTTTGGTTTGGGGCTGCTTGTTCTTTTTAGCAAGCAATATAGACCACCCTGCCATACAGCTTTGTAGTCCACTATTAAACCAAGAGCATGACTGAGCAGTTGAGACAACAACCATGGATACCATCCCTCCATATGCAGACTGCTGCTCAACAGCCATTCACTTTGCTATTTGCACACACCATTTCTCCTGCTGTGTGTGCTCATCAAGATTGTGTGCCAAGTTGGCACACGGATGCAAGCATATGCCAGTTGGATTGCTGATAAACATTCTGGAGAAGGTCTTGCTTTGGAAAGAGAAAAATGTATCTCTGCAGGTTGTTGCAGAATAATTCAGCAGTGACACAAGGCTGTTCTGACAGTTAGACCTTCAAGTTTGTGCTTTGAGCTTGGTGTCTTAATGCTGAATGCAAATAGACTTTCACATTTTGTTTGTTAGTCTGGTTTGAAGTTGGTTTAAGATCCTGGCTTGTTCTGAAAGGGGCGGCCATAGTTTCCTGGTTTTGAAAGGGTTTCTCATTATGGTTGGTTGATTGATTGATTAATTTGTATCCCACACACATTCCAAGGAACTCAGAGCTGTGGCCAGCAAGAGGTGATTCAGAGTATCATGTTGTTCAGGTTTTCAGAGTGGCTCCTTCACCCTAGTGCCAGAGGAACGTTATAAAGGAAGAGAAGGACAAAACAACTGTTTAGCTCATTGTGCATAGGATAGGATCTTAGCTGCCTCAGTACAGGATGCTACGAGGTCTTCAAACACCCACCTCATCTATTTAGGAAATACGTAGGTCACGCTTGCAGGTAACCACATCCCCATCAGCTGCATGTTTGGTAGAACTGCAAAGCGGCCCTGAGCGTGAACAGATATAGCTGTCAGCATTCCCATTTGTGCACACAATGCCTATGTATTCACATCTAGGTATGTGGCCTCTTCCACTGACTGCATGGCCAGTCGGGTGTGTGACAAAAAAGCGTGAGAGTTATTTGAAATTCTGTATGTCTTTCATGCGAGGAATGGGTGAGCAGCCACTTGCTCAATCCAAAAACCAGCTGGGCGGCTTGTATGTTTGACTTGAATACTCAAGCAGTCAATTTCCCCTTTGTGCAAGTCTCCACTGACCCCACATCACCCCTCCTATCCCCCTTAAAAAAAGATACGTTGGAGAAGCAGCGGGAGAAGTAAGAGGCAGCAGCTTGCACATGCTCTTCGCAGAACCACTCTTATGACAAGAGGGAGTTTGCAGTTTTCATCCCCCTGCTTCAAATACTTGTCCCAAACTTGTTGTTGTTCCACGGTGTTCTCAGAGTGTTCTGAAACAGCAAATCTTGCAGTATATTTCCCCATACCAATCAAGCCTCCTCCTTTCTTTTAAATGTATTTAAAATACATAATAGAATATGTATATTATAAATATTTATAATGTACATGAAGTCTTCATCACTTGAGTTATTTATTGAATAAAGAAGACAATTTTACAGAATTCATGTTTAAGCAGCTTTTGATCAGAATTCCATCAGGGAGGTTCAGATGCCCCTGCCAATGTATTTTACAAAACACACTCAAGGGGACCTGAGAGGCCACGCAGATGAGCCCCACATATGTCCTGATGCATGTGAAGGTCCTGCCCTTTGGCTGGTGAGTGAAGGGGTTTTTGCCAGATCAATGAACCTTAGTTAGTTATGTCTATTAACTTCAATGGGTCTACTCTAAGGAGGATTAGCACTGAAGACCACCCATTTATACAAGAATGCATGTGCCTTGGTCACGACGTTTTAACTGTTCCTGCGTATTTCTCTATTTTCTATAATGCTGTTTTACTGTTTTTATTGTAAAGGTAAAGGTACCCCTGCCCGTACAGGCCAGTCTTGCCAGACTCTAGGGTTGTGCGCTCATCTCACTCTATAGGCCGGGAGCCAGCGCTGTCCGCAGACACTTCCGGGTCATGTGGCCAGCGTGACAAGCTGCATCTGGTGAGCCAGCGCAGCACACGGAACGCCGTTTACTTTTCTGCTGGTAAGCGGTCCCTATTTATCTACTTGCACCCGTTTTTATTGTAGTGTTCTATTAATATTATTTTTGTATATCTCTTGGAGATTTTAAAATATTGAGTGACTTAGAAATGGTTTTAAATAAATGAATGAATGAAAAAATACCTGTGACATGGTAAATAGCATGCAATATGCAAAAAAAAAAAAAAAAAAAAGAAAGAAAGAAAGAAAGAAAGAAAACAACTCAGAGTCCAGCAAAAGAATTGTACTCAGCCTCTTAGGGAGCCTGGTGTAATCTCTCACTGTAGCCTACAGGGTAAGAAGAAGCTATGGATGGGTAGGGCTAGCATTAGACATCTCCATGTCTGCTTCCTCTTCTGAGCACCCTTGTACAGGGACACCTGACGCCATCTGTGCCCTCATTCTGCCCCACCAAAATACTGGAGGGACAATACTGTGGTGTAAAAAAGGGAATGCAGCCAAGCTTTGCACCATACTCAAATGAAACTTCATTCCCTTTGTGCATTTTCCGTCTGCAACATACCACACCCTTTCTTTTCCTAGGGAGAGTACCTGCATCCTTTAGTAAAGCTGTCTGTGCTGACTAATCAAGAAGCGGCTTTGTCTCATTCCTGTAGCTGGAGGGTATATCTGCAGCGTTGCAGGGACTGTTCCTTTGTACTTTGTCATCCGGTCAGATGCTTTGCTGAGATTTAATGTGCCAGTGCAATGTCAAATACATATTGCCTACAGGAGCAGTTAATAGACTTCCCGATGTCAAATCTAAAGTCAATAATTCAGCTTCTTAATTGTCTGGGATGCTCTATCACCTATGATTTGTTCTAGGTGATAAACAACTCATCATGCTTTTTGGAACCAAGCTTGAAGCTTTTTGGAAAGGTTCTGCAAGGCAATCATTAAAAGTCACTGCCTGCATTCTCTGATGAGCTAGAAAGAAACTGTGAATAGCCAGCTGAAACGAATTGCAATAGTCCTAGTAGGGATGTGAAATAGGCATGGGCATGTTAGCAGATTTCTGGGTTGTCAACAGACACACATCAGTGGAGCAGGACATGGGTTGGGGTCTAGAGGCTTTTGAGCCTACTAAACAGCATTTTTTCATTATTGCTTTGCATGGGAGGCTAGGGTAGGTAGCTCAAGTCTATCTTGTGATTCTTTCACCATCCTAGAATCTCTACCACAAAGAAAGACACCCTTGTTTCCTGCAAGTGCTTTGTGTTAAGTATAACTGATTTAATTCACACACAAATGAAAAATGTATGTGTATTAATGAAGGTTTAAAATGAAAAATGGCTAAATGTGTATTGCTTGAAGGGTTGCTGTCATTGGGGTTTTTCCAATGTTGTTTTCTAAAGGAGAACACTCTTGAGCTCTTGCTAAGTTGATGACTAAATAACTGATTGTTATTCTGTGGTAGCTAACACCTGAGTGTTGTAACCTTAGATCATGTGATGAGTGGTTTTGGGTTGCAGATCTCCATTTTCAAGGGAGTTGCCTTTGAGTCTTTCCCCCCCCCAAATTCCATGGAGTAAAGATGTAAATGAAGCTCTCCTGAAGGGACAGTAAATAGCCTAAGGCCAATGGAGGTGGGAATGCAGGCTGTTAAAGAGAGAGAGGAATAGACCTTTGCTTATAGGTCTGCTAGGATTATTTCATATTTTCTAAGATGCTGAGCCTGTGCTGGACAGCACAATACATTGTATGGACATTTTGGTTGTATCTTTGATTATTCTGTTTTGAAGAGTTCTGCCAGTAAAAGTTTGAATGATACTTTTATGGGCCTGGACAATGATATCTTCCAAAAGAAGTCGCTTCTTAATGCTTCCAGTCACTTCAAACTGCGCAGTATTAATAATTTCAACACTCTGTTCTGTGCAAAGGACTCTGGGAAAGGACAGTTTGTGATCATGGTTGATAGATCCAGCTCTGAACCATCTAGCCTAGTGAGAAGTTTGTCTATCTGTCTGCCTGTATGTTTCTTTAGAGCACTTTAAACCTGCTCTTCTGATGAAGAGGCTCCCAAAACCCCTGCCAAGATTTATAGGTTAAAAGATGTGACACAAAAGGCAAAAGGGATTGGTAGGGAAGCAGAGTTGGTCACCAGTTTTGAAGAAAAGTAGGGGATCTTATAATTATCAGCTGATGTGGAAGCAATTGAGAGATGGGAGCAGCCCGATAGAGTTGGTCTTTCAGCAGAGCTGATGGAATGGCATTGCTACTGAACTCTCCCAGTGAGGCAGCCTGCTGTAATGGCTGTTACCAGATGACAGAAAACTCAGGCCCAGGATCCAAACTCAATTTACACGGGGCTCCAATAGCTCCTTGGAGTGCAGGAAGACCAGCTCTAGCAACGAGAGCTTGCATATCTATTTAATATTTTAATTTTTTTTTACTGTTAACTTTGATCATGCTTTTATAATTGCTTTGTATTGGTTAAGTGTGATTGTATCTTTTCTTTATAATTGACTTTACGCTACAGTGTGTTTATTGACTTTGCCTTATTTGAATTTGTCGATTTGTAATGCATTCTTTTTCAATATTTTTCTGAATTTTGATGTTTATTGTGAGCTGCTTTGGGGATGGTTTGCTGTAGAAAAGAAACATATCACTCAGTTCAATATACCTCTCAATTTGGCGCATGTTTCTGCAAAATGCAGAACGTACTTTAAATGTACTTTAGCCAAATACATGGTCTGCTAATACAACAATTTCAGGGGATCACCGCAGTCTTGGTAATATTATGAATGGACCCTGACTTTTGGCAGTTTCTCATTGGGGAACAAAGTCTGCATGGGGTGGGTTGATAGTCGGATATTGTCATGGTGCTAGACCAAGACTCCTCAGATGCAGAGCCTTCCTGCAGCAGTAGCCTTAAGAAGGATACAGCTCCACTTTGCAGTCCTTTCAATGTGTCTTTGCTGGCACTTCTGGTCCTGCATTTCTCTCTAGCTTGACCTTTGATTAAATGAAGGCAACTTTAGCTGATAATCTTTCCTACTTGTGGTATCTCAGTGGCCTTCTGCATTTAACATTTGATCAACCTGTGAAATCTTCATGGAACATTCTAGCTAAGATAGTTTCATTCAGTTTTGTGTTCGCTGATGCTTTCACACTAATTTCAACACAAGGATTTATTTAGGATGTTCAGTCTGTTTTCTTCAGCAGCACAGCAAGGTTAAAAAAAAAAGAAAAGGTGAAGTGAAATGACAAAGCAAGAATTGATCCAAAAACACATAGGAGTATAAAGCATAGACACAGGAATGCATTTAAAGTGGAGGGATGACACCTTATTGATCTTAATATTAAAGAAGTGAGGGACTTGGCCTAAATAATAAAAAAAAAGAAATAAAACCACAAACTTTTCGCTGACAAGGCAGTAATGTTTTTTTTCTAGTTTCGTTTTTACCTTGGTGAGAAATGCTTAGACTTTCTGAGATAAGAGCAAAGGAATGCCTGCCTTTGTACATAAGAAGCCCTTGGTGCCTTAGGCGGCAATTCTGGAGTCTGGGAGTAAGCCTCATTGAATTCAATGGGCCTTACCTCTGCATATAGGATTGCACTGTAAAGATGTGTGCTGAGCCCCAGGGTCTACGTGCAAGAAGGTTGTCCAGGAACATGCACAACAAAAGCCTGGTGGTTTAAGAAAATGCAGCTTTGCAAGGGGGAATTGAAGCAGAAAAGCAGCAAGGGGTTGCTTAACTCTTCTTCTTGCAGCTGCTTTTTTGCTCCTAATCCCATTCTGCAAGGTGCTTCCCTCCCTGCCCCCAGTTCCAAACACATTTAGTCCTCTAGACATGAAGTTCAAGCTGCATGCCTGGAGGGACAATGTGGAGCAGAGAAGCAACATACAAGAAAAACAAAATCAACACTCTCCCACTGTGTTCCCACTCCAAAATTCTCCTCCCAAGCTTACGTTTTTCTTAGGCAAAGCATCTGCTACACTTGTTTGCATGTTTTTAAAAATATATTATCTAGTCTCCTTTGGGTGGCCATATGATTGTCCACTGTTGACATTTTGGACAACCTTTCCCATTTTAATATTTGCATTAAATGAAACTTATTTTTTTAGCTATTCTCTTAATAGTTTAGGGAATAGCCAAATGGATTGTCAGGGATTCAATTTGGACCCCTTTTTCCTTTCAGAAACAGAGGAACCAGGGCTCCACCCCCCCAGCTGAAACTCACTGGAGCTCAGTTCCAGCCCCCCTGAGGTGGACCCCATTACCATTATAAGAGAACAAGGGAAGCGTTCATAGTGAGTTCCATCACCTCTTTTCCTACAAAAAATTGCACTGAGTGGAACCATTGAATGTTAGCTTTTCAACACACACTGTCTGCATGCATAAACTGGTTTGGGCATGCAATTCCTCACCCCCACCCAAGGGGATGCACAGATGCTGGATTCTATGGTTCTAGTACCTACTTGCATTTGGAGCAGCCTTCTTTTCAATGCAGCAGCTTCTCATCTGTTGCAGTAGCAACAGCTACCACTTCCGGTCAGGGAATATCAGCTTCTGTTACAGCAAGTGAGAGACTACTGGTGTAGGAATTCCACTGCGGTGGCTGAGCAGGTTGGACGGGTCAGTGTGCGCAAACAGTGGCTCCTCTTCCTGCCTCTTTCATCTTTTACTTCTCTGAAATCATGGGGGATAAGTCAACAATATGGTGCCCTTTGGGCATTACAGCAGCAACATGGAAATGCTGCACTGTGGGTTCATCCTACACCACTTCTTGCAGTTTAAATGCAGCATGTGGACTGGGATGATTGTGCCGTTGTTATTTGGTTTGCATTTGGGTGATCCATGCGATCCATGATAGGTGGCTTTTAAACATGAAAGCAAAGAAATAAAAAAAACACAACAGGTCCAATGCTACAGCCATCACATATCTTCTGTGCCCGCTGATGGTCTTGTCCACTGGTCGAAGGAAGCTTCTTCCCTTTCTCAGAGCTCTAAAGAAGTAGTGAAAGAGGTCCAATCCAGGTGCTCCTTTGAAGACTCATAAATCTAGTTTTGGGGGGTAATACTAAAAGTGGCTTTGTATCCCCTCCCCACTAAAATGCAATAGCTGCTAGTTTTGCCCTTTGGCCTGGTCTCTGACAACTTTTCAGAGCTGCTATACATGAAAGCATATTATAGTGTTGGCATATGTTAAGATACCTTCAGGGTTTTTTTTGGGGGGTGGGGGGGGTGGGTGTAGCAACCACCACATTGCGTACAACTGAAGATGTGCAAAATTGCCTTAATTCCACAGGCGTTTGTTTGCAGCAAGAGAGAAAGCAATTAATTGTTCCTATCCAGCTATGCCCAGCTTAAAATCCTCTTGTTAGGCCAAAAGATGGCACTGTGTTTCTATTCTGCTCTCAGCATGAGCCCCCTCTCTCTCACAATCTTCTTTTATGTTGCCTATCGAGCATCTCTCAATTTGTTGTTTTCTCAAGGCTTTTCATAAAGTAAACTCCATTATTAGCAAAGACCAAATGACTTCTGCTGCTTGTACCCCTTTTGACTAAGAAAAGAAAGTATATATAGCTACAAAATAACAACATCACTTTCTGGAAAAATAGCACACAAAAGAAACAGTTCTCACTAATTAATGGCTGGTGGTTTGAGTACATTTAGTTGACAGGCTTCAGACTGCCTAGAGCGCATCTGCAATCCACTTTATAAAGCAAAGTTCAGATACATTCATATAGATATTAAAGTTATTATTAATAAAATAAATCATCCCCCCTTCATATACAAAGCTATATTCCCATTGTCTTCTCCCCTCCTTCTCTTTTCAAGAAATGTCTCTCTGTTCTGAGAATTACCACCAGATCAGTGGTTGTCAGACTCCACACCCCCTCTGAACCACTTGAAAATGGCTGAGGGCCTTATTCCCGTTCATTGTGATCAGTCTTGATGCAGCTGCATTTCACCTTGCCCATAGCTCATTAGAAGGTCCACATATTCAAAGCAGTGGAATGTTCTGACATTCGTGTGTCAGTCTCAATGGTTGCGAATGCAAAATGTTACATTTGCAAAAGCATATGAAAGGTCAGCCGCTTGCTGGAGTGGCCGAAAACTAGCAAACCTGCGTAGCTTTCTTGAAACCAGCTGCTGTGATATTCCAGAGTTCCTCAGTAATAACCAGGCTGGTCTTTAGGAGGTGTAACACATTCTTTCTCCGGGGAGCTCAATAGGATAGTGGATGGCAATAATTCAGTCTCAATATAATGTCTGTGAGTGTAACTGCCTGTGGCGTTCTTAAGAAATGAAAATTTAAACCTACAGTATTTTTTTTTAAAGGCAAGCCAAGTGATCTATTCCCCCTGGTGAATTTATTGCTTAATTAAAGGTGATAATGGAAGTTTTCCTTTTTCCTTTTTAACCTGGCAACTTTCTATACTATTTCTTAGGGAGCTTCCCTTGACAGCACTAAGCAGCAGTCAAGCCTCCTTCCAAAGAAGAAATAAAAATATAAGACAAGCAGGCCAATGGCCCATCTAGTATAGCATCCTGCTCTCACTGTGGCCAAACAGATGCCCAGTCTGTTTTCAGGTGGGCGCCATTGCCATTCTAAGAGAATGATGGTTCATGGCGACTTCTGGAATCTCTTTTTCTAGAAAAACAGCACTGCAGATGCCCATGGGAAAATGGCAACCAGGACCCAAGCACAAGAATTCTCTTCCCTATTGTGGCTTCCAGGAATTGGTTATTCAGAAGCACTCCTGCCTCTGAACATGGAGGTGGAGCATATAGCCATCATGGCAAGTAGCTATTGATAGCATTATCCTCCTTGAATTAACCTGATCCTCTTTTGAAGCCTTCCAAGCTGATGGCCATTGGTGTAGCGAGGATTCAATTAAAATGTTGTTTCACTGAGGCCAGATCGACAGATGTAGAGGCCCTATGTTCGCTGTATTTGGCATTTGCAAATCTCTGACCCAACACTTATTTCAGGGAACACACATGCAGGTGTGTTACATTTCCCTGCTATGTGATAACGCAGTCTGAGATATGGTGTACTTTAAAGTGGCTTAATACAAACAGCAGCCAAAGTATCTGCCAGCTTTTGAAAAAGACAGCGAAAGGATTTTACCATAAAATCTTCACCCACTACCTGACCCATAATCAATCCAACCTGGATATCTCAGCATCTGCCCTTGTAATGTGTCAAACACAGAAGCAATATAAGACTTTGGTGCTGCTATAATTTAAGATCAAATCCCATCCTTCTTCAGGCTTTGTACAGCAGTCTGTGTTGATCTCGGCAGCTCAGGTTTTACAAGCCTTATTTTGATTAGCTGACAGAGGAGCTGCTGTCTTTCTAAGTGCTTCGCTTTTACCTAGCAAGCTTTGCTAGCAGGAATCCTACCTTCATTTCCATTGCTTAGTGCCTGAAGGGTGAAACTGACTGGAAGAAAGTCCAAGTGATAGATCAGATTCCGAAGCTGGATGGAGGGAGACCAGCCTTCAAATTCTGTGCTGAGGTAGAGAGCTGGGCAAGGCTACCAGACCAGATTCAATGTTCTTGTCTTGTAAGAATTTGAGCCAAGGACTGCCTAGTCCCTTATACCCCTGCCTGTCCACTGAAGTCTTTGGGGGAGTCACTGTCGATGGTCCCCCATGGCCCAGATGCATGGCTCATGCCCACCAGGAACTGCAAATAAATTTTGGAGTTCCTGGAGAATTACATCAGAGTAGCCAGCCCAATTTGACAATAGCTTCATCCAAAATTTAAAATTGTACATCTACCCACATGTCCAGTTAAAAGGCAAGAGCACTGCGGATCATGGTGTATGGCTTCAATTATGCACAATATGTGTGATAATTCTAACTTGTAAATCCAAGGCTGGGCAATATGCGACAGGCCAACCCTAATGCAGTGCACTAGACATATATTATGACCTGCTAGGTGCCTTCCAATCCCCTGCTTTTTACAGGCTTAGGTATGTGGTAGACATCATTGGTTTATTGCGTCGTTGGCTGGTGGGCTGACTTCAGCTAGAAACATGGAAGAAAAGGAAGTCTGGATGAGCCCTAACTTTGGTTCATTTATATCAAAGGTTCTACTCTGAATTTAGCTGGATACAGTCGTACCTCGCAAGAAGAATGCCTCGCAAGACGAAAAACTCGCTAGACGAAAGGGTTTTCCGTTTTCTGAGTTGCTTCGCAAGATGAATTTCCCTATGGGCTTGCTTCGCAAGACGAAAACATCTTGCGCCTTTTTTAAAAAACCGTAAATGCATTCCTATGGGAAACCGTCAATACACATTGGTGCTTCGCAAGACGAAAAAACTCATAGAATGAAAAAACTCGCAGAACGAATTAATTTCGTCTTGCGGAGCACCACTGTATAACCCACCGGGTTTCCATCCTTCTGTCTTTATGTAAAGCCAAGAGCTGCACACTGAACTTCCAAAGCATGTATTTTTGTTGACAGTATTGCAGATAATGGGTGACTTTTTTAAAGTCCTAATTTGCAGTGGTACCTCGTGCATCACTTAGAAGTATGCACACATATTGATTTTATTAATGAAAATTAAGCATGTTGAAATCTGCCTCGGCAGAGGATGTAGGCTACAGAAGTAGAAAACTAATCACATTTAGCATTTGTCGTTTCCGCCTTCAGAATTCTTTACGACTCCTCTGTGTCAGTCCTCTGATTAGGACACTGGAGTTCCCTGCTGCCAACCAGTGCTTGGCTTATGCTTGCCGACGGTGACATGCACACCCTGAGCAAAAAAATAAAATGGAAATGTTAAGTGTCAGAAATAATGTTCTGAAAGCTGTCTTAGAATTTCCACCTGTGTTTTGAGTGGACTGGTACAAGCTGAGAATACATATAGCTAGAGAAATACTCGGGTTGGTGCAAGTTTAAATTTTTAGCCATGCCTACCTTCCTCTGCCAGGATAAAAGCTAATTACCAAAGTTGGTGCTCATTTGCCTTGGGATGCAAACCTCTCCAGCCTGCAGTGCTCACATGTGTTGCAAGCTGAGCATCCTTTATCCCAAATGCCCTTCTTGAATTCAGATCATAATACGGGCTGGTGCACTTCTTCCCTCCGCAGGAGCCCTGACAAATGTTATTTTGTCAAGGAGCCTTAGTCCTTAGTATGGATGTCAGCTGTCCTGGAAAAAAACATGTCCCACAGCAACTTGTTCCTGGGATGCTGTCAGAATTTAGATGACCAGTTCCTTTGGGGAAACGACCTGCATGTTTCTGCTTCTATTATTCTGCAAATCGCCATGCTCCTGGATGGAGCTATATATAATAATTAATAAAATGTGCAAACAAGGATGAGCCTGTAATATGTACACAAGGAAGGAATCCAGTACGTAGCATGGAAACCTAATTGGCTACAGCAGCAGCAGGCGGCCTTCAGGTTTCACTAAAAAGCAAAACATTATACAGGGTTACTATATATACATTTGGATGGGAAGTGGAGGGGACGACCAAATTCAACATTCAATGCATTTCATATAGCCTAGGTTTTTGCCTCTAGATCTGTCAACATTATAATCGTCCCTGATAGTTGATAGAACCTGAAACAAAATGTTGCAGTTTACCCTCCTCTTTTTAGGGTTCCAAACAGCCACCCACACTTTCCTTCAGGATACTGCAGGTTGTTAGGCAGGGTCAGATAAAGGCATTCTGAGGCCTTAGGCCTCAAAACGTCTGGATGGCATCAGGCTGGGGAAGGCCGTATAACCCAGAAATAACTGCAATTTCCATTGATTACCATATTTCTCCTGTGCTCTGCAGTGTCCTCAGAAGTTTGTGCTTCCAGGTCTGAAAAAGCTCCATGGACGGAGTTACCTCAAGATGCCTCCTCTTGAGAGGTAACTGAAGCTCATGAAGCTGGCCAATGAGTGAGTGCCTGAGATGAGTGTGGTCACTGATTTTGTTTTCAGTGGAAGTGCTTCCTTTTGCAGTCTTTCCACATTGATTTCTTTGACTTCACTGAAGAAAATCCCAAACCAATGAACAGGGCACCCAGTAGGCAGTCTCCTCACCTTTCAATGTTTACATAAAAGTCCAGATGAGGGTGTTGTGTGGTGGTTTTGTTTTTTGTTTGGAAATGCAGGCAGCCAGGTATCCTGCAGAGTGTAGACCATGGGAAAGATCATTTGTAGAATGAAAGCAGAGATCCAAGCAAAAACACACCTTGGCCACCTTGAAAGTAAGGCAAGAAACAACAAACACTCTGTATATCCAGCCCATGAGAATTTCACTGGCATTTACTCCCTCAGTCCATAATTTTGGAACATAAGCTACTTTATTATAAATCGATGGAGAACGGTTGAGGAAAGAAACAAAGCAGGAGACGTTCATGGCACAGCACTCTCCCCAACTGTTTTTAGCTGACTCTGTCTGAATTTTGATGTATTTATTTGGTGTGTTTTTTTTATTTTGTGTTTTATCCTGTCCTGGTATCGATGAACAATGGGCTATAAATCTTTTAAATAAACAAACACTAATATCATAATAGAGCTTGTTGCAAGGAAGCTAGAGATTGTTGGGAGGTTCAGTTGAGCTCAAAGAAGCCCAGTGTCTGAAGGGCACCAGCAGGAGCTGCCACAAGCCACCAGGCCACTGTAAGACACAGATGGGATGACGTGACAACCAAGTGAGGAAATGTTTGCACCCAGTGTTCTTGAGCCAGAAGGTGGGGAAACCAGTTCCCATAGATCTGCTTATCTTACATTTTTGCCTTTTTCATTTGCAATGAAGTGAGAAGGGTTTGCTTGAGCAACAATACATGTGAATAGCCTGGATTAGACTGCCCCATAGTTTCTTATCAAATGAGATCTATCATCTATCTATCTATCTATCTATCATCTATCTATCTATCATCTATCTATCATCTATCATCTATCATCTATCATCTATCATCTATCTATCTATCACCTATCTATCATTTATTTATTTATTTATTTATTTATTTATTTATCTATATCTATAATCTATCTATCTATCATCTATCTATCTATCTCTATCTATTATCTATCTTTCTATCTATCATCTATCATCTATCTCTATCATCTATCATCTATCATCTATCTATCTATCTATCACCTATCTATCATTTATTTATTTATTTATTTATCTATATCTATAATCTATCTATCTATCTATCTATCTATCTATCTATCTATCTATCTATCATCTATCTATCTCTATCTATTATCTATCTTTCTATCTATCATCTAATCTATCATCTATCTATCTATCACTTGATAAGGCTGTTACTCCTAGTATTGGTTTTAGTGGTGATTTGCTGTTCTGTTACATAAAGGCATCTGTGTCTGAGGAAAAAAACCTCTATTGAGAGAAAGTGGGGAGGGTTTATGCAATCCTGCATATAAATGACTTATTTATTTTGGTAAGATTTCGCCCCTCTGTTGAATTCCCGAAAGAATGAGGTTTCAGATACAGAGAGCGGTGAAATTCCTATGAACATGAAATAATGGACATGCAGCTGTTCTGATGATCAACACCTGGATAGGGGAGGGGAGATAATCCACCTGGCACCAGTCCATTGATCACACCTTCCGCACAGAGACCCATGTTCGTGAGCCAGAACCATACAGTCTGTACACTGTGACATTGGATTAAATACGTCATGCGACTCCACACTACATGTGTTCAGATGGACGTACATATGTCTGGTAACTGTTGGCGGAATGATGCGCTTGCCTTCGCCTGACCTCCTTCCACTGCCATTGCTGCATCTTCCTGGGTGGGAGAGAGGAAGGTGGTGGTGAGGTCACAACAGTGCAAATGCACCAGAGAGAGCACTGATCACATAGATGCTGACACCCTGCCACACCACATTTGTACCTAGGCAGACATTATGATCAATGTAGAAATCTCATGGAGTTGAAAGGGACACCGGGGATCATATAATCCAACCCCCCTGCAATGCAGGAATATGCAGTTGTTCCATACAGGGATCAAATCTGCGACCTTGGTATTATCAGCACCACGCTCTAGCTAACTGAGCTATGTGCATGTGTGGGTGTGTGAGGAGGCAAAGGAAATATTTGAATGATATACTTACTCCCATATAAATGTGCCCAGGATCGCAACCTCTGTTTTTACCTTACTGAAACTATGTCCATACAAAGGGCATTTGCTCATATATAAATTCCCTTGTTGCCCGTCTCCCCACCCCTTTTGCTCCTTATTCTTCCTTGTCTGCTGCAATGGTGAGATTTAGACTGTAGTTTCCATGGGGCAAGAGTTTCTGCCATCATCACGTACAGGGATGTCAGTACATCCATAACTATGGCGATGCATGCGTGCTTCAAATTGCTTCCATGTAAGGAGAAAAATGAAATAGATCACTATTGAGAACAGTAAGATAGTTGAACTAGTCATGTTATGCAATGCTGCACCATAGGCATTACTTCAGATTATTCTCAGTCAGCTTGCATTAGTGACCTAGGAATAATGGGGAAAGAGTAATTTATGATCATATATTGACTTAGAACTTACTGTGTGATGCTCTAAGGAGTAAAAATGTCAGTCTGAAAAGTGCAGACAAGTGTATAAAACTTTAATAACAGGCTCGACAGCACAATCCCATACATACCTTCTCAGGTGTGAGACTCGTTGAGTTCAGTGAAGTTTGCTCCCAGGTGGGTGGAGATAGGATTGCATCTTAAGGGTGAAACTCGGTCCACAACTGTTTGGGACTAAGCCCCATTCAGCACAATAATAAAGACTAAAAACAACTAACCAATAATCTCCCTTCACCACCACCTCCCACAAACACATTTGTGTTGTTGTTTAGTCGTTTAGTCGTGCCCTACTCTTCGTGACCCCATGGACCAGAGCACGCCAGGCACGTCTGTCTTCCACTGCCTCCCGCAGTTTGGTCAAACTCATGCTGGTAGCTTCGAGAACACTGTCCAACCATCTCGTCCTCTGTCGTCCCCTTCTCCTTGTGCCCTCCATCTTTCCCAACATCAGGGTCTTTTCCAGGGAGTCTTCTCTTCTCATGAGGTGGCCCAAAGTATTGGAGCCTCAGCTTCAGGATCTGTCCTTCCAGTGAGCACTCAGGGCTCATTTCCTTAAGAATGGATACGTTTGATCTTCTTGCCGTCCATGGGGCTCTCAAGAGTCTCCTCCAGCACCATAATTCAAAAGCATCAATTCTTTGGCGATCAGCCTTCTTTATGGTCCAGCTCTCACTTCCATACATCACTACTGGGAAAACCAGTACCACAAACACACTTAAAAGGGTGTAAATCAGCCAAAGGCCTGGTTGAAAAGGGACGTTTTCTCCTGGAGCCTAAAGGTGCATAATGAAGGCACCAGCCAAATCTTCATTGGGAGAGCATTCCACAAATGGGGAGCCACTGCAGAAAAGGCCTGTTCTTGTGTTGCCACCCTCTGGACCTCTCGTGGAGGAGGCACACAAAGAATGTGGCCCTCAGGCATAGGCCAACTTTGAAAAGAGCTTAATATCTCAGGCTCACAACATCATTTCCCCCAGAAAGCCTATTAAGAATGTGACAGCATATAATTTCTGCAGTTAAGAGGATTCAAATACCTAAGGTGATCTCATTTATTGGGCCCCGTCTAAAATGCACAGCAAGCTGCAACCCAGCGCAAATTATCTGAAAGGCATTGTAGTCTCCTGAGTCATCATGGCTCTAAGAGGTGCAATGTTAACACAGAGTGATATGTGTTGGGAGAGTTAAAGGTTGCATCTCTGTGTTGTACTCTGAAAAAAATAATGGTTTAAAAAGATAATTTTAAAAAAATAGTTAAAAAGGAGCAAGCCCCATTTAGCTCAGTAGCACTTGTTCAGATATGTGTGTGTGTGTGTGTGCGCGCACACACACACACATATATGTTTATTTAATCCAAACTTACAGTGCATTCCTATAGAAGTTAATGGAGAAGGAAGTCCTTCTGAGTTCAGAGGGGATTGCTTCATTGTGACTGCAGCCTTACTCCTGTTGCT
This sequence comes from Podarcis tiliguerta, assembly GCF_965153285.1. Classification (NCBI taxonomy): domain Eukaryota; kingdom Metazoa; phylum Chordata; class Lepidosauria; order Squamata; family Lacertidae; genus Podarcis; species Podarcis tiliguerta. The sequence goes on along the minus strand of NC_139535.1, from coordinate 67,280,493 downwards.
TTAAAATGGGACTTTCTCATAGGACAGTACTGTATAAATGGCTGATAATGTTATATTTCTGGACGTGCAGTTCTGTTGCAGAGCGCGGGAACCCATTGGAACGATCTGCTCTTTGGTGTTTAATTGAGCGCCAGTAGCAGGGTGCATCTCCTATTCTGTGAACGAGCAAGATCAATGGCCACACTGAAAAAGAATTAAACTTGGAAATGACGCATCATTTCCTCTCCCGTTGTGTACAATGGAAGGAGTATTTGATTGCCATGGGCAAACTGTTTACTGCTCTGTTTTGTTTTCATCTTAGGATAATGCTGTTTGCACATTTGTTGCTGGTACATATAGGATGTCTTTGTGAGTGTGCGCCTTAAATGGGCTGTTTTAGGCTCTTGTCAGCTCTGTGCTGTGCAATCAAGAAGCCATTACCCAAGATTCAAAACTGCATTGCTGCAGTCATTACAAATCTCGTGGTTTTGCTTCCACGTATCGCAACGGTAGTGTTTAAGAAGCTGTCTGCAGTAGGTATATCATGCTCACGGAAAGATCTTGATTTATTTCCCAGCTTGTAAACACTTTCTATCAAATTACAAAAACCCCTGCATTCTTGGGCAGGAGAATGGTGTGGGAAGGGGAACGAAGTTAGCACTGATTTTAAGAAATTAATATGCCAGCAATGATCTGGAAAGCTTTGTGGTCAAACTCTGCTGTTGCATAGCTGTCAACCTTTGTAGTGTCCTGAAGTGCATTTTCCCCCCTCTAAATGTGAGGATAGAGAAACTCAGGCTGGAAAGGGGCATAATGTAGCTTCCCAAGCTTCTCTGCTCAGCTCCTTCGACTATATCCAGTCCACAACCCCTCTCCCCAGGCATCTCCTCTCATTAGTCCTAGCTCTATAACTGCCACCTTGGAAACACCATAATTTCTGAACACATGGATTTCAACCAGAAAGTACATCACTGACTTTTGAAAATGCTTCATTTTGGTTGGATTGTTCCCATTCAGCAGTAAAGAAATCTCTGTTAAACATATTCTATGAAGGTGCAATAAATGTAGTATAGATGCACAATTTTTTATAGAAGAAAGGACAGACTTGGTATTTGGTAAAGTTTTGCTTTGAGTAGAACCGTTGAAAGGGAAGGTCGTAACTTAACCATGACCATTAAGTTCAGTGGGTCTACTCTGAGTAAAACTTAGTTGACTAGCACCCTTGGATCCCAGTTCCCACTAGTGGGACCTGTGGCAAAATGTTGCCATGTGGAGTTCTTCAGTTCATGGTTCTAGCCAGGTCCCATCCCTTTTTCTAGGATACTGCATTCCACCCATCATTCCACCCCAACAGACAGACAGACAGCATTCCATGTCCCCTGAGCATGTTTATGTGGCTATTTTTTGCGATGGTTTGTCTCCAAAAATTTTCCTCTTAAGTTAAAAAAAAAAAAAAAAAGTTTGCAGACCTTGTTGCTTCCCCAGCCATGCTGATATTTATCAGTTTTGGATTTGTAAATTTTGACAGAGTGAGTTAATAAACAGGACAACTCCTGAGTAATTTCCTGAATAGTTCTGTTAGTGGGCGTCTATATGTTTCTGTGTAAGGTGGCCATGGAAAAAGGAGATTTAACACTGATCGCTGACCTCTTTAATAGCTACAGATTGAGGTCAGACCACAGTGACTCTGCTGCTGCATGTATCTGCAGCTTTAAGACGAGTCACCTGCAGTGACTGCTGGCTTAGCATGCAGAATTTGGAGGAGAGGACTATATAATGGCAAACAGCTGCTGTTTATTCTTTAAAGCTTTCCCTGTGCGAAATTTCCGGCTCCGTGAAAGCCCTTTCCTTATATGTTGCTCCAAACAATGCGGTATAATGTTGTGACTTTCAGTGACACCTGATTTCTCCCCTTACTCTAAGCCTCTCCACCCTCACAAAGAGAGAAGAGACACACTCTGCATGCCTTAGCTTAAACCTTTGACTACCTTCTCCATAGAAAGTGCCTTGTTACCTAAGATGTGTAGTCACATTTCTGTAGCAATAGGGTGATCTCTTCTTAAAGACCAGCTCTATCAGTAATCATCTTGCTGTGCTTTTCCAAGAGATTATACCAGATCTTCTTTTCAATAAAGCAGCAAATCATTATAGCAGCTTATTTGTAACTTCGGCATTAGAACTGCATGGCAATTATCCTTTGCTCTTCAGAGTGTCAAGGCAAATCAAACTTTAGGTTGTACAATAGCGCGGCATTCTGACTCCAGCGCTCCCCTTTGTCATGCAAAGACTGTCTTTTGATTTCTAATCTCTGAATACTTAGCAGCTGAAATTATTTTTGCTCAGTTATTGTTTTGATGGGTCGCAGAGACAACAGCACAGGGCTTAGTGATTTCTATGCCGGCAGTGTAGCTCCTGGCAACTGCGTGCAAACTGTCATTTTTGTGCCAAACCATGACTGCGGGAAACTTCAGAAAAGGAGCACAAAGGAAACACTACTGTGTGAAAGTCTTTTTTGCCAAACCAGCTGTCTATAAACCTACATCTAGGTGAAATCACAGCATACAGCAGGGCACATATTTGCATGGATGCTATGCAACCCTTCTTTCAACTTCCAAATAAGGGAGAAGTGTGCTAAGAGGAAGGCATATTTGGCAAACCCTCATCATGATCAGCTCCCACCCGGAAAACTATATCTCCACTGTGGAAGGATGCGTGGATCCAGAAATGGCCTCCACAGTCACTTACAGACACACCCCTAAGACCGTGTTCATGGAAGACAATCTTACTCAACTATGGGTAATCACCAAAGAAAAAGAATAATAAAAATAGGGATTTACAGTAAGCCACAGACTCAGTGTGTTTGTGTACAATAGACAAACCATGGACTTATTGTATGGGTTTAAGGGTTTGTTTATCTGCCACAGGCTTCCTGTCTTCTTCTTTTTATCCTTTCTCTAGACTCTGGAAACAGTCTTTGGAAAAAAAATCTAGGGATTGGCTCTCAAAAACATAGAATCATAAAGTTTTAGAGTTGGAAGGGACCCAGAGGGTCATCTAGTCCAACCCCTGAAAACAGGAATCTCAGCTAAAGCATTCATTACAGATGATCATCCAACCTCTGCCTAATATCCTACAAGGAAGGAGAGTCCACAGCCTCCTGAAGGCAGTCTCTTCCACTGTTGATCTGCTCTTGTTGTCAGAAAGTTCTTCCTTATGTTTCGTTGGATTCTCCTTTCTGGGTAAGTTGCTGGCTCTGTCTGTCTTTAGGGCTTTGTCTACTGCGTTTGGCCTCCTGATCTGTAGGAAGACTCAGCTGAATTTGGAGAATTGTTTTTCCCTCTGTGTGGTGCTGCAGTTGCTTCGTGGTAGTAATTGGGCAGAATTGAGGCAACACACTTCTATTGATATTATAATGTGGAGGGGTGGTGGTAAACATGTCTTCATGGTTAGACATTACTAATACCCGAAGAAGTCTTATTGTGGTCAAGTTTCTTTGAAGAGGTCCATTATCAATCTTAGATATTGTTCTCTGCTGTAGCCTTGGGTCAACAATATTATATCCATTACACCTCTCTCAATAGAAGATGGGCAGGGGCCAGGCCATCCTAACCCCTGGTTGGGGAGCAACTGTTGCATCCAGAACCATGGTGGCTTGTGCTGGCCAGGGCAGAATATGGGTATGGTTTCCTCGTTGCTTAACTGTGCTGGTCCTAGGATCTTCAGGGGCTTTGAATTGAAAGCCGCTAGTGCCCTGCCTCAAAACACAATATTTTTTAGCTTTCCACAGCTGATGACAGGACTGCCAGCAGTGGCCTTCTGCGTAGGTGGGTGTGGGGGGAGAAGAAGATCCAGAGCAGTGGATACACACACACACACACACACACACACGCCTGTCAATAGAGAGTCACCACCAACATTTTAACCCTCTCCAGCAGCCAAGACCCAGGGGCTTGAGAGTGCATCATTGCCACAATTTCTGTGAGGAAAATACAGTGTAAAATATTAATGCTATTACATGTCTCATATTTCTTCTCAGTGAGAATAGGCCTTTCTTGTTTCACTTAGAATAAAATTGGACGAGTTCCCATTTTCATTATTTACTTATTCTCCAGCTTAAACACTGATATTTAGATAGAAATCTGCCTTAATGATGGCATGCCTATTTACTAGCTGAGGTTCTAATCTGTTCTTTGTGTTTTTTTCCTGTGGTAGGAAATGTGAAACCATTTATATTAGGCACTGCATAATAAAGCTCGAGTCCTAAACAGATCTCATTAACTTCAATGGAATGTACTCTTGAGGAAGTGTTTTGAAGAGGGTAACCAATTTCTCTCACTAAAATTACACCAATAGTTTCTACAAATGTACTTTAAGGTTATTTTTTAAACAAATATATATCATTATTAATACCTGGGACCTGTAGAATAAGGATGTAGTGCTCTTATGTTAATCAGCTACACTGATAATGAGTTCTTGAGGAGTAGAAATCTGTAATGATTCACTCCTAAAATTATCATGCTCCATTAATGTTTTACATTATTTAAGGATGCTGATTGTTCTGCTAGGGTTCACTCTCTAAATAAATTGCAGGTGCCAAGATAATAACTAAGCTGTACACATAGGACCCAGAATGGTTCAGATGACACAATTTTTATGTTAATGGGTCAAGCCAGTAGGCTTTCAAGCAGCACAAAAGCCTTCAGGCAGGAATGGCAAGGTGGTGGTGGGGATAAACTGACAATACACAGTGCCACAAAGATATCTAAGAACCAGGGAAGGGTGTGCAAAAGGAGACAGGGATCTTGCCCATTTAACAGTTGGGATAGCTTGTCATGAAAACCCCACCCGCTGAAATTCCTCCTTTGGCCCTCCTTACAAAGAAAGGAAGTCACTAGAACTGGAGCTAGATCTATAGTGAACTGGAAAACACTATTAAAACATAACTCCCAATGCAATTTCCCTTTGGCGATAGATTGCTGCTCTACAATGCCCTCTTGGTGTCACATTTTTATAACACATTTCTAACGTTACAACTCACCAGTGTAGATGAGTCCTCTGGATGGAGAGGCTGACTGTTGTCCTCCAGGCCGCCTGACCCTTGGGAATCTGGCCTTCATTTCCTCTCCCCAGACCATGTTCCTTACTGGAAGTGCTTCACTCTCTCCTTGAGTGTTTTCACCTGGCTGGAAGGGTCCTTGAACTCTGATAATGCTTCTTCCTTGCTTGGATAGAGAGTGGAGAGGGAGATGGGGGTAGAAATTAGCTTACTGTACAAGGGTAAATTTTAATTGCTCTGTCCACTTTTGCCTTGGCTTCACCCACCCACTGGCATACGGCCCCTAGAAGGGCTTCCAGAAGAAAATGTGGCCCTTGATCTGAAAAAGCTTCTCCACTCCTACACTAGAATCTCAAACTATTGCAGGTGAAGTGAAATCCCAGACAAAATAAGAGAGGACAGGGGTATCACAGGAGGGGAGGAGAAGAGTCATTTCCCCAGCATGCTGCTTGTCATGCAATAATTCCTCGGGATTATCTCTGTCTCTCTGGCTATTTTGAGATATAAAAGTAGCCATAACAAATGCTCTTAAAATAAGCTGCATTTTACAGTTTAATGTTTAATACACCCATGAGCAATGTAAGTTCCCTTCTACCAAAACCTGAAAGAGTTCCCCCCCCAGAAGTGGCTACATGGCAGAATCAGTAGCAGCAGTCGGAACTAAGCAGGGGATACAATGATGTTTCTTATTATGTGGGATCGGGAGGCATGTACAAAATCATAAGAACATAAATAAAGCCGTTGGATCAGGCCAAGGACACCTCTAGTCCAGCATCCTGTTCTCACAGTGGGCATCCAGATGTCTGTGGGAAACCTGCAAGCAGGACCTGAGCACAACAACACTCAGGTCATTCAGCACCAAAAAGCCTGAGTTGGAAGTCCCAAGGCATTAACACTGTAGCACAGGCATAGGCAAACTCGGCCCTCCAGATGTTTTGAGACTACAGTTCTCATCATCCCTGACCAATGGACCTGTTAGCTAGGGATGATGGGACTTGCAGTCCCAAAACATCTGGAAGGCTGAGTTTGCCTATGCCTGCTGTAGCATCAACGTTGTTCCAGCTGCAATGAAGCCCAGAACATGGCTTAACGAGGATAGTTACAGATCACTGGCTTCTTGCTCTACTCAGTCATTGCCCTTCCACTGTAAGTTATGACTGATTTTGGTGGGTAGAATGCTTTTGTGTCACACCTCCCGCTATCTTCTGTACCCATTAGTGGGCACAATGTACAGGGCTGGCACAAGCCATTCTGCTGAGGCAGAGCTGCTGCCACTCCACGTACCACCTGTATACACCAACCTTCTGCCTCCTCTTGTTTTCTTCCACATCAGCAATGGCAGTGTGAGCTCTCCAGGGTCTTCCTCCTCACAATGGACTGCCAAGGCAGTCTTCTTCAGCCTCGGCCCTCCAGATGGTGTCAGAATACGGCTCCCATTGTCCCTGTCCATCTCAAGACTGAAGAATACCATCTAAGGGAATGAAGGGTCCTTCCAGAAGTGGTGGCCTCAAAGAGCAGCTGCACAAATACTATTCCAAACGTTATTTATCAGTGGCATCTTATCTTATATTTATTATTTTGAGCTTTCTGTTTTACCACTGTTTTATCATTTTAATTTGTAAACTGCCTTGAGATGGACTGTTATATATGTTATATGAGTACTTTTATATGAGGTTTAAGAGTAGGAAACTGTTGATCTTTCAACAGTTTTCTGCTTTCAATAATATTGAAAGCTTTTAATAATATTTATTTACTGTAGCAAAAGGCTGGAGGCTGGAAAGCCACTAGAAAGCCCTGCAAGAGCACTGCTGTAGTGGCAAAGTAGTGACAGTCCCACAAGAGCATTAAATGATGGTGGGCGGGTGGTTGAGACCACACAAATTTGCTTCTCCTTTCCTTTGCACAGCCAGCATACAATAATGTTGTATTGCTTATAGGATTTGCACTGGCTGCCAATCTGCTACCTGGCCAATTTCAGTGTGTTGGTACTAACATATAAGGCTCTAAACAGTTCAGGATTAGGTTACTTTAGAGATTGTCTTATCCCTTATATACCCAGAAGATAACTCCAGTCTGCAGGAGAGTTACTCTGGCTAGTTCCAAAGATCTTAGGAGCCTGCTCTGCAGTAACTTGGAGCAGGGCTCTCGGTGTGGTTGCCCCTGTTCTGTGAAACAGCATCCCTGTTGAGATACGACAGGCACTCACTATCTGCACTTTCTGGTAGCAGTTTTGTTTTGAATACCTTTTTGTTCTGATAAGCTTTCTCAGCTACATGAGCAGGTCTCTGCCATAGGTGCCCTTTTTGCCTTTTGCCTTTTTTTGAAACTCATCTTCTGAGGTTGTGTGTGTGTGTGTGTGTGTACTGTTGTATAATTAGTTCTTAAGCTATTTTTCTTACGTTTTCTACATCACCTTGGAATATAGGTTGGAGGCTATAATTGCTATCTACATATATCCCAAGGCAATATACAAAATATACTAAAACATTTTTTTAAAAAAAGACGAAAAGGCTTTTTAGTAGAAATTTAAAAACATGTAATACACTGCTAAATGGTGCCGAGGAGAAAGGTAATAGTGCAGATGTACTGGAGTGGAGAGGACTCAATTGCCTGATACATCGCTGCACATGCTAAATCTATACTTATTGCTAAGGTGATTTGCACCTGCAAATATTGCATTACCATTCTGCTCCTTCTGGAAAAAAAGCTGTATTTTTTATGAACTCTCAAAAGAACAGGGAACGACCAAGAGGAAAAACAACTTGAATATGAATCAGGAGCAGCTGGCTTGGCACTGCAGAGCCAGTGCCCTAAACCAGCCTTCATCCAGCCCTCTTTGGCTCCTCGCACAATCCCCATAGCTTGGTTAGTCATTCTATAATCCAGTCCATTATAAGTGAGCAGGAATGGATGCTGCTATTCCCACTGCAAATGAGTGATGGGGACACAACAATTGATTGCCTGCTGCTACAAGAGAAGATAAGGTTGGCACAAGAAGATGGGTGGTTCTTCTACAGCCAGTGCTCTGTGTGGGGTGGGAAGAAGTGGTGAGCGGCTAGATCAGCAAGGTGCACATGTGTGAGGGTTGTTGGTGAAGCAGTGCAGCTAGGCCCAGAAAAAGATAACATAAGGAAAGCCTTGTTACACCAGGCCAAAGGCCCGTCATGCCCAGCATCTCAGTCAGATCAACCAGATCATAGAATCATAGCATTGTAGAGTTGGAAGGGGTCATCTAGACCAAGCCGCTGCAATGCAGTATCTGAGTGTGCTTGTGGATCAGCCCACCTGGGACTCCCGGCAACTGGTATTCAGAGGCATTATGACTCTGACGGCTGAGGCAGAACAGAGCCGTTGTGGCTGGTAGGCACTGATCACCTTGACCTTCACAGAAGGGTCTCTCTGGGTGTGAAAACATGGTGAGGCATTCTTCTCAGTGTGGGATGTCAGGGGCAAAGTTGTGACAGGAAGCACAAATGACTGGTTGCATGTAAAGCTGTGTGAAGTAGTATTCCATTTGCAGTCTTTAGCGTGCCATCAACACTGTTCCTAAAACAGCACCCACTGATTTTCTCTAGTGCCTATAGATGCCCCTCTCTGTCATAGCATTTCACTCCAGGTTTAAATTAATTGCTACTGGAAGTTTTAAAACACACACATACACGTATGTACCCAGCATCTGCCCTCCACCTGTGTACTATTTCATACTGGCCCGAAAACTTGCCTTTTGAGTCGAAGTGCCTAGAAAAGTGTGTGTGTGTGTGTGTGTGTGTGTGTGTGTGAGAGAGAGAGAGAGAGAGAGAGAGAGAGAGAGAGCAGTAATTGCTCGGAATTATGAATGCATTGCCCTATTGCTGTTTGGAATTCCCTTTCCCCAACTCTCTCAGAAGGTCTGGTAGACACTCCCTCATTGTAGGTTTTTAAGCAGAGGTTGGATGGTCATGAGAGCCTTAGTTTTTATTTCTGTGTTGCAGGCTGCTGGATTCGATCACCCTTGGGGTTCCTTCTATTTGCTTCTAAAACAAATAGTGCAATGGTCTCTTCTTCCAGATTGCTCAGCGACATAGTCTCTCCCCCCCCCCCCCCGGCCTTTATTCTCACAACAAACCTATTAAGATTGGTTACCTGAGCTGAAGAACACCTAGTAAGCTTTACGACTGAGCAGGAATTTGAATGTGTAGGGCCAGATTTACATTAAGTCACACGGACTCTTCTGCCTGCCAGGTACCTTCAGAGGAAACCTTGCTTAAGTCTTAATTCACTGATCAGATTTGCAGAATCAGGTTAATAGGATTTTCCTTAAAGAGTTTGAAAAGCACACCAGCACTACTCTTGGTTCTTGAGGGAGCTGTTTGAAGATTCATTCTTAGAAGTAAGATCAAATTTTGTTTGCAAGGAGGGAACTGTTTCAGGACATGACAAGGAGCTAATAGACTACTTTTGCTAGTGTCAAGATAGTTGTCTTTCTTCTTCCAGTTGTACCCACGTTGTGTTTCATGCATCAATTCCCTAGGGAACAAGAGGAATTCCCATGCACCACAGGTTTGTGCATAAGGAATTGGTTACCAGCAGGGGTGTTGTCGCAGTCTTCTGCTCCAACCACTCCCTGTGGTTAAGAAAATATATTTCTGTGGAGTTAACAGAAAATGCAGTCAAAACTGCAAAAGGCTATTACATCTTTCAAAATAAGTCTGCACACTTATTTTACTGTATGCATACACAAGTGTGGAGCAAATCAAGGCAGTGGAATTTTTTCAAGTAAATCATTTATCACATAGTAATGTTGTTATACCTTTTGCTGTCAACATCATCTTACTGCCAATCACAGTTCAATGTGGGGGAAGGGAACTTTTCAGCCACTTCATCCAAATAAGCTGATCAGAGGTTTCAGAGTCCAAAGCTATTCTTAGCTAATGGGTGTCATTCATCAGTACATATATATGCTATGTTTGGATTATTTGCTATCAACTTCCTCCGAGAATGATGTAAGAAAATATTCTGGCTGAAAAACAAGTGGAAAATGTGAGCAAGAAAATGGACCTTTTGCATTTGATTTCTTTTGAATCAGACCTTTCCCTTCCTGAACACCAACTTTTATAACTTTCTGCATGATGATCTTAATTCTGTTTCACATCATTATGCAAATGCGATAATTTGCAATAAAATCAATTAATGTGCCATCAAGCCTCATAAAAATATGTAATCACCACCTTACTGCTGAGACAGTACTTTTGTTATGCTTGTGGTTGGAGAAGAACTGGGGGCGGTATATCTGCTGAATTAACATGGAGGAAAGGGTTGTTTGTGGCTTTTTCTCATTTGCTGTGTGGCTATAACATGACCCAGAATTTCCAGCTACTCATAAAGTTAAGCCCTTAAAGTGAAGTGGTGGACTTGCAGAAGGATGATTAGTTTTTTGCTAATTCCAAGGGATTCTTCAGCAGCTTCTTCATCTTTTACCACAGCCCCACATCTTAGAGACCATTTAATTTTTTTGTTTGCAAAACTGCAGAGGCGAAAAATACAGTGAATGAGTTGGTTGGTTTCTAGTACTGAGAGGACATAGGAATATGCTGAGTTTCTAAATGGCTGTTACATGGATGGCTCGCCACATATTGTTGGACTCAAAGTCCCATCAAGCCAAGTCAGTATGACCAATGGTCAAGAATAATAGGAATGGTGGTCCAGCAAGAGTTAGAGACCTAACCTTCATACCTCCCTAGTGCCACAAAAACATGTGTGCGATCAAAAGGAATGCTTTTATGCTTTCCTTCCAATTGGGCTGAAGGCATTGTTTGGAACCTAAGGGTAGAAAAAACGCACACCCAGATATTTAAAACATAGCCAAAATTGGAGCCCAACAGGAGGGGCTGAATTTCAGGGGAAAGCATATCTTTCCTTGGGAGTCAGGATATGAATTTTGTTAAATAGACCAAACCTTAATTATGTGCCCTGGCAGATTGCTAATTCTCATGTTAGGATGCTTCTTTCACTTGAAGTGTAAGCCAAGGGAAGGGGGTGCTTTGTGAGATGGGATAGGGATTGGAGGACTTTTTGAGACTGGCAGGGAACTGTGGGGAGAAGCCAGGAGTTCTTCTCTGGTTCACATTTTAATCCAAGATGGAGAATAATGTCAGGGCTTTCAAATCTTGCCCTTCCTTTAAGGTGAACTTTGATGAGAGCCCAAAACTAGTTTTCAAGGCTGACCTCAAGAGACTTCACAGCCATTCCTAATTTCTAATATATATATAAAATTGTCCAGTAGCACCTTAGAGATCAACTAAGGTTGTTCTTGGTATAAGCTTTCGTTTGCATGCACACCTCTTCAGATACACAGAAGTGTGTATGCACATGGAAGCTTATACCAAGAGCAAACTTAGTTGGTCTCTAAGGTGCTACTGGACAATTTTATTTTTATATATATTTCTACTGCGTCAGACCAACACAGCTACCTACCCGATTCCTAATTTCTGTACATTTCACCTGTAAATCGTGATTGATTCAAAGATCGTTCATACAGCATTGGACCATGGCATGCCAGCTGCTTCAGCTCTCTACGCCTTTGTCCCTCCCTGCTCCCAGATTCCTTCCTTCAGAGGGCTACATAACTATATATGCCATTCATTTCCCCAAGACTCAAATTACTGTGCTGCTCAGCATGACTCTGACAGTAGCCTGTCATAGGAGATCCATGCGAAGCCATAGAGAGGTCTGGCTGCTGTAAATGTTTCTTAAGTATCTCCATTAATACATACATCTTTGACCTTAGAGAAGTTACTGGAAATGACCAATTCCTGACCTGACTTAAGGCAGTTCAGGGGAAAGTGCAATGGGGCAATAAAAAAACTCACCTCATTGCCAGGGCTACCTTTCAATGTAGCCCTTTAATACGCCATAAACTCAAATGTACCATGCTATTTCACACTGTTTCAAATGGCTCTCACAGGGACTGGAAATGGAATAGCAGCAACAGACCATATGCTGTGGAGACCAAGGTGGAGGTGAAATCACTCTGGAGGCAACATGAGCAGAAGCGTGTGGAATCCGCCCCCCTCCACTTTTTAAAAGGCTGTAAAGCTTACATAGTAAAATATAGCTCATTTCCCATCAGTGGATTTATTATGTGTGTGTCCAGAAAGCTTTAATGTGGCAGATCAAATTTAGGAGGCCTTGCATTCTTTGGGCATTTGAGCTTAGCATTCTTACCATCAGAATAGCCTTTTGGGGCCTATGAACTTGCTTGGCAGTCTTTTTCAGGCTTTTTGTTGTTGTTCAAAAAACCTAAGGCATACAATAAGTCACTCAGGGTCTGAGGAGGAACAGGCTGTCTGCAGCTGCAATCCTAAACTTAGAGAGTAATCCCCATGGAATACAGTGGGATAAACTTCCTTGTAAAATATGCATAGGGTTGTATCTCTCATGGTTTTTTGCTTGTTGGCTTGCTTGCCAGCCAATCCTAAGGATATTTATTTTTTGAAAATATTGAAAACTTAGTGAAAAAAATTACTGTTTTTTTCTGTCTATAAGACACCCCCATGTATAAGACACCCCCTATTTTTGGAGATTCCGATTTAAGAAAATGGGGAGAGATCTATCCGTGGATAAGACGCCCCCAAAGTTTGGACATTATTTTTTAGGGAAAAAGCCTAGTCTTATACATGGAAAAATACGGTAAATCTCACTACATCAGGATGCTTCCAACAACCTAGATATATGGTAAAAACATATGGTAAAAATATGAAAGTCACAACAAAATTCCTGTAGGAATCTTCCCTGAATGATTGTGTTAAATCTTACTGGAACATTCACCATTATGCGGTGTGTGTTTTTACCTCAGATATGATTGTATTTTCACTCCTGATGCCGGGCAAATTCTTTTTTGTTTTCCCAGTCTACTAATCACAGATATGCTTTTTATTTCTGTTGTACCTTTATAATGCTTCCTTTCATTGTTGTTTCATGGTTTATTCCAGGTTTTTTTGGTAATTTTGTTGTAAACCATCCTGAAAATATTTAATTGAAGGGTAGCGTTCTATGATATCATCAAAGCATTCTGAATTAATTAATTAATTGATTGATTCCTGCCCTTCACCCTAAGGTCACAGGGTACATCACAACAATAAAACACAACATTAGAAACAGTTTAAAACAACTTATAAACATAAAAACAAGGTGGTCCTAAAAATATACACCTCAGGTGTCAAAAGCTGGGTTAAAGGTATGTCTTCAGCATTCTCCAGCAGCTGTACAATGAGAGTGCCAGACACATGTCTATGACAAGGGGGTTCCACAGCTTGGAGCTGCCATAGGGAATGCCCTCTTCCAGGTCTCCAGCCCCCTGAGCCTCTGCAGGTGGAGAAGCTACCAAGATGGCCCCCCTGCCGATCTTAGCACTTGAGCTGGTCTGTCAGTAAGGAGGCAGACTTTCACAGTAATTGTTTATTTCTTGCTTAATTTTGTTTTTTGAAACGGTACATTATTCTCAGGAATTACATTGCAGTTTGGTGCAATGTACAGTGTAGTCCAATACTTGTCTGTTCTGAATTAAGGCCTCCATTGCTTTCAATGGAGCTTACTCCCAGGTTAGTATGTATAAGATTGCAGCCTTAAAAGTTACAGAGTAATCAAGACAGTTGCTACCAAGAATTGACCAAACAGTGAAGCATTCCACCGATCTATTACACTAATGAAGCAGTGATTTTTTTTTTAAAGAATCCTTTTACAAGTCATCACCAGTACTCTAAAAATGTAACATCTGCCATTACTCAGTATTACCTGGGATCTGAACATGGTAATGTTTTATGTATTAGTTTTATCATTTCCCCATCCATGCAGGTTTTAATTTTGTGCTCCACAGACTTCTGTGGAAATGCTTTGCTTTGTACTGCTTAGTATAAAATAGAAGGGACCCGGCAGACTTTTTACAATGTTGGCCATCTACAAAAGTCATCTCGAATATTCCAACTATGTCTCTGTTATAAAACATGCAGTGTTTTAAGGCTCTTGTCCCAACTAGCACAGGAGAAATCCCCCAGTCTGCATTGTACATAGGCCTCCATTAAGCAGAACAAAATTGGCCCATTTATAATTCATTTTAGGATCTCTAAATCTCTGGATGATGTTGAAATGGCTATAGCTACCTGGAAGGCAGCCAGGATTTGTTCTCTCCTTTTCTTGTTCTTATGAAGGAAATTTATTTTCAGCACAAAAATTCAATTAGGACAGCAAAAGTGAACTTGGCACCACAGGGAGCCCAAGCCTTTTCCGGGCCATGACCTCCTTTCAAGAGCTCTTCAAACAAAAGGTGAGTTTGGGTTCTGGCATGTCGGACTTTGCTGACAAATGGATACTTCAATGCCGGGTGTCCCGTGACACGGTGCCACCTGAGCCCATTACACCATGCCCTTCATTTGTTTAGTTTTGATAAAGTTTCTTTCCCTGCCTGCTGGAGTGATTGATGAACACCAAAAATAGTAGACTTTGTGTCCACTCTGACAAATTTCCAGATTAAGGCTTCCCTCCAACAACTAGGACTATTTAGGGTAATCACCATTCTACCTGCAGGTATTTGTTGGCGAATGTTTATAGCTCCTTTAGGCCATGCAAGTTTGAAACATCTATGTGACAGTATAGTGCTGAAAAATTAGCACTTCTATAGAAAAAAGACTTCTTTTGGAGTCTGCTAACTATTTAAAGTCTACAATTATATTTGACAGAATTATAACAGTCTTGCACACCACCCCAATCTCTGAGTGGTGTGAAATTCCCGGTGTTCCAGGTGTTTATCCAGGTTTCATGTTTCCTTTTGGAATGAGGCACAGCGGAGATTTTGGTGTCTTTATGATTTATGGTTTATTTACACAACCTGAGCCTGTGATGGAGGGGTTCATAACATTAACACCCCAAAAGGGTCTTGTTTCTCCCATAGCTGCAGAAATCAAACATTGCTCTGGCTCTCTCCAGCTTGCTGCTTTACTTCTGGGTCACATCACTTTGAAACTTTACTGCAAAGTCTGGCTCTGTCTGTTAAGGGTGCCCCCCCATTTGCCATCTCACACTGAGCCCCTTAATTCCCCATCACCTCACCAAGAAGTTATTTTGGCTATTCCAGGTATTAGAAGGCTCAATTAGCTTTTAACACTTGCTGGATCCAGGGACTAGAGGGGTCTAGCATATTAACACCCCAAACTCATAGCAATAGTTTTGTCCTATCAATGAACGGAAAGGTCAATCTCTGTGGAAACAGTAAATTGCAAGGAATTAAGGAGGGGGCACCAGAAAGGCTCAGTTTACATGTAACACTAAAATAGACCATGGCTTAAAGCAAATGCATGTGGGCTCTGGGAGTCAACATCATGTCAATTTTGACCTTCCTTTGGTCTTTTTGTTGTTGGTTTAGCATGTTTGACCTAGCTCAACTCTGTGTGGCAGCAGGACTGGAGTAGGAGCAAAATAGGCACAATCTCCTCTCTGGAAACCCATGTATAGTAAACCCCACGATTTGGCTTAGTATTATACCTTAACTGGGTCAGTGACAAAAAATAATAATTCTTCAGACACCTCATAGAATTACTTTGCCTGCATTTGACAACAATTTCAATGATGAAAATAATAGGTTCTCATGAATGTCAATACAGCAGAAGGGCAACTGCTTGGGATACATAGCAAATTCCCAGCTGCTTGAATTAAACATTTTAATATCTCCACATCAGCTTTTTTTATCATTTGCAGGAGAGACATTGCCAGATGTAGCTGATGCACAAATTGATGCCAGCCTGGTCTGGAGATAGCTATTTATCTAAAGGAACAAAGTTGGCAGGGTGAACTTGCTGAGCAAAGCAGAAATTGGGATATTAGTTTGTTCAGAAATCCTGCCTTTCACAGTTTCTTACTTCTGTCAACAAAAGAAAATGAAAGGGCTTATTCTGTAGTGGCAAACAGATTGTGTCTGTCAAGGCCTGCATTTCCTCAGAGGTAGCCTATGGGAAGCCACACGATGGTACATTGGAAGACAAGTGGGCAGAATCACCCCTTTTCTCTTTCTGCCCCCTTCCCAGCTTAGCAGGCCGTTGAATCACTTTCACCAGGGGTCAAAACCGATTGCTACATTTTGAAAGGGCTATTGAAATTAGGCTGAGAGGGGTGGTCTCATGTGGCTCTATGGCTGCAAGTCCTCCTGTGTGTTAAGCACCCCAGTTCAGCAAACCTTTTACTCCTTTAAAAATTTAAACTACCAAGGTTAAACAGGAATAAATGAATATGGATCTAACAGTGCAATCTTCTATTTGTCTACTTAGGAACATAACTCTTATTGACTTCAATGGAATTTGCTCCCTGATAAGTGCATACAGGACTGCAACCTCAGTTGTGAATATTATCTTTGTATCTTCTATTGCATAATTTCTTCCCTTCTAGGTGGCCACTGCAAAGTGTGTGTGTGTGTGTGTGTGTGTGTGTGTGTACAACAAAAAATAAAACACAGATTTTCTGATTTCTGAAATCAGGTAACAAAATATTTCTAAACTAGGAGCAATGAAAAAGTCTGCTTTCTTGCCTGCATAATTACAGTCCATCTCTGGTAATGTCACCTTGATCTCAGGTTTTTAAGAAGCATACTCACATTTCTAATTCATTGTACACATCTAGCTTAGCAGTGCTTGGGATGAAGGGAGGGAAACAAAGAATTTTGCTGAACTCTGGGCACCCTCGATCAGCATAGTATGAAAAGACTGTGAAAATTATTTATCATAACGCTCTTTTTCATTGCTTGGAGGATATACCATTTAGCTGCATTTGTGGCAGCTGAGTTTGACAGGCAAGTTAATATCCAAGAAGTTAGCAAACAATTGGTTACAATAACCTGCAGAAGACATTGCAAAAGCCAGCAGCACAACAATTTCAGCCATTGGTAGGAACGCGCAGGTCACAGTCTGGAGCGAGTCCTAAATGATTCTGTGACAATTTTACTGCCTGATAAATATGATTCCTACGGGAGAGCTTAGAATCAAATAGGACTCCAAGGTTATGGGCCATGGGCATAGGATAAATACGATTATCATCAAGGGAAACAAACAGGAAGGTCTGATAAATGTTTCTTATTCCCTTTCCCCATCTATATATTATTCCTCTCATTGTCGTCTCTTTAGATGCCTCCATCATTTCACATGATTTCTTGTTCTTTATTTATGAGAAATTCTGCTTATTATTTATCTTAATGTTTTTGCTGGCCTTATTTACAGTTTCCACTTTTACTCATCTTATCTTTTATTGCACTCCCTGAACTTCATTTGTCCTTTGTGGGTGATGTTTCACAGCTCACACATCTGTCATTAAAGCCTGTATTCCTTTCACAAAACATTTTTACCTTTACTTGTTTCCTTCTGTTAGCCTTGATGTCGTAATGGAAGCTGGAGCTGAGGGCACATTTGAGACAGGTTGCAAATAAAGCTGAAGCTGTCAGCCTTGCATTCTGATACCAATCTTGGCCATAACACTTTTATCTTGGGTTGCTTCCAGAGAGGCTGATCTTAGTGCTCCCCAATCATTGCTCCTCTCTTGTAAACTACAAGTAGAATTGCAATAGACTTTCCACACTAGCTAGAATATTGCACTTTTTCTGTGTGTACATCCTGCTATGTTCCAGCTGGTGTGTGGCATACCTGCTGCGGATGGAGAAGTTCACTTGAGTGGCATTTGAAGGTACACATCCACTATAACTCTCATGGCGGATGGCATTTTTATCACCATCTTTTAATTGGAGCAAAAATGCATTCACACACACACGTAGTGAGCTGCTATAATACTACTTTTACACAAGGGAGTAACTATCTGAAATCACAGCTGCTGCCACTCAATGTAGTAGTGAGTACTGAGGACTGAGCTTTAAGAACCGATGGTCTGATTAAATATAAGGCAGGTTCCAATACACTGACTACAGTATTTCTTCAGGAGAAAAGGAAAACTTTTATAATCCTTCTGTGCTATGCAAGCTCCAGCTAGCTTCCAGTTATTTATTTGTTGATATGAATTGCAATTGTAGTCACTTTAATGTTGATGCTTGCTATAAAATATACCAGAAGAAACAATTCTTTTGGTATTAGTTTTGTTTAGTAAATTACAATGTAGTGATTAGGTTTCTGTATTCAGGGTTATTTCTTCCTCTCAGTTGGGTAATATAATCAATATGATTGACTGCATCCTTCTCTTTTAAGAGGATGTGGATAAATAAACTCCCTGATTTGTTATTATAATGAATTTCCCTAAATGTGGACTTTCATTCTCATGCCCTTCCTCTCCCCTCACTAAACAAATATGTATTATTCGTACCAGCAGAAGCATATTGATGTTCCCGGTCCCTTATCATAATGTTTCACAAGTAGGAATAATTGACCTTAACTAAAGACTAGCCTATCATCAAGCGCTGGCGGACAGTCACCCTTTTATGCAGCATCCTATGGACCTATTGGTCACAGAAAGTCAATTAATTCCTAAGCAGAAAAAAGTCTGAGTTGGAACAGGCCCAAGTTCTTCCTCACCTTCAGAAGTCATATTGCTACAGTATCTGTGAAATCAAAGGCAGTCCCTTTTGCTGCCACAGCTAATACAAGCTATGCAAATTCTCAAAGGGATGAAAGTTGAGGAGTGACACTTGGGCCCCCATGAGGAATTCATGAATTTATAAAACCCAGCTTTTGGGGAACCTACAACGAATTCTTTGGGTGTGGAATAACTTTGGAGTCTTCTTGACCATGTGTTCAATGGAGTCCGATGCATGAGGGGACTCCATAGAGGCCAGTGATACACCGTCAGAAGCCCTCAGGAGACAAGGAAAGCCTCACCATAGTTGCCCAGAGATTCCCTAGATTAAGTGCTTGTTTTGCTTGAGCCAAGGTGATAATCCTTTGATTCCAGGGCTTGTGCCTGCCTGCAGGCCATCTTCTTTCTCTTCTGCTGTTTTCTAGTAGCATGCTGGAAGAGGCCATGTGTAACCCTTGTTTGAGGGATAGGTAGATGTTATTTCAACCTCCTGTTTTTTTAAAGCAATAGTAAGAAGTCTCTTCCATTAGAAGAGACCCCCTCCTATATTGTCTGACATTTCCAGTGAATAATACAGTTAATAATAGCAGCAATGATAGCACAAATGGCACCAATATTTGTAACCACCTGGTTCAATATATGAACTTGTACAGCCTCATAATACTTGGCTGCATTATAAAACAAACACTTGCCACTGCCACCGCCACCTAAGTTCTTCTCTGGCTTGGAATGTTACTTAGATCTGTGTATGGACTAGCAATGTTGAGCGGATCAGACAGCCAAAGCCAATCACATTGTGGATGTATGAACTGAAGTTATTCAACACAAATCCTTTTGATGAAACTCTTGTCAAGGGAATGAACTATGTGCCCAGACTATACTACCAAGTGTGACTTAGTAGCAGGGCAGGGCGGCTATGGTTGATATTACAATAGATCTAGAACTGGTAGGTAGGTGTCAGAATGCAGAAAACCAGACTGCAGTCCCAGGGCATATGTGTAGCACCATCAACCAATGATGCAAACCTGGAGAGAACTATCAGAAAGCAGACAAGGCTTTTCTGAACACACAACAAAAGTCTTGTAAATCCTGAGCCAGTTCTGAATTGAGCTAAAGGGAGATCCCTTATCACAAATGAATAATGGAGAACCTTCAGAAACAAGAAGCCATACTATACACACTCCTTATTTACTATCTTGAAGCAAAAAGGTAGCTTATCTCCCCCCCCTCCCTTGAGGAAAAGTATGAAAATACACAACTGAATAAAAGAGGGACTGGATGAAGAGTTAAGGTGTAGCTTGATGCTATAAATTCTGTCAGCATGAAGCAGAAGCAGGAGAGTCAACGATACAGAATCTTACTCCACCAGAAGAACTACCGTATTTTTTGCTCTATAAGACTCACTTTTTCCCTCATAAAAAGTAAGGGGAAATGTGTGTGTGTCTTATGGAGCGAATGCAGGCTGCACAGCTATCCCAGAAGCCAGAACAGCGCAGCTTTCACTGCGCAGCGATCCCTCTTGCTGTTCTGGCTTCTGAGATTCAGAATATTTCTTGCTTTCCTCCTCCAAAAACTAGGTGCGTCTTGTGGCCTGGTGCGACTTATAGAGCGAAAAATACGGAACAATACGGTAATTGTTGTGAATTTAGAAGGAAAGGACAGAAATGTTCCAAGGTCAGATTGCCGAGAAAGCAACTATGTATTGCATGAGACAGCTCCTCCTTTTCCTGAATTCGGATCTTACATCTGAGAAATCCATACCGATTGATACATTAATTGATCTGGCAGTTAGAGAAGTAATAAAATTAATGGTCCTGGGTGCAGAAAACACAGTTCAAGTTGTGGTTCTGCTGCACAGAGGATACTTCAAGGGGGAAAGCATATAAAGAGTCTCTCCCCTCCCCACATCCTTTCAGGCAGCCACATAATGATTTACACAAGGTGATCATCCCCTCAAACACTCAGAGAAATGCAGAGCTGTTCCGTTTTGGGGGAAACAGTCTGAAGACAACTATGCATCACTTTCCCCCTCATTGTGAAGAAGTACAGCACTTAAGAGAGTTGTATTTTTCCATGCCAGCCTTTAAAAGATTTCTTACTATGAACACTTGGGCTTACATGATGATCCTGGCATCACACACTAACAAGGCTCTGTTTATTGCCCCAGATAAACATTAATATCTTTTATTATTAGCATAGAAAGGAAGACAAATGGAAGAACCCTTTCAAGGGAGAAAAAAAGAATTCATAATAGGAAACTCTAGTCTATTCAATCAATGCAAACTTATCTTTTTTTGGCAGCATTAAAGACAGAGAGTCTTCTCATTAACTGGGTCTCCAGGAAAGAGATTTTAATTGATAATGGAATGATATTCTTCTCCAGCACATCAGGGTGAATTAAATTAGAACCTATCCTTTATTACCATATTTCATTTTTCTCTTTTTAGATTTATTTACACCCCATCTTCAAAAGCAGGCATCTGTTTCTCCTCACACAAGAAGTCATGATGGGGTGTCTTTTTGTCAGTTTCCCTTGTGTAGCAGCAACCACTGCAAAGAAAACTACAACCAAAAACCCTCCTAGGAATGTGTTCAGTGTGTGCGAAGAGTGTAGGAATGATCACTTTTCACAATTTCGCTAAGATTTCACTGGCCTTATCATGGTCTCAGATCCTTGAGACCATGGAGACAACTCTGATGAAGATAAGGATCAGATCTTTTTCTCAAAGGCGAGAACCACCAGTAGTTTATTCAGGGCATTCTTTGGTAGAGGACAAAGGCACAACCTTTTAACAACCCACTACTGTGGTTATCACACTGCAGGTCTTGTTAGCGTACATAGGGCTTAAATTGGTTT
This sequence comes from Podarcis tiliguerta, assembly GCF_965153285.1. NCBI lineage: Eukaryota > Metazoa > Chordata > Lepidosauria > Squamata > Lacertidae > Podarcis > Podarcis tiliguerta. The sequence continues at coordinate 67,259,068 of NC_139535.1, read as the reverse complement.
CAGTTTCCTTCTGGCAAACAGCTTTCTTGGTAGGATAGCACTTTAATCAGCAGGGCTCAAATGGAGCTATCCAAGATCCTGTTTGGTTTGCCTTCTGTGTAAAATACCCTTTGGCCATACATTTCTTGATCTCACTTTACCTGCTGTGACTTGACTTCCCCTTCCTTACCCAGCCTTAATCTGCCTGTTTTTCTGGTGAACCGTTAAGCAGCCATTAAGCAGGGTAGGCATTGTAGCAGATGCTAAAAGCCTGCAGCAGTTTAAACAAAGCCTCTACTTCTATTATTTTTTAAAAAAGATTCTACCCACCTTTAATTTATACAAAATGCTTCTAGCTCTCATTATCTCATGTTAAACACTTACCTTTTTAACATACACATACACCAGAGATGAAACCTTTGTTTAATTTTAAGAATTTTAGAGCTAAAACAGACAAATGACAATTTTATACTGAATTGAAAGTAATATGAATGACAGAGTCTCTATTGTGGTATGCACACTCATCCCAACATTAACATTGTTTGCAAGGCTTTGTGGCACTTCTCTTTGATCACAGATGACATGAAATTAGTGTACTTACTACAGAAAATGATGCCCTCGTACCACACTCCCTCACTTCTTAGATCTGTATGATCCCCAGAGCTGGCAGTTAATTATTACTTATATTTCCTGTTTTTCCCCCACTAGAAAATTGGAGGCCTGTGTTTGTTGTCAAAATTTGGAGCCAGTCATGTACAAAGGTATATTTGAAACTTGGAATATTGTGATCTCCTTGCCAAAATTACAACACAGAAGGTTCATTTGCATGATGCTAAAGCATAGTTTATGAGACGTGGGTGGTGCTGTGGTCTAAACCACTGAGCCTAGGGCTTGCTGATCGGAAGGTCGGCGGTTTGAATCCCCGTGACGGGGTGAGCTCCCGTTGCTCGGTCCCAGCTCCTGCCAACCTAGCAGTTCGAAAGCATGTCAAAGTGCAAATAGATAAATAGGTACCGCTCCAGTGGGAAGGTAAACAGCGTTTCTGTGCCCTGCTCTGGTTCGCCAGAAGCGGCTTAGTCATGCTGACCACATGACCTGGAAAAACTGTCTGTGGACAAACGCCGGCTCCCTCGGCTAGTAAAGCAAGATGAGCACCGCAACCCCAGAGTTGTTCGTGACTGGACTTAACTGTTAGGGTCCTTTACCTTTAAAGCATAGTTTAGCAATGTGCTCAAACAAGGTCACCGAGTAGCAAGAGACAATGACCGTTGTCAGGTCTTCTCTGCAGGGAAGCCTTCTTAGTTTCTGAATAAGCATCTATGTAAATTTATCATAATTATGTAAGCTTTTCCCTTCTCCATTAATTGATTATTTTAAAAAAGAAATAATATATCAAATAATGTAAACCTACAGATGAGCAATAAGATTTAATGTTAATTCTCAAAATGTTTTCTATGGGCATTTTTTCACCTGGCTGTATGCATCTTTGGACATGTCCATCAAGTTTTAAAGTCCCCTCTCTCTGTTTCATCACATCAAGTGAAGGAGAATGAAAATGTCCCTTTCTAATGCTTGCTTATACACCTGAAGGAATGCCTTTCCTTGACTGTCATGCTTTGGCTCAGTTTGCCATAAAAATCTTGCTAAGGTACATGTGACCAACAAGAGAATCCCTCTGGCCAATGGGCAATATTGTTAGATTACATGCAACTCACTTTGAAGGAATCAGTAAAAGGGATGCCTTCACTTAGTACTGGGCCAACTCTTTCAATGATCATCATGCCACTGGTCACAATTTTTACTTGAATGACATTATCTTTTAAAGTAGGATCAGAATGTGAATTTGTAATGGCAAGTCCATCTTCAAAGCTGCAAAGCATTTAGCACCCTCCTTGCCTTTTGCTTACTATCCCTGTAACTGAATCTCGTTTGATTCTTCTGACTGCTCAGATGCATAAAATAGCTTCTTTGAACTTTTTGCCTTTTTCCATTTTCAAATCCTTCTTGACTATAACTAAGTTCACAGCAATTCTTCATCAAGGGAATTAATTATATCTGGGTGAGTCATTGAGGAGGGTGCCTGCTCCTGGTCATTTCAATAGAAGTTTCATTTTTGAGTTATTCTTCAGTATAATATAGTAGGCCATTCAGCTTGCTAATGACAATTTCCCCACTTTTTATCTTTAAAGATGCTCAGAGTATCTGATAGCTTGGCTAGGGAGAGGCCCAGCATGGCTGTCTCAGGAATCTGGAAATTAAGATGTAGTCAAGAGATCAGAACTCAAATTACTTGATCAGGTCAAAATTTTGTTTGCAGGAAAAAACCCTGGAGACTATCAGTGATATCATCTAGAAAAGAATGGATAGAAAAAATGTCAGCATTTGCTTCAGTGGCTCAGTTAACACAGTATATCCGTTCCAAAGAAATACGATGACAAAAGACATTCATAATAAGCTGGATCTCTTTTATTGAATACAATAAGAACTCGATGTTACTTAATATCTGCAACTGTTTAACAATGTTAACCATTGAACTTTTTGCCCTTTCTCATTATTTATATTGTTCTGTTTATAGATTTATTTATTAACCCTCGCAGATGGTTAATAAGGGCAGGTTACAACAATGTAATATAGAATTATAAAACCAGATAAAACCATTACAATTATAAAACTCATAAAACCATTCCAAATGCCACAGAACACTATAAATAATGAGAAAGGTCCAAAAGTTCAATGTTTTCAAATCATTGTTAAACAATTACATATATTAGGTAACATAAACTAACTAGCTAACCTTTGAAATTTGTTTTACAGTGGTACCTTGGTTTAAGAACAGCTTAGTTTATGAACAACTTGGATTAAGAATGCTGCAAACCCAGAAGTAGGTGTTTTGGTTTGTGAACTTTGCCTTGGAATAAGAACATGTTTCACTTCCTGTTGAGTGTGTTCCATTTGTAAATCGAGTCCCCCGTTGCTATAGGAAAGCATGCCTTGGTTAAGAATGCTTTGGTTTAAGAACGGACTTCCAGAACGGATTAAATTCGGAAACCAAGGTACCACTGTATTAGTTAGACAGTTGTAGAACTTAAATCATCCACCTCATTTATTACTCAAGGCATTCTACAATGATATACCTCTGGATATTTGCAAGACTAAGGCTGCCCACCCTACCATAATCCTTTTAAAACAGATTTCAGTTTGCACTGAAGCTATGAAGTTACATGACTTAGAAGAGGAGGGGTTGGCACATGGCACAATCACTGATTGCCTGTTTGGTGTGGCTCTTACCTGGCTTGCCCCTCCCCCTCCCCTGTACCTTCCCTTGCCCAGAACCACTGCAATTGGGGTCATTTTTATAAATGAAGCACATTTTTACAATAAATGCACAAATAAGAGCAAAATTAAATTATAATGAATTCGAAATGCATCTAAGTGTTCGGCTTCCAGATGTTGTTGGACTTCAACTCCCATCAGCCCTCAGCCCACAGGAGTAATGGCCCAGAATGATGGGAGCTGTAGTCCAGCAACATATGAGGGGCCCACTAGTTCTCCACCTGAGCTTTAAAGAAACACAGAGCCAGAGCTTTCTGATCTTTGTTTGCACTGTGGTGTAGCCTTCTCGCTTTCCCCAGCACTTTAACACCACCCTATCGGCCAGCTTTACTGATATTTGTGTTTTTAGGTTTACTCCCCCTCCCAAATATTGGCTGTTCATAAGGGCAAGAGAGTTTATTTTTATGTCTACATTTCCCCTCATTTCTTTGGTTTCATTTCCTGCTTTAGTCTCCAGAGGAACATCAAATCTATAGTGTCAGTTCTTTGACTGAACTTTTGAACTTCCTAGTCAGAACAGCTGTGCAGTAAAAAAAGAAAGGAGAAGGGGCTAAGGTAATCCCTTTCTACCAACTATAAACTTACGTGGGGTGGTAGTGAGAAGCAGGAGTAGTGGTGGAGCAATTCAGTTTGGGGAAGAACAGAGGCTGAAAATCGACTCCTGCAGTCATAGCAGCGACCAGAGGAGGAATGACCATTGGGAGGAGCATAGAGAGAAGAAACACCATGATCAGCAGCAGAACTGGTTGCCTTATCTGCCCCAGCTGCAAGAAGACCTGTCTCTCCACAGCAGGTGTTGCAACCTTCCAACAGTTTGCCCCGCCAAAGGCATACTCCTCCATTGTCTCCTGTGACAGAAGAATGCCAGCCAACAAGAAAATGGGTTGACCAGCTTTAAGTGCTCAAAAGGATGCCCCACTGAGTTCACTGGGGCTTCTTCCCTAGCAAGTGGGTTTAGGATTGCTACTGTAGTATAACTTGAGAGGTTAATAATCTTTTTGCAATTGCAACAGAGTGGATGACAGAATATATATAGTATATTCCAGGGGAAATGGGGTGCTTTCGGATAGATTCTGCTCAGAAATGCATAAGCTTTCAATTCCTATGGCGCCTTTGACCACTTTCGGCCTTTTCTTAATTCTTTCATAATCTTTTCATTAGTTTTTGCCAAATAGCTCTGATTGCTATAGCAACTGTAATGAAATCACTTTCCTTAAATAGCCACCCCTATTTCACTAGGTCAAAATCTGCCTTTTCCATCTAAGTCTCTACCTTTTGTGGGATTCCCACCCCCTTCTCTTCTCCAAGTAGAAAATGTGCTATAATGGATATACCAGAATTATTAATCCGTTTCCCCTTTGCCTTTGTCTTAAACAGTATTTTACCATCAGTGAATTAAACCGTACATATGCAGGGGAAATTTTAAACACCCTCTTGAGATGTAATCATCCAGTTTCATGGCATGCTATCATTGGCAGCACTGTATATATTTCACAATGAAATAAATGAAAAATTCATCATAACAAGCACACAAAATGATATAGTGGAGACACTTTAAAATAAAGCTATGCAGAGATTTCTTCTCTCTATAAAGTATAGATAAGAATGACTCTGTGGACACAACAAGCTTCCTGTTGGTAGTTGATGAAAAATGAAACTCCTGTGATGAATACAAAAAGCTAACGTCCAGATGTACACTAGTGTCTATTAATCAAATTGCAAGGCAGCAGGCATGCTAAGTGGGTAGAATGAAGTGACTGCCTCAGGTAGGTGGTTTGGGGTGTCATGAAAAGGCATTTGACCTGCAGGCTTGAGACTACCCATCCCTACCCTAATGGTTTAAGACTGAAATACTTAAGAAAGTGCATCTCCCAGTACTAACCAGTTCATAGTCTGAGACTGGCCAGGGAGGGCCAGCTGATGATTCTTGCTAATAGGCTTGCAGCGCACTGCAGTGACTTGGGACAGGACCTTCTTAGGGGTGGCACCCCCATTGTGGAATTTTCTTCTTGGGGAACTACCATCATGGCACTTTGCCCCACCAAGAGATTGTAAAATGTGGGGCTACCTACTCCAGTTGTGGCCTTATTGACAGGAGTATCAATAAATGAACTTAAACATGTGCCTACTGATGAGAAGATTCTTCACCTTGAAACAGAGGGCCGCTCACCAGGTCGCTCTGAATACAAGAGACATGCTGGAGCTATAAAAGCACTGGGGGCCTACAAGGAAGGAAGGCAGGAATCCTTGCTTAGCTCCCAACAACAGTAGCAGGACTCATGCAGGAGCAAAGCAGCAGCGATCTCTCTGGGAGCCTGAACCATGCTAAGCCATGTTTTGTCATTGTGTTACATGTGAACTGGGTCCATGAGTAAATGCTACCAGAAAAAGGTGGACGAAATTAGTGGTAGCCCCATGCCTGCCTGGATATTGTCTAGCTCCCTCTCCTGACTGCTGAAAGGAAAATTACATCTGGGAACGCATCTCCCGTGGGAATTCAATAGTGGATTAATTCTTGAAATGAATGGAATTATTGCTCACAAACCAGTTTTATGATCAATCTGGCCATCTTTAATTTTCTTTTTGGGAATGTGCTGGATATATTTTCTGTTGTACCGATACACACAGGCATACGCACAGAGAGCTCTCTAAGGATTGGACTAAAACTCAATAAATCATTAAACCCAAGTGGCTGAATCATCATTCCTATTTTTTGATACTTGTATTTGAAACTGTCAAACATGCATATAACATTAGCCGCCATCTCGAGGCATGCATTCGTCTTTTTATTTCAAACCTGGAAACAGAATGTTTCCTCTTGAAGATAAGTGGGGTCTCTGTGTGTGGGTGATAGAATGTTTTGCCATTTTGGCTTCAAGAATTAAATCTTTTGACTCAAAGAGAAATCCCCTACTAGTACCTTCTGTTGAAAGACTTTGCAGACTGGGTACTTTCTTTTAAAACTTTTAATTTTCTGGGATGTAAGGCATACGATGAAAGTAAGAGATCAGGGCTACATAATTCTACATTTGGATTGGCTGACTGCACAGGAGTAATTTATAAATTCCATAAATGTACAAGACTGAACTGTTCCTGAAACTAAATTATTCTCTTCTGCCTGACAAATGATTCTTTTTCTTTTTTGGGGGGGCCAAATGAATGGCCTTAGTTGGGCCTATAAATGACAGTGCTCTAATCATAAAAAAGCCACATTTCACAGGTTATAACCAATAGTCAAAGGAAACTTGAAGCAGAGAAAGTCTAGCTAATGTGTACTAGGATGCTATGAAAGGGGCATTGTGAAACTTCCATTATATCCTCTTACATTTTACATGAAATAAATCTTTGTTGCCGAATCCTCTTGTGTTCTTCTTCCATCCTTGGGAGCCATGTACAGTATTTCCCCCCAGGCTATAGACTTTGGGTAGGTAAATAGTTTGGCAGCTTATAGGTCTCAAATAAAAGGCTTGCTTTATCAGCATCCTACCATGTAGCTAGATTTAAATTAACCCTATTGGCCTCACTTTTATTCATGATGACTAAAATACTAACAGCCAGAATGTGGGTTTCATTAGCCTTTGGGTTCTCGAAAGTGCCAAAGAAAGTTAGATACTCAGAATGTTTTAGGCACCCAATTCGATTAAACTCATATGTTAGTAATTAAGTCAAAGGGTCCTAGATATCTCAGTTAATTTGCAACGTTTGCCATTTTAAATTCTAGACTTATACACCTAATGATATCCGCACGTTCACTTTCAAAGTAGGGTGTTTTACTTCCATCCTAGCAAAAGTAAAAGGGAAAGACAGGCATCACACTACCATCCAAAATCCTGTAGAAGTTTTCTGGACATTGCTAGGGGTTCCTAGGCTTTCTTATTTATATGCCATATATGTTGAACAAGACATGACTTACTGAAGCTAACATTTGCAGATGTGGGAGGGCTGTGGGAAATTTCCCAACTTGCAGAAATGGAATGTGAATTCCTAAATATACAGAACTAGAGCAGGAGCAGGGAATATTAGGTCTGGCAGGTAAACATAGCTCTCTGTGCCCCATCCCCCACTCTTGGGACTCTTCCCTGGCTAACTTCAGGCCACATTCTTCTTGAGTGTTTTTTGTCTGGTCAGAATTCGTCCCTGAGTTGAGATAATGCTTCCTTCTTGCCTGGATGGAGAGCTGCATGTGTATGTATGTATGTGTGTGTGTAGAATCTTTTGACTCTAGTAGAACTTGAATGTACAAAGGCTTGACACACACACACACACACCCTGCCATTTTGCCTCTGGCCACATCCATCACTGGAGCTTAGAATGTGGCTCTTGGACAGAAAAAGATTCCCCACCTCTCATTGAGAGCCATAACTACAGGGTGAGTCCTTTAAAAGAGGCCCCGTGGATACAGAGTACACATGTTCCTCTTTTAAAAGACTCACCCTGTATAAGAATATAAGCAGAAGGAAGTTGTTCTACACTCAGATTTAGCTCCCTTAGCCTATCCTGGAATCTTTTGTATGCAAGACAGAGCCAGAGTAAAAAGCCACTTCAGAGAAGTAAAATCAGCACCTTTAAAATTGATGCTTCCATAGGATGTCCAAGCAATTTGATTTGAGGCTTTCAGATAGTATTGTGAGACTTGGCAATGGACACAGTGAAGCAGGCATTTATAAAATGATAAATCCGTTCTTTATGACATTAGTATCTATCCAGCAGCTGTCTTCCATAATTTAGACTTTGAAATTACATTTCAGCATTGTGTACCCATATGTGTCCCATATTTCAATGCCTACCCTAAAATGGAAGTAGTGTCCTCATTGACAGTTGTGCTAAAATGTGTCTCCTATATAGGGAGTGAGTGCATCTTCAGGACTTTTTAAAAAATATCACAATAAAGCTGGTATTCAATAACCTAGGTACATAATTTAGGTACATAATCTTTGTTGGACTGGTTTTTCTGTCTGTCTCCTTGATTCAAAATGGTGCTTGGCATCCAAACATTGACATAGGTCCCCATTCCCACCTCAGAAACCCCCATACCAAACTTGGTGATGATATCTCAAGAGGCATCCAAACGTATAGAGAACAAACAGATAAACAAGCCACTTTTCAAAATATATAGTAGATTTATTTAAGTACCACTAAAAGCAACAGCTGTTGAAGTGTTTTTTCCCCAAACAGTTTTTCTTCCAAAATAGATTTATGAATTTCATTTATATAAGCCAACATTGAAAGTGGTTTTATTAAATGGTTTTCAAATTTCCCTCTGTCACTAAGTGCAATCTTTTAACATGATACCAACGTTTAACTTATTAGGTTATACTAAATTTTTGAAAACTTTTATTGACATTCTTGCTTTCTGTGCTGTCCGTGAGTGGATTGCACACAGTATAAATGTTAATATGACTTTTTAAAGAGTTTAATTATTCTGAATTAGCATATCATTCTTTTATGTTGGCTAGCTATTGCTAATCATGTCTAAAACTAGCATAAATGAACTTGCAATCATATGCACATTAACCTGGGAGTAATCCCCACTGAACTCAAGAGAACTTGTTTCTGAGTAAGCATGCACAGGCTTTAATTTCAGTTTGCACTACATGTACAGAAATCTCATCAAATTAGGCTGTGATACTCTGGAAAAACAGATTAAGGCCTAAATTCATTCCTCATTAACAAAATAAAGACTGAACATTCTACTTCCATATTTCTTTGTGGGGATTCACATACTTGGCAGTGTGATGCAGAAAAGTAATTAATTATATTATTCTCACAAAGACAGACCTGTTAGTTTGTTGCAGTGGAAACGACAAAGAATCTTGTGGCACCTGAAAGACTAACACAATTATTGTGGTAAAAGCATTTGTGAACAACCATCTACTTCATGAATGATTATCCTGTATCACCAATGCACATCATTTGGGGTGGGGAGTTTGTAAACAATGAGGTCAGAGAGAAATGAAATGCAAAAATTACAGTGACAGGGATATTTGCCTGATTAACAATTGCTGTTAAAAGCAGTCAAGACACTGTCTTAGTTCAGTTGTGCCATGCATAACTGATGGCAATGGACACCAGCAGTTTATAATTGCAGAGTTGCTTTGAAATTCCTTTGTTCCAGCATGGCCACCTTAAGGTAAATTACAGAGTGTCCTCAGAGGCTGAAATATTCCCCCACTGGGTGTATATGTGTGTATATATATATATATATATATATATACATATGCCATTTCTGAAAACATTCTTTGGTGTAGAGGTGAGCATGTTTATCCTATGTAGAATACAGAATGACACTGTTGGAAGATTAAGTCCTATATCACCTTGGAAGATGTGCTGGTGAATTAATTCTGGATGTTGCAGATGGCATTATTAGGCCCTGTAATAGCTCCAGCATTTATTTTTGTCTCCTACAAACATGTTGTTTGCAATACCATACTGGCGGTGCAAATTCTGTATCATTTCTTTACCTTTGCCTTAAATAAATCCCACATTTAAGATGTTAGGCCATTTTGCACATTATGTGAAGGCAAACATGGGCTTGTTATCAACTCTACAAGGAGTTTCAGGAAATCATATGCTCCTGATAAGTATAATGGGTGCTATCCAACTAAGTAATACTCAGAACAGACCCTCTACTCTGAATGTGACTAACACTGGATGTCACCTAATGCAACAGGGTACACAGTCAGGCTCACTTAAATTCATGAGAGCAATGGGTTTAGGTGCACTTAATTATGCACAGGTTTGGACTGAAAATGTACAGTGAATCAGAGAAACAGCAGAATCTTATGCATGCCTGGGGCTTACATCCAGATAAGTATGCATAGAACTGCAGCCCTGATCTGTCCTGTGGGGATTTTACTACCTCCTCCCTTCCTCATTTTGCATTAAAATATAACAACTATAAGAGTAAGTCAAGCATTGCTATCAGTATAGTTTTACACTGAAATTAATGCATTGTTTTCCAAGAGCATCTCAACAGGGCTTTCATTTCAACTCTCAGGTCTAATTTATCTGGAAAGTTCAAATTATGGTGAGGTAGATAGTGAGATATATATATTCACTGCAAAACAAACAAAAGCATTCAGTGAAATTTTTACTCCCTGCTCTCTTTAATTCAAGCTAGGGACACACCCCTTCCTGCCCACCTAGTACCTTATGCCCAGTCTTTCAGGATACTTCTGTTTAGTGTCTTCTAAAAAAAGAGAAGAAAAAAAGAATTAACTGATCACAGATGTCTGAACTGGTAGCAATTAGGAACCCAATTAACCTTGATAATGAATGCATTCTCTTTTGTGAATTGACAGATTATTCTGATCATAAACTCTGTAGCCACTCAACCCTATCAAATGCCCTTGCAACACTGCTATGGGAATGCAGGTAGGATAGTGAAAAAGTATTTAATATCTATACATCAACACAAACAGAATTTAGCTAATCTAATCTAATTTAATCTAATCCACTCATTCTATGTTTAAGAACAGCTGTGGAAAATTCCAAACAGCCCTGTCACCTCTGTTGATTGTTTAATGAGGTATGGCAGCTATGGACAGGACACAAGTGTCTTTGTTCCCTAAGGCATACTGAAGGGACACATTCTCCAGTGGTTAACAGCAGAAGTTATATTTAATTTATTATATTTATTTGTTGCTTGTGATACACACAAGAGTGCCCCAAAGTGACTTATGGCATAAGACATAAAGACTCTTTATAAAACAGCCATAAAACACAATACTTAAATGTGCTCACCTAGGAATGTTTATAACCCCCCGCCCCTCCTGCAAAAGATGAGAACTAAAAGGCCAGAAAATGTAAGTCACTACCCTCCCAATAAAAGTCCTGGGTAACAGAAATGTTTTAGCTTGTTTCTTCACCTCCATCAGAGACATTTTGAGCAGATAGATCCATGGCGTTGGAAGAGAGGACATGTAAGTTTTCCCCAATGAGATGTTTTTCTGGTCTAACCCCCAGTAGCTGTGCCCCCTTGATTTCCAGCTGCAGATTTACCTCAGGTAATAAATCTGGGCTCCCACAGTGAAAATCTATCATGTGTACCCAGAAGTAACATTGATTTCAATCAGAAAGGCTATTCCATCCTTTCGAAGCTTAGAGCAGTATAGACTATAATTAAATCATCACCATAATATAAATAAAGCCAATGACATAGAATTAAATTTCTAACACCAATCAACTAAAATCAAGAAACATCCTTATAACACCAGAGTCCCATTCATCCCTATAAACAACTGCAGTGCTTGATTGCACAGAAGATGAGGAGGGCCTTTCTGCTGGCTGGCTGGAAAGTGGAGTTTAGTTTTGTTCTATTAAGTTCTTTTCCCCATAGCAAACTAGATTTCCCCCGCTTACCTGTTATCCCTCCCGTGACCTTCCAAATCTCCTGGCAAGCACAGTTTCTAGACAAAAAAGCAACCATTCTGAAAGTGAAAACACACACACACACAAAAGAGCTTTTGTTACATTTTCTGTATCACAAGGAATGAAAGATTATTGTGACCTCCAATAGTGACAACATGGTTATCATTCTCAGGATTGAATTTATCAAGAAAAATAGTGATAGCAAATCAAAATCAAATACTGACTATTGGTAGTTAAGGGTGGGGTTTTTTGGCAATTTTTTTGAGGTTTAGGGGAAAGTGCACAAAACATTCAATTAATTTTAAGGCATTCTGACTTATAAACCTGTACACAGTTACTTGGAGGTAAATTCTACTAGATAAATGGGAAATTACGTCTCAGTGTGTATGCACAGAATTGCAGCCTCAACCTATTTGCTTAAATGGGAGTATTTTTGTCCCTGTGCAGCCACTCAGCTTTGTGGATCCCAGCCTTCTTCAATTGTCATTAACTTTTTGTTTTTAATTTTAAATAGTGCTTCAATGAAAGCAAAATAAAGGTGAAGCTCTTTCACTAGTTTGATTAAAATACAAGAAGTGCAAATTACAAAGGAAACTATTTTCTACATCTACTATTGGAAGGGAAGGCAATGTCTACAGGTGTACAAGTGTACATTCCCAAATGGTTGGCTATAAACCCTATCTGCAGCATAGCGAAAAAGCCACTGATTTATATATATTTCAGATGTTGGATTTAAGCAGCAACCTTAGCTACACTTACTTGAAAATAAATCTCATCAAATTCAATAGAATTTACTTCAGAGCAGACATACATTGAATTGCACTATTAGTTTATATTTTTGGCTGTTTACTGTAGATACACTCACACCAATTTAACCTCATGAGCAACAGCACTGCCATTCAACACAAACATAAGCATACTTGAGCACTGAAATAAATAGGGGTGCCTTGCATGTTACATTCAATGAGTGTGTAATCTCTGTGCTGTACATAAATAATTGAGCTGTACACTTGCACAGTTATTCACATATAACTTTCAATAGGTGTCCAGTCTGTTTACACATTAGTTGAGCTGTACAAATCAGCATGCATACAAAACAGCTGAACACACACAGGAGCAGCATAATGTGGGAACATTGGACTGAATTTTGAATTTTGGGCCACAGTGTAAAGCCATGGGATTATAAAAGTGTGATATAATGTTCAGGTCTTTTCCTACGTCTTTTAATCACCTTATATGGTATGTCTGGAAAGGGATTTGCAGTAATCTGACAGGCTTTTGAACCACTGGCTGCCCATTGAAAAGCAGCTCAAACTTAACACCTGTCAGATTACGGGAAGGGACTTCTGCTCTTTCATTTGTGTTGCTGAAGATTCTCTCCTATCATCTCTCTTTCATATTGAATGTGAATACTGTTTTCATTTCCTGTTTGGCTAGATCACATAAGGGATGATCTAGGTAGCACAAAAGTATGAATCGTTCTTGGAGAATGGAAAAAAAAGCAGGAATTTCTGCTAGGGAAAAAATATTATTGAAAGCCATGCCCCCAGATCCTCCATGCAGGCTTTCTTAGAAGCCTTCTGAACTACTTCAGATCACATAATACATAATAATAAATTTTATTTATACCCCGACCTCCCCAGCCAAGACCGGGCTCAGGGCAGCTGACACCAGGTATAAAAACAATTGATTGAAATACAACTTAAAAACAAGATTAAAATACAACATTAAAACATTAAAATGCAGCCTCATTTCAGTAGGAACTCAAATCAAAAACTTTTTTGGAGATGAAAACGTCAAGTCTTCTCCAAGGCCAGCTATCCAGACTGGTTCTACATGGGCCAGAAAAAAGCCATGGAAGTCCCCAAATAGGAGTTCCATCACAGAAGGAGGAAGGAAAAAGGAAAGAGGGGGAGGGGATGAATGATGAATAACTTGAGCAGAATCCTGCTGCATCAGCCCAAGGGCCTATCTAGTTCACCATCCTCTTTTCAAAGTGGCCAACCAAGTAAGAACAAAGGAAGAGTTTGCTGGATGAGTCCAATGGTCCATCTAGTCCAGCATCCTGTTCTGACAGTGGCCAAGCAGATGCCTATGGGAAGCCAGCAAGCAGGGTCTGATCACAACAGCTCTCTTCCCACTTGATTCCTGGTGTTCAGAGGTTAACTGCCATCAACAGTGGAGGCAGAATATAGCCAGCATGACTAGAAGCCATTGACAGCCTTGCCCCTCCATGTTCCACAGTAACAGGTATTTAGAGAGATGTACTGGAAAAAACCACCACCAAGTGTTAAGTCCCTAACTAAATTAATCTTTGCCTCCCCTCTAGCACAATCCTTATTTCTTTAAATCATGAGCCCCTTGGAGACAGATTTTAAAAACTGCTGTAAACTGCTCTGAACCCACAAGACAAAGCAGGACATTATATAATTAAACTAGCTTCCAATTTGTTATTGTCCAAGATACAACACACACAGAGAGATTTCTGCAGTAGACCTGCATAGCAGCACAGACAAGTATCCTTCAAAATCATCCCATAATCTTGCAAGAACAGACCATTTAAACAAGGTACTTCTGAGAAAATTAACATACAAAAATCAGTTGAAAGGTATTCCCTTACTGACTACTTTACCTTCATTAAGAACCAAAAGTTATCTGAGAAATTGTGTTTTCAAGCAAAATGTGTCATGTGAATGGTGAACTGGAAAGTTTCAGCTTAATTAGTCATAAGCCTATGGTGCCTATTCAATTAACTATTGCTGCTTAGGGATTTGAGTCTAATAGGCCTCTTAGCCTAGGATTTATGAAACACACATATAATTTATGTTTCATCTTTTTGGAAATAATGTAGAATATCACACCCTCTAATTATACCTCAGGATGTCTCTAGGTGAGAGCCAACTTAGAATTTCTATAATACAGTTTGAATTAAAACATGACTTCTCTTCCTGCACATGGGAAGCTTACTGCTTGTGATTTAGTGGAATGGGTTGCACATATCAAAAAAGTATGGTTTATCACTGGGATTTGGAATCCGTGGCTCTCCAGATGTGAAACTACCACTCCCTTCTCAAACTGTAATAATACTCAAAAGGTACTTAAAAGTGAGATTCTCTCTCTCTCTCTCAGCTCTATTACTCATTCTTCACTGTGGGGCAATATTAACCTATAGTACAGGATTTGCTTCAGGATTACAAAACAAGCCCAAACTCAATGTTAAAATTTCATACCATATCCCTATTTCCAAATAATGCATCTGTTATGCACATGGTCATTAAAAGCTGCATTTTTCCAGCATTTTGGAGCTTGAGTGAACATAGAAAGCCCTTAAAGCAACATGTTAACCCAAGAAGTTGATTGTTAATTGAATATATACGGTACCTCTAACAGAGTTTACTGCTTCTGTTGAAGAGGAATCTTGCTTATGGAACTACAAAGCATTTTGCAATCTGAATAAGCACAAAGTGGTGGGAGGTGAGGTGGCTGGGATTCTTTCGGTTTTCAATATCTAATGTATATTTTAAAATTAAGGCATTCATATAAGGGGAAAGTATAGCACAGGATCAAATGTGTTTTTTATGGTAGCAGTGAAGGTGAGGAAATCTTTCATTCTTTCATTAGAGTTGTGGAGACAGGAAGTCTGGAACATAACACTTTTGGAGAAGCTGTCAGTGGAAGTAGAAAAGGCCTAAAGGATAAGCAAACACTGAAGAATTTGAAGAGACTTGGTATAACTTTATTACGTTTGTAACAGAGAACAGAGCAGTTGGAATCCTCCAGAGACCTATGGATTGTTGTGGCAGGACACATTTTGAAACTGCAGGCAGGCCATGCAACAAAGTGTATATGCAGGAGGGAAGGAACAATTTTCATCTGTTGGAGCAAAAAAAAGATAGAGGAAAGTATGCTAAAGTATTTCATGTCAATATTGTTTTCTGTGCATTTGATGGTATGTTTACTTTGCATTTGAAAACTCAATTAAAATGATTTATTTTTTAAAAAAGAAGAAGCTGAGAGTGTACAGTTAACAAAGATCTTAATTATAGTTGGCACAGCATTCAGATATTTCCTGAACTGAAAATATATCAATTTCTGACTTCAAGTGAGTCTTGGCAGTTAAAATCATTAGCAGGTGGAGAGTAGTCCATTTATAAGCCAGTGTGCTAATTTGGGCATTCATTTATTTTAGCATCTTGCCCATGTAAAGATGCTTGAGTCAGGGGATTAGATTATAACAACTGCTGATTCTGTGGGGACTAAGTAGACAGAGGTGTATGGATAAGAGACTACAGAACAAAGGCGACGTAGTTTGCTGCATTGAGTTCATCATGGTAGACTTCCCAGAAAATCGCAGTGATTTTGTAGTGGGATTTAAAAAACATTGCTGTTAACTACATTAGGACAGTAATTTAGTTTGTTCTGGCTGTAAGATAGATCTTCTGGGAATAGTGTCACTTATTAATTGCAATGTTTATTTAAAAATCATTTCCCAGAGTTCCCTGTGATGAGGGCTTGTTCGTTAAACCACTCTGGAAATTGTAGCTCTGTGAGGGAAATAGGGGACTTCTAATAACAACTCTCAGCATCTTTAACAAGCTAAAGCTCCCATGACTGTTCAGAGTAGCATAATAGTCCTTTAAATGTGTGGTGTGAATGTGACTCTAGTCAGGGAGGGTAAGCATGTAGAAATCGGTGTATCTGGATCTGAATGGGGATTTTCATATGGGTTTGGACCTGTATGTTTCTTCAGCCTTGTTCAGCTGAAGAATACAGTTCCAATACAGCTCCACCTGGCAACCAGTGACACTGCTGATGTGTTGTTTTGAGAGAGATGTGTGCACCAGGCTTGGATTCTTCCCCTTGCTTCTCTTTCCAAGCAGGATGACTAGTGCAATGGCTTCTTATCTGACTGGACTTCAGAGCACAGTAGGATAAATAAATAGGTATTTTATTTATTAAATTTTGGGAATGAATAAGAAAATCACTTATATTAAAAGAAATACTTTGATTAATGTGCCTGGCTTCCTTAGACTTCTATAAGCACAGAATTTCTTCAAACAATAAGTAATTACGGAGCGATGAGCATCTTTGTGTTTGTTGTCATGGTTTATAATTATAAGCTCTGATCACAGCTTGCTTGGTTGCTCACAGTTCCTGTAACCTTATGCCTCACCAACACCTACTGTAGTCTTATATCAACTTATGCATTTGATAGAAAGGAATATTTGGTCATAACAGGAAAAAAATTACCATACATGTTCATCCAGGGTTGAGCATGTAAAATGCATGGTGAGATTGTTTGGCCCTGTCTATCTAATCATACCATCCGCAGACAAAGATTTTTCCTTCAGTTATAGATTTTTTTAAAAAAACGCTTTGCCATTTGTATAATCAACAGTTCAAACAGGTCTCAGAAAAGTTGAAGCAAAATAATACAGATCTTAGAAACAATAGCAAATGTGGGAATTCTATATGAAACACATTTTGGGTGCTCCAAACATTTTGGACATTACCTCGGTGATCTTTACAACACCCCTCTGCAGTAGGCTCATGTTATTATCTTCATAAACAAATTATACAAATCCAAATACATGGGGTGGAATTCAACATTAAGTGGATGGAATGAGGTCTCCTCATGCAACAAGACTTTTGACTCTCTCCCCCTGTGCGCACTCTAAACCTGTTATGGTGGTTCCCCCAATCCTTCAGAGAAGATTTAGGGTGCATGGTAGGAGAGAAGGAAATCCTGTTGCACAAGCAGACCTCGTTCTGTGCATGCAACAACTTAGCTGAATCCTCCCATGGCCAAGATGTGATAGAAAATTCCCTGTTTCCCCTCTCTCTTCCATCTCCTTGTTTGCCAAATCCCTTGCACTGTTCCTCATGCTATGCAGTGGCTGACAGTGAACAGTCATGCAGCAGTGCCACTCAGAGCAGCTGACCTGCATTTTGGAGCAAAGGAATAAGTTTTTTCTTTGCAGAGCTGTGCATCACCATTGCATCTCTTCTTTCCCTCTCCACAGCTGTATGATGAGCAGAGGTTCATTCAGTTACAGCACTCTTAGTTCATGTATCCTTTTAGCAAGGAAACATTATGGATACTTGACTAATAGCTTTTTCCATGTAACCAGCAGCTGTGCTTGTTCATTAGTTCCAAATGTTCCTCTCTCTCTCTCTCTCTCCCCCCAAATCTGCAGTTCTACAGCATGTAAAGGAAGTTTTCATTAGATGGATGTTGCTATGCTAACATTCGCTGTCTGTTTTACAATGCCAGAATTTAAGATGAATTCATAAGCATACACATACCTGTCAGTGAACAGCATGGGGTAGAATGCTTCGATATCATCAAGCCTATGTCCCCAAAGTGAAGCTGTACTTACTGAAAAGTGTTGTGGAAATGGAAGATTGTCTTACATTTCCCTTAAGGAGAAATACATTCAGTATATCTTTTTGAAGTCCTGTTTGTTCACAGTGACATTATACCATCAATATGCTACCACCTACTGATACTCTAACAGAAAAACAGACAAGTTGCTGAGTATCGTACAAATACCCAAATATTTTTATATCAAATCTTTGGATTATTTGTAGCATGCTAGGCACCTCAACCTCGAATGTAACAGGAAAAAAACTTAACATCAGAGGTATATAACACATTTCTCACTAAATAAATACATACCTATATGATACCTCTCTCCTTGCCAGTCTTGTAAGACTAACAAATGTACTTGTAAGTTGTTCCACTGAATGTAATGGGGCTGATCTAATATTGATGAACATGCATGGTAAAAGGAAACTAAATATAGATACTTGGCTGCCAGAGAGCTCTGCAAGTGTTAAACTACTTGAATTATCTTACATTCCATAAAACTAAGCTTGCACATCCATCTATTGGGTGTATTTTAACGGATGTGGTTTGTACCACTGAGACCTGGATGGGGGAACTAGATACTAGTTTACATTGGTCTTTCCCCCTGTAATCGTTTCATTATTTATAAGATCATAATCTGCTTGATCAACGAACTCTTCAAGCTGCATACAAATAAAATGATAAAATCCACAAACCAGTTAAAAACTCCAGCTATACGCAGAAGCATCATTATTACAACACCGATAAAATAAACCCTTAAAAAACATAGCTAGCTAAATTATAGGTCTGACTGATGCTGATGGCAGATGGAATGATTTTTATTGTTCTTCAGTTCATCAAAGTTCTGACAAACGTCACTGTTTTAAATAATAGCTTGTTGTTCCTAGCAGATTTGTTAGAGGTCCAGCTGTTGTCTTTGCTTCTGACTCCCCGAGCCAGCTTTGCAAAGGTTTGAACTCTGGCTCATCGAGCCTTTATAACCTGCTTCGCTATAAAAATTCATGGGGGACAATGCATTATCAAGTTGGATCAATTTGCTGCTCTTAGCGCATTATCACCTATGGGAAAGGAATAAGGCTGCATTTGAAAAGGGCAGGGAAGCGATAAGATCCCAATTTTATAATAGTACAAGGTGAGCAAACAATAATGGTGCAGCCAGTCTGACTAAAATCAATGAGACAGACAGGAAGAGAATAATGGTGCTCCAAGATCTGCTGCTAAAATGGATATTTGCCCACTCGTAACAGGCATTTAGAGCCAAAGGGAAGCTGTGTAACACTGGAGTGGCTGCAGAGTTAAGGTGTTTTGCTCAGGAGCAACTCTGTGGGCATCAGGGGAGGGTGGGGGTGGGGTGAGGAAGAAGCCTTCATTTTATATTTATCAGACTTTCCACAATGTAGCCTGAGAAGAATAAGCACCTAGCAGTATCTTTCAGTATTCTTAACTCTGAATAGCAACTGGAGGTAGTAAAAGGCATTGATAATTTGAGCAGGGGTTGCAGAGAGTTAAGGACTTGAAGAAAACATAGGAAGTCTCTGTATTTAAGTCAGCTAAAATCCATGCAGTTACTCCAGTTGGCATTTGCTTATATATCTAGATAAGCAATCCTATATTTTCAGTTAGCTGGGCCTGGAGATCTACTGGTTGTGTGTCAGCAAATCCGGTGTATGCTCAGCCCAGGAAGGGAGGGGAATAACACATAACAAGAATATTCAAATCCACCAGGGAAACAACAGACACACTCACAGCATTCCTGGGAATGCCACCCATACCCACCGATAAGGGTCTATGAATTTTGGATTCTAAGGCAGTAATATTGGTCTGTAATCGTCTACTGATTAATACATCCTGCCATTTGAAATTGGCCTTGATGCCTTTGCACCATGAATAGAAATTCATAACATTTTAGTTTCTTTCTGCAGGAAGTCAGGGTAGGGGAAAGGAAGAAGCGTTTTTGATTTACGCTTTGTTATAAGTACAGTGGTACCTCTGCATATGAACGGGATCCATTCTGGATCCCCATTCGCATCCTGAAGCGTTGTGATTTGCCACTTCCGCGCAGGCGCGTGACATCATTTTTACCATCTGCGCATGCGCGAGTGGCGAAACCCGGAAGTAATGCGTTCCATTACTTCCAGGTCGCCACGGAGCGCAACCCGAAAGTGTTCAACCTGAAGCATATTTAACCCGAGGTATGACTGTATACCACTTTGTACACCAATACCTTAATTCTGCTAAAGTCAAGAGCTCTTTGAGGCCCATTAAAATTGTAAGTTAGTAATGACTAACTTGTCACTTTGGGACTTCAGGGCAAATATTTTTCTCAGGATTAGTGCCAGAAGCTATATCTTAGGGAGATGAAGCTCAATATTATGGAGCTTTTGCCCATATATGTACTTCTAAGCAAATCAGTGCTGATTTCAGCTTTGAGGAGGGGGCTTGAGCAAGATGTCCCTTGAGGGGGCACCTTTCCCTAAATTTATCTACCTCTTGGTAATTCACTTGCCCTCTGCCTCTGGGCCTAATTTGCATCATCATCTCCCAGTGGAACCAGACAAGGAAGGGAGAGGAGAAAAGCTGTAGCTCAGTGGCAGATCATCTGTGAAATTTCCCAAGTTCAGCATCTCCATGTAGGACTCGGAGAGAACCCTGTCTGTAATGTTTGGAGAGCCACCACCAGATAATGTAAATACTGAGCTAGATGGACCAACAATATGACTCAGTATAAGGCAGCTTCCTATGAGGCTACTTCTCATTGCTCTTCTCACTGCTTGCATGCTCAGAGTGGCCAGTCAACAGGGCCATGGTAGCAAGGAAGAGAAGCAAGAGAAACAAGGTTCCAGGAGTTGGTGTTGGACCCCTGTTGAGTGAAGATTGGTAGGCACCCAGCAATGCTGAGCCCTGATGCCATCCCCAATGTAAGGTAAAAGATAGAGATTCAGAGTGCAAAATTTCTCATGCTGCTCTGAATTTGCTGTAAGGCAACTAACCAAATCAAATCAAATAAAATCATAGTTTTGTTGAGAAGGCAATGGTCCTTTTGGAATCTCAAACTAAGTGCTGGGAAAGGAAAAGGTCAGAGAAGCAGGAATCAGAATGCTTACCAATGAAGCAATCATTTTTTAAAAAAGCTTCTCTGGTTCCTCTTTACAGCCGTGAGATGAACAAAATCCCAAAACTATCCCTTCCCAAACAAAGCATGTTTAATTCAGTCACTCTGTAGCCTTGACTTGTTATAGATTTGAAATGCAGGAGTCGAGGAGCACTCGGCGGGGAAACCGCCACTCATGGAGCCCATTTGCAAAGGAGCCAGACAGACTGACAGGAGGGGAAGTCTGAGTCATAGAAGAGGATGATACAGAAATAAGTCAGTGCGATTAGAATTAGTAGTTCAGCAGGTCTCTTAGGAGGAAGAGAGGGTGTTGAGACACTGCATACAAATAAACAAAATGCTTTGCTCTGTGGAGATAAAGACTAGTGAATGAGAAGACGAAAGCAATAATATAAGAAACCATAATAAGAGTGACTCTTCAACATTTGCTGTTCTGGTGCATTCCTCTTCTACTCCCAACATGTTTCATGAGGGAGCTGTATTGTTCCCCAGTTAGCCCCAGTTTCCTAGTCTTGGGTGGGAAGAGATGTGCAAGCCCTGAGCTAGGACTAGCAGTGGGCAAATCTGTCATTTTCAGTTCCTTGCAGTGTCTCTGGTCTCACCATTGATTTCTGCATCAGTTAGCTTTTAAAAATGAAGTGTATGTATTGTGGCATATGTTGGTGTTAGCTTAGTGGATATAATTCTGCTAAATGAATGTCTTCTGTGGTGAACTTAACTGCTTGACTGAGCTTCCGTGGCACGTACACCCAACACATCAACATATATATACCCCCCCTAAATAAAGAAAAATAATAAAACTTGGATTAGGCTAGAATCTTCTATTCCCTGGGCTCATAGGATACAGGGAACCCCCTGTTCTGCAGGAAGAGAGTAAGGTTTGCCTTCAAGTGCCTCCTCAGCATGGTGGCAGAAAGCTCTGCCCACCATCATACCAATGCCATCAGCATTCTGATGATGGTTCGAACCTCCAACAGAGGCATTCTGGGAATGTGTCAGGGTAAATCAGGAGAGGTGTTGATTCTCCAGATCCAAAGCCCGCACCCGCATCTCTGGACACTCAGTGTACGGTAAGTTTCAGGCCTATTTGGTTTGTTGCTTTTGATACTGCATTGGTATATTCTTGTTGGTCCCTTTAGACGTCCTCTTTTTTTTGGAGGAAAAATGAGGTACAAACACAAAATGAAATGTCTCTAGATCAGGGAACAGGGGCCTTCTTGTGTTTGGCTGAGATAATATACACTGAAGCTGCATGGTAGACACGCTTTATATCTTTCTACTTGCACCTATTATTCAACAGTGGGGAGGGAAGCGCATTGTGCAAATATATCAGAAAAGGTAGTACAGCAGAGGGGGAAGGCTAAAGCTTATTTGTGTGAAATGAAGCTCCTGGATTGGGGTGCATACTATTAAAATTGAGTACTGATGTGATTTGCCATATTTGCAATTAGTTTTATGTTAGAAAATATTTCTCAAAATACCTTTTTTTAAAATAAAAAGGAGAATGCTGTGGTATTCATTTTGTTCCAGTTTTGCTGAGTTTGGAATCTGTAGCATTCATTATCCAAATGTTATATTTGCTTTTTAGAGAAAACAAGCCATTAAAGAAAGTTATTATATGGAAGTAGCCAGGCTCTTTATCTTAAAACGCATGCACGCATGCAAACCCCCCTGAGCCTCTGAGGACCATCTGCTGTATATAATGGATGAGGAAATGTTACAATGTGAACTGCATTCTCTTTGATTTAAAGCTTTTGTGCTGGCAAGCAAATACGTTTGATATATATTTTTAATATTGTATTTGAACGTAAGCTACCAAAGGGAGGAGTGAATTAACGTACGGTTTAGGGTGTCTCCACTCCAAAATGTTCGTCTTGCACAAGAACCACAGAAGCCCAAAGATAATTCCTTTATTTATTCCCACTCATACTGCAACTTGACATGGTTGCAAGGCAATTAAGAGCAATTTTCATATCTATTCAATTCAATGGAATATGACACTGGAAGATAATACTGCCTCCCCTGACTAGTGGCGACTCTACAGTGTCTAAGAAAGGAGATATTCCCAACCTTACATGGACATGCTGGGGGCTAAACCTGGGACCTTCTGTATGCAAAGCAGATTTTCTACCATCAAGCTTTGGCCTTCCCCCTGTTAATCATATGCTCAGGGTGACATTTGGTTCATTTGTGAGATCAGAGGGGTTGAATGGATATGACATAACTCCATGTGTGGTCAAAATAAATGCCTCTCAGCTTGTTACCTAAGTCCAGTAGGATGTTGCTTTCTGTGAATAGCTCCATACCATGTAGTTAGCATACAGTTGCTGGTGGCTCCAGTGTTGTGAAATTCCAACCTTGTTGACGTTCCAGAGACCCCTTCTATACTGATGTTCTACAGCTTTTGAAGACATGCCTATATCCATAGGCATTCTCTTGATTTCTTGAGCTGGATCTCCTCTTTTACTCATTGTGTTATTTTAATGGGATTGTTTTACTGTGCATTTTAAGCATGGTGTATTTTCATGGTGTATTTTTATTGCATGCTTAACAATGCTGTGTAATTGATTTTTATATTTTGTTAACTGCTTGGAAGCTGATTTTGACAGTTAGTGGTATATAAATTTAGCAGCAACAACAATTCACTCTTACTTATCTCTACTGAAGTCCAGGAACCTAAAACTACAAGCACCCCCTTAGATATTTTGTAAAGGTGGGTGCTTATAGTCTAGTTCTGGTTATTGGTAAATTACATGTTTGGACATCTAGGCATTAGGTGGCAATGTACAAATGCACAGCTTCTGACAGATCAGGATCTGATGTAGCATTCTGTTACACTGACACTTTAAAATCTCTTCCAGTGAAATGACTGCATTGCTAAAATTGTGTGTTGTGGAAGGAGCATGATGTAGCAACTTTGCTGAAACTAAGGAGGTCTGGGTCAGATTAGTGCCTGGACTGGGGTGAGTGGGCCACTTAGGAACTCTGATCATACTGCCTTGGGTTCTGTCATGGAAGAAAGGTGGAATATAAAGGCAATAAAATGAATAGCCTTTGTTTGTTTGTTTGTTTGTTTTGTTCTGTCAGTTATCTGTAGGAAATGATGTGTCCTAGTGTTGAATAAACCAGAAGAATTGTGTTGCATTCCTTGACAATGCCCTAAAGTTCAGGGTAGCCATAACTGACTGACTGCCCTGATGTTGTTGTTTTTGATGTTGGTGAGGGACTTGTGAGATAACCTGAGAGAACCTGCCTAATAAGCAAACTTTTTATGTTACAAACTACTCTAGAATGTGACTAGGTGGGTGCATCTGGTTGATTAATGGACTTTGAGAAACTGCTGCTTTCTGTATTTTGCTCTCATTCCCATCTCTAATTATACCACTAATATATCACTGACTCTTGTCCCCTACCCAAACATGCACTCAGCATAAAATGATCCCTCTCCAACTCAGGTTTACCAAATTTTAGGAACAAGCCTGCATGGAAAAACAAACTCCTCCAATGTGGTACACTCTGGTTTGGATGGGCCAGCATGTAGCGACCGAGTGTTGCAGCACTAATAACACCATTTATGTGACTCCATTTCATTGTTTGCTGAAAACTCCCTTCCCGCCAAATGTACTTAAAATAGATGTTGCAACATATCTTACATTCAAAGGCAAAGGGTTATGCAGAATGTTTTCCATAATAAGAAAAAGTGCTCTTGGGACTGAAAAGGGTCATGCTGGATTTATACCAGATGCAAGAAAGGTACTTGTTATAATGCAATTGGAAGGGGCAGACAGTCTTCAAAACCTTCAGCTGCCCTAATCACTGCGTAATGTTTAGGCCCTGAAATATGATGGGGTCTTGCTTTATAAGTCCCGAGGATGGCATTTTTGTGTGTGTGTAGTCAGATTGTTGCACTTGACTTTCTGCTTTCAAGCTAGACTCCCTGTTTTGCATGAGCAGAGTAGGAAGCTGCTTGGGCTTGTGAGATGAGAGGGAGATGTTGGGAAGGGGTCTGGCAGTGGAGCCACCTGCCTACCACATAGCAGACCCTGTGTTTCTCTCTTTGGCTGAATGCCCTATTACTAGTTAGCTGTGGAGGGAGCAGGGCTTGGAGTGGACTAGAGTGAAGGATTCCTCCATCTGGTCAGCTACTGGGCTGTTTATTGGGTTTCTGCCCAGCCTCATTGGAAATTGACATGGTCAATGGTGGTGGGAGGGAAAGGTAGGCTGGCCCAGCTGACATAGGTGCCCTTTAGAATGCAAGCGAAGGATGGCAGCAAGAGAGAGCAGGTGGCCTCAGTGGCCTACTCTCTTGCTGTCCACAGGAGCCAGGAGGGATGGTTTCTGCCAACAGTAACCAAAGGCTGGAGAAGCCTGGACACTGAGGCATGCTTGGTGTAGGTACAGTGGTACCTCGGGTTAAGAACTTAATTCATTCTGGAGGTCTGTTCTTAACCTGAAACTGTTCTTAACCTGAGGTACTACTTTAACTAATGGGGCCTCCCGCTGCCACTCGATGACTGTTCTCATCCTGATGCAAAGTTCTTAACCCAAGGTACTATTTCTGGGTTAGTGGAGTCTGTAACCTGAAACGTCTGAAACCTGAAGCGCCTGTAACCCGAGGTACCACTGTATTTTATTTTCAGGATAAACAGGACTCTGTTTTTGCACCCACCCACCATTTTTTATTGTTCTCTAAGGTGTGGAGGGAAGGAAAAGCTGGGACATTCTGGGATCAAATTGAAAACTGGAACAGTTTCTGTAATTCCGGGACTGTCCCTGGAAAATAGGGACACTTGGAGGGTATGACAGGACGGTGTTTCTCTTAACTCTCTGTGTAGTGCTTGTTTGAGATTTTAGCAATCCTAACTCTGCCCCCCAGCTTAATGGCCGCTTGAGGGCATTCCACTGGTTATCTGCCAGCAGTACTTCTGTCTGCATATTAGTGGGAGGAAGGAGGAGCTCCACACCAGTTGAGTGATGCTGGCATCACTCTGCAGTTAGTAGCCAGTGAGAGACTGGCAGGGCTGGGCAGAGGGATGTCTCCACTCAGTTCAGCACAAGGCTTTTGGGTTGTTCTCTTGGTCATCTCTAGCCAGCTTTTCAACAGCTGTATCAGATAGGGATGCAGGAAAAAATATATTTCCTTCCACTTTTAAAGCAAACAGATTTAATGTGCTGGCCCTCAACTTAGTTGCATTCCCATCTACGTAAATCAATCAGATTATGCACTTCAGTAAATTTTGCAATGCAGCAATATCATTTTAACAAGAGAGAGCATTTTACAAAAAAAAAAACAAAACCCACACCAGTAATGTTGCCTGCATACACAGCTGCCAGAATGAATGATATATTTATAATTGTTTCATGGTTTCATGGTGCTTGATTGCCTTTTTAAAATATAATTTTATATTGTACACCTCTTTTGATTTTTTAAAAAAGATATAAAATGGGATATAAGTATTACTAAATAAAATTAATCATTACAAATATATGTATATTTTAGAGCAGAATGCTTTGAAAAGCATACAAAATGCAAATTTTAGGAGAAGAATGCATATAAAATATGCACAATTTAAATGCAAATTTTCTGTACTTAATTTTTTTTTTTACAAAACATGGGATGGAACAGACTTGAGTGCATGCAGAATGGACAAAGAAGGAGAACGGGATGATGCACCTGTCCTTAGTCTCAGAGGATGGGGCTGCCTTAGCACAAGGAACAGCATTGCCTTCCAGTCACAAAGAAGTAGAGAGGCATATTTGGTAGAATATTCAAGTACACTTATTATGACCCAGTACATGATTTACATGCACTACAGAGGGAATATATTGGAGTTTAGACACCCGCAGGTCACTGGAGCCAGAACAACCCCTATGAGATGAATAATTCTCTTGGCTTTTTCTGTAAGATTTGCAAGCACTGTTGTCAAACAGGCAGAACTGGCAATGAACTGGGGCTAGCAATGGGATCTTCTGTCTAGGTGGATATACAAGTGACCTTTTTCTTGATACAGTTGGCCTGAAACCACCAGATGATGTAGCACCTGTACCACCCATCCACACATGGGGAGAATGTGCCACTTCTATGCTTCCCTAGATAGCTCATGAGGTGCAGGTTTGTGGTAAAAATGGTCTCGATGCCTGAATTTACAGTGGAGATTATCTGTTCCCTCCTTGCTAATAGACTCACATTCATGTTTTGGATTGACTTCTGGAAGCAGATGACATTTAAATCAAGGACTAAACGATTGTGCTTCCCAGTATATGAAAAAAAATCCTGTAATCAGCATTTTCCTCACCCTTAATGCTGGAAACATGTTCCTCTCCTAGGTATATAAAAACTTCTTATTCTGTCAAACATTTAATAGATGGATATTTGTTATCTTTACACTCCAGTGTAATGATCACTGCTAAAGCTGAGAGGGTTACTGGCTACTGACAAAAGGTAAGAGGATAAGACACTGACAAATAGAAAGTGTTGCTTAAGCTTGATGGCTCTCAGTCTCTTCAGCTCAGCTGTAAATTTGCTTTCAAAGAGAACAAGCACAAACCTGGATAAAGAAGCCAGGCTCAGTAAGAGGCTTTTGAAAATTGGTGCAGATGCTTACATGAAACATGTGACATCCAGTTGTTTGTGGTTCTTTGAGGGAAGAGAAGAAAAATGTTGAAAAGGCTCAGGGGCGTAGCCAAGAGGGGGCAGCTCCCCCCAGATCAAGTAAAACAATAGAAATAACTAACTAACCAATTACATCGGTTCTGCCCCCCCCACAAAAGTCCTGCCCCTCCTAATAAAAATAGAATAGACTGCAAGAAGAAGGGGTTGTAGTGGCAAACTTCATTATGTCTCTGCTGAAACTTTGTTGCCAAGTCAACATATGATGTATGAACATGTGTTTCAAGGTGTGCAGATTATAGCCACACATGCTTTTCCTCAAACAAGGTTAAAATCTGCTTGTCTTTTTCTTGTTTCTGTTGATTGCATTCTTTCAAGATAGCCACTGCTCCCTAGGCATAAAGGGAGTGGTGTGCAATGGGTGGAGCTGTGACCTGTAAAGCACAAGAAAAGAATTATTTAGTGCATGGACCTCCCACCTTTTCCTCCATGGAGCACAGGGCAGCATCTTAGGTTAATTCTGTGTCCAGGGTGGCTGTCTACCAGCTCCATCTGGTACGCAGGTTGAGACCCTACCTGCCCCCAG
Source organism: Podarcis tiliguerta (assembly GCF_965153285.1). Taxonomy (NCBI): domain Eukaryota; kingdom Metazoa; phylum Chordata; class Lepidosauria; order Squamata; family Lacertidae; genus Podarcis; species Podarcis tiliguerta. The sequence goes on along the minus strand of NC_139535.1, from coordinate 67,230,708 downwards.
ACTGTCTTGCCAGAGTGGTGCATGCTCTAGTTATCTCCCGCTTAGACTACTGCAATGCGCTCTACGTGGGGCTACCTTTGAAGGTGACCCGGAAACTGCAATTAATCCAGAATGTGGCAGCTAGACTGGTGACTGGGAGTGGCCGCCGGGACCACATAACACCGGTCCTGAGAGATCTGCATTGGCTCCCAGTACGTTTCCGAGCACAATTCAAAGTGTTGGTGCTGACCTTTAAAGCCCTAAACGGCCTCGGTCCTGTATACCTGAAGGAGCGTCTCCACCTCCATCATTCAGCCCGGACACTGAGATCCAGCACCGAAGGCCTTTTGGTGGTTCCCTCATTGTGAGAAGTGAGGTTACAGGGAACCAGGCAGAGGGCCTTCTCTGTAGTGGCACCCGCCCTGTGGAACACCCTTCCTTCAGATGTGAAGGAATAAGCAGCTATCTTCTTTTTAAAAGACATCTGAAGGCAGCCCTGTTTAGGGAAGTTTTTAATATTTAATGCTGTATCGTTTTTAAAACTCAGCCAGATGGGTGGGGTATAAATAAATTATTATTATTATTATTATTATTATTATTATTATTATTATTATCCATGGTTCTCTACCTTATTTAATTCCCACATCAATCCTGCAAGGTAAGTTAAGCTGAGAGGCAGTGACTGGCCCAGGGTTCAAGTCCCCGTTTGGCCATTTCAAATTACAAATTTATGTCAGAAGCAAGGAATTATTTGGTTAATCCAGGTGGTGTTCTGCTATTGCATCTGGTCAGTGCAATGACTTCTTCTTGTGCAACGAGACTTTCCCTCCTCTCCCACCTTGCCCTTTCCAAATCTGTTCCAGAGACATAGGTGGTGCATGAGGAGAGGGGAGAACATTCTGCTACACCAGGAGAAGCACTGAAGGAGCAAGAGACTTAGCACTGCTTTGAATTCCACCCATAATCTTGGATTTTTTCAAATAAATATAAAATTTTATTCACAAATGAATTAAACTGGGACATTAACAGTGTACAGTATGCATCATTTCATTGCAATATTTATGGGTTGTTTCCCCCCACTTCTATTCATCCATGTTAGGTGGTTCCTCATAACTCTTACTCACCAACAACAAGGAATAGCAATAATTCCCCAGAATCATCAAACTGCATTTGTACATACGTCTACCTAGTGATGTTAAATTCTCGAGAATAATCTTTTGGAGAATATTCTCAATTAATGAGAATATTAAAGGATTTTCATTTAAAATAGGAGAATATTCATTCTAATGCATTGAAAATGATATACCGTATTTTTTGCTCTATAAGACTCACTTTTTCCCTCCCAAAAAGTAAGGGGAAATGTGTGTGCGTCTTATGGAGCGAATGCAGGCTGTGCGACTATCCCAGAAGCCAGAACATCAAGAGAGATTGCTGCTTTCACTGCGCAGCGATCCCTCTTGCTGTTCTGGCTTCTGAGATTCAGAATATTTTTTCCCCCTTGTTTTCCTCCTCCAAAATCTAGGTGCGTCTTGTGGTCTGGTGCATCTTATAGAGCGAAAAATATGGTAATTTTAATGCACTGAAAATGATATAATTAGTTAATATACATGTTTATTCATGGGTAAACTTGTTCAGGTGGCAACCAAAAACTGTACAGATACTTTAATTCAATGGGGCAATGCAGTGAATTCATATTCTTTGATTTTTTGCACCAAACTTGAAAACATGTTTTATAGTTAAAGTTAAACCATTTTAAAGTTAAAAGGTGATGACACCAGTAATTGTCATGTTAAGGTTTGGTATAAGGAAACTCAGTAGTTAAATCATCTTTTATTCTTCCATTAGAATATGTACATGTTATAGGACAAGTCAAAAAACACGATTGGCATGTTAAGGTTTGATACAAGTAAATTCAGTAATAGGCTATCTTGTGCTTCTAATAGCTCTAACACTTAATAACTGTTTTGGTGACTAAAACGCAGCTTGATAAACAAAACTATATGGATACATATAAAAAAGAAGCCATTAATATTAAATATACCTGTATTATCATTATATGATAATGTATTTCAGTATGTCAGTCATCCTTGTACCATTGAATGGCACTGCAAAAACCAGTTACTGGCACTAAATAAAAATATAGAAACATCAACTGTTTAAATTAAGGCCACCTCACATGCTGTTACACATAATTGTTTAGGCCTAGGTACTTTATAAAGCATTAAAGCTACTTTCTGTAAAAAATAAATAAATCACACTGTATGGCCAAAGGTGTAGAATTGCTAAGAATAAGGCTACAGCAAAATAGAAAAAAGGCTATTACATATAGTTGAAATACATATGAATTCAAATGTTCATCAAATTAAATGAATAGCATTTTTAAAACAAAAAACAAAAAATAAAATAAATGTTTCCTGTAGGTCGCATTTCAGAATTGTCAATGGTGAATGACACAATGCCCAGTAATGTAACTGGATCAAAATAAATCATTATTCATTACTTACACTGGCAATATCACAGCTTGACTTATTATTTACTAGATTTTTAAAATGTGGGTTGTAAAATTGGTTCTTACGTTAGCGTGTACAGTTTGTGGAGAATATTCTCTGGAGAATATTCTCAAGAATATTCTCATTCTCAAGAATATTTTCACCTCACCTCACTATGTCTACCTAATGAATTCGGCCCTTGAAACAGCTATACTGCTACTACTACTTTTTTTCAGGTGTAGTGCTGGAGAATTTTGTGCGGTTTTTTTTATTTTATATTAAGAAAATCACTTTGCTACACAAACCTAATTGCTTCCCATAAGGATAGGAAATGAGCACTTGTGTGAGATGAGCTCCTTCTGTAGAGGGATAAAGTTAAATCTGTGCATTCCTAAATGGCAACCATTGGCTGTTCTGCTTTTCTGCTCCAGCAAAGCCTAAAGGGTCACATTTCTCCAAGACGTAGAAGCCAAAATACGTGGGGCTTGTTTGCATCAAACTGAGAGGATTGAAGGCAAGCCTGTCGCTCCAAACAGAATACTAAATAGTAGTGCATACCAATACCAAGTTCAGGGGGAAGAGCAGAGATGAAAACTACATTCTAGACTGCAGTTTTCATACAGTTTGCAGTTTCCATACATTAAAAGAACCTTCATTTCCTTTTTCCTTTTTCTACTGACCATTCCAGTGAAGGTGAACCTTCACTGGGACTAAGAACCTTCTTATTTCTTTTCCTTTTTTATTGACAAACATTAATCAATGACTGGTATTGACCATTCCAGTGAAGGTGACAGGTCCACACTAGTTCAATGAAGTTTGCTTGTAAGGCTAGATTGCAAATGACTGAACTATAGAGTATCATGAGATGTTGTCCTTCCTTCCTTCCTTCCTTCCTTCCTTCCTTCCTTCCTTCCTTCCTTCCTTTCACTAATCCACATGGTTAACTGGCAGCATTGGCATCAGTGTTAGATCTTGATTTCCAATGCTAGAGAAAGTACAGATGCTAGGTTTATAAAGGCTTCTGACCCCAAAGAACAAACACTTTCAATTAAGGAATCTGCATGTTTTGCTTACTGAAACAGCAAAATGCTATTTGGGCTACAATAATTTCCTCAAACCATGGTCACTACGTCTTTGTTCATAAGATATATGAAGATTAACACAAGCTGTATCAGGGCACCTCATGTTTCCACTTGCCTGCATATTAAAATAATATGCATTCTGTCTTTAGGAGAAGTATACTTTGTATGCACAAAAGAGGGCAGGATATCGCAAATGTGTTCCCCAGTTGTTGAAGGAATTGCACTGGCTACCAATCAGCTGTTGGGCTAAGTTCAAGATGCTGCTTTTGTTGCATAAAACCCTATGCAGCCTGGGACCAGGATACATGATATATCATATGACTCCCTATATACCCAGCTGATTACTGCACTCTGCAGGTGAGGTCCTCCTGCAGATGTAATCTTATCAAGAGGTCCGTTCCACACAGTGTAGGACTTGGGCCTTTAGTGTCGTGGCACCTCCCCTTTGGAACTCTCTTTCTGTTCTTTGCTGTCAGTCACTGGAGCTTCCCCTTCAATTCTGTGTCAGAGAGGGCTATGTGAAGGTCAAAATCATGGTGGTAGATGCAACCACATGTAGTGCTCTTTCAGGGACAATTTGAATGGGAAACATTCTCTCAGGTCACAGGCTGGGTAGGATGCAAGCTGACCCATGGGAGGAAACCTGCAGTCCTTCATGTGTTACTGGACTACAACTCCTGTCATGCTTGAAGATTGGCCATCCTTCATTGGCTGGTGGGAATTGGATTCCAGCAATGCCTGTGGAGCCAGATGTTCCCTGTTCCTGCCTTAGGAGCTGCAGTGTGATGGCAGAACTTGAAAGGCCTATACTGAGCCACGTACACTCAGGCTATCATGCTTGCTGCAGCCTTTCAGCAGATTTTGTAGATGAAAATGCTCTGAGAACGTATTTTTCTTCAAACAAGATTATCCCAATGTCGGATCCTTTGAAATACGTTTCCATTTCACCGATTTGCGTCCATAAACAATAAATATGTAGAAGCAGCCGCCATCTGTCTGACAACATTATCTTAGGTTATTGGTTTGGGGCCTGAATGCATTTTGTGTTCAGAAGATCAGACAAGCTGTCAATTTAATTGGACTTTTTATCAAACCTGTTTCTTTCCTTTCTCCTCCCTCTCTCACTCTCTCTTGGCAATAGAATGACTGAAAAGCCCAGTTTTATGACTCCCCTCTGTGGAGTTCTTCACCACAATGGTTTGTGCACATGGTGATTCATGGCTGTGTTATTGTTAATATTGATCTTTGTTTCTTTCCCTTCTGAAGTGATTTGTTGAAAGTGTAGGAAGACTGAAAGACACCTGGGCAGGATGCTTCCTTGCTTTTTATTAGAAGCACAATGGGGGGGACAGACAGAATTGTGTTTGGGGGCACATGGGATGCAATTTCATAACAAGCACAGATATTATGCATAGAAAGTTAAATACTTCTCCTTTTTTGGTGATTACTTGTAGCTGAGTAAGATTGTCTTCTATGACACGGTTTTAACAGTGAGTCCGTAAGTTATTGTGGAGGCCAATTCTGGATCTACACATCTGTCAGGGAACTGCCATCAGAGCCAGAAGGAGAGGGAGGGCTTCAGAGGGATTCCAGAGAGCGTCCCGGGAGGGAGAGAAGCAGCATGTCTTCTGGGGAAGGAAATCAGCGTAGCACCAGTGGAGGAGGGGGGCAGATGGAGGAATCGGCGAGGTGGCTCCAAGACTCCTCACTGGGGACCAGCAGGGAGAGCACGGGTCCTCCGATGCCCACACCCTCCCTGCGCAGAAGGCTTCCGCGCAGGGAAAGTAGGCGGCGACTAGGCGTCAAAGAACTTTTATGCTGGAAGAAGTTCAAGAAACGCCCACTGACGGATTCTGCCAGCGATTGAGACAGCCACGGGCGAGTGGCTGTCCAGACAAGAAAGGTTCACTCAGGCAACCCAGCCAGGTGTTGGCACCGATTTACGCACGAGCAACCCCTAGAACCATTACAACATCCTTCCACAGTGGGGAGATAGGTTTCCGGGTGGGAGTTGATCACAGTGAGGGTTTGTCAGGCGTGCCTTCCTCTGAGCACATTTCTCCCTTTCGTCCTGAGTTTGAGCGTCTTCAAAGTCCACGACACTTTTGGTAAAGGCTGTTCTCTAATTAGAGCGCTCACAGCCCAGTGTCTCCCAATTGTCTGTGTTTATACTACATTTTTAAAGATTTGCCTTAGAAAGTCCTTAAACCTCTTTTGTTGACCACCAGCATTACGCTTTCCATTTTTAAGTTTGGAATAGAATAGTTGTTTTCGAAGATGATAATCAGGCATCCGAACAACATGAGCAGTCCAATGAAGTTGATGTTGAAGAAGAATTGCTTTGACACTGGTGATCTTTGCTTCTTCCAGTACACTGGCATTAGTTTGCCTGTCTTCCCAAGTGATGTGTAAAAATTTTTGGAGACACCGTTGTTGGAGTTGGAGATAGTGTTTATTAGTAGTCCATGTTACACAAGCATACAGTAAGGCTGGTAGTACAACAGCTTTGTAAACAAGCATTTGGGTTTCCCTGCAAATGTCCCAGTCCTCAAACACTCTGCACTTCAATCGGGAGAAAGCTGCACTTGCAGAGCTCAGGCGATGCTGGATTTCGGCATCAATGTCGGCCCTTGTGGAAAGATAACTGCCCAGGTAGGAGAAGTGACCAACACTTTCCAATGTTACACCATTGAGTTGGATTTGTGGTACTGCAGAGGGGTTGTTTTGTGCTTGTTGGTGCAGCACTTTAGTTTTTTGGATGTTGAGCAATACGCCAAGCTTTTCGTAAACTTCTGCGAAGATATTTAGGATGGTTTGGAGGTCATCCTCTGAGTGTGCACACACTACGTTGTCATCAGCATACTGAAACTCTATGATGGAAGTTATGGTAACCATACTCTTTGCTTTCCGCCCACGTAGATTAAAGAGCTTTCCATCTGTTTGATATATGATTTCTCCTCTGGTGGGGAGTTTCCCTTCAATAAAGTGTAGGATCATGGCAATGAAAATAATAAATAGAGTTTGGGTGATAACATAACCCTGTTTAACACCTGATCCCACTGTGAATGGTTGACTTTGAGAGCCATTGTTATTTGCGACTGTTGCTGTCATATTATCCTGGAGAAGCCGAATGATGTTTACAAATTTATCTGGGCATCTGATTTTCAAAAGGACAGTCCACAGGGCATTACAATTTACAATGTCGAAGGCCTTAGTCAGGTCAATAAATGCCATATACAGGGGTTGGTTTTGCTCTCTGCATTTTTCTTGAAGCTGTCGAGTGGTGAAAATCAAGTTGAAAGTTAAATAATACAGTGGTACCTCGGGTTAATTACTTAATCGTTCCAGAGGTCCGTACTTAACCCGAAACTGTTCTTAACCTGAAGCACCACTTTAGCTAATGGGGCCTCCTGCTGCTGCCGCACTGCCGGAGCACGATTTCTGTTCTCATCCTGAAGCAAAGTTCTTAACCTGAAGCACTATTTCTGGGTTAGCGGAATCTGTAACCTGAAGCGTATGTAACCCAAGGTACCACTGTACAGTGATTAAAATATTAAAATGCACATCAGAAAATGTGAGTAGGATACAGAGGAGAATGGAGCTGAATTTCACTGACCATGCAGACTGAGGCCATTAGAGAGTAAAGGTAAAGGTAAAGGGACCCCTGACCATTAGGTCTAGTTGTGACCAACTCTGGGGTTGCGGCATTCATCTTGCTTTATTGGCTGAGGGAGCCGGCGTACAGCTTCCGGGTCATGTGGGCAGCATGACAGCCGCTTCTGGCAAAGCAGAGCAGCACACGGAAACACCATTTACCTTCTCACCGGAGTGGTACCTATTTATCTACTTGCACTTTGACGTGCTTTCGAACTGCTAGGTTGGCAGGAGCAGGGACCGAGCAACGGGAGCTCACCCCATGGCGGGGATTCGATCCGTCAACCTTCTGATCGGCAAGCCCTAGGCTCTGTGGTTTAACCCGTTCCTGCCATTAGAGAATATCAGGTAGTAAATACTGTGGGGCAGCAGTGTCAGTCTTCTCTCTTTCTCCTTCTCTCAGCACCTTCTTCTCCATGGCTGCTCCATTTCCCCCCATCCTAATCTCCAAGCTTTCCCTGCTTTTCCTCTTATTCGCCACCTTCCTCTTCTATCCTCTTGGTTGTTCTGGTTTGTGTTCAACTTCTCAGGAGCTGATTTGAGCTGTGAAATGCACACAGAAGTGAAAGAAGAAGTGGAAAAGAGCTCTCCCGGCCTGCCCTCCCATTTGCTGTATTCCATATGAAGCCATAAACAACTCTGGACTAGGTTACCCGAAAATCTCCCCCCCCCCCCACTGCCCTGTGTTAAGATCAGCAAACGGAACCTACTTCATTTTGCTAGGACCTGATGATGATCAGTTTGTGGTAACACAGAGGTGGGATTCTTCATTGAGGTCACCAGTGTTGTGGAATACCCTCATTGCTAAAATCAGAGATGTGTCAGTGGTACTGACATCCTGCCAGCTCCTGAAGATTCTTTCCTCTGAACTTGAACTTCCTTGGCCTGCCGCCACCTCTCTGCCTCCTCATTTACAACCAGTCCAGGGGAGGCCACTGGCTGTCAGCTTCCTTCTCCTCCTTAGTTTCAGTCTTGCCTTTGTAGATCTCAGCAGGGAGAGTGATGGGGACCTGACTTCCCTGACTTCTGCCCTACCAGTCCCAATGAGGACCCACCTCCACCAGTTCCAGGGAAAGTCCTCAAGGGAGCCACTGTATGATGGGCACCACATTTGTGACCCCAAGGTTAAGTTATATTTGTTTGTGTTGCACTAGCAATTGGAAACTTCCCCTTTAAACCGTTGCAGCTGCTTAACATATTGATTGCTGGTGCTGCTGTTTTTAGATTGATAAATTGTGTCTTAATGGTTGAATCATTGTTGATTTTATGCTTGTTCCTTATTTGTAAGCGGCTTTGAACTGAGGAAAGCATGGTGGAATTTTCAACAAACAGTTATACGTAGGGTGATTTCTTTGGCTTTAATTTGTTCTGTGGAAGTGGGATAATGCTGTAGAAATTCTTCCCTTGGGTCAGGGGATGGAATGGGTGACTCTTTGATCCCCTTCTATTTTTATAATTGATACATTGTAAGCTGCCCAATTTCTGCTGTCCTTCTAGTCTCAGCATATTCTGCAAACCAGAATGGAAGTCCCATGTCTTCTAGCATCACTTTGATGCTGTATTTCCATGTAATTAGAAGGGGAAGTGTTTCTCTTATGTGTATGTATTGGCCTTTTTTTATTTTATTGATTCAGACAAGCTAAAATAGAATTGACAAAGCCTCTCTTCTCAGGAGTTGTTCTAAAAGGAGAGGAGCTGGTTCAGTAACCTGTTGTGACATTCTTACTTCAAACTACAGCCTTTCAATTTAACAGGAATTTATCAGGCCTCTGGAAACTATAAAGCTAAAAGACATATTTCTGCTGAGCTAAAGGTCAGAATTAGGGCTAAAGGTATAAGCTCTGCAAAATTAATGGTAAGTGAATGTAGTACTAAGAGCAGTGGGAACTGAATCATTTCATAAAAAGGAGGTTGGATAAAACACTGTCAGATCACTAAAGGAGCAAAGACATGGAATACGCAGACTCTTATCTTAGATAAATGTAAAGCCATGCTTCTGAGTCACAGTAATATAGACACACACACTCATATAGGGATGGGTAAGTCAATTTTAATTTCTCTCAGGTTATATTTTTTCTTGTCTTACGTTTTATTCTCTGCATCTCCATGTCAGCTTGTTGTTTTTGTTTCTTTATCACCCTTCATCTGAGGATCACAGGGCTCTTTACAATATAAAAACACAAGAAAGCATACCATAGCAACAAACAATAGTAATACCCTCCCAGTTTAAAAGGCTATAGATTGTTTACTTAGCCAAAGGCCTTGGAGAAGAGGAATGTTTTTTGCTGGGCACCTAAAGATATGTAATGAAGATGTCAGGCAAGCCTCCCTGGGGAGAGCATTACACAATTGGGGAGCCATCACAGAAAAAGCCTCCAGGCCTCTCATGGAGGAGGCACACAAAGAAGGGCCTTGGGTGATGATTTCAGAGGCCAGGTCAGGTCATGAAAATTTATTAGTCTTTTTGTGCACATTTTTCTTGATATACACATCTGCATGCAATGTTACCTAATATATACACATTTTTGCAAAGCGATCCCCCCTAATATATGTATGCACACTTTACCCTACAATATGCAATTTTGTATACATTACTTGGCTGGAGAACAACACTGCCAAATTAAGATAAATGCAAATCTTGAAGGATAGCTGTGATTCAGTATGCATATTGTTTCAGAAAGTGCAAATTAGATAAATTCATTTGTAAACGCAAACTGAATTGGGAGCCTGAATATAGCATAATCAGCCAGGAATATATGATCCTATTGTTTGTCTTAAAATTTGCTTGGAAATTACAAGGAACCCTAAATCCACTTCAAAATGTTCTCTCTCTCTTCTAATTTGTTCTGTTCTATATTATTTTGTGTATGTGTATTTTCTTACGGCTGCTTGGCAATTGGGGTGGGGGAAAGGCAGTTTCCCAGGCAACCAAACAGGGCATTCTTAGTGGCTGCACCAATATCGTGGAACAACTTACCCCATGAAAAACAGATGACCCCCTCCCGTTCACTTGCCTTTTACCAATCACTAAAGACATTTTTTATTTGGCAGTCTCTTTGCCTGCTCTGTATCTGCTATTAAGGCCATGTTTTATTTGTGAACTCTGCTTTTCTTGTTTATTTAATGTTATTTTATGACATTGTAATCTTAAATTGCTGTAATCTGCCCTGAGTGAAGCACAGGCACTGCAAGAGCATGGGAGAAGTCCTAAATAAATAAGCAGTAGTGGGATTTGCAAGCATACGCACAATATTACTTTTGCTTTCTTCCAGTTGCACCTTAGAGACCAACTAAGTTTGTTATTGGTATGAGCTTTCATGTGCATGCACACTTCTTCAGATACCTACACGAAAGCTCATACCAATAACAAACTTAGTTGGTCTCTAAGGTGCTACTGGAAGAAATTTTTAAATTTTATTTCGACTATGGCAGACCAACACTGCTACCTACCTGTAACTAGAACTTTTGCTTTCGTATGACTGCTTGCCTGCTTGCCAGCTTGCCAGCTGACAATGGTGTTTGACTTTCAGCAACAGAAATCACTACCTCCATCCTACCTCTCAAGTTGAAATAATTCAGCCACTGAAGAAAGACATGCACAACATGTGTCAGACTGAAACCACACAATATCCAGTAGCTGAGGAAAATGCACCCACAATGGATGGGAAAGGATGCAACATTCATGAAATGTTCAGGAGTTAATTTTTGTTATTGTTTCCAAAGAGTCTGGAAACAAGTATAAAACGCCTTTCATGCATTTCTGAACCATGTGCATTTGCTTTTGTGAAGGTTGCTCCATTAACATGGCACAGATACATGCCACCACTTTGGGACATCAGGGCTTCCTCAGGCTTCCATGTGGTGGAAGAAATTGGGCCAAGAGTTGCCTTGCCTGACGAATACCAGCCACAACAGTATCAAAAGCCGGAAATTGACTCCAGACTCCAGTTTAAGTAATTCTGGGCATTTAATCATTTAAATGTGTTTTATGCTATAAATGCAGAACACTTGGGGAGGAAATAACATAATGGGGACAATCACGAGCTTCTCCTGATTTTTCTGCAGCTCTGGAAAGCCCCTTACCTGAGTCCTTGTGGTGATGAGCCCCATTAATGCATTTAATTTTCATTTCTCTACTTTCCTCTATTCCTCATTAATTTCAACATTATTCACTTTGGTCCTGTATCTGATCAGGAGCGTCTCACTGTAAGCTGGTTTTATTGGAAAAGAGTGAAACTCTTCAGCAGGAAAGATATAGGTAATGCTTCATATTCCTTTCTCTGATTGCTTAGCAACAGTGGTTGAGTGTCCTTGGCAACATTGCTGCCTACCAAAGCCTTAGAACAGCATCTCCACATTTGGCTTTCTAACTTTCCTTATCAATGTTAGACTGACTTACCGTACCTTTTTTTTGAGAAAAACAATAATGAAAGCTAAGAGTCTGGGTGTCCTATTGACCTGGGGCCCAGTACAAGCATATCCTCCTGTCAAGCCTGACAGGGAATGCAGGAAAAACCAGGAAGTGAGCAGCAACTTCTTAAGCACCTCCAGCGAGAGAGAGAGCTGGTTGGGGAGATATGACTGCTATTGACACTGATGAGATTTTGGTGGCAGTTAAAGAACTAGATTTTGGCTCAGGCCTTCACTGGAGCTTATTGACAAATTTCCACTGCCCTGCCTCCAGCACCTTAGGCTGCCACACTCTGCTTAAATCTTGGCCTGACCTGGTCTTTCCCCCTCCTATCAAGTTCTCTGGCATGGCAATGTGGTGCTCCCTGATGCTACCTTACTCTAGATCAGGCTTCCTCAAACTCGGCGCTTCAGATGTTTTGAGATTACAATTCCCATCATCCCTGACCACTGGTCCTGCTAACTAGGGATCATGGGAGCTGTAGGCCAAAAACATCTGGAGCGCCGAGGTTGAGGAAGCCTGCTCTAGATCTTCAACTTGTGTCCTTTTGATATACATTTCAGGATAAAGGGGACTTCTAAAGCTAATTTTAAGGGAAGGCAGAAGGGATGTAGCTCAGTGATTTTTCATGCAAATAGTCCTAGGTTCAATTTCTTACAACTCTAGCTGGGAAAGATGTCTGTCTGAAGCTTTTGAGAGCTGAAGCCAGTCAGTTAGTTAAAGCAGTTGTCTTAACAGATTATAAGGAAGCTTCATATGTACTATCTGTAGCAACGGGTCTAAGAAAGGTGTGTGATCCCCCCCCGAAAAGGGCTGCATAAACATCTGGAGAGAATGTTTAATCCTACTTGAGGGTGGGTGTTTGAAATATAAAATTCTTGTGAACATCTTGTGATCCTTGACATTTCTGTGATCTCCAGGCTTCACAAATGAATGCAGTTTATTTTGCTTCACTTTTCTGGAAAGCAGATCAGAGTCACCAAAATTGTTATCTTTTACAAATAGGATAATTGTCTTGAATGAAGTTCCCAGCGGCTTACTGCTTTTGATCACACAACTCTGTCTAATACTTAGGTGTCTTGAGGGAGTAATCTTGCCCTCTGGTAATTTGTATGCATCGCTGCATAATTTTGTTAATTAATTACTGTGTGCCTAGCTGCTGCTCCCCCACCCCGGCGTGTGGGGAAATGGAAACACCAAAAGAGAGATATAATAAATAGGGATCTGGATGGGACCTTAGAAAAGTTATTTGTAGAACATGATTAGTATACCTTTTTTCTTCTTAGACTGCATGGAATTTATCAAGATAAAATCTAACAGTGATACCTAATTGTGCTCATCCACTAGCAGATCAAAGGCGAGGAAGGGAAAAGAATCCACTTGTAGAATGTTAGACCTCATCCTAAATATATTCACTCTGTGCATGGGGACTAAAAAGTCATATTAGGACGTGATACAAGCCCTGCCCCTGCATTGCTCCAGTGTTCAGCAGGTAAGCTGCAGTAGGAATGGTGGTGCTGGGAGGACAGCTCCACAACCTTGTCTGACAATTCCAGCCACTACAGTGGTACCTCGGGTTACAGATGCTTCAGGTTACAGACGCTTCAGGTTACAGACTCCACTAACCCAGAAACAGTACCTCGGGTTAAGAACTTTGCTTCAGGATGAGAACAGAAATCACATGGGGGTGGTGCGGTGGCAGTAGGAGGCTCCATTAGCTAAAGTGGTACCTCAGGTTCAGAACAGTTTCAGGTTAAGAATGGACCTCCAGAATGAATTAAGTTCTTAACCCGAGGTACCACTGTACTGCCATGGAGTCTGCAGCAATGCTCTCCAGAGATAAGTTACATAAATTGGAATGGATTTAGGAAGTCACAACCAACAGCAGCCTTAAGATGGACAGAACTGGTTTTTTTCCTCCAGCATTTTGCTTTGCTTGCTTGATTTAAGGAGTTTGAAGCCTGGCTCCAAGTGTATTAGAACCTTGAAACTTTTAATTGAAGTGAGAATGGAGGCAAAACAGGAAAGTATCACAGGGTCTCTGAAGCTAATAGTTATCCTTGAGTTCAGATCAGGACACAGCATTCCCATGGTTGGGACGAACATGCCTTATTTCAAAAGGGTGTGTGTGTGTGCTAGAGAGAAATAATGCTAGGATAATACAACGCTGCAGGCAAACAGAAGGATAATGTATTTTCTTGGCAAAAGTCTGCTGTAAAAACGGGGGATGGACAAACCTCAATTTCTGCAGTCTCTGTGGTGCCTCTTAACTCACTGAATGGCCTTTCTGCCTTACATGACCACTTTGCATTTAGATTTAGAAATGCCCTTCAAACTTTCACTGTATGCTATCCATCTTTCAGCAACTTGCACTACCCCTCGTGGACCAATAGCAGGAAGCAACAGAAGGCAGTAGGTTTGATTGTCCTGATTCTCCATCCCTTCAAAAGGAAGGTTTTATACACCACTCTTTTTTTGAAAGGCGGGGGCGGGGGGGAATTGTTAGGCATAGCCACTAAAAGCTATGGCTCCAATATCAAGAGAGCTGGCTAGATCACATGGCAGCTATCACAAGTACATGTTGATCACCTGTGTGCCAATCCCAGCAACTGCCCTTCTGTAGGACAGCTCGGAAGCATGTGCACTGCCATTTGCACAATCAGTTATGTGGGTAGTGCTGAGAAACCAATAGCAGGTCACATGGGGAGATCACATGGGGGAGCGTAAGACTCTGTCCCTGCATTGCTTGTTGGCTTGGTCTCCAGGCTATCTGTGAGTCAGGGGCTTTTCAGTAAAGGGGAGGTCTGCAGGGCATGCATGTATGTGTGGAACTGCTTGCTCCTCCTGGTTGATCTGAACATGAACCAACATCAAAATACAATTAGTATTCCTCACCCCACAATGTTTCACAATCAAATTCTGAATTTATCTCACAAGAACAACATTCCTTCTAGGTTGTGATATATTGACTTGGTTGAATATTCATTGACGGCTTTTATTTTTATTACTTACAGAGATAGGGATAGAGCTAGACAGAGAGAGGGAGGGAGAGATAGAGGAGAAAACACTAATTCAAATGTCTAAAGTGGCAGCTAACATGACTGACCTGCTTTAGTTTTCAAATGGGGTGCTGTACTCCATCACAAAATCTACTACCTTTGAGAGAAGTCAAGTTTTCAAGCCCCCCCGCCCAGGCCAGTACGTTTTGATAACAGGTTGTGACTATCATAAACTATTGTTATTATTACATAATGTATTGTATATAAATGGTAAAATGAATATGATAAATAATAACATTTTATTTTATTCCATTCATGAATTGCTTCCTTCCTATAAAAAACATAGAAGCAATTTAAGAATCAAAACACCGATAATATAAACCTATATAAAACAATTTTATTGTAAAACTGTTCCAGATCCAACACAGATTTTTGACTTCTTAAGTTATTTATTACATGAGGTATTCATTAAGAGCAAGTCTTAGACCTGAGGTAGTTCAGACATAGGAGAGAGAGAGATGTTAATGACTAAAGCTAGTAAGTATTTGAATTACTCCTTAGTTTAAATGGGTGAAATGGAAGGTGGAGATGCATCTAGCAAGGGGGTAGACTTTCTATTTGCATTTTGTTCCCTTCCAGTTGTCTTCCTACATGAGTGGAGTGGGGCTAGGATAGATTATGTAGCTGGATGAGTGATGCACATAATCAACAAGGACACAACCTTATTGATCAAAATGTTTCTGTCTAGCCAAGCACAAAAGATTTACTCTTTGTGATTTTAAACTCATCTGTCTATAGACTTGAGCGAATCATTCCCCACCCCCTTTGCGTGTTATCAAGCAGGAGATGCCATCCTTTCATGTTGAAACTAATGAGTGGAGTTTCTGCTTTAGAAAATTAACACTCTAAGTTGTGATGAAGGTTTTGTTTAATCACGCTGCTCATTTAAATGAGCTTTTGGTGGGGGGGGGAGTTGGTCATAAGGCTGAATTTCATGAGAACATGTATTTAATGTGCATGATAATTGTGTTTTGGTTACAAGGCAACATGATGAAAAGCCATATTTTTCATAATGATCATCTCTGGAGCAGGTATTAATTAGAAAAAGACTTTGGGAAAAACAACCTACACTAGTGGGATGGGGGAAAGGTGTAATACTTGACAATAATCACCAGGATCCCTTTCAACAGGGTCATTGTTACTTGGCTGGAGAAGTATATAGAAAAAAATACAAACGTCTGGATTTCAAAGGATGATTGCATTTCAGTTCATGTATTGTTTCAGAAAGTGCAAATTAGGTAGAGTTGCCTTAAAATGTGAGCTAAACGGAATTTCTTTCCCATCCCTACTGTTGAATTACTGAAGCTGTTGAGACCAGGAGGAACCTATGACAATGTTTCATAAGTTACTTTGCCATTACAGAAAAAAAAAATGCAAATAACATTGTAAGCGAGCGATCTTGCTTTCTCTTTATCATTTCTGCATATATTTCCCATTCAAATTTTAGTGTCTATGAAATACTAAAGAAACCCAGCTTGTGCCATTAACTGCAAAGGATGCAATCAACTGGGTGGCCGGAGACAAATGTTGGGACAGCCTCTCTGGGGTTACTTGCGTAGGCACCCACAATATTATTAAAAAAAAATTTGGGGGGGCAGTAAATACTCCATATCATATCAACAATTCAATATATATGCATACATATACAAGGAATTGCGAACAGGTATAAGATTTCGAATAGATCAGGTAACTGAGCAGTGAGGAGGCCTTGTTGGTGCAATATATATATAGAGAGAGAGAAAGAGAGGGGAGAGAATTCTTGGGTGCCTGGGTGTGATGGCAATATACCATCTGTTTGCTTTTGCATTTAATTTTTTTTAAATCATGATGGTTGCCTTGGTAATGTGCAGGTGTATCAGATGGATACATACCACTTTAAACATCAAATCTCAATGTTTTAAAAGTTGCTAATAAAATGCCAACTCATGTAAACTCAAGCAGTGTGGATAAAATGGTCTCCAGATGGGTCTGCAGATCCAAAGACAATACCTAAAGAGTTGGTAGTTCATAGATAGATGATAGATAGATGATAGATAGATAGATATAGATAGATATAGATATAGTTATATAATTTTTATTAAATTTTCTGCTTTACATTTTTGAATATTCATTTAAAGGTAAAGGGACCCCTGACCATTAAGTCCAGTTGTGGCCGACTCTGGGGTTGCGGCGCTCATCTCGCTTTATTGGCCGAGGGAGCCGGTGTACAGCTTCCGGGTCATGTGGCCAGCATGACTAAGCCACTTCTGGCGAGCCAGAGCAGCGCACGGAAACGCCGTTTACCTTCCCACCGGAGTGGTACCTATTTATGCACTTGCATTTTAACGTGCTTTTGAACTGCTAGGTTGGCAGGAGCAGGGACCGAGCAACGGGAGCTCACCCTGTCGCGGGGATTAAAGTACTTTTAAACATTTATTTCAATTCATTATGAATTATTTCCCAGTGCTCTTTTACCCTTTTATAGGTCCACCACATATGAAAGAACATACCCTCAAGAGCTGATAGTTCCTGGTATAGAGTTTCTTGGACATAGAACAATAAGAATTTCCAGGCTGGGGTGGGGAAATCTTTAATGGAAAGTTCTTTCTCTCCCCTCCGTCCTCTGCCTCAGTATGGACTTGCACAAATAGTTTCAAGTCCCTGTGGGCTGCATTTGAAGCTGCAGTACATAATTCTGTGGGTCTATGCAGGATTGGAATGGGGAAAGGACACAATTAACAGGGCTAATTAAGAGTCTTGATTTATACCTGACAATTAGAAGTGAATTTTGCCCCCGCCCCCCAGTGGGAGAGTAGTTGAGGGAGAAAGGCCTTATGATGATTTGCAGTAATATTAAATATGGGACAAAATATTGAGCCTTGGCTGGGCCAATGTACAAATTGTTTATTTCCAGCTGAGTCTGATAATTTCTCCAAGGATCCAAAATAATTAAAACATACTTGTACCATGAATGAGATGACAAGACCATCAGTTTGCGCTTCACAGCACTTTCCTATCCTCTTGTCCCAATTCAGGGTCTGAACATATTTCAGAATAACAATGTTTACATACAAACTAGGGGAGAGAGGGCTTTGGCGTCGGCAGCAGCAGCAGCAGGGACCCACTCCATTTCCTCACTGCATGGCGTGTGCACAGCATTTCAGTATTATTTTCCTTTCTCCAAAGTGATCATATTTTCCACACTGGTGTATTGGACTTTAAATTCCCATACAGCAAAGGGGGCAATTCACAGAAACCATTGTGTGGAAGTGGTGGGTGACTGTGTTTGTGATGAATGGTGCATCTGCAGAAAATCAGTTTTCTATTTGCTTAGCCACCACCACGGAAAGCAGGTCACCATACCAATGATAAATGTGCTTTGGGCAGTTTTGCAGTGGTGCAGTGACCTGCTTTGTGTGCTCATGTGCGTGTGGCAAAACAACCAACCACAGATCCAGGCAGGGTTCAGTAAACAAGGTAACCCACAACATTGCACTGCGGAGAGGAAAAACTCAGGGAGTGTGGAATATGGCTGAATTTCCATCTTGAAATTATTGCACGAATAATCTCAAGAAGTGAAGCTTTTGGAGGAATAACAGCACTTGGTAAATTCTATACAAAACACCATATTAACTAAGACTATTTGACACCATATTAACTAAGACTATTTGAAAATAGCAACTTATTAAGACTCACAGTATTCATTATAGATATCGTCAAGCATGCCTATGCTCACTTTGGGCTGATTCTGAAGAAAGCTGAATGAATTGGGGATAGCTTAGTCTATTTCCCAAGTCAGTCTGGGGTTTCTGAAAATAAACATTCTGTGGAACCTGTAAACCTAAGTTTTCCCCACGGAGATGAGTGAGTTTTTAGCCCCACACTAAAATTCTCAAAATGGTTCTTCAAAATGGCCCCATCTGCATTTGAATGTCCAATACAAGACACATTCTGAGGTGCATTATTGGATTTAGAGCCACAATCTTTGATTATGCAAGAGGTATGCACACGAAAAGCTACTTCCATGCATACTTCTCTTTAGCCAAATGGGGCCACTAATGCCACATGCTTGATCTAATCAGTGCTCTGAAAGTTCACTGGCATCACTAAGTTTCATTTACAATACATTCTTACACCACTATGTGCAGACTTGCATCCCATCCCAAAAGTGGGGTGGCCTTTCGGATGATTTGTGAGATTTCCAAGCAGTACTGTAGTGTCTGGATGGTTCTGTTTTGGTGGGTACCTTGAGGCACATGAGTCCACCGCCATGTCCTGAAGCTCACAGGGTGATAATTGATGTCAATTCTTCAATAATATCAGGGACATTGTTGACTGGAACCCTGTGAAATCTATTATTCTGATTTTTATTACTATATTTATCTATACTCCACCTTTTCCCCTGATGGGACTCTAGGCAGCTTCCAGATAAAAACACCTTGGGCATGTATGTGTGTGATTTATTGCAGTCTTTTAAAGCTTCAAAGAATGGAAAGAATTTGTGGTGATTCATCATATGAATGCTGTTGAGTATCCCTTTTAAGGGAAGTGGGTGGCGCTGTGGTCTAAACTACTGAGCCTTGGGCTTGCCAATCAAAGGGTTGGCGGTTCAAATCCCCACGACGGTGTGAGGTCCCGTTGCTCGGTCCCAGCTCCTGCCAACCTAGCAGTTAGAAAGCATGCCAAAAGTGCAAGTAGATTAATAGGTACCGCTCCAGCGGGGAGGTAAACGGCATTTATGTGTGCTGCTCTGGTGTCAGTGTTCCGTTGTGCCAGAAGCGGCTTAGTCATGCTGGCTGCATGACCCAGAAAAACTGTCTGCGGACAAATGGCAGCTCCCTCAGCCTGTAAAGCGAGATGAGCGCCACAACCCCAGAGTCGTTCGTGACTGGACTTAACTGTCAGGGGTCCCTTTACCTTCTACATGGGTCCTTCTGAAGGCATCAGTGCCAGGGCACAGTCCAGTGCAATCAGCCTTGCCCATGCAGTTGGGTTATTTAGATGCAGCTCCCTAAACATGATCATAAATAAGCACTCTCATATACTACGCTACATTTAAAAGAAACCTTTGGGTGAATTTACTACATTCATGGAGGAGGTGATATATCTGGGTTTGGAATCAGAGGCTTGGATGCAGAGAAGGTTAGACATGACTAAAGTCCCATTGATTTCAATGGAATTATGGCACAACTGGTGGGTTTCCTGTTTTTACGCTGACTAGCGACAAAATATGCCCTCATTGAAGAAGCATCTATTTCGCTTCAAAAACACTCACTCCTTCCACCCCCTTCCTACGGTGTGTGAGAGCGGGAGGAGAGGCAAACTATTCCCTGGGAGAGGAGGAGAATGAATATATTTTACACAGCCAAGCTGCCACAAGTGAGAACAGCACAGCCCCATTGGTGAACAGTGCCAGAATAACAATTACTCTATATGAATAAGAAAAGATTTCACATCCACTAGGCTTCTTTCATTACTAACAGCCAAAATTCTAGACAGAATAAAAGTTACTTACAGTAAATGCAAAATGCATTACATTTTACAGTTAGGAAGATGAACCCCATGTTCACAGTGGGGTTTTTTTAAACAGGCTTTAAGAAAACTTGTGTTTTATGTAGTCGGTTTCTTTGAACAGCACCTCTAAACTCCTGTCAGAGAAGCTTGAATGAGAGGAAATACCCCTCTTTGGAATGGCTTGTTTTCTAAGCTATCTTTTTGTGTATGTGAAGCCCAAGAGATCCAATTGTATGGCTTCTTTCTATCCATTCCTGTATGGCTTTTCTTTATCTGATGCACATAAAAATCTACTTCTGTTAAAAAAGAAAAAAAAGTACTGCAACATACCTGATGTCAATAATGTTAGACACCAGGAGCCTGAGCTAACTTTCAGACAAAGCTTTCCCATTTGTAAAAAAAAGCTTTGGCAGTGTGAATCACAGTTGGTTTTCATGGAAATCAAGCTTTTTGGGAGGATTTGCAAGTGTGCTTCAAAGAGGTATCCCTCCTGCTTTTCGTCCCAACAGGCTTTTCTGCCACTGTTTTTGGGTTTGCCCAGAAGTGTTGAAAATGCATCTGGCAGCAGTGAGTGACTATAAAAGTGCATCTTATTAATATCAGAGAGCGATGCCTGATGGCATCTCTTTTGTTCAGTCTAGTAGCCTACAGGATATTTGCTAATATGCAATTGCCTTGCGAATGAAGCAAACCTAACAAAAATAGTGCCTGATCGCTCAAGTTCAACAGATGCCACTAAATAATTGAGATGGAATATTGACCAATTGCCAGCTTACATATGTACTTATTGGTACGAGCTTCCTTCTCTGTGTAGTTATATGTTTGCACCTTGCCTACAATACAGTGGTACCTCAGGTTACATACACTTCAGGTTACAGACTCCACTAACCCAGAAATAGTACCTTGACTTAAGAACTTTGCTTCAGGATGAGAACAGATAACGCGCGGCGGCAGCAGCAGGAGGCCCCATTAGCTAAAGTGGTGCTTCAGGTTAAGAACAGTTTCAGGTTAAGAATGGACCTCTGGAACGAATTAAGTACGTAACCAGAGGTACCACTGTACAACATGTGGTGGAGGCAGTATTCATGGCTATATAAACACCTTTCCTGCTCCCTTTTTCAGTGGGGATGATTTTGCAAATTATTCACATGGCAGGCCCTTGACACCAGTTAGCTTGTAAGCACGGCCTGGGCAGATGGAGTGTTCATGTAATCCAAAATATGCATGAAAGCTACCAACTACCATGGTGGGGGGTGGGAATGCAATTCCACTGAGTGTGACTTAGCCACAGGTGTGGCTTTGCCACAGATATGGCCAAATTTGCACCATGGATTTAACACACTGTTATACCACTTTAACAGTCATAGCTTTCCCCACCCCATTTTGGTGACTCGCTACAGATCTGCTCATGCAATATGACCCACCCTGCACCCACAGGTGCACAACATATACCACATTTTTCGCTCTATAAGACGCACCAGACCATAAGACGCACCTAGTTTTTGGAGGAGGAAAACAAGAAAAAATATATTCTGAATCTCAGAAACCAGAACAACAAGAGTGATGCCTCTTGCTGTTCTGGCTTCTGGGATAGCTGCGGAGCCTGCATTCGTGCCATAAGACGCACACACATTTCCCCTTACTTTTTAGGAGGGAAAAAGTGAGTCTTATAGAGCAAAAAATATGGTAAGTATCTGAAGATCAAATACTGTACTGATTGATTCAAGCAAGTGAGCCAAGCCAAGCTCCACACAGGAAGCAACAGACCCAAGAAATTCGAGAGGAGATAGTATCACTTCACACTGCTAGCTAAACTTTGCACTAAAGAACAACCTCTTACAGCAAACTGAATTTTGCACTTACAAACCTGAACAACATGACCCACATATTTTTGCAAAATGAGCAGAAGTGCATGATTTCTCTAATTTTACATAATCAATGGCTCAATTCCTTTTAATATTTTGCATAATTTATCCCCCCCACCGTAACAATAGCAAGAATCTATGCGAGCCATAGAATGCCCTCCCACCTTTCTGGCTTCTGAGATTTCAACACGTATTGATTTACAAGCATCTCTTCAAAGCCAAAAGGACTAGAAATTTGTATTTGTTCTTAATGAAAGCAGAGAGTTTGCAGAATTCTGCCTCTGTTATAGGATTATATGTGTCCTCACAGAGAATCACAGCAAATCACTGTTCTCCCAATACAGTGGTACCTCGGGTTAAGTATTAATTCGTTCTGGAGACCTGTTCTTAACCTGAAACTGTTCTTAACCTGAAGCACCACTTTAGCTAATGGGGACTCCTGCTGCCGCCATGCCGCTGCTGCACAATTTCTGTTCTCATCCTGAAGCAACGTTCTTAACCTGAGGTACTATTTCTGGGTTAGCGGAGTCTGTAACCTGAAGCGTATATAACCTGAAGCATATGTAACCCGAGGTACCACTGTACTGTTTGCCTAGTTTTTGCAACTTCCAGAAGGGTAACCATGATGTTCAAATATATAAAAGGATGTCACATAGAGGAGGGAGAAAGGTTGTTTTCTGCTGCTCCAGAGAAGCGGACATGGAGCAATGGATCCAAACTACAAGAAAGAAGATTCCACCTAAACATTAGGAAGAACTTCCTGACAGTAAGAGCTGTTCAACAGTGGAATTTGCTGCCAAAGAGTGTGGTGGAGTCTCCTTCTTTGGAGGTCTTTAAGCAGAGGCTTGACAACCATATGCCAGGAGTGCTCTGATGGTGTTTCCTGCTTGGCAGGGGGTTGGACTCGATGGCCCTTGTGGTCTCTTCCAACTCTTATGATTCTTTGATTCTATGATGGTTTATCAGTTAAGCACAGCAAAAGACTTAATGGGGTCAAATAGCAGTATTAAATACAAGCAGTGGCATGCATGTGACAATTCAATGTGGCAAAACAAATAAATGAAGGAAGGAAGGTACCAATAAGAGAAAGAGGGCAGGAGGAGGTGAAATCTCAAGCGTCCATGCAAAAAAGCTGCTATTGGCTCAGTGTATTTCGAAGAACATTTATTCAAGTGCACTACAAATAAGAAATAACATATATAATACTTTTTTTAAAAAAAATAAATCTACAGTATAGGAAGGGGAAGCAATTGTTTAAACTGCCAATGAAAAAGGAGAACAAGATCTATTTAAAACTTTGATAATAGGAAAAATAATATCCACATTAGTATGATGGGCTGAGCTGTCAGTCTTGGTTCTTCTCTGTTTCTCATTTTCCCAATCTTAACTTCAGTTCTACAATCTTAAATTCAGTGCTCACAAGGGTGATGTTCATGTGAGAAGGAAGACTTGATCAATGTAGACTGTAAGGTCAAGAATGAATATCGGAATCATTCTGGTCCATCACTAGAATGTACTTCACACACTGCATAATTAAACTGTGGAAAAGACAAATTCATGGATGGTCAATCTATCAGTGGCTATTAACCCTAATGTTTATGTTATACCTTGATTGCTGGAGGCATTATGTCTCTGAATACCACAGGAATCACAGGTGGGGGGTGGGGAAAGTGTTAATGCACTCAGGTCCTGTTGTGGGGCTTCCCAAAGGCATCTGGTTGTCCACTGTGAGAACAGAGTGCTGGACTAGATGGGCAGATGGGTTCTTCTAATGTTCCTGTCTGATATTTTAGTCCATTTGCACCATCCATTACACAATATTAAAAGGTTTTGCCTCATATCTATATTCTTTCCGTATGTGGTCCTCTGCAAGGACTAGCCGACATGATGAAAAGTCCAAAGACAGGTATGGCTACTGTGTGCAGTCCCCCCCCCCCCCCGAAGGAGAATGTTGCTGTCCTAATGCTGAACCTCCATTTTTGCTGATTCTATAAAATGAGCTGAGACTATATAATCCTTTGGATACCCTCTAGCAAGAAAATGCTTTTGTAGCCATGACACCTCTAATTTATAATTCTATATATCAGAACAAACATGTCTGAAATGTGAAAATTGCTTGAGAGTCGAATTCTGTCCTTTATGACAACAATAAATTAAATAGGTGTTCATATCTGTGATTTCTAAATACATTTGTTCAAAAATGATATTATTTGATTATCTATACATACAAACATATGGAATTAGCCTATATAAAGAAACCCAATACTTTAATGGATCTGTAGCTCCTTGCCATATAATAATAATGATTTTAAAATGTCAATGCAGTAGCACCATCAAAAAAGCAGCTATAGTAGAAATGAACTGACTGAGGAAAGGAGATGTTGAGCCTCAAAATCCCCCATATAGAGGTTGACTCCTTGTTGATACTGGTGTTATGTCCTGTGATCAGACTATTGTCATGTTAGTTTCTGCACGATGCTCAGTTCAAGAGGTATGTCAGTGAGCCTATTTTGTCTTTCAATATATTGCAGCCACCAAATATTAACACAGAGCAATTCAGGGACATTTTTTCCTCTTTCCATCTGCAGGTAGTTTGGTGCATAAGGTTGAATGACTTTGTTAGGGTCACATTATCAGAGGTTGTCAAGAATCAACATGAATCATAAGTGAAAGACTGAGCGGAAAAATTGTAACACTCCAGAGAGGATGACTGTTGAAAGCACTTTTGTATGCATTTAAAGAGGTGGTTTCTAATGGTTAAATTGTCATTTCCCAAAAATGCAAAGAAAAATAGAGCCTGCTAAAATATCCTAGTGTATTCAGCGTAGGAAGATTTGATGGACCATAATTTCCACTTCCACCCCATACCACATCCCAATGTGCCAAGTTTAAATATAATCATCAACTGATAAATGAAAGCACTTTTGTTTAGAGTTATATTAGACACAGTACACATTATGCCATTGCAAAACCAGAAAGCATCATGCAATGCTGCTCACTTAAATCGGTGCCAGTCCTGACAGAGTAAGAAGCTTGCGAAAACAATACTTCTGCTGAGATGAATGCCCACCATTCTCCCTGGGTTATGTATCACACATTCTCAGATCCTCTGCAATGAGTGTTTCAGGAGAGAATAAGCACACATAATAAAACCAGCTTTACGTGTCAAACAGTGGCATATGGTAATTGCTAGGTGATGTTTATGGCTAAATCTTAACAGGAGAAGAATTCGGTGCATCAGTCAGTCATTTTGCTACTTCCGTTGATGCTTTTTTGAGGTGACTTGAAACAGGAACAGAAAAGCACACCTGATTTTATATGGATTGCCACCAAATCACAAACAAGTTCAATGACAAATGAACTTCAAGTGAAGGTGAGTCCTCCGCAGACATTCCAAAGAGGAGATAATGAGTGCATGGAGGTCGATATATGGCATCCTTATGACTGTAGCTCAGTGGTCAAGCATCTACTTTGCATGCAGAAGGTCCTAGGTTCCTTTGATTTCTCTGAGAATGCTGATTTCTGCATGTTACAAAGTTGTATAGATCCTCAAACTATTTAGCTGATTATTCTCAATAAAAAGTTTGTGAATGTTTATTCAAAGCCAGCCAAGGAGTCCAGTTCACTTTGTTGCGTCTTCAAATACTTTGACTCTTCAGCTAGCACCTCTAGCTGGTGTCTAGGTTCTTTTCCTCCAATTGAAAAATTTAATAGGTTTATCCTGCCCGACAAACCCCCTAAGCACACCTAGCTATTTTTATAGCCAGGCCCTCTCTGCCAGTTAAACTGCCAAATTCCCTTTACTGTCTCACTCTCTACCAATTAGCAGTCCTTCCCCCCTGCTGCCATGATTAGCTAAGGATCTCCATGATGAAGACCCAATGGTCTGTCCATCACAAGGAGAAGGTAACCTGGTACTCACAATATTATATGAAGATGCAAACACTGTCCCTTTAAAATAACACACACACACACTTGCAGCTGAGAAACAGAAGTAGATAGACAGTGCTATGGAGTCATGCAAAATACCCTCTGTGTAAGAAACCAAGACGGAGCTTAGAGCTAAGATCTATGCAATGAGGTGTGCTTATTGCTTGTCTGGCAGCCTGCCTGCACAATGTGCACCTTAGTCATTTCAGCAACCCCTGGTTTTCATGATAACCAAATTAGCATATTTTTCAAGAGGAACAAATGGAACAAATGTCTAGCAAAATACCAAAGCAGGGCATTAATTCAATTCCCATCTGTTTGTAATCTTTAGATAGCACATGTTTCCATTAGTGAATAGTGATAGGCCCAAGTACACCTGACTTTGCTGGTGGAAAGGGCCCTATTCTAGTCCCAGTTGTTTTTGCTACAGCCTTTTTTTAACTGTCACACATTTAGAAAATTCCAGATTTCCTCTTCCTCCTCCCCTTTCTCTGGTTCTGTTTCAGAACATCATTTTGCTGACAAGAAAAAACCTATTATTCATTGTGAGTGAGTGGTTTGTAATTGCTTTATATTTATTTTCAGTTCCTTAAATAAGGGGGGAAAACACTCTCATTTGCTGGTAGGAACAGATGTTAAAAGCAGGGTTCTTGTCAAGTTGTTGGTGATACACACAGCGTTTTAAAATTAGAAGGCTGGCTGAATTTTAAATACACTGATCCCAGAGGCTGGATCCAGAATTACTGACATGGCAAACAGTGCCTGCAAGAAGGAGGATTATATAATGGATGGCCTCTTCTTTTTAAAAGCCATGATTCCATTAGGAAGGGCTTTTTATGTGCTGATTAATTAGCTGTTTTTTAAAAAAATGGAATGTGTATCCTGCCCTATCTTGAATGCTCGTGTTTAAATCCAGATTAAGAAGTAAATCCAGATTAAGAAATAAATCCAGATTAAGAAATAAAATTGGGAGATCTCACAGCAATAGCTAGAAATTTGCTCTAGTGCCTGCTTAGCTGCCATGACCATCTTCTTCCCCTACTAGCCACCATGTGAAATGATTAAAATCTTGCTCAGAGAATATCTCCACATGTACTAAAGAGACATCTGTCACAGCCCAGCCCAGAATTAGATGCTCTCATCCCACGGTACCCAAGACGTGACCAGTTAATGACAAAACAGTTCGCAATGTGATAAACACATTTGGTGGAATACAGCCTAGTGCTAAATTGGGTGGGGTTGTTGTTGTTGTTGTTGTTGTTGTTTTACAAGGTGCTATATGTGGGAACCTATTCCCAGTCAGCTCAACTCCCTACAGGAATGGAGATGTCATGGATCTGTACCATTGACTATGTTTGTTTGCCCTGCATTTAAGAGCACAGCTGCTTCCGAGGAAGTGGTGCCCCTAGAAGGTCCCATCTGCTCTTCTGAGCAGGCTGACCATGTTACCATAAGCGGGTGTTAGGTAGGCTTCCTATAGCAACTCTCTGCTTCTACTGCTCGCATATAGCTTCTATTCTCTTCCCACTGCATTCTGAGTGTACTTTTCAATCAGTCCAGTCATTCCGTAACGTAACAAGCAATTTACTTTGGAATGCTTTGTACCTCAGGGAAGCTTTGTGGAAAGCAAAGATCTATGTAAATCCAAATGCTCATGCCAGAGATCTTTCTATTGGAATTGCCAGTGAAAAATGAGGTTTTCCCTATGGAAGGTCAAAACAGCACCTATTAGTCCAAGTTTGTTTTGTTTTGTTTGTTTATAAATAATGTATTCCAAAGAAAATATCGAAGCAGTTTACAACAATTATACATAAACGACTCAATTAATTTTAGATCTTAACATACCTAAAAGGAAAGAAAAAAGGGTTTTCTACTTACAGCTCTAGGGACGTGGGTGGCGCTGTGGGTTAAACCACAGAGCCTAGGACTTGCCAATCAGAAGGTCGGTGGTTCAAATCCCCGTGATGGGGTGATCTCCTGTTGCTCGGTCCCTGCTCCTGCCAACCTAGCAGTTCGACAACACGTCAAAGTGCAAGTAGATAAATAGGTACCACTCTAGCGGGAAGGTAAATGGCGTTTCCGTGTGCTGCTCTGGTTCGCCAGAAGTGGCTTGGTCATGCTGGCCACAGGACCCGGAAGCTGTACGCCGACTCCCTTGGCCAATAAAGCAAAATGAGCGCCGCAACCCCAGAGTCGGCCACGACTGGACCTAATGGTCAGGAGTCCCTTTACCTTTACTTACAGCTCTATCTCTTTAACTACAAATCATCAAACCCACAACACATTTTATTATATTGTGGTCACCAGACCTTGTTAACAAAAATGCAAATCATTTGAAACATAAGAAATCAATGTTTTCCACAGAGTTATTTTGGTATTTCCTTCCATCAGCATGTATGCTACCTAATGCACATGCATGCATGCACACAAGTGCGCGTGCACACAGACACACACAAACAAACAAGCACAAAAGCAATGATGGACAAATCAGTTTTTATATGACTGGCTTTTTTTTTAAAAAAAATAAAAGCTCCAGGTGCAAAAAAATTGTTTTCTGATCTTTTCCCTTTCCTTTCCTCTTTCAAAAGTAAATTAAATATGTTGTGCTTGGTTAAAGTCACATTAAGAATGGCCTTAATTAAATTACAGACCTCTGAGGCCACAGTAATCCCAGCAAAGTCTTTAGTTGATGCCAGAAGGTCAGCTGTGTACCAGGGGGTTAAAGAGCGTTATTGGATGTGCAGCATGAAGACTGCTTGAGTGCTATAATGACACAGATTGCTGCTGCAGGGTTTCACAGGAGCCTGTTGGTGCTACCAGCATGTGATTGGTGCCAATCAATTTCTTTTGGAGTTTGCGAAAATGAACATAAGAAGTGTTGGAAGTTGTCCTAAGTGTGATGAAAGCCAGAGGTGTTAGATTCTATACATCCATTGAGTCAACTAAATGCAATCAAAAAGCTTCCTTTTGTAGAAAAGATGACCAGCTACAGTTATTCTGTCTCAACAACAACAATCATTGCTTTGTTTTGTTTTGAAATTTCAGGCCATAAACCAGATGCATTGTATCTGAGCCTTTGTTTTAGAAGTGACTGTTTCTCATGATGCCGAGGTGCTATAAGTCGCTAGCACTTTTACACAAAGAAATACTGGTAGCAAAATCCAGACACAATATACCTAAATAAATAAACAGAAACTCTTGATAGTGGCATTCTGGGAGGGGACATAAAAAAGGAAGACCTGAACTAAGGACAAGGTTGAGGTCAGGGCTGCAATTTCAGTGGTCTAGAACTTTAAATCCAGGCTTTGGGGTGGTGTCTTGTGGTTTATTACTTTGCAATCTAATGTTGAAATGTATATTGCAATAAAATATCTGCAGATATATTTGAGTTTAGGGTGGCAGAGATTAAGTTACAGTTTTGAATATTTAAATAAGTGTGTGTGTTTTAAAAATTAGGACATAAATTAAATTATTCATTTTAACAATATATACATGAGCCCTTAGATTTTGAAATCCATCCTTCTACTTGTTTTGCCCCAGTGGGGAAGTTTGTTATATGCTATATTGCTCCATAGTCTCTAGACTTAGAACTGGCTTAATTCTCCCTTGGTTGATCTGTTAGTGACCATTCAAGCCTCAATATCTATTATCATGCATTGACTGGTTGTTCCTATGTAGAATAGCTAATCTTCTTCTGAATATCTAATCCTTGTCCTCAGGAGCAAAAAGCATCCCCTTTGTTCTCTGCCCCTCTAAGTTGTAGCCTGGAGGGCCGGGCCTTCCATCTTTCCCTCTCATCCACACCAGCCCTTTTATCCCAGCCAGTATCAACCATCCATTGATCCTTCTCCTACAGCTATTCGGTCATTAGATTTTACAAGTTGTTGGCCATTCGAGATGTATTCGAGTTACTAATAAAGTTGCAGATTGTTTTACATGCAAGTGTGACTTGGATGTGATTTTAGCTAACATTCTAACATGGGTTGAGGTCAGAATAATTCTTCTAGGTAATAAGTAATTTAATTATTGCTTTGTATACTCATCACGTGCATAATTCTCTGTGAAAGGGTAAAGGTAAAGGGACCCCTGACCATTAGGTCCAGTCGTGGCCGACTCTGGGGTTGTGGCGCTCATCTCGCTTTATTGGCCAAGGGAGCTGGTGTACAGCTTCCGGGTCATGTGGCCAGCATGACTAAGCCCCTTCTGGCGAACCAGAGCAGTGCATGGAAACGCCGTTTATCTTCCTGCCGGAGCAGTACCTATTTATCTACTTGCACTTTGACGTGCTTTCAAACTGCTAGGTTGGTAGGAGCTGGGACCGAGCAACGGGAGCTCACCCCATCGGGGGATTCGAACTGCCAACCTTCTGATCAGCAAGTCCTAGGCTCTGTGGTTTAACCCACAGCGCCACCCACATCCCAATTCTCTGTGTAGATTAAGGCTAAATATACTGCATATACATCACTTTGCATATCATTTTATATCATTTCTACATAAAGTAGAATAAGAGAGAGTGGACGGCCTTGTTTAGGCAAACACTCTAGAAATGCCAAATGCATGACTGAGACTGTGCTGCCCTTGATACACAGAAAAGTATATCAGCTCAGTTTCTTAACTGGCGGGTTCGGAGCCTGTGAAGTTGGCAGACTATGGGATTTTTTAAAGTGTTTGAATTACTGGCAAACTGAAAGTCTCGTTTTTATTTGAAATTAAGGTGAAATTGCCTGGGTAAGAGCTTCATCATATTCTCTGTCACTTTTATGGTAAAAGATTAGTCTCACATTTATACTGCATTATTTTTGGAATAATAGACTACGCGACAGTTACTGGTGGCGAGGGAATAAAAGTTGGTACAGGAACACAGGCAGGGCATTTAGAAAGCAATGAAAGGAGCTCCTGTGCCCTCAGAAATGCCCTCCTGATTCATTCAATTGATTTAGTTAGCTCTAAAGCAAGCTACATCCCCAAGGTTCAAAGGTTTTAGTTTTATTAGTTTTATCCTGAAATAGGATAAAGAGGAAAGCAGAAATAGATACCTCTTCCCAAGGGGATTCCAATCCCAGGCCTGATTCAAGTGTGATAGCAGGGATGTCCAACAGGTCGATTGCGATCTACTAGTACATTCCCACAAAGTTTTGGCTCCCTTTCCTTAGCGTCGCTAAAACTGACTCCTGCCCCACCCCCTCACCCCACCCTCCATTTTGTTTGAGTGACCTCACCTCTTTGTCCCTTGCGTTTAACCCCCCCAAAAAACAGAAGTCCCCCCCACAAAAAGCTTATTCTTTCACCCCTAAAAAAACCATTATTTCCCCCTCCCTAAAAAAAAGCTCAACAACTTTGAGCTGACCCCCCCCCCCAATTTAAGAAGGATATTGACAAGTTGGAGTGTGTGCAGAGGAGGGGCAATTAAGATGATCATGGGTCTGGAAACCAAGTCTTATGAGGAAAGGTTGAGGGACTTGGGAATGTTTATCCTGGAAAAGAGGAGACTGAGAGGAAGTATTATACATCTTCATATATCTTAAGGGCTGTCACCTGGAAGATGGAGTAAGCTTGTTGCCTCATGCTCTGGAGGGTAGGACTTGAACCAATGACTTCAAGTTACAAGAAAGGAGATTCTGACTAAATGTCAGGAAGAACTTTCTGACAGTAAGGGTTGTATGACAGTGGAATGGTCTCCCTTGGGAGACTGTGGGCTCTCCTTCTTTGGAGGTTTTTAAGCAGAAGCTAGATGGCCATCTGTCATGGATGCTTTAGTTGAGATTCCTGCATTGCAGGGGGTTGGACTAGATGACCCTCAGAATTCCAGCTCTACAATTCTATGATTCTTGTAATGTATGAGATTTGGTAGTTTCAAAGCAAGTGTTGTTACAGTTTATGTCACTAGTGATAACAGTTATCACTGGTGATAACAGAGTGATATAAGATGTTGGAAACAAAGTAAAGCGTTCTTTGTTACAGTGGTACCTCTGGTTGTGAACGGGATCCGTTTGCAACGTGAGCAGAACGCAACCCGTGTCTGTGCATCTGCGCGTGTGCGGGTTGTGATTTGCCGCTTCTGTGCATGCGCGTGACATCATTTTGAGCATCTGCGCATGCGTGAGTGGCGAAACCCAGAAGTAACCGTTTCCGGTACTTCCGGGTCGCTGCGGGACACAACCTTAAAAGATGTAACCTGAACCAAATGTAACAAGAAGTGACTGTCAACCACAACAGAACATTACAGCTCTCTTTTGTCACACGAAATGCCCTGTGCTTGCAGCAGCACCCTGGTGTAAATGCAGCTCCAGCGCAGGAGTGTTAAAGCCTGCCAAAACATTGAGTTCATTGTTTATAAATCTGGCACATGGCCCCATCAAAGCCAAGTAGCTTTTCAGTGGGTACTACACTGCTAATAGAGGTAATCAACCCTAGTTTAGCATCAGAGTGGCACGTTGCTGAGAATAGAGCCCAATAAAGCTCTTGTAGTTGAGCAACATAATATTGCTTAGTCCCCTATTTATCTATCACATTGTTGTCTCACCGTTCCTCCAGGGAGGTCAAGGTAATTTTGTTCTCCCCCAATACATCCTCACAACAATCCTGGGAGGTAGGTCAGGCTGAGAAATTGACCCAATTTTCCCCAGTGGCCATCACAGTACAAGAAGGCAGCGCTCATGTGCCCGTGGCCATTTTTAAACAGCTAAACAATGCCCCCCCCACCCGCCAGCCGGATTGGCTGGCTAGGGTGCATGATGTGGGCACAGGACTCCAGTGATGCAGGGGCCTGGCCACGCCCCCCTGCGAGCGCGGGAAGCAATTCCTGCTCACAACACCTCCCCTTGGGGAAGAGGAGAGGCTCTAGATGATGATTTGAGACTTTGCCTCCTCAGTCCTATCCTAGCTCTCTACAAACTGCTGAACCGCTCTCTTTTAAAATACATTCCGAGAGGAGTATTTTGCTTAACAACTCCAGCTAATCTTTAATGATAATAGTTCTTGTAATTTCCCGTGGCACTTTTTTATTGGGTTCAGAAACGCTAAATTCATGTCTCCTTTTATCCTGGCAACCTTGTGAAGCAGATAAACATTTGCCCAGGGTGACTTGTCTTGCACATCCAAACCAAACACTGTTGCTTTTGCCACTAGCTTTGTTAACCACTAAAGCTTCCTTAACAGGAAACAAAACAAAACCATCTAGACATTTGAAAACAAAAACAAAACAGAACTTTCTGTTAGTTGCCAGAATTTTGTGTTAAAAAGCCAGCCTTTTTGACCTTAGGCAATAATTTTATTTAATACCCTTTACAATTAAGATTTAAAATGGACAACGGCATTATAAATCATAATACAATATAACACTAAGCAGGATAAAGAAAAACAAAATGGCAACAGACACTGGAATGGTCACATAGAAAACCAAGTACAAAGCAGAGCGGGAGGCATAAGGCAATACATGAAAAGGTGAAATATTGTTGTGGTAAAGTGAAACAGTGTGGGTTGAGTGAAACAGGGCATGATTCAGACCAATTAGTCAAACAAAATAATATCATAGATATTGCCAAATGAAGTCATCCTTCATTGGGATAAGTGGCTTCACATGTTTGTTCATGTGCTTCACAAAAGTCCTCCAAGTGGCAGCAAAGTCCATTGTTTTGGCAGTCCCCTTCAAAAGCTTAAGATGATGGGTTAATTTTTCTGAGACGGCTAAGAACAAAGATTTCTTCTCCCAGTAGTTCACATGAACAACAGAAACAGACT
Organism: Podarcis tiliguerta; assembly: GCF_965153285.1. NCBI lineage: Eukaryota > Metazoa > Chordata > Lepidosauria > Squamata > Lacertidae > Podarcis > Podarcis tiliguerta. Next base: position 67,197,006 of record NC_139535.1, on the reverse strand, counting down.
TCCATCCTTGTGTCACAACAAGGATGTGTCACAACAAGGATGTTTGCAGGGCAGCGGCTGAAGAAGGAGCCAAAAGGGGTTTCTTGTGTGTGTGATTCTTGTGGCTGATTAGCTGCTTTCCCTGGTCAAAGGTCAGAGGGGGCAGGGTTTCTGTTGAGGCAGGTGATTAGCTGTGGGAGGAGCTTATCAGTGTTTGCAGGGCAGCGGCTGAAGAAGGAGCCAAAAGGGGTTTCTTGTGTGTGTGATTCTTGTGGCTGATTAGCTGCTTTCCCTGGTCAAAGGTCAGAGGGGGCAGGGTTTCTGTTGAGGCAGGTGATTAGCTGTGGGAGGAGCTTATCAGTGTTTGCAGGGCAGCGGCTGAAGAAGGAGCCAAAAGGGGTTTCTTGTGTGTGTGATTCTTGTGGCTGATTAGCTGCTTTCCCTGGTCAAAGGTCAGAGGGGGCAGGGTTTCTGTTGAGGCAGGTGATTAGCTGTGGGAGGAGCTTATCAGTGTTTGCAGGGCAGCGGCTGAAGAAGGAGCCAAAAGGGGTTTCTTGTGTGTGTGATTCTTGTGGCTGATTAGCTGCTTTCCCTGGTCAAAGGTCAGAGGGGGCAGGGTTTCTGTTGAGGCAGGTGATTAGCTGTGGGAGGAGCTTATCAGTGTTTGCAGGGCAGCGGCTGAAGAAGGAGCCAAAAGGGGTTTCTTGTGTGTGTGATTCTTGTGGCTGATTAGCTGCTTTCCCTGGTCAAAGGTCAGAGGGGGCAGGGTTTCTGTTGAGGCAGGTGATTAGCTGTGGGAGGAGCTTATCAGTGTTTGCAGGGCAGCGGCTGAAGAAGGAGCCAAAAGGGGTTTCTTGTGTGTGTGATTCTTGTGGCTGATTAGCTGCTTTCCCTGGTCAAAGGTCAGAGGGGGCAGGGTTTCTGTTGAGGCAGGTGATTAGCTGTGGGAGGAGCTTATCAGTGTTTGCAGGGCAGCGGCTGAAGAAGGAGCCAAAAGGGGTTTCTTGTGTGTGTGATTCTTGTGGCTGATTAGCTGCTTTCCCTGGTCAAAGGTCAGAGGGGGCAGGGTTTCTGTTGAGGCAGGTGATTAGCTGTGGGAGGAGCTTATCAGTGTTTGCAGGGCAGCGGCTGAAGAAGGAGCCAAAAGGGGTTTCTTGTGTGTGTGATTCTTGTGGCTGATTAGCTGCTTTCCCTGGTCAAAGGTCAGAGGGGGCAGGGTTTCTGTTGAGGCAGGTGATTAGCTGTGGGAGGAGCTTATCAGTGTTTGCAGGGCAGCGGCTGAAGAAGGAGCCAAAAGGGGTTTCTTGTGTGTGTGATTCTTGTGGCTGATTAGCTGCTTTCCCTGGTCAAAGGTCAGAGGGGGCAGGGTTTCTGTTGAGGCAGGTGATTAGCTGTGGGAGGAGCTTATCAGTGTTTGCAGGGCAGCGGCTGAAGAAGGAGCCAAAAGGGGTTTCTTGTGTGTGTGATTCTTGTGGCTGATTAGCTGCTTTCCCTGGTCAAAGGTCAGAGGGGGCAGGGTTTCTGTTGAGGCAGGTGATTAGCTGTGGGAGGAGCTTATCAGTGTTTGCAGGGCAGCGGCTGAAGAAGGAGCCAAAAGGGGTTTCTTGTGTGTGTGATTCTTGTGGCTGATTAGCTGCTTTCCCTGGTCAAAGGTCAGAGGGGGCAGGGTTTCTGTTGAGGCAGGTGATTAGCTGTGGGAGGAGCTTATCAGTGTTTGCAGGGCAGCGGCTGAAGAAGGAGCCAAAAGGGGTTTCTTGTGTGTGTGATTCTTGTGGCTGATTAGCTGCTTTCCCTGGTCAAAGGTCAGAGGGGGCAGGGTTTCTGTTGAGGCAGGTGATTAGCTGTGGGAGGAGCTTATCAGTGTTTGCAGGGCAGCGGCTGAAGAAGGAGCCAAAAGGGGTTTCTTGTGTGTGTGATTCTTGTGGCTGATTAGCTGCTTTCCCTGGTCAAAGGTCAGAGGGGGCAGGGTTTCTGTTGAGGCAGGTGATTAGCTGTGGGAGGAGCTTATCAGTGTTTGCAGGGCAGCGGCTGAAGAAGGAGCCAAAAGGGGTTTCTTGTGTGTGTGATTCTTGTGGCTGATTAGCTGCTTTCCCTGGTCAAAGGTCAGAGGGGGCAGGGTTTCTGTTGAGGCAGGTGATTAGCTGTGGGAGGAGCTTATCAGTGTTTGCAGGGCAGCGGCTGAAGAAGGAGCCAAAAGGGGTTTCTTGTGTGTGTGATTCTTGTGGCTGATTAGCTGCTTTCCCTGGTCAAAGGTCAGAGGGGGCAGGGTTTCTGTTGAGGCAGGTGATTAGCTGTGGGAGGAGCTTATCAGTGTTTGCAGGGCAGCGGCGCGCGCCTATCGGCGCGCGCAGTTTGAACCATCTTTTAGATTTAGGGGAGCTAGTCTCAAGCCCAACGACACATTCTCAAGATGGAGGGGGAGGGAACAGCTGCAGTCGCCTGCGGTTCCTGCGCAATGTTTGCCATCTTGCCAAAGGTTGCAGGCAGCTTTACGTGCAGCAATTGCATGTTGATTGCCCTCCTAAAAGACAAAGTCCAGCAACTGGAGGAACGTGTAGCTACGCTCCAAAGAATTAGAGAGCTGGAGCTCTTCTTGGAAGCAACAGAGCACACCGTCTCCACCAAGGAGGAGACAGGGGACTCCCCTGAGGAGGCGGCTAGTTCACCAACACAGGAGCCCGATATGTGGAGAAACGTGACTCAAAGAAGTAGGAGGCCCAGGGTTCGCTCTGATTGTCTAGAAATACACAATCGCTTTGAGGTCCTCTCCCCTAGCATGGAAGACGAAGAGCAGACTCCATTTGAGGATCTCTCCCTCATTACAGTCGATCACGTATATGAAGATGAGCAGCAAAGTCAGTCCTCAGGGAATGTGCAGGCGACCTTGGAACGGACCGCTCACGGAAGAACCCTGACCAAACCTAAGAGAAGGCGTGTAGTGGTGATAGGGGATTCCTTACTGAGGGGAACAGAAGCAGTGATCTGTGGGCCTGACAAGATGTCTCGGGAAGTGTGCTGTCTCCCCGGGGCCAAGATCCAAGATGTAACTGAACGACTGCCAGGAATCATAAAACCCACTGACAAATACCCCTTCCTCTTGGTTCATGTGGGAACCAATGACACTGCAAGCAATAGCCTCCAGAAGATCAAAAGAGACTACGAGGCTCTGGGCAGGAAATTGAAGCAATTAAATGCACAAATCGTCATCTCATCTGTCCTCCCAGTTGAACGACGTGGCCCAGGGAGAGAGGGGAAAATAGTGGAAGTAAACAGCTGGCTTCGCAAATGGTGTAAACAGGAACGGTTTGGATTCTTAGATCACGGACTGCAGTTTCTTGAAGATGGACTTCTGGCAAGCGATGGGCTGCACCTCACAACGGTTGGGAGGAATGTTTTTGCCAAAAAACTCAGAAACCTCATCAGGAGGGCTTTAAACTGACTAATGTGGGGGAGGGAGACAGTGCTCCTGAAGGTAGGAGTCTATCAATTGATGAAGATGATCATCCAAATGTCATAGACCAAATGGAGCAAACAGCAAGCAGACCTAGTGGTGGGAGGAAAAAATCCTTAAATAAGAGACACGGGGGAATGACTAATGGACTTCAATGTCTGTACACTAATGCACAAAGCATGGGAAATAAACAAGATGAGCTTGAGCTCTTGGTACAGCAAACTAAATATGACATAATAGGCATCACTGAAACCTGGTGGGATAAGTCCCACGATTGGAATGTAAAAATGGAGGGATACAATCTATTTCAGAGAAACAGACCAGACAAGAAAGGAGGAGGAGTGGCGTTATATGTCAGGGATGTGTATACCTGTGAAGAGATCCAAGATTTAGAACCTCAAAGCCAAAGTGAGAGCATTTGGGTCAAAATTAAGGGAGAGAAGAATAATAGTGACCTCATTGTGGGAGTTTACTATAGATCCCCAAGCCAAACGGAGGACATAGATGATGCCTTCCTGGAACAGATGGCCAAGCATGCAAAAGGAAGGGAGATAGTAGTAATGGGGGACTTCAATTACCCAGATATTTGTTGGATGTCAAACTCAGCCAAGAGCATAAGGTCAAACAGATTCCTCACTGGCCTTGCAGACAACTTCATTGTCCAGAAAGTGGGAGAAGCAACAAGAGGAACAGCCATTTTAGATCTGGTCCTAACCAATGTTGATGACCTGGTTAGTGGGGTAGAAGTGGAAGGATCATTAGGCACAAGTGATCATGCTCTTCTGAAGTTTACTATACAACGGAAAGGAGCAGCCAAGCATACTAGGACTCAATTTCTTGACTTTAAGAAAGCCGACTTCATAAAACTTAGGGAAGTGCTGGGTGAGATCCCATGGACAGTAATACTAAAAGGAAAGGGAGTTCATGATGGCTGGGAGTTTGTTAAGAGGGAGATAGTAAAAGCACAACTTCAGGCAATACCAATGAGACGGAAACATGGAAGGTGCCTAAAGAAGCCAGGGTGGCTATCTAAAGAACTTTTAACTGAGTTAAGATTAAAAAAGGATGTGTACAAAAAATGGAAAAGGGGGGAAACCACCAAAGAGGAATTCAAACAAATAGCCAGCACGTGTAGACACAAAGTCAGAAAAGCTAAAGCACAGAATGAACTCAGGCTTGCTAGAGAGGTTAAAAGCAACAAAAAAGGCTTCTATGGGTATGTTCGTAGCAAAAGGAAGAACAAAGAAACAGTGGGGTCACTCAGAGGAGAAGATGGTGAAATGCAAACAGGGGACACAGAAAGGGCTGAACTCCTCAATGCCTTCTTTGCCTCAGTCTTCTCCGATAAAGAAAACAATGCCCGACCTGAAGAATTTGGAGGAAATGATTCAGCAGAGGAAACACAGCCCAGAATAACTAAGGAGATAGTACAAGAATACTTGGCTAGTTTAGATGTATTCAAGTCTCCAGGGCCAGATGAACTGCATCCAAGAGTATTAAAAGAACTGGCAGATGTGATCTCAGAACCACTGGCAGTCATCTTTGAGAATTCCTGGAGAACAGGCGAAGTCCCGGCAGACTGGAGGAGGGCAAATGTTGTCCCTATTTTCAAAAAGGGGAAAAGAGAGGACCCAAATAATTACCGCCCAGTCAGTCTAACATCAATACCAGGGAAGATTCTGGAGCAGATCATTAAGCAAACAATCTGTGAGCACCTAGAAAGGAATGCTGTGATCACCAATAGTCAGCATGGATTTCTGAAAAATAAGTCATGTCAGACTAACCTGATCTCATTTTTTGACAGAATTACAAGCCTGGTAGATGAAGGGAACGCAGTGGATGTAGTCTACCTTGATTTCAGCAAGGCATTTGACAAGGTGCCCCATGATATTCTTGTAAAGAAGCTGGTAAAATGCGGTCTTGACTATGCTACCACTCAGTGGATTTGTAACTGGCTGACTGACCGGACCCAAAGGGTGCTCATCAATGGTTCCTCTTCATCCTGGAGAAGAGTGACTAGTGGGGTGCCACAGGGTTCTGTCTTGGGCCCGGTCTTATTCAACATCTTTATCAACGACTTGGATGATGGACTCAAGGGCATCCTGATCAAATTTGCAGATGACACCAAACTGGGAGGGGTGGCTAACACCCCAGAAGACAGGATCACACTTCAAAACGACCTTGACAGATTAGAGAACTGGGCCAAAACAAACAAGATGAATTTTAACAGGGAGAAATGTAAAGTATTGCACTTGGGCAAAAAAAATGAGAGGCACAAATACAAGATGGGTGACACCTGGCTTGAGAGCAGTACATGTGAAAAGGATCTAGGAGTCTTGGTTGACCACAAACTTAACATGAGCCAACAGTGTGACGCGGCAGCTAAAAAAGCCAATGCAATTCTGGGCTGCATCAATAGGAGTATAGCATCTAGATCAAGGGAAGTTATAGTGCCACTGTATTCTGCTCTGGTCAGACCTCACCTGGAGTACTGTGTCCAGTTCTGGGCACCACAGTTCAAGAAGGACACTGACAAACTAGAACGTGTACAGAGGAGGGCAACCAAAATGGTCAAAGGCCTGGAAACAATGCCTTATGAGGATCGGCTAAGGGAGCTGGGCATGTTTAGCCTGGAGAAGAGGAGGTTAAGGGGGGATATGATAGCCATGTTCAAATATATAAAAGGATGTCACATAGAGGAGGGAGAAAGGTTGTTTTCTGCTGCTCCAGAGAAGCGGACACGGAGCAATGGATACAAACTACAAGAAAGAAGATTCCACCTAAACATTAGGAAGAACTTCCTGACAGTAAGAGCTGTTCGACAGTGGAATTTGCTGCCAAGGAGTGTGGTGGAGTCTCCTTCTTTGGAGGTCTTTAAGCAGAGGCTTGACAACCATATGTCAGGAGTGCTCTGATGGTGTTTCCTGCTTGGCAGGGGGTTGGACTCGATGACCCTTGTGGTCTCTTCCAACTCTATGATTCTATGATTCTAAGTCTAGCTACAACTAAAAGGAAAATTACCAAAGGTTTTAAAGGGAGGTGAACATTGATTCTGATAAAATAGAAAGATGACACCATTTGGGGTCTAGGACTGGTCTAGGACTGGTAAACAACTCATGATGATTCTGATTTCCTTAAGAATTCGTGCCCATTCGTGGATTTCATTTAGTGCACTTGTTTCTGTTATTTTCCCTCATCAACCTGCGGCAGTGACCAGGCCAGTGGGCCTGTTTATCCTATTCCCACCAGCACTTCTCGCCCAGTCTTTACCAGAGGTAAAGAGTGTAGAACAGGTGAAAGAAACCCATTCCTGTGCAAATCTGGTTGACAGAAACCGGATGAAACCGGTGCTGAGATGGCAGAGAAAGAGATGTGTCTAGAGGCAGAAGAGACTTATATAATCCTACTGACTCCACACACCCCGGCCAGCACTGCTTGGCATTGTATGTATATGCACATCTGTTTGTCCCACCACCACCAAGGGTCAGATGCTATGCAGTCCCCCCCCAAAAATGTTTTCGGTAAAAACACTACAAAATTGTTGTTTAGAAAGAACTAAGTTGTTATTGCGTTTCTTTATATAAAAAACCCCCTCATCAGCTATTACTTAACTTTGCATTGGAAAACAATATATAAATTAAGCAGCAAATGCAATTTAACTGCCATCAGCATTCATGCAGATAATGATTTTTATGAGCATCATACAGCGTTGAGGCAGGGTAGAACTCTTGCTATTTCCCCCTTGCTTTTGCTTGTTACTTTTATTGTTGCTTAGAAAATATAATCTCTGTGGGCTACTGCAGAGACTTCATGTAGCTTTTGAAATGAAAGGAGAAGTTGGGGTGCATTTTCTGAACCCCGACCCCACCTTTGCCTCTTTTCCCCTGCTCTCTGTAACAATCCATAGCATTTGTTTCTGCTGCTGCTTTGCATTCACTCCCCCCACTGGCCCTGGATGATCCTAGTTAATCAGGCAGCTCTCAGAGGCTGTACAATGGTGCAAAAATGGAGACTAACTCAGGCCTATTTTTTAACACAAATACTAAAGAGGATTTTCCAAAGGGCCTGCATTTCTTCCTGCCCCCCATTCCTTGTCAATCTTTTCTTGTTGATATGTCCTCCATAATAAGGTAAAGTAAAAGGACCCCTGACCATTAGGTCCAGTCGTGGCCGACTCTGGGGTTGCGGCACTCATCTTGCTTTATTGGCCGAAGGAACTGGCATACAGCTTCCAGGTCATGTGGCCAGCGTGACCAAGCCGCTTCTGGCGAACCAGAGCAGCGCATGGAAATGCCGTTTAACTTCCCGCCGGAGGGTGCTTTGACGTGCTTTTGAACTGCTAGGTGGGCAGGAGCTGGAACCGAGCAACGGGCATTCACCCCGTTGCGGAGATTCGAACCGCCGGCCTTCTGATCAGCAAGTCCTAGGCTTTGTGGTTTAACCCACAGCACCACCCACGTCCCATGCACCACCCGCATCCCACATGTCCTCCATACCAAGTACAATACATGCACGAGCTGCTGGTATCCTAAAGCCATGTGCAGAAGCCTTTTGCAAACACTAACTGTACTGAAATGGGTAGTCTATGATGAGCCACCATTTCTCTCAGTTTTTCATTTTTCCAATTTTAAGTTCAGTTCTCATGTTTCCACATCAGTTTAGGGATTTCTTTTTTTAAAAAAGGTCTCATGAAACTTCATCAGAATTTTAGTGTGAAGTTTTGTCTAACATGCACAGGTTCACAAAACAGTTTCTCTGTATATAATGCATTTTTGCATTATTTTCACCTATATATGTATTTCAAGGCACATTTTATCCTTGTGCATGCCTTTTTGTTCCCATTACTTGACTGGGGATCTGCATTGCAAAATTCAGAGAAGTTGAATCTTGAATGCTAATAACTATTTCCTTATGCTAGTGCTTATTATTTCCCACGTAGACCTTTGAGTTCCCAAGTCAGCATGTAGCAGGTTGCAAATGGCATTTGGAAAGGGAATTTGCAGCATTTTATAGGTAGAATCTTGAAAAAGGAGTGTGGGTCACAGGCAGAAATCAAATTGCAGCACAAATTTCCTGCTGAATGTTTCTTACCCAGCCAACAGATGGAAAAATTGGCACCAAAGCTGAGGTTTCTTCAAGGGGCATTCAAGGCCACTAACATAAAAGGATTCTATCGAAATAGGGGTCTTAAATTAAAAATAAAAAAAGCAATAGTTGTTTTGGTAGTGATTCATTGCTGCCATATTAGTAGGCCTGAGAAAGGGAACCTGCAATGCTGATCTCCTTTACAGTTGATTATTTTGTGTGAATACACATTTGGACCAAGGTGCCCAAAGATTTAGTTAATCTTTTCATGAAACGTATACACTGCTTGATTGTAAAAACAAAACAAAACCTCAAAGAGGTTTACAAGAAGATAAAACAATAAAGTCTATTTTTAAATTATAACTGTAGTTTAAAGCAAGCAAAAGTTAAAATACTAAAACAAATTAAGATTTCCTCAACTTCCTAAGGATCTGGTGAGGCTTGTTGAAACAGAAATGTTTTTAGCAGGTACTGAAAAAGAAGAAGAAGAGTTTGGATTTGATATCCCGCCTTTCACTCCCCTTCAGGAGTCTCAAAGCGGCTAACATTCTCCTTTCCCTTCCTCCCCCACAACAAACACTCTGTGAGGTGAGTGGGGTTGAGAGACTTCAAAGAAGTGTGACTGGCCCAAGGTCACCCAGCAGCTGCATGTGGAGGAGCGGAGACGCGAACCCGGTTCACCAGATTACGAGACTACCGCTCTTAACCACTACACCACACTGGCCCCAGAGTACAGTGAAGGTGCCTGGTTAATATCCAAAGGCAGGGAGTTCCAAAGTGTAAGGGCTGCCCCACTAAACAACCGAGTCCTTACAAATGCAGAACGGGTATTATGTGGCACCTGCAGTAGTGTCAATTCCGCCAATCGAAGTGGTCAAGTGCGAATATGTGGGGTAAGGAGATACCATAGGTAAACTGGTCCCGAGCTGTTAAGGGATTTACATATTAATTAGACCATATTCTGTTACTCTGAATGGCTATATTTTCCTCTGAAGAATTAATTTATAGTCAGTGATCTATAGTGATATGCATGTGCTAGATGCAAAAATGCTGTTTAATAATCCATTTTGGTTTTTAATGCTGCTACAAATAGTGCGTTGTGTGCATCTATTAAAAAATACCGCTCGAATTTGGCTTCTAAAGTACAGCTGCGGAGGCTCCCCCCCCCCCCGGTATGTTCTTCACAGTGGTAACTGCTTAATGGTTTAATCCATAGATTCCAATGACTTCATTTAAAAGGCTCCTTTTCCGAGGAGGAGTAGAGAGCATGATGATAAATTAAGCAAGGTAAAAGAAAAGAACATTTTTGGATTAATCTAAACACCTTATTTATCTGGATTACCAATGAGCTAAAGAAATCCAGGTTGCTAAAGATGAGAGTGTTGTAAATCCTATTTATATCTACTAAAATTTCCTTATTTTTCCTAACTCCTTCATCTGTGCTCATACATCAAGTCAATGTAGTGTGACTTGCTCTACTAAAGTGGAACCAAAGGTCAAGGTTTTCAATCTCATTGTACTCATGGGGACACCTTTTTTGTGTAACACCTGACTGATTCAAAAATGGAATTCTGGTTACTGAATCCATCAAAACATGGACCAGCCTAATGCTTAGCCTTGGGGGCGGGAAAGGGGGTGAAGCAGTATTGTAGAAGTGAAAAATAAACACATATAGAGTTATATCACAGGTGAATTTGCAGCAGTGTGGTTGTTTTCATTTGTATTTATCACTTTCTGACACTTAATAACGAATGAATACTGAAAGCACTTGCAGTAGAATGGTAGTTATTTATAGTGTAATGCTATACATGTCCACTCAGATATAAACTCCATTGAGTTCCATGGGATTTACTTCTAGGTAAATAGGAGTGCTTCCAGATCAGAACTGTATATCACAAGTAGGCCATTCAGATTTTTTCAGTGTACACATTTGGTACATTAGCTTCCACACATCTCCCTTTTTTTACTTATAGTATTCATTGCTGTTCTGTTGCTTGTGGCCCATACCAGTGGGCAGACCATGCTGGAATGTATCTGAGCTGTGTTTCTATAACCACATTCACACCATAGATACCAGTTTAAACAGTCATGGCTTCCCCTAAAGAATTCCAGGAGCTGTAATTTGTTAAGGCACTGAGAGTTGTTAGGAGATCCCTACCCCACCCCCCATAGAGCTACAAATTCCAGAGTGGATTAACAATCAATTCCTCTTCACAAGGAGTGCTGAGTCAATCATCTGGACAACATAATTATAAAAATGCATTCTTGGTGTATATATAGTTACAGTACATCTTGTCACAGTCATCTGTTAGATGGGCTAATATATATGAGAGATATGACCTGATACGATTCATTTTGGAAGATATGATCTGACATAATCTATGTATTAAGCAGATTTGAATAATTTGTGCCTTCTCTTAGTTTATCCACCCACTCATTCAAAACAAAGCTTGAGATGATGTGCTTTATGAAGATGTCCTTCATTCTTCCTTGATTTTTTTTATTTCTTTAAGATATTTATGTATCACTTAATTACCTTTTGGCATCCATCTGTCTTGGGAGACAATGGAGGAGTGAGTCTTTGGGGATGAAGTCAAACTGTTGGAAGGTTGAAATGACATGCTATGCTACAAAAAGTGACAGCAACAACATAGAGCAGAAGGGATCGATAAACCAATATGCTTTCATAAAATCAAGCAGGCATTAAAAACAGGGGATGGGAAACCTGTGGCTCTCCAGATGTTGTAGCATACAGACTTCTATCAGCCCCAGCTAGTATGGTCAAGCATGTTGAGAGTTGTAGTCCAGCAATAGCTGGAGGGGCACAGTTTTAAAACAGTGTATCCCTGGCTCCTTAGATCAGACTTCCTCAACTGCAACTTGCTACAACCACAGCAAGCATGGCCAAAGGCAAGGGATGACTGGAGTTGTAGCCCAAAACATCAAGAAGGCACCAGGTTGAGGAAGGATGCTTTATACACAAGTATACAAAGTCCTACCCAGGAACAATAGTCTTGACAAAGTATCAACTGACAAAGTGTTAACTAGAATTGCCCACACTCGAAATAGTGGAAATTGCCTAGTATGCAGCTCACTATCACCAGCACTGAGTGGCTCTCTATCCTGCTCTCCTGCTGCCCTTTTACTGAAGGTATATTCTGCAACATGTACTTGACACAATAATAGTTCATTATTCTGTTTTAGTGTAGTTATGTGATGTTTCCCTAGTGCTGTCACATTATTGCTGCCCAGGAGGGACAAAAACCATAGCCATAACCATCCCAAAACATTTGCAAATAGTAATGAAAGCAGGACTGTGTATAATTGCCCCGATGGCATCATGAGCCCAAATCACCATAAATGTGCAATAAAAAAGGATGTCTGGAGAGGCCAGAGAGATTCAGACAGGGATATTACCCAGCGCTACCTGGAGATTCTGGGCACTGAACTTGAGTCCTTTGCATGCAAACAAAACTCTGGAGTGACGATTTGTATTTACTCCTTAGTAGGTTTCCATGATCCAACACAGTGAAATGCGCTCAAGTCCACTGAAATCAATAGGTTTAACTGTGTGTAACAGCCCTATGAATTAAATAGACAGAGGCAGTTTCTATTGACTGTTTGACCACTATTCATAAGTTTTGGGCAACCATTTTGACAATACATTTTCTTTTACAGTTGCTAGCTGTCACTCTGTCACCTTTCAAATGAACCAAGTTCAGGCACCCAAATGTCAGATGACAAAACCAATTCTGCTCACAGCCCCTGATATCAAAGGGTCAGCAGTTCAGTCATCCTATTTTCCCACAGCAAACAAAAGAACAAATGATCCCCTTTTCCTGCAAAGCAATCGCTTTTCTTCCTTCTGAGCTCCACAGGCAGGGAGCTTGGGTAAACCTATGATTGGTCCAGAGAAAACCCACCAGAAAGGATCTGAAAGGTAAAGAAGCTGGAGGGGGATCACACTTGACAAATCAACTAAAATAATGTATTTCTCCCTTCCTGTTTTTTCTTCACAGTAGCTGAGGATAAATGGTGCATGCATTCCTGCTCCTGGTGTGCTGCCTCCCACAGATGTAGTTGTGTTTGAGCTGATGTATTGCATTTGCCTGAGTGACTGGCAATGAAGATTCCTGAAGAACAGTGTCGAGAGAAACTTGTCTTGGCAGACGTGTAGAAAAGCAGAGAAAAATAAGCTTCCACTGGATGTAGCTGAAGGTAACATATTGGACACAATGTGTGTTGTTGAACAAAAGCTTCCCCTCCCCATCTTTGGATGTGATTTTAAAGGAAAATATTCCATTTATACTGTGTCATTATCGTTCAATAGGTTTCACACCATGAGAGGAAATGCCAGCCAGATACGATTGGGCTACAAAGATAAGAGGTATGGAGAAGGGGGAAACCTCTCTGCTGTACAATAGCGAGCTTTAAAATTCGCAAAACCTGAGTTCCATATCCAAATCTCAGCCATCAATCATTTATAATTATCCGAATTTATACCCAGTACAACACTCAAGGTGTTTTCAGGCAAACTGACTAACACATAAATGTTGCATTGCTGGATGAGAGACAGGGGTATCCATGCCAGACTCACCCCAATATCCCCATGCACATCACCCCACACACTCAGTCCCTGTCCTATTTCACGTGTGTTTCTATGTACTATTGTTATAATAATATATTGTGTTCTTATTTCAATCCATTACATTCCTTACCTCTTACGCTGTTTATGGTCCCTATTAAATTGGTCTGTGGATTACTGGTACCCTTATCCTTTATGGATCCTCCTTTAAAGTCATTCAAGTTGGTGGTCATCACTATATCTTGTAAGAGTGAGTTCCACAGTTTAAACACACAGTTTAAGCATGCACATTAATGTCTCTAACTCTCCCTGCATTACCAACATGCACATGTGCACAGATAAAGCACCAGAAAAAGGAATCTTGATGCATCTGTTATAGTTGTATCAAGACTATTTAGGGAGTTGTGTTTTACAACGAACAGGAGTACATTTACATATCGATAAAACACAGTGACACAGAGTATGCACACCCCATTCCAGAATTAATTTAAGAAATAAATTTAATTTGTTAAAACCAAAATTCAAGAGGGATGGTACACAGGATGGGAGCAAACCTTCAGAGAGTTGTGGGAAAATCCACTCGCTGTCACATGGCTCATATCTTCTACCTGTTTTGGTGCATTGCCATAGCATGTACAGATGGTTTTCTAAATGCCAATTAAGCATTCATTCTGTCTGCCCTCCTAGGGCAATTGGTAGACTGCAAAATAACCAGGGTTTTAATTTAAACAAATATGACATTTTTTTGTCTTCCTAAACATGAGAGTTGCAGAGCACTTTGGGTTTCTTAACAGTATGTTCAAAATAGTCTGATAGTGTGATTGTGCTATAGTTCACACTCAGGGACGATCCAGGGATTTGTTCGGTTGATGGAAAGTGGTGTCATCAGGAGATTTGCTATTACTTCTGCTATCCAATGGTTAGGAGGCTGCCAACCCATCCTTACATTCATAATTTCACTGTTGGCAATTCATTAATATCATCTGCTGTTGTATCACCTATACAAGCTCTTGGCCACAGTGAAGGTGTAAAAACAAACAAACAAGCCTTTTAGTGTATTTTATTGGATGACTGGATGCAGTGTGCTGTCATGCAGACAAAATATACTTTTCATATATGTTCTGGGTCCCCATTTATTGAGTCACCCTTTTTGTGCCTGTTGTGGTGGTGGCTTGCTGAGCTGTGTGCCACCCAGCTGGGCTCATGCCTTACTCAGGGAGCCAATCAACTGTGCCAGCTAGCTTCTTGGGGCGGGGCTTTGCGGGAGGGAGAAACTTCTTCCTCTGGTCCACTTCTGGGCATAAACTGGAGGATGATTCAGTGGCTTCAATGTTGTCATCTTTCCTAAAGGATAACTGCACTGTTGGAATGTGACTGCAAGAGCAGATTGAGTCAAAGCATGTGACCATAATAAATTTAAAAATAACAATACATTTTATTTATACCCCACCCTCCCGAGCCAGAGCCGGGCTCAAGGCGGCTAACACCAATAAAATCACAGTAAAAAAATAATAGGGAAAAAACCAATTTAAAATATAGGTTAAAATGCAATTTAAAATTCATCCTCATTTTAAAAGTAGCCGATAGATCAAGACCATAAGGGGAGGGCAACATAAGGTTCAGACTGAGCCCAAACCAAAGGCCAGGCAGAACAGCTCTGTCTTGCAGGCCCTGCGGAAAGATGTCAAGTCCGGCAGGGCCCTAGTCTCTTGTGACAGAGCGTTCCACCAAGTTGGGGCCAGTACTGAAAAGGCCCTGGCCCTAGTTGAGACCAAACTAACCACCTTGTGACCTGGGACCTCCAAAATGTTGTCATTTGTGGACCTTAAGGTCCTCCGTGGGGCATACCAGGAGAGGCGGTCCTATAGGTATGTGGGTCCTAGGCCACATAGGGCTTTAAAGGTCAAAACCAGCGCCTTAAACCTGACCCTGTACTCCACCGGGAGCCAGTGCAGTTGGTAAAGCACTGAATCATCAGAAATGTTGGCTCCAGAACTGGTGGATATGAATTGACATTCAATTTTCCTCCAGGAAGTTAGTTCTATATGCTGTCCAGGGCCCCATTAGATTATGAGTAGTTTCCCTTTTAATGCAGTTACTCATGAGAGTTACTGCTAATTGCAATAAATTGCTTAAATTAATAATGAATGAGAAAGTATCTCATCTTAGTAGTTGAGTTGTGACTAATGCTGGCAGAAGGCTGAATCACTTTTGAAATGGCAGATATGTCTTCTGTGTGTTCACCAGTGTCATTGTCACAAATGGCACAGACAAGACAAGAATGAATGTCTGACTTCTTGGACTGGTAGAAAAGGAAAAGGTTGAATGTATCACCTTTTCAAAATTTATCTTGACCCAGGTACTCCCATAAGGAGACATCTTCCCACTCATTTAAAATATATGTGAAATGTAGGAACATGTAGGGCTTGGGCTACTAAACATAAGGAAATCTGACTTCTTACAGAATTGAATAGATCCTGCTGGCAATTCTGAATCCTGAGTAAGACCTACTTCTCAAGTGGTTGGCAGTGACTCACTACAGAATCTGGTAAAGGTTTCCTCTAACCCTTCTACTTTCAACTGGGAACACAAAATATTGAACCCTGAACTTCTTATTGTCTTATTTCAACTTTTCTTTTTTTAAGGATAAGTATGCAATAGCTAATATCTCCCAGTCATTATCTTCAACCTGCCTTCCAGGAGTATCACGATACTTATTCCAGGATCCATCTGATCCCTTGATTATGCAATTAGAGCAACGTATGTACACAAGTCCATAGCTGAATGCACTTAGAAGCCTTCCCACAGCCTCCATTATATATCAGGATTCCTTATCACATGGAAGGTAGAATCCACCTTTGGACCTTCCTACTCAAAGTGGGCCAAGGACATTTGGGGCAGGGGCAGTGTGCAAAGTTAGCACACCTGTGTGTGTGTGTGTGTGTGTGAAACCACTCTGATCTCTACGACTGGAATGAAAATTGACTATGCTTTACACCGATATTTTTTGACATCATTCATTTCAGCCTGAACACATTGACTCAATGCATTATTTCCTCTTGAATGGCTTTACCACCATATGGGAGACAGTGAATACTGAACCATCTGCTTCTACCAGCCTGTCCTTTGACTGTTTCCCTCAAGCTTGCTTGTATGCATATTAGAGAAAGCAGCACAGAGGAAGAGGAGCTCTAAATGACCAGAGCTGGGGTTAATGAGGCTACTATAGGCATGATTTACATGGTCCAAAAAATGCTGTAATTAAGACATTAGGCACATACATTTTTTAAATACTGACAATAGATGCATAAGAGCAGCCATTGCAAGACAGCATAACTAGAGGCAAAAGGCCCTATTGAGCACCTAATTCTGTGTTGTGTTGTGGCTAGGAATTTTGGAATCCATCCAGTTTAACTGATTCAAGTGGCCCAAATCCAGACACATAGTGCTTTCTACTTTGGCAGTTTAAGCAAAGAGACTTATTTAGGCATCTCTCAAACAAAGCAGACCAAACAAAATCAGAGGGAATGCTAAGATGAAACGTACTATTATTCTTGAGAATAAGGCATTAGGTAGCAGGATTGAAATAAAACCTTTTGGCTGAAGTCCAGCACACTAATTTCTGTGGGCTCAAGGATGCCTAACTCTGGACTGAATTGTGCCACTTGACTATAGTGAAACCAAAGTCACCCGCATTCAAGTACCTTGTGCAGGGATAAGGAACCTTTCACTCTCCCAATGTTTTGCAGCTACAGCTTCCACCATCTTGTTTTATGTACAATTTTAATGTCTTTTACACTATAAAATGCTTTGGGACCTTTCTCTCGGTGTGAAAAGGAACAAATATATCAATAAAAATTAGGAAAAAATATTTTTAGATCATCCCTGACCATCCCCTTTGGCCATTTTCGCTGGTGCTGATGACAGTTGGACTTCAAGAGCACTTGGAGGGCATCAAGTCCCTCATTTTGTGGTCAAATAATTTGTAGGTTGGGCTGTGCACCTCAGAAACTGAGATCTGAAGCAAACAATCTGAGGAGCAAAACAATATTAGCTAAAACCAGTACTATTTTTCTAGAAAAAGAGGTGCTGGAACTTACCATGAACACCTCTTAGAATGGTGGTGGCACTCACCTGAGAGATGCTGGAACTCTTAGAGTTCTGGCTGAAAAAAAGCCCTGTCTAAAACCAAAGGTGTTCACCAGCCTACTTAACCTGTTCCGTTGTGTTGAAAGAAAAAGAATGTGGATATAGCTGCTTTGGATCTCTGCTGCCTATTCTGATTACAAGTAGACCCTCCAGACGTCTGCTGCAACAACAGCAATATTGACTTCCATCTACAAACTTGGATATACATAATGAAAGTCAACAAAGTTAGGAAGGATACACTGGGTACTTAAGAAATCCCTCAAAGGCTTCCTGTCCTTTACCATTAAGAGCTGTTGCAAAGCACAACCCTCAGCAACATTTGTAACAGTTAATTCGGTAGACATGTCTTTCGCTGCAGCCTTCGTGTCTTAATTAAGTGGAATTTGTTTCAGCAACTAATGCTTGTCACAAGTGCTTTTTTGCCTTAGGATGACTTCAAAGATGTTATTACACATTTAGATCATCAGCCATCTGTGTCTTAGAATTATACCAGCTTCCTGAAGAAGAAAACCCCCGGCCAGACTAATTTTCCCCAGACTGAAGGAATGAAGTTAAAGAACTTATGGAAATGACTCTGTTATTTCCTAAAAAGATCTCTTCTCCCATTGCCTAACTCCCAATATTTGGGGTATTTTTTTTTTCCTGCTTTGGAACCATTAGGATGTCAAATAAACCTCCCAGTAGTGAGTAGGGATTAATGTACAAACAAAGGCTCATGGCAACAGAAGGCATTCATTCTTCTGTTTTTGTAGCTAACATTTTATGCGATAATCTAGCTCCCCTTATCACCCTTTATTGTGGTGTAGAAGGAGATAAGGACACAAACAGTGGCTGACTGACTGATTGAATGGATATTTCACCCCTCAGGTATGTCAGTAACAACAATCTTCAACCTAGATTTTCAGCAGTATTTCTTGAACGCATGATCTTTGGTCTGTTGTGCTTTGACTACCTTTCTTCTTTGTACATGCTACCTTGGAGATCCATTTCCTGACTATTTGTTTGTCCCCTGAAGTTCTTGTTGTTTAGACTTCAAGTTTAGGGCATTCCCCCATGAACACCCATGAACAGGGGGTGGGGGTGGGGAGAGGGGTGATTGACAGAATTATCACCTTGGCATGATGTTGAATTCCACTGTTAGGGTTGTTGTTGTTTTTTTCTTAAAGAAAGAACTCACCCTTCAGTCAAAAGCTTTCATGGCAGTTTTGGATATTTAAGTCCTCTGATGAAGGATGTACTAACTGAAATGATGGTCATGTTTGCGGGTTTGGGGTCCTCCTCAGCCTGGATTATGTCTGCAGTAGTGGTCTTCCCCAAGGGGGATTGGCTTCTGTTGACTTAGCAGTGTTATGAACTGGCAGGACTACAGGGAGGAGGAAGAGGATCCTGGTGAGGGGTGTAGCTGGGACTGGGAAACACCAGGGCAAGCTGCGGAGTGGGGAAAGAGAGGTTGGTGCAGGAAGTACTCACAGGGTGGCAGAGGATGATGAGGAGATAGGGCTCAGTGCCTAAGAACCAGAGCAGCAGGACCCATCACCAGAGCCAGAGAGGGACATGTCTCCACAAACTAGGCATAGGGAGTAGCTGGAGGGGCACTCTAGGAGGCTGAGGCAGTCAAGGCCCACAGCCCAGCTCTCTAGCTGGCCAGGTGGGGTTCACTAGCTCTGGGAGGAGGTGTGTGATTCCTTAGCGACAGTGGAATTTGCTGCCAAAGAGTGTGGTGGAGTCTCCTTCTTTGGAGGTCTTTAAGCAGAGGCTTGACAACCATATGTCAGGAGTGCTCTGATGGTGTTTCCTGCTTGGCAGGGGGTTGGACTCGATGGCCCTTGTGGTCTCTTCCAACTCTATGATTCTATGATTCTATGATTCTAGGCTCAGAACAGGTGAGGCTCATTTGCCTCATCAAGCCCAGATGCTGCAATCAGCATGCAGAGTACACAAGGGCAGCAGAGCTGAGGTGCTGTGTCTGCTCAACTGCCCATGTTGAGGGACCTCAGTTTGGATTCTCCAGGATCTCTGTGGGACTGTGCTTTGGACTTTGGACATGTGGATTGACCCTGGACTGGGACCTTGACATACTGACTTGCTACCAGGTAGGCCAAGGGTTCAAGCTACAGAATTCCTGCTATAACCATGTGCTGCCTCTCTTTTTGGGCTGCTTGCTACACTGGGTCACTGCTATGCCATCATGCAGCTTACTTTCACCCTGTTTTCCAATACAGTTCTGCTCCCCCTTTCCCAGTTTTCTGCCTTGTTATTTATAACTGCTTATACCTGAGAATAATTGGCTGGTAACGGAGCAGTTGGGTGACACTCAATTTAGAGCAGCCTGTAAGATGTGGAAGGCTACTTTTGAGCAGGTTGCTGAGTTATGCCAGAAATTCCTAGGTTAAGTGTCTGTGAAGCTTCCCTTCATTGTGTCATCCCTGACCACTGGTCCTGCTAGCTAGGGATCATGGGAGTTGTAGGCCGAAAACATCTGGAGGGCCAAGGTTGAGGAAGCCTGGTGTATAGCCTTCCTGAGCCCCTCCCCTTGCCTCCAAGCCCCCCCCCTTGCTGGGCTGAGAGCAAGTGACACACTGCCACATTCGTATTATGAGTTTTCAGGTTGTGGAACGGCATCTTTCATTCATATTACATGATCCCGATGCCTTATGTAGGCTGGACCATAAGAGTAAATTAATAAATATTCATGGCAGTATATAATTTAACAGTCAAACAAGCAAAAGATCCAGCCATTTGGTAAGCTGCACACACACACACACACACACACACACACACAGAGACGACTGTGGGACTGTGGGAGCTGGAGAGTAAAATAAGTATTTTCCGGCTGAGTTGGTGAGTAAAATTAGAAGACATACAATTTCATTTTAGGTTTTTTTTAATGCATAGGAGCACATTACAGGTCACACACTCACCACCAGCAAAATAAGGGCAAATCCACTATACCTTCACCAAGGACTCTGTCCTCATTTCAACTCACAGATTGTGAAGGAATTATAAACAGCTCCCTTTCCAGCCAAGCAGAAGTTATGCTTTGTGTCCAGTGCCACTTCTCACATTTTCTCATTACATGGTGTGCTATTTACTGACTCTAAGATGATTTCATTGTGGGGAGTCTCCTTGATTTGAAAACCCGGGGGGCTTCTGAAAGCCTGAGTGCAGATATCTTGTGAGCATAAGGCAGTTTTGTCTAGAAATGTTGATGCCATGAAATATCTGGGGCAGGGAATAAGTTTTATATGCTAAGCTTCTCAGAGTTGGATAATATAAGTGAATGAAAGACCTCTGCCTTAGCAATTAAGGCTGGTGATTATATGGGATAGGGATTAGGGGAGATGCCAAAAGGACTATGGATTGCAGTGAGAAGTCTGGAAAAATGGTAAGGTGAAACTTATAGAATAAAATTTAGTGAAAGATGATGCTTATACAGTAACCTGTTGTTCCCGTTGAGGGAATGCCTCAATGGAAGCCATCCTTTGTAGTCCATTATGCACTGAAAACCTCTTTACTTACTTCCTATGAGGCACATTTCAAGTGCATTTCCTGCCTGGTAAACAAACTGCACCCTGTTCTTGCCAATATTCCTTTAGACAAACAGATATGCAAGCTTTAGCTTCAACTGGAATTGCAAAAAAATCCTGCAAATATTGTTTTATGTTTTACTATTTAAACTGCTAGTGCCAAATAGCTATCCCGTCAAAGGAAAGGAAAGATGTGTTCAGCCTCTGCTTCATTGTTTTCCTCATTCTTTGACTTCCATTATGCTAATGCATCACAAATAAACTTGAAAGCCTTACTCGACTTTCCAGAGCAAGGAAGATCTGTCAGTTATCCTGGCATTCTGGCTCTTGTACTGAAAGAAGTTCCAAATCTGCACTCTCTTGTGATCCACCTCTGCTCTATACCACTATCTATTAGAGCAATGCAAAGTCTGTTTGGCTGGAGAAACCCCCTGAGATATTTTCTTAAAGAGGTGCTGTGGAATGCAAGCTGACCACTGTGACCTCTGAGAAAGACGCGGATGCCAGTGTGGTATAAGGGAGCTAGCCTGGTGTAGTGGTTAAGATTGTTGGACTAGGACCTGTTAGACCAGGGTTCAAGGCTCCACTTACTGGGTGGTTTTGGTTCAGTGACTGTTTCACAGCCTAATTTACCTCACAGGGTTGTTGTGGGGATAAACTGTGCAGTGGGAGAACCATGGACACCACTTTGAGTTCCTTGGAGCAAAAAGTGGATGGAAAAGCAAGAAATATAAATGAATGAATGAATGTAATTTGTTTCCTCAACTATATCTGAATATCCTGTCTGATGTCTACTATTAAAAGAGTGAAAATATGAGGGATGTTCTGACGGTTGAAAGAAGTTGCAGTTTGCTTTCTTTGCAAAGGTGGAAGGCTAGTGTTTGGCAGTAGAATTCTGAAATTCTACTGAAGTATGGCTGGAGAAGCAAAATGCCCCAATCACTTTCTTGTCATTTATGAAATACCCCTGAAGTAACACAATTGCTAGGGGTTGTTTCCTTATTCTTTTACTGTATGCAATGTACAGTTTTAATTTTAATTGAGCAGTACATAAATGTTTTGATATTATTATTATTTTTAATGTATTTAAACCCAGGCTGTCTGAGCCTTTTGAACCACATCAGAGGACCCAGAGAAAGCTTCTAGAATGACTTAAGGAAACCGTCATCAATGCCCTTAAAAAGAAAGATGCATAGGAAACAACTGTACTCCTGAAGGGCAGGTTGAGTCACATACATCAATGACAAAGGAAAATTGTGGAGGCTGATTTATATTCCATACAGCCCTACCAATCGCAATATAGGTTTGGTTTCAGTGGCTTCAGTGACCAAGGGGCTAATAACAAATGTCTCAAGGATCTTCAAGTTTTGATCTTCAAAAGAAATTCACATCTAGAGCCTCTCTCACAGTTCTGTGTTGGAATGCCTTCCACAGCATACTTATTTGCACAACTTATCACTGAAAGAGAATGGAACAGGCACACACTTCTCCATATCTTATGGTGACTGAAATTGAACTTGGGTTTCAGCAATAGCTCTTTGAGTTCACACTGAAGACTGAACCCCATAGCGTACTGAGAAGGAAAGGATATGCAGTGGATGCTCGTGTTGCGAACATGATCCGTGCGGGAAGCACGTCCACAACCCACAGCGCTGCATCTGCGCACACGTGGGTTGCGATCCGGTGCTTCTGTGCATGCGCAACCGCCGAAACCCGGAAGTAACCTGTTCCGATACTTCCGGGTTTCGGTGTATCCTGGAAAAAATGCAACCTGAAGCATCTGTAACCTGAGGTATGTCTGTAACTCCCTGAGGGCAGGAAGGAGATTTTGTTCACCTATGATCCCGTCTAGATATAGTTAAAAAATGTCAGCAAGATTGACCCTGATGGGTATCACTACTGTTTCCCACAAATAATAGAGAACACGTTAGTTAAGAATACGTGTGGCATGTTTAAATATGGATTTATCCTTCTTTCATAATATTAGAATCCGGGGGCAACCAAAGAAGCTGAATGATAGGAGATTCGGGGCAGACAAGAGAAAGTACTTCACACAGTGGATACTTAAAACTAGGGAATTCATTTCCAGAAGATGTGGAGGTGGCCAGCATCCCAGATGACTTTAAAAGGGGATTAGGCAAATGAATGCAAGATAAAGCTGAATACAGTTTTAGGATTGTGAGACTGGTGTGGCAGCACTGCAGGGACACCATAACGATGTTGTAGAATGGAGCATGAGAGATGGGAGGTCACCAAGTTTCAGCATTGCACAGGGTGCCACTCAAATTTAAGAGCTCAGAGTCTGCTACTGATAAAGCTATCAGCGGCTAGTAGTCACGATGGCTATGAAGTGTCTCCAGGATCAGAGGTAGCTTGCCTCTGAATGCCCGTTGCTGGGAAAGAACTGCAGGAGAGAGCTAGTACAGCAGGCTTCGTATGGGCATTTATCTGGCCACTGTGGGTGGTAGTATGTTGGGTCAGGTAGGCCTCTGGTCTAATTCACCTGTACTCTTTCTGTTGTTGCTGCTGCTGTTGCTCCTCCTTCTCCTTCTCCTCCTGGATTTCTGACCTTAAAGGGTGTTTTGAAATCTCTGGCTGGTTTGAAATCACAGTAGCATGTTGGTTTTATTAGAACTTCACAGAAGAGGTATTTCCCAGGGGAGCCATTTCCAGACCAACAACCTAGGCTATCCATATCCATCTGTTTATGGATAGCTTCCTTAAATGGATACTTCAAAAGTGGGTGCAGAATATTGACACTGAAACATTGTTCTAGGTACAGTAGTCGTGTGTGTCTGTGTGGTGGGGTGTAGTTGCTGCGATTTGGATGGGTTGTGTAGTTGCACCAGTGGGAGCACAACTGCTAATCCACTAGTCCTGCCCGTGCACTGACATGGCCCTGACTTTTCTCATATGGCTGAGGTAGCATTTAAATGATCCAACCAAGTCAGTGGGAGATAATGACATGGGTCTACCTGAGCATGGAATCAATCCCTTGCTGATTTCCTTAGGAGACCCTCACAGTTGGCCTCCACAGAAGCAGCTGGGCATTTAAATGTTTTCCTAGACATGCAAGAACTACTCACAGAAACACATTTCAGGTTCATGCACAGCTTGGGCAATGCTTCAAGGACCCCACTCAGTGTATTTTGTTCCATAGTAGGGTGGGCAATGATATTGGATGCAACATTTTAGTGTGTTCATTTTTAAATGTGCATTTTCCTTCATGAGGGAAATTCTAGGCAAGCACTAAAAATATCACCATGTTATCCTTGGGGGATTTCCGCCCCTTCTTCCTTCACTCTGATTTACAAATGTCCTTTTGTATTCCGTTTGTGACCCTGTCTTCTATTTTTATGTAGTAGAAATGGGGGGGGGGGGGACAAACATTAATTCTGCCTCTCATCAAATATGGCTTTTGGGGAGCGATTTCTGGTTGTTAGAGGAGAGCCAACCAACTCCTCTGCTTAGATAAGTAATCTATCACTAGCCTTCCTATTCCTCCCTCCCCTGTCGCCTGCTCTTCTGATTCAGGCTCAAGGGCATAATATTTAAAAACAAAGAAATCTGATCTATTGCATCTTGTGAGCCTTTCCCATCTACATTGCATTGCCAGAATTGCTAATAACAATGCATTCAGTGACAAATTGGGCCATTTGAATTATAATGGCTAATAAATATTATTCCGTTGGCTCTTTCATGCAGCATGTGTGGCAAATTCACAGCAGCAGTTTCACTAGCTCTGAAGTGGGACCCACAAGGGAGAAAGAAGCATAGACAGGTTGTGTTGCCTAGTGGATAGGGTGCCATGGTTAGCCTCAGTCACAGAGCCTGGTATACGGCCTCAGAACATCATTATCTGCCAGTCTAGAACATCTGACAGGATTGTTGTAAGAATAAAATGAGTTACTTTAGTGTATGTCATTATGAACGCTTTGAAGAAAAGGTGGGATGTGAGTCTGATTATTATTAATAATTTGGTGATTTGCATTGAAAATCCAATTACATAAACATAAGACTGTATAGGTCTTATGTAAAAGTCCAGTGCACATGCTGAACACACTTTAGATCAATAGTTATATGTGGATGAAGCAAAAGGGACAAGAGTGAATCCTATCAATGCAGCTGAATGAGACATTTATCTAATTTAAACTGGAAACTGGTACTCACATTAACATTTTATCTGAGAAGTATTATAAAATTCTGTTAATAAGGTCAAAACTGGGACCCAGAAAAATAAAAATTACTGATTATTCTGGAACAAATATCCTGGTATTGTGGAGATATGTTGTTAGTGTCAGGTACAAAATGCCACATATAAACTTTTGTTCCTTGCTGTATCCAAATGGAAACTAAGCAACAGGCATCTAAGGATGCTTGGCCTGCAGGGGATGTTTTGTTAGCCTGCTTGAAAAATCTCTAAAGTCTGTTCCCCAGTCTTCCGAGGGGTATATTCTCTTTCTCTTTCTCTCTCTCTCTCCCCCCCCCCCAATTCCCTCTCTGCCTCCCTTTTTGCTTTGCTGCTCCCTTGTCAGGAGGTGCTTCAGAACTGCAGAAATTCATCTGAAAGTAGAAAAGAATTTTTAGCAAACCCTCTGGTTTGACCAGGCAAGAACTTGATTTGTGCTTTCCTATTATCTCTTTCTAAATGCTTGGAGCATGGACAACTGGTTAGGCAAGTGGATGAAATAGAAACGAGAACTAGCAAAATAGTCAACTCCAGAGTTCTGATTCAAGGTTTGCTGGAGGCAGTATGCAGCTCTGAATGCCAGTACTGGGAATCTCAAGTGGAGAGACCGCTGTTGTGCTCATGTGCTGCTTGCAAGCTTCCCTTAGGCATTTGGTTGGCCAATGAGAACAACTAGATGGGCCTTTAGCGTGATCTTTCAGGGCTGGGTTTTCTTTATTAAAGGAAGCAATAAGATAAAGTGGGCAATTCAAATAGGTAAAGGTAAAGGGACCCCTGGTCCAGTCATGGATGACTCTGGGGTTGCAGCGCTCATCTCGCTTTATTGGCCGAGGGAGCCGGTGTACAGCTTCCTGGTCATGTGGCCAGCATGACTAAGCCGCTTCTGGTGAACGAGAGCAGCGCACAGAAATGCAGGTGGTGCTGTTAGTTAAACCACAGAGCCTAGGGCTTGCCGATCAGAAGGTCAGCGGTTTGAATCCCTGCGACGGGGTGAGCTCCCATTGCTCTGTCCCAGCTCCTGCCAACCTAGCAATTCGAAAGCACGTCAAAGTGCAAGTAGATAAATAGGTACTGCTCCGGCGGGAAGGTAAAATTCAAATACATTGCATCAAAATAAAAAATGAGAACCAGTTATTCCCTTACACTTGGCATGACATCTAAAGTTAGTTCCAGTTACTTACATGCTATAATGTAGTATCCAACCACATGCTGACAGCATGCATTATCTCCTGGGAAGGAACAAGCAGAGCTATTCTAGGCAAAATGAAGTCATGTTCAAAGCCTCCGTGTTTACGTTTTGTTCTAAGAGGGGCCATAACAGATACAGGGGAAGTAAGGGATGGCTCAGAGAAGATCCTGGGCATTCCAGGTTCCAAATTTATGGCTGGGTGGCAATATGTAGCACATGGTTTAGCTCATGGAAATAACTTAAAGAGGTATCTTTGAATGACTCCTTTGCCTGCCTGCTAGATGGATTAACCCAGGGAAACCCCTAATTTGTGAATTTATGCAAGGTTTAGGCTGAGAACATAGAAATTATATATGTGGCTACCCCATATTGTGAGTCAGTCACATTTCTGTTATGGAAAGATGGAGTCCCTGATAGACGTAGTGCTTCTCACCAAATAAAAAGAGGGCGTTAGCTTTGGATTCTGTTCAAAACTCTTGTAAATCATGTCTATCTTTTAATGGCTGGTAAATCTTAGCAGTCATCCATGAGGCTAATAATTGGTGAAGAGGGAAATTATCCTGAAGGCAAGTAATCAGAATGTACCATACTTTGGGGGATTATAGACTAATTTGTGGCAATTTCCCCATACCGTCTTTGTAAATATGGAGGTCATACGTTTAACGGAATGCACAGTACCCTGGGGCTTTGAAACTATGACCTATTTGTCACATGTAATTGCAGTAGTGGAAATATTACTTGTTTGAAGTGTTTGTGTTAGCATAAGAAGAAATGGGACACCTGCCATTGTCTCACTGCCCAATATTTGAGAATCGCAGGCTTCCTAGTTCCTTAAAGTATGATCAAGCTAACTCACAAGGACAACTGGCAAGTCTGTCCTTGAGTTCACCTCACGCACTCTAAATTAAAGTCATGGTCAGGAGGAATCCTTGTCGTTACTTTTCATTTTCATAACTCTGTCGACCGCCGTGACTGCAGCCACTTGAATTTCCCATGGGCTTTCCCCCGATGCTATTTCTAGACTTGTGTTTCATGGCTAACTAATGGACACATTCATGCCCGGGATGAAGAGTGAGTCCTCCTGGGCCAATGGCAATAAACCTTCAGGACGTTGCTTTGGCAAGCAGTCAAGTGCAGCCCCATTAAAGTGCAAACGAGAGCTCTCAAATTAACCTGGCATCTGCTATCACAGAGACTGAGCCTCAAGCACCGGATCTTGCAGAATGGGCTACGTGGCAACAGCACAGACCTGGGGCTATAGAGTTATGGGGACTCCTGTCTTTAGGTAACACACCACACATACACTCCCGGGCAAGTACTATACTGTAAACCTGAGCTACTGCCCCAGCTATTCAGGGTACTTTATAGCGTAAGCAAAAAAAGTAATAGTACCTGCCACAGCCTGCCCCCAAGCAGGTTCCAATTTGCAGTTTAACAGTGAGAGAAGTGCTGATCCAAACTGGGAGGTTTCTGAAATGTCTGTGTATCTAGAAAGTTGCTTCCTCACCCATGTTTGGTGCTAGGGAGGCACTTGAAAGTCTCGAATGTGTCATTTGGGAGTTGGAAGTCTAGTCATTTGTGCCCAGCAACAGGACTTTAAAATGCCCTTTTAATGGACTTTCTTACATGTGCATTAAAGGGACCCCTGACCATTAGGACCAGTCGCAAACGACTCTGGGGTTGCGGTGCTCATCTCGCTTTACTTGCCGAGGGAGCCAACGTTTGTCCGCAGACAGCTTCCGGGTTATGTGGCCAGCATGACTAAGCCACTTTTGGCGAACCAGAGCAGTGCACAGAAACGCCGTTTACCTTCCTGCCGGAGTGGTACCTATTTATCTACTTGCAGTTTGATGTGCTTTCAAACTGCTAGGTTGGCAGGAGCTGGGACTGAGCAATGGGAGCTCACCCCATCACAGGGATTCAAACCGCTGACCTTCCGATCAGCAAGCTCAGTGGTTTAGACCACCTACATGTGCATTACTGTCTTTTAATTCTTCAGCTGTTATTAAAGCCAGCCATTTATGCACATTAGTGCATGGGTGTTGTTTTTTTAAAAGAACCTTTTAGTATTCATCAGCACAAGGACTCAATTCACAGCCTGGTGCTGAAAAGAAGAATGTGGACAATGTAAAAAAATGACACCAATGCAGAAATATATCAAGGGAATAATGGTAGCAAACAGGTGCAAGAATAGCAGACTAGCTGAAGGCAGATGTGCTGTGGTGGTGGGACGCTTTGCACCGTTCATAACAGCAATTTTTTGCACTGAGAATAGAACATTACAAAAATTCAGTCGAGCACTACAAGAACAGAGGGAAGCAGTAGATGAATCCAAGCAGTTTTATGTATTTAGACATCATTGAAGAGGAGTCGGCATCTTCAGGAGTTAAGGTATTCATTGTTGAACACATTTTCTTTTGTGGCTAAAAGTGGAATGTGCTAGTACAGCTACAATATAGTGATTTATTGAATTAACGTGCACCACAGATTATTCTGTGCTATGTATGCTGCTGAGGGTCAGAAAGCAATGGAATGGTTGGTAGTCATCATACATAAATTCAGAAGCTGCATTTGAACTGAGCTTAAGCAGGTTTGAAATTGGAAAAGTTGCTCAAGCTTCCTTCCCTGAGTGAAATAATCAAGCATTATCCACGCATTGCTATATTTCAGACCTTAAGGGCTAGCTACTTGGATTTATAAAAATAAAACTGAGATTCTTGGGATGCTGAATTATTTATCCAGTATTAATTGCTATACTTGCAGAATGTAGTTGAGGACTATGCACTGCCTTGTGTGTCAAATAATGCCAGTTAAGCTTTTGGGGATGGGAAAAGGTGCATCTATAGAGGACAGCATCATTCCTTGCAGTCTATATCCACCTAGATTTTTAGCTGGTTCCATTTGTACAGGTATAGTTACCAATTATGTTTGCAGCTTATGCCTGCAGTTATGTGCTGATGCCTTGAATAGCATTGAACCAAAGGACCAGAAACCCAGCTGTTATGCAGATCTTTCACATGACATATTGGAGCACCACAGAATTTCTAAGGATGGGGCATCTCAACAGACAATAGACACAAAATAGATTACTCAGCAATATTATGCCTACATGACAGGCAAATGCCTGATTGCAAGTGCTTTATACTGGGATGCCAATCTCACTGCTGCTCCACTGTTGCAATTCAGTTATGCTAATATACCAAGGCACTCGAGAGAATGGTTGGATTTTCATCCCCCAGTGGATGCTTATCCTTTAATACAAGCTAGGGGCCTCGTGCCATAATTTGACTCCGAGTTCCTGGGAAAAAGCTTGGAACGCAGGTGCCTTTCGAACAAATCAGGAAGCGTGCCTGTAACAATTCCGGAGAAATTCATTTGACTTGCATTTCTTGAAATGCCAGAGCTCTAAGGGGAAAGGGCATTTAAATTTGAGCTAACCTTTCAAAGCTCTGGAAGGGCTTGTTTGGCTAAGCCTAAGTGCACTTTGTTTTGCTCGCCAAGCACAGGCCAGTTTCCTGTCTGTCATTTTGTATTGACTGACTTTATCTGACTGTCTGACAAGTGTCGAAGACACCATGCAATGCAGAGGGCTCTGCGCTGAAGGACTTAATTAAACAAGCCTTGAAGAAAATGCAAGGCTGTTTGAAGGTGATTCTCCACCCCCCCTTAGGCTATGTTGGTACCAGCTGTTTCCCCCAAGATATCGTCCAGGGTGTATGGGAAGCAGATGGTTCAGTCAGCACCTTATTCTGTATCATGTCCCGGCTTTTTCAGAAGCCACTTCGGGGTGGGTCAGTATCTCAGTAAAGAGATACAGTACTTCTTCCATAAAGCACTGTTCCTTCCTACCCAACCCTTGCCTGGCAGATGTGTAAAAGCAATTCACAGTGTGCAAACAGGGCAACAGGACATTCCTTAAAAAGTGGCATCTGTATAGGACTTCCTTATCCCTAACCAACATGACATCTCTGCGTAGTTACTCATGTTTTGGAGTATAACTTAATCACTCAGAAAGGATGGCCTGAATGTGAGATGCAGGCCTCCCATTCTCTGTAATGGCTCATTGCACTGTCTGAATGCGTACCAGAGGTGATGGTGGAACAAAACTCTATAGAGTTCTGTGGGATCTGTGCAAGAGTGTTGCCCCCCCCATACACTTTATCTCTAAATTGCACCACAACATGCTCCATCTTGACTGCTGCAAAGCATGCAACATGATAAATGTTTAAATTGAATTCTGGCCTTGCCTTTTCAGTCAATTTATTATTTTAAAAATCACCCATTGTAATATGGATAATTAGTTTGCATTGTCCTTTATTTCATCTAAGCAGTGCGTAAGCATTGCATTGGATCTCAGGGACTTGATCCTTATCTTAAATGGGTTACTTTGTTCATTGATTTCAGTGTCCATCAAATGGAACTCTCAAGTGATACACGAGCATGTTAGGGTAAGTAATTACATGCTAGTTCAATTTAAATTACTTTCACTTAATCACTGTGACTATTAATTTCTGGGCAAAGAAATAAATATGAAGTGGTACTTTGCATGTTGTGTGGCAGACCAAATGAATTACATCAGAAAATGCAACCAAATGAGATTTAATATGTTTGAGGGGGGAAAAAAGTTTAAAGGAGACAAACATGTTTTACACCTTTTGTGGTACAGATAAATTTGTGATCTTAGTGTGTATAAGGAAAAATGATGCTCAAATGTGCAGCACTTTTTCATATTGGATCAAACATCATTGGAACTGTTCACATGTGATGCATCTATATTAAATATCATCTTCTAAGTAGGACCAAGCCAGTAGGATATTTAGAAAACACACCAACAGACCTTGGGGGCAGAAGAGGAAAGTCATAGGAGCATCTTTGGAAGGTCAAAGTTTGGAGTTAACTCTAGTCCAATGTGTTAAGATAAACAAAAAACAGTGAAGTCTATTACACATCCTTCACATCTTAATTTCAAGAATATTTACCTGAACAGATATTTACAAGCATTTTTTTAAAATATTTTTTTATATAAAAGTAACATTTTTGCTATATCTATTCCACAAAGGTCTTCATTTATGGGAAACTTACCATATCCAGAGTAAAATATTCAAGAAATCATACAAAAGGGACAGTAGAGCAGGGCCCCGATCTGGCAAAACACCTTCCAGAAGAGATGCAATGTATGGATACAATTTTGTTTTACCATTAATGACCACTGCATATTTCTAAATGGAGGCTACATCCAATATTAGGTATCTGGGTTCTAACCTCCTATGGCTCTTGGGAAAAATTATGTAGGCTTTAGCAAAAAATTACGTATATCTTAGCACTGATCAAACTGGGAGGAGAAGGGATAGAGGAGACACAGCCCCCACCTACTCCTGTTCAGAGCTCTCACACCTTTCTGTTGTCTATATGTGCTGGAACACCCTACGTTCTCTGCTATAAGGTTAAGCAGCGGGTTTCTGGCTAACATCAAGAATTCTGTGCTTTTTTACTTCATTTGATCTCGTTCTTCAGCATTCAAAGCAACCAGAATGATTCCACTTAACCTACAGACCTTGGTTGATTGTTAAGCTGTACTAGCTTAAAGCTAAGAGCCAAAGATTCATGAGGCCACTGAGAATTCTTGGTTAGCAATCCCTAGCATTCCCATTCATTTGGATACTGTAGATACCTATCTACAGTATCCAAGGTACCTGAGGGAAATACATGAGCACTAATTGGTCCTCACGTGTATGGCAGACGCAGTCTTGATTAAAATGTCTGGTAGTAGGCATAAACGTGGAAATCACTTGGGAAAAGAATAAACAAGTAGAAGTGTTTATAGTTCAAAAGCCTAATGTCAGATGAATCCTAATTCATCTTAATTGTAGCCACAGTGGGGTTCAGATGATGTCCCAAATGAGGAATGTGTGATCCTGCCCTTCACTTCCCTTGCTCCTAGTATCCATGCTGTTCTGCCATCCACCTAGTCAGCATGTGTGAGAAGGGGCTCTATGTGTATATCAACATATGCACAAAAGTCCCCATTAGAAAGAAGAACCTGATTGATCCAGGATCTCCATTTGCATGGGGGACCTCTGTGATTGTATGTAATTGGGTGCATAGGGTCCCGCCTAGTCCTTAGGTACACCAAATGTGTTGCTGGTTGGGCGTGTGGCCACTAGGAAGGCTGTAGTGGAGGGGGGGAGGCTAACCCAGGCATGGGCAAACTCTGGCCCTCCAGCTGTTTGGGACTACAATTCCCATCATCCCTGACCACTGGTCCTGTTAGCTAGGGATGATGGGAATTGTAGTCCCAAACATCTGGGGGGCCGGAGTTTGCCTATGCCTGGGCTACCCTGTGTAACCCTACAAGCCTCTTGTGCATTATTTGAATCCCAGCCTCCATATTAAAATGGCTAACTAGTACTCTAAAGATCACCATATGTATTCAGTAATGCCTTTATAATCCCAGCCAACAAACTCATGCCAAACTCTGACCTCTTTTCTTTTTTTCTGTGACACCCCCCTCCCCAAGTATGATGATGCAACAAACATTGCTGTTGCAAAAAGTTATTTTTTAAATCAACTTGAAAATACCTTTTAAAAATCATTGGATAAGGTTTCATATTTTCACTTCTGATTGCTTGGACTACACTGGGATTGGGTATTATATATCCAATTGCATTTATAACCATCTTCTCTGTTTTCCAACTATGATTAGTTGCAGTGTCCAATGTTAGCAAGATACATATATTTTACATCTCTTTATGGCAAATCTGCTTGCAGTTCTCAGTGTCTGCTATTGCATTGTTGGATATATTTTAATTGGTTTTAGATTGGGGGGGGGAAGCAGCATAACTGAATGATAATTGACTATAAATGAGAACACCATGAATGGGAGAAGAAAATGAACAGCAGCAGCATTTTTTTTAAAAAATCCTTTTTTGCAGGCATTTGGATGACAGATGTAAATTAAGTGCCTGATTTATATAAAAGCTAAAAGTTTTCTGCACAAAAATAGGCTACTGGAAAGGGTACGTTTCAAGACATAGCTATTGTTTTCATGAAGAACCCAATTACTTCGAGTAATGGTAAATTTTTAATGAAGGGGAAGAAATTATTTCTGGAAATGTTTCTCTCTGCACTGGGAACAACACTGCTTATTTTCTTGCCTGCTGAAATAGCAGTTCATCTTGCACACTTAATGATAGCTGCTGCTTAAAAATAAAAACAGATAAAGCTTTCTTTCCTGATTACATAGAAGATATTTGCATATTTGCCCATGTGTTTTCTAGCTTTCAAATCTGCCCCACCTCTTTTATTTAATGTCCTCCTTAGGACTGAAGAGGAGAAACATTCCTTGCCCATATCAATTTTAGGTGCTTGCTGTGAGACAGAGAAATATACCTGACAGTGCAGAATTCCATCATGTTTGGGCTCAGAAAGGTGTTGGGTTAGCCTTCCTGAATTATATTTCCCCGTAAAGAAACAATGTATGTTTCTCTCCTATCTCTTTGCATTCTAAATACTACTTTCAGAGACAATATGCTCTCACATCCTCCCCTCAATCCTTAATTCTAACCTCTTACCTCTTTCCTTTGATGTTAAGGGTGATGTCTTCCGTGGAGGCCTGCAGCTATTGGAGGGCATGTAGGGATATTGCCACCCCATTTGCATTTCGAAGCAACATAAATGAAAATATTGACCAGATATTTCAACTTACCTTCTTAGTCCGATTATTTTTAAAGGTGAGTGGATTTTTCTTTACCTGTCTGAATATTTAAATTTCCTGACTTGATAATATGTGTCATACTGAACAATTATATAAATAACATTTTCATTTTTTAAAAAAAGCTTAAAAAAGGACTTTTTGACTGAGATTGCATTTTCAACAAAGTACATAAACGCCTAAAGTTCTCCAGTGTGCCCATCCATGTGAAAATGTCTAAGCTACAGGCCTGACTTCATGCCACACGGCACACACTACAGGCAATGTTATGTTGGACCAATAGAATGAATACTGATGGAACTTAAGAAGTCATCAGCCTTTCAACGCAAAAGTGTTGTTGTACAGAATCACCAAGGAATGTGGCTTATACAATCTCAGTTTTGAGAAATCATTCCTTTTCCTAGTATATGTTCCATAACTCAAGCTGTCACGTCCGACTTCCACACAAATTCCCAGCGTAACCAATTCCTATTAGCAGAGCATACCTTATATTATAAACCTTGCAAGTAGGCCAGTGTTGCACCATGAAGCTTATACAGTTTTTCCCTCAGTGTAAAAATATACAATGCTACTGCATATATATATTTTTTGCAGTTAAAGGTCCAATCAGTCCATTGTTTTATGGCAGTTCTGTTCCTTTTGACTTTTCATACATCTCCAACCCAAACCACTGTGTTGCCTCTCTTGATGCCTGAAACCTCGCAGCGTAATGTGTTTTGTCTCCCATTAATTATAAATAGTGACTCCTTTGCTGGTGTTATAAGGTATTGTCCAAATAATCCACTGTCTTGGATAATTCTGTTGTAGTTACTCCAGGGCCAGTCTTTGGATTTGATAGGGTCCTTTAAATTCTTCAATACGTCCATTTTCCCTGTTGACAACTCTACAAAAAGCACATCTGTTTGCAAATGTGAAGTAGCGTATATATAATACTGATTGCCTTCGGTGAAAGAGGACTGAAATGTCAGATCGGATATGTGCATGGTGGTTTGTAAGTCATAAATCAACTTGATTTCCCCTTGGATTGTTATTGCCTGGACTCTGATCCTCCCGCTCTGTTCATCTGCGCTGACCAAATAGCGTCCATCAGGGGAGATGTAGGGAGTACCTGATATGTCGCTGTTGGGGCCAATAACAGAATCTGTAACACTGTCAATTATAAGCTGTGGAGTTATTGGTACTGACATGTTTGTTTTGCACTGGACGAAGAAGTAGCCACCCAGATGTGTATAGGCCATGGCTAGGGGCAAACAGCTGTAGTTCTTGAAGCTGATCGTCTTGATGTGAGCCACAGTTTCCAGATCAATTTTGTGAACGACAGACTTAGACTTGTTAAAGATGAAACCAAATCTGAAATGGGGAAATAAAAGACAAACAATATATATAACCAAACAGATGCCACAAGATGTTATGAGAATAACAATTCTTTGTGTCACTTGGCCCAAGAGCAGAAATGTTGTCTTGTTAAGTCTTACGCAATCCTAGGAGGTAGGCCACTATTACACTGTCATCAATATGTATGTATTTATTTGAAATGTTTATTATTTAATAAACAATAACAGAACAAAATGGAGAATGGACACACCTAATAAATAAAGGAGTTGAGTATTAGAAGTGACCTTATGAAATTAATGTTCTGGAAATGAAAAGGTTTTCAGCGCTCACCAAAATTTCCGAGGCTAGCTGTAACACTTACTGTTTGGGTAGGTTGTTTCAGTATCTGTGGAATGCTTTGTGCACTTAGGCCAAATAAAATTAAATATTGAGTAAGTCCGTTAGACAGAGACACATTTTGTTGCTTAAGGTCACAAAGCAAGTTCATGGCTAAGCTGAGATTTTAACCAGGGGTTTCCCAGCTTATCATATGACTCATGTTAACTACTATACTATAGCACATAGGTAGACAATATTAAAGACAAGGAGACATATTAAAACTAAAATCCCATGCTAACAGCTGCTGTACCCTAGAAAGAGAGGGTTGGATCCAGGAAAGAGGATCCAATTCTGACACATTGGGGTTTTCTGGATTTCTCTTCCCTGCAGATACCTGCTTCTCCCAAAAGCTGATCCTGTTTGAAGAAGAATCATACGATGGAGCAGAATGAAATGAACAGGGTGGAGCAAAAAGAGACAAGATGAAAGAGTCTTAGGCTGCTGTAGAAGGAAGTGGGAGAGGAGCCTTGGAGAGCAGTGGGAAGACAGGGACCTTCAACTGCTTCATTGGGACAAGACTTACTGGTAAGAGTTGTGATCACCAGGCCTGTGCTGTTTTGGTTTCTTTGAATAAATAGTTAACTTCACTGACACTGGCTGTTTTATTGCTGGCCTGCCCCTGACAAGGGGGTTACAATCTAAATATATTACATTAACACCAACCTAAGTCCTCAAGAATATATAGCATAGAATAGTGATATTTCAAGCCATGAAGGAGATGAGAAAGTCATGGAAACAAAACGTTAATGTCCTATAGACATAAAGTGGTACCTTGTTTTGATTCCAGGATCCGTTCCGGAGCCCCGGATGTTCGATGAAAGGGACGCACGCTCGACAAAGCACCACTCTGTGCATGCGCTGTTTTGCACTTCTACGCATGCGTGAACCGCGATTTAGCGCTTCTGCATGAGCACGAGCAGAAAACCTGGAAGTAACCCATTCTGGTACTTCCGGGTTTGCTGCAGACGTTCCACTAAATGGATGCTAAATGGGGCGGACTCACAACGAGATACTACTGTACTTGATATGATATAGTGGGGGGTTTTTTGCATAGGTTATAGAATTCTCTTGCACCCATTGAAAGTAGTGTGTTAAGACTTCCCTATCATGCCTTATAGGAAAGTAGTTAAAAAGAGAGTAAGGTTGGAAAGGAGAGGAAGAAAATATTAAGCCATGTTTGCCCTTGAGTAATTCTCAAAGGGAAAACAATAGAAAATCTGCTCCATTTCACCTGTGCTCCACACACATGTGGCTTATCTGCCTAAAAGACTAGCACATAATGTTTCTTGAGGTCATGCTTTGGAACAATTGTTACACAATCAAATTGCCAGCATTCCACTGTGTGAAAATCATACTTCAGACCTGTGTTTTCACCTATAAAACACAGCTGTCTCCATATAATAGGCTTATATCCCCCTACCTTATTTTTTTTAGCTGAAAGCATCACTGAAGTGTCCAGCCATGGCAATTTACTCCTGAAGAGTAAGCCTGCATAGTGTATGATCACACATGAACACTCCTGGGATTTAGTGTTTCATTCAGTTGCTATACTTACATCCATCAGAAAGATGCTGTGTGGGATGGATGAAATACTGGCAGAGAAAATGAAATGGATAGGCGATTGCAGAGTAATAAGGTGACACCTGCAGCTTTTTTTGAATTAAGCCACTTGAAGACTTTAAACAAAACCTTTCAAAAACATTAGATGCTGTACACATTTAACTTGGGAACAGTCCTATTGAACTGATTGGAACTTACTTCTGAGTAGACATATACAGGATTGCACAGCAAATATAGTAAAGCAAACCAGTAGCATGGTATACTTAAAGGTAAAGGGAAAGGACCTCTGACAGCCAAGTCCAGTCGCGAATGACTCTGGCGCTCATTTCACTTTACAGGCCGAGGGAGCCGGCGTTTGTCCACAGACAGTTTTTCTGGGTCATGTGGCCAGCATGGCTAAGCCACCTCCGGCGCAATGGAACACTTAAACCAGAGCAGCGCATGGAAATGCCGTTTACCTTCCCGCCAAAGCAGTACCTATTTATCTACTTGCACTTTGACATACTTTCAAATTGCTAGGTTGGCAGGAGCTGGGACAGAGCAATGGGAGCTCACCCTGTCGTAGGGATTCGAACCGCCGACCTTCTGATCAGCAAGCCCAAGAGGCTCAGTGGTTTAGACCACAGCGCCACCCGCGTCCCTATAGCATGGTATACTTACTAATACCCATTTGTGTGTATGAGGACCACTGGTATAATACAAAGGTAAATACATGTGCTATTTAATTAAATAACAGTTAAATGTTTCAAATAAAACATCAAATAAAGAAAGAAATGCTTTTCTGCCCCGAAACACATAACAATGAATTGCACTGGGCTAACATGATGATGCTCGACAAACCACAGGCATTCCTGGCATCTGGACACTGCACAACCAACAGGATGCATAAAAGCTGCAGAGTCACAAAGCTATGTCAGCAGAACATTTGCAAAGGCTCTCAGCTAGGCAGAGAAAAGAGTTGCTACTGAAATCTTGCAAAACCCAGAACTTTGTTTATTGAAAACTTTTCCATACTCCTATTCAATTCAAAATTTGTGGTTTACAGGAAGTAATGAAAATCTAGCAAAAACACAGAAAGGCTTTGCTAAATACAGTTACAGCAGGGAGAACGGAATATATCCAAAGTTAAAAGCACAGGGGAAAATAAAAAGGGCATTTTTGCCCGGCACCTAATAATCATGCTGGCCATTATTACCCCCATTGCTTCTTTGTGTACTTCCCATCTTTCTTATTTCATGTGCTGTTTCTTGTCTCTTAGCTAACATGGAGCCATTTGGAGCAGGTCTTCATGGTTTTTATTTTCTAGTGTGGTGGAGCTTTCAGCGATTGCCATGAAAGCAAAGCAAGTAATTATCACGATTGATAATAATTTCATCAGATTAAAAGTACAAACTACTGGGGCCCAGAGGACTCTTACCTGATGTGATTGATAATGAGGTTTGTATGTGGAATAAAATAATCATCCATCCCGTTCAAATGGGTGCGAATGATATGCTGGTTGTCTCCTGTACTTGCTTCTGGTATTACCTACAAGGAATAACCAAAATGCTGAGCAGAAATAGAACAATAGATGAGGCACTGAAATATAAACTCTAGACTACCTAAATCAGGGGTGGGTAACATGTGGCCCTCCAGAAGCTGTTGAACTACAATGCCCATCATCACAGACCATTGGGCTATGCTGGCTGGGGCTGGTGGGAGTTGGAGTCCAAAATATCTGGAGGGTCATAGCTTATTAACCTCTGACCTATATTCATATGACCCCACCCCCATGTATCCAGCAGCATCCCATAGGGCAAAATGCTGGGTTTCCTGGTTCCTGGAAATAAAGGATGAAATGGCATTTGCGTGTATTATGTGACATTTGCAAGGTAAGAGAACAGTTCTCCATCTGCTTTCAAGCTGTTTATAGCAGAAGACAATGCAATCATGCAGGCATGGGAAGAATGTCCCAGCTCTAACGCTTCCATAATTTTTCTGCACAGCCTGCTATAAACATTGTTTTCAGGTTCACATATATTAATCTCACTTAAATGCACCATGCTAATTCACTGGCTTGAATGACCGACAGCAAAGTCACAGCAGTTAATTATCTCTTTGAAAAGATATCTACAGTGCCAGGGAGTGGGGGAATATATGGAAAGGGGTAGAGTGAGTATTTCCTTTTTTTGAAAAGGTTATTTCTGAGAAGAATGTAAGCTCTTTGCTATAATGAAAAGCTCACTTTGTTATTTCTCCTGTGACTCCAGCAAAATATGGAGATGAGACTTAAAAAAAATCAAAATCAAACCTTAGAATGCTTATATGATGCCTAAGTTCAGTTCATTAGGTGTGTTGACTGTATCTCTGTGTTAACAGGACATCTTCAGAATATACAGCTAAGTAGTTCATTACAGAAAGTGCCAGAGCCTTAAAAGATCTGCTGCAATATTTTTGTAAGGCTCTTTTGAGAAACCTGTCATTTCTTGATGAAAGTGCTCTGATGTAATCATGTAGAGTATGGTACATTAGGTTTCCACCATGCCTCTAGTGCTTCTGC
This sequence comes from Podarcis tiliguerta, assembly GCF_965153285.1. Taxonomy (NCBI): domain Eukaryota; kingdom Metazoa; phylum Chordata; class Lepidosauria; order Squamata; family Lacertidae; genus Podarcis; species Podarcis tiliguerta. Next base: position 67,157,329 of record NC_139535.1, on the reverse strand, counting down.
GATAGTGAGGCTTCTTCATTAATATGTGTTTGAAATAACTCGTCAGGTGTTAGGGGTTTCCAATTGAGGACTTTCCCAACAACCTGTTCCTAGCGACCTGTTCATTGTGTCATCATGGCAGCTTGCAGATGAGCAATCTGCTGACCTTTGGCACCATCACCGAAGCTAATGCTTCTGCAAGGATCAAAAGTGACAAAAGTGGCCAATAGGACTCCACCTGACCCTATGAAGTTTCTGACTCAGACTGAGCAACTTGTCAGTTACAAACTGAACCACTCTCTAAAGTCCCCATTTGTACAGCGACCATTTTAAAGGTCTGCCTGCTTTCATGCTGGGGTGTGGTAGCTGTTTGCCACCAGTCCTAACATAGCACTCTATCTATCTATATGCCCAACTGATTTGTACAATACTGCACATCTTCTGTCTGTTGCCTATTGGCAGCAACTACTACATGCAGAAACGGTGTTTCCGTGCGCTGCTCTGGTTCACCAGAAGCAGCTTAGTCATGCTGGCCACATGACCCGGAAGCTGTATGCCGACTCCCTCGGTCAGTAAAGCGAGATGAGCCCTGCAACCTCAAAGTCATCCGTGACTGGACCTGATGTTTAGCAGAGAAACCCTTGGCCTAGCATCCATTAATAGGCGCAAGGGTGTTTTGGATATAAGTTCCTAGTCTCACATTCCCCCAAAATAATTGGTGCTGAATCTATGGCAGAATGCATCATCAAAGACCCACACTTCATTGTGGGTGTTCATTGTGGATCATTAACAGCTATACCACCATCTTTTATCTAATCTGTTGCATCAGTTACCATAACTCTGCCATCTATCAAATAATTTCCCCCTACAAATGTTTACTCTGTTTATGGCCTACATTGCACTAATGATCTTTGGAATTCTAATTAAACATGTAATTTAATTATCATAGCCCTACTGAAGCATAAATAACAGTGCTGGAAGGTAAGCTAGTTCAATCCTTTATCCTAAGGCAGGAATTTCTGTTCCCGAAACCATTGTCATTTTTGTATATGTTGTTCAATCTTATTCAAATTACTATGACCATGGAGGAGAGACCTGGAATGAGAAAAGTGTTCATACCAGAAGTCCCCATGAGGCAAGGAATAAGCATAGCAATATAGCAATGCATTCAAGTTCATGAAGCTTGCTCCATTTCTACCATAAGACACTTTTACTCTTCTTAAACCAATTTAACAACCGTGAGTTCTTTAGAATATAGGTATTTAATTAATTGGTGTGTTGTAATTCACAACTGAGTTGGGATGGTAGCTATGGCACTACAAATGTGGTTTGGAATAGAAAAAAGGTAGAAGAGAAGCATGGAAAGAGGAGAGAAAATGAAAGAGAAGGAGAAGGAGAAGGAGAAGGAGAAGGAGAAGGAGAAGGAGAAGGAGAAGGAGAGAACCACTAGATAGGTATTAATTATACATGTAATAATAATAATAATAATAATAATAATAATAATTTTTAAATGAGTTACATGTTTCAGGTCAGATCAGGGATCTGGAAACGGTGAGGAACACTGCTTGAGATGAAACATAATGAAATTAAAATGGTCCTCAGTTCTCACACTGGCAGATGAAGAATTATTTAGTTTACACTGGGGAGAGGAAACCTGTGGCTAACCAAATAGGAGCAGCTGGTGAGAAGGGGTGGCATTGCTGCTGTGCACCAGGATGATGAGGGGGTGGGGCAGGATAGCAGAGACCTTGGGGCAATGTGGTCATACCAGCAAAAGTACCTGATTGGCTCTGCTGGTACACCCAAACCTCACTGCTACCCCACCCCTGCCCGCTCACTGTCCAACCAACGTTTCAGCCAACAGGCCAGTTATGTAGTGCTACTCCTTTCCACTGGCTGGACATAACTATGGAAGTTTTTGGACTCCTCTTCTCCTTGACCATGGGCCATGCTGGCTGGGGTTAATGGGGCTTGGAGTTCAACAATATCTAGAAAGCCACACGTCCCCCATTTCTGGTTTATAAATTTTCCCATCAGCTCTGTTCTTAAGCTACAAAAAAGTCTACACAGTTTATTCAAAAGCTGTCTTTGTGCAGGTCTTTGCACTTCCAGCGTGTTTGAAACAGTGTTTGAAACAAAAGAAACGGTGATAAGGATGAGGGAGGGAGACAGAGTTGAGGCTCACATTTATATAAGATTTCCTAAATTTCTGCTGATAAGAATAATGGCTCTAAAAGAAGATTGTGATTAACTATTGCGCTTGTAAGAGGCTTACCTGCAAAACCGGATGAGACTTCTTCATATCGCCCCAGCTAAGTACCCAAATTTGGTCATGTGACTTATCATAATGTAATTTTACAGGTAGAGGGTCAGTGTCCAAGATCTTCAAAGTAACAAAAAAAACAGTTTTATTAGCTCTTCCTTATGAAAAAGAATGTAAGTTATACATTTGATTAGGGTCTGTAAGCTATTAAGAAAGCCTTTGTGCACATTTTGCATTTCATGTCCAAGTCAGACACCAAACCACTGCATGTCACTGTACGCACCCAGTTTAATACGCTGGCATACTGAGACCTGCTTTGTAAGTTGTTGCCAGCAAAGCAGCTGCTGCCCTACCATAGCTGCTTCCATACCACTCCTGTCATCTATACACAATTTACACCCAGATGTGTAGCATAGATGGCGTGGCACACCAGTATGGTACCTGTGTCTTTTGTTTCTCTGCAGTTTGAACCACATAGCTCTGGTGCTTACTAAAATGGAGACTGGTGAGATGGTAGGGAGTCTGGCACTGAGCAGGGACACTGGCGGGGAACTAAATGATCTCCACCCACAAAGTGCCAACTTCCCCAGCGCCTCACCCAGCAGCACAGCTAGCTGCTCGGGTGCCTGGTGCAGCACATGTGTCCTGCAGCTGGGGGCAGGGTGAGCTGCCCATGGGGGCAGGGCGTGTGTATACAGCCTTTCCTCAGCCTCTCCCTTTGCTGTAGGGCAGCTGAGGGAGTGGCAGTGGGCAGAAGCAAGCTTCATGCTGCTTTTTCAGGCAGAGCCAAGCCTGCAGGTACTCAAGCCACCACGCCACTCCCAGGAGAGAAGCGTGACTCGGGTATGTTGCAGGCCCTGTGGTAAGTGCCGGCCCCTGCAGTGTGGCGCCCAGTGCCAGCTGCTTTTCGTTGCATTTGTTGACTGAACTATAAAGTTTCGTCAGCCCAATTATTATTTTTTTAACTCAGATTTTTGTCATTTTGTCACCCCCCTTCAGTGATGACACCAGGGGTAGCCTGCACCCACCTTCCTCCACCACTGGCCTCACCCTCTGTCTCCCAGTAAGAAGCAGCCACATCGCTGCCAGGAGATGAGCTGCATTGTGCCACCCCTCCCCTGCCAACCACTCCTTGATTGGTTGGTTGGCTTTGCTTAAGTGCCGCTTTTCCACAATGAGGTGCGCCCAAAGTGGCTTACAGCAAATGTTCAAAACAGAGAACACAGGAAATATAAAATACAGAACATGTTAGTAAATTCAAAGTAGCAAAAACCAACAATTTGGCAAACCGATTCAATATTACAAAAACCAACAATGATCTAGATTTAAGAACAAGAACAAGCAAAAATGAACATTAACTGACTATGCATTTTCTGGTACTGGTCTTGCTACACTCCAAGGAGCTTGGCATAAATGCAGGGGGTTTTTTGGGCGGGGGGTAGATGACAATCAGCTCCCAGCAGCTGCATGTGGAGGAGCGGAGACCCGAACCCGGTTCACCAGATTACGAATCTATCATTCTTAACCACTACACCACACTGGCTTTCTACCACTACACCCACCAAGGGCTTATGCAGGTCTTCTGAACAGCACTCAGTGAATCCCTTCATCTACATATGCTTCCATTCCATGTGGCCATGTTGTGGGAGCCTTTTGAATAAGAAAGAGGTGTTGTGGACATGACAAGGGCCTAACATGCCAGCCATAAACTGACTTTAGTATCTGGGTTGCATATTTATTTGAAAGTGTCACAGAGTTCAGTGCATAGAATTATAACATTACAGAAACTGCAATCCTGTGTTTGCTTTCTCAAAAGTAAGTTTCCACTGTGTTCAGTGGGACCTTACTTTCAGGTACATGTGTAGAGGATTACAGCCTCAGAATATGACAATACTTTACATATATAGTTATCAGCATTACATATTGTCAGGGGTTCAGGAGCAGAGTCACAGGAGAGGGAAGAAACGGAGAGCGAGGGGGAGGAGTCGGAAGGAAATGTCAGCGGCGACAGTAGTCCAAGGTCTCTGAGTCTCTCCAGTGACTCGGAGGATTCACAGAAAGGGGCCCCCATGGTCAGGGCAAGGGGAGTGCCCAGGGGGACACCTCGGGAAGAAGGGGCCAGAGGGGACTCAGAGAGTAGCAGCTGGAAATCCGGACCAGCGTCCCCCCCAGAGTGCAGTAGGGGGGAGGAGTCCAAGGCATCGGGATCAGGGAGCGCGCAGGCAGAGGGAGAACGTGAGGCAGGAGTGGCCACACCCTCGTCAGGGAGCGAGGAAACGGTCATCCGGAAAGTAAAACGCGCGTGCGCGCCAAGTTCAAATGTACAGGAGGGCGGCAAGGTGGGCAGCCCGGGTAGGGAGCCAGGTCCTAAAGCCCGCCGAAGAGAGGGGGAGGAGTCAGAGGGGTCAAGCTCTGCGTTGGAAGAGTCCAGGAGGAATGAGACCCCGGGGGGTAGTAAGACCCAGAGGAAGAGAGAGAGAAGGAAGAGGTGGAGTAAGATTAGAGTCTTAAACTGGTGCACAGGGGGTGGAGATCCAGACAGAGCTTCGCCGGTCTAAAGTCCAGACGTAGGGCTGGGACGCTGAGACTTGTAAATGGAGACTATTCTTCAATAAAGACTTTGATACTGTACTATCGGCTAGCGTTGGTCCTTGGTGAGCTGGGACCCGGAGCCAGCCCTGACAGTAAGCTCTGTCTCATTTTTAAAGTTTTGGCACCAAGAACCTCGCCACGTGAGTCGGCGCAGCGAGGACAGAGGAGGGGTGCTTACAGAGCTCACAAAACTCAGGCAAGATGACGACGGAAGAGCAGATAAAAGCCCTGCAAGAAGCGGTGACACAACTCAGCACGGAGGTAATTGCATCCAGGAAGAGAGAGGAGGAGATGGTTACCTCCTGCCGGGATCTCCAGGCCAGGTTGGACGTGCTTTCCAAACAGGGGCAAACGGGATCCAAGGCAGAAGGCATAGGCTTGGGGAGAAGGGGAGGAAGCCTTGTATCGCATTTCGACGGGAGTTTGCAGCAGTACCCCAACTTCAGAGCAGACCTGCTGTTTGCGCTGGATTTACTTGACAAAGACTTTAGAGATGAGAGAGAGAGAGTGGGGTTTATCTTGTCCCATTTGCATGGGGAAGCCAAAACGTGGCTGCGGAATCTATGGAGGGACAATGATCCAGCGCTCCAAGATGCGAAGGCTTTTATTAAAGCAATGGACTCATGCTTTTTATCAAAGGTAGACGTCGATCTTGCCAGGAGGGACATACATGGACTTAAACAAGGCAAAGCCAGCGTGCGGCAGTACCATACTCGATTTTTCGGACTGGTTCATGCCCTGGGGTGGGAAAAAGATTCTGCGCCAGTCAGAGACCTCTTTTGGGAGGGGTTGAATGCAGATGTAAAAGCGGAGATTGGAAGAGGGGAGAGACCAAGGAGCACCCAGCAGGTAGTCCAGAGGGCTCTGGAGATCGGGGTGCATCTGGAAGAACGTCCTTGGAACAGGGAAGAAGGGCGTTGGGGAAGGGCACCAGCCAGAGCACCTCCCTTCTTTCCCAGAGAAGCAGCGCGTGCGCACTCCACACCCTCGCAGGGAGGGGGAGAAGAGCCGATGGAAATCGGAGGTGCCAGGGCTCAGTCAGCTAACAGAGCCCTAACGCCGGGAGCAGCCAAACCGAAGCCTCCTAGAGGGAACAGGAAGTGCTACATCTGCGACAGTGCTCAACACATGGCGAAAGAGTGTCCCCAGAGGCTCCACAAGCACACTGCAGCCTCCGCAACAGTCGCAGAAGCAGCTCAATTGAAAACGCAGCAACAGTTAAACGACGGAGTCTGGCTGGAGGAAGAGGGACTGGGGTCCAGCCAGACAAGTCAATGAAACAATCCCCAGCACTTTTGCAACCCACAGACCCCCTCCCACCCAAACCAGTGGTGCAGCTTACAGCGTCTCTCCAACTGCCCAATGGACGCACTCTGGAGGTGCCGATCACCATTGACTCCGGCAGCAACGCTGACTTTATAGGACTGGAATTCATTCAGCAGCACAATATACCACTGCTACCAGCCACGCTGCCCCTGAACGTTGTCACGGTGGATGGCAGAGACTTGTTAGGGGGGCAGGTGGTGCAACAAACGCAACCAATGGTGATGCGGATTGGAAATCACCGAGAAGTCATCAGCTTTAATGTCACACACCTGTCGGACACGCCTGTAGTCCTCGGCATGAGTTGGCTGCACAGGCACAGCCCAGCATTGGCGTGGTACCAGCGCCAACTGACCTTCGGCTCCTCCTATTGCGCGGAACATTGCATCCTTCCTAGCCCGGAAGAAGGAGGGGACGACCCGCAGCTACAATTAGGCACGCTGCAAGCAGTGCCGCGCAAGTACGCAGCGTTTTTGGAGGTTTTCTGCGAGAAGGAAGCGGACAAGCTGCCCCCCCACAGGCCCTATGACTGCAAGATTGACCTCCTGCCAGGAGCGACGCTGCCAGCCGGGAAACTGTATTCCATGTCTGAGGACGAGCTGCAGGAGCTCAAGGAGTTCATAGACCTCAACTTGAAGCGCGGTTTCATCCGGGAGTCGAAGGCAGCGGGGGGCAGTCCTGTATTCTTTGTGAAGAAGAGGGACACGCCCCAAAAAAGACTTGTGGTAGACTTCAGAATTTTAAATTCCAGAACCAAGCCCGCGGCCTTTCCCATGCCCAAGATAGATGACCTGCTGGCGACGGCGAGGAAAGGACGCGTTTTTACAAAGTTGGATCTGCGAGGGGCGTACAACCTGATTCGCATACGGGAAGGAGACGAGTGGAAGACTGCCATGTTCACGCCCCTGGGCACATATGAATACAGAGTTATGCCCTTCGGTTTACAAAATGGCGCCCACTGTTTTCAAGCTTTCATGCATCACGTCCTGGCGGGTCTCCTCTACAAGACATGCGTCTGCTTCTTGGACGATATCCTGATATTCTCAGAATCTGAGGAGACCCACGAAGGTGACGTCAAGGAAGTTCTGCAGAGACTGCAGGAGCATCGGCTGTATGCCAAGCTGGAGAAGTGCCAGTTTGACAGGACGGAGGTGGATTTCCTGGGCTACAAGCTGTCGGACAAGGGGCTTGCCATGGACAGCGCCAAGGTTCGCGCAGTGTTGGACTGGAAGAGCCCGCGCAATCGGAAGGAGGTCCAGCGGTTTGTGGGGTTCGCCAACTTTTACCGCAAGTTCATCAAGGGGTTCGCGATGCAGACGGCGGCCATTACTGACACGCTCAGCTCTAAGAAGAAGAAGTTCATCTGGACGGAGCAAGCGGAGCAGTCCTTTCAGAACCTTAAGCTTCTCTTCTCGTCCGAAGGGCAGCTACTGCATGTGAATCCCAGCAAACCGATGAGGGTTGAAACAGACGCCTCAGACAGAGCCGTGGGCGCCGTACTGTTACAGGAGGACCCGCATGGGGACTGGAGACCGTGTGCCTTCTACTCTAGGAAGCTCAGCAAGTCGGAGCAAAACTACACCATCTGGGACAGGGAGTTGCTGGCCATTCATGCAGCATTCAAGGCGTGGCGACACTTCCTCGTCGGGGCCAAGCACACCGTGCAGGTCCGCACGGATCATAAGAACCTGGAGTACTGGCGCACGGCAAGATTCCTAAACCAGCGGCACATCAGATGGGCGGAATTTTTCGCGGATTTCGACTTCAGGATAGAATACATCCCAGGCGACAACAACATCATGGCGGATGCACTGTCCAGGAAGCCGCAATACCTCGAAGAGGCGGCACCAGCAGCGGCCAAGCACATTTTTGCTCCGAAAGCGTGGGCGTGCGCTGCAGCAACCGTGGACTTGGAGGCGGTCCGTCGAGCACTGCAGAGGGACCCCTTTGCACAAGCCAAGATGGAGGAGGTGCACAAGGGCACGGTGAAGGACGACGAGTTCCAAGTACGAGACGGATTGCTCATCCGCAGAGGGGCCCTCTACGTACCGGGAGACGACCTCCGGGCGAAAGTACTGCAGCAGTTACACGACGCACCCACCGCCGGGCACTTTGGCAAGGAGAAGATGGCAGAACTCGTTGCCAGAGATTTTTGGTGGCCCAAGATGCGGGGGGAAGTCGCGGAGTACGTCTCGAGGTGCGACACCTGCCAAAGGGCCAAGTCAGTGCACAAACCTCCGGCGGGACTGCTCGAACCGCTGCAGACTCCGAGCGAACCGTGGGAGAGGGTGGCCCTGGACTTTGTCACGGATTTACCCAGCTCAAGGGGTAAAACGGCAGTGCTAGTGGTGGTGGACATGTTCACTAAAATGGCCCACTTCATTCCGTGCGCGAAGGTGGCCACGGCAGAACAGACCGCCAAACTGTTCATAGACCACGTCTTCAGAGTGCATGGACTGCCACGGTCTATCTTGTCCGACAGGGGGCGCCAGTTCATTTCGAGCTTCTGGCAGAAGCTGATGGGTTTCCTGAACGTCAAGATCAACCTAGCGTCGGCGAGACACCCGCAGACCAATGGACAAGCGGAACGCGTCAACGCCGTCATGCAGCAGTACCTGAGATGCTACGCAAATCAACAGCCGACGACATGGGTGGACTACCTGCCGCTCGCTGAGTTCGCTTACAACAACACGAAGCACGTGTCCACAGGGGTGACGCCGTTCTTCGCCAACAACGGGAGGCATCCCAGAACCTTCCCGGGATTAGAGAGACTGGGGGAGGGGGAGCCACAGGCAGCGGAAGTCTTGGCGGCGGAATTGCAGGAAGTCCACGAGCAGCTTAGGAGGCAGTTAGAGCTGGCAAAGCACGCATACAAACTGCAGGCTGACAAGCACAGGAGGGTTGGTGAAGACATACAGGTGGGAGACTGGGTGTGGTTAGCGGCCCACGCAGTGCCGACCAGATCCTTAGCTAAGAAGAAACTCGGACATAAGCAGCTAGGACCTTACCTAGTTGAGGCACAGATCAATCCGGTGGCCTTCCGGTTGACACTTCCGGAAGGATCCAGAATGCACCCAGTATTCCATAGGTCGGTGCTCACGCCCTACAAAGCACCTCACCGATTTCAGGCGCAGGGCACGGCACCAGACCAGTATAAGGAGATCCCCCCAAGGAGGGAGTCGCCAAGAAGGGAACCCATCAACCAGGTCACAGAGATTTTGGACTCGAGATGGGGGGAAGAGGGAGTAGAATATTTTCTCGCAAGGGAAGGTACCCCGGCCAGCGCCAACAGTTGGGTGCCGGACTATGCCCTGGACGAGCCTCTCCTCAAAGAGGAGTTTCATGCCTTGTTCCCACACAGGCCCATGCCAGCCGAGTATTTCGACGACTGGCTTTTCACACCCACGCTTTCTACCAGCACGTTCCAGGGATTCACCTCGGACGAAGAACCAGCATTAGACACACGTTCACCGGAGGGCTCGCCCTCGGGGTTTGCCTCAGACCGCTCGTTTTGGTGGGACAATCGAGGAGAGGAGAGGTGGCTGAGGGGCCCTTGGCAGGCAACGGACCCAGAGGGGAACGAGGGTGAGAGGGACATGGACGTGATGGGGGAGGACGTTGGGTTCGAGCATGGCGGCACGGAGATGGAAGCAGAGGAGAACGAGGTCGGCGAAGACATGGAGGACGAGCCGGATTTCTCTAACTGGATGCACGCCACGGGGGACGAACTGTATCCACCATTCACCCCCACAACGACGGAGCACCCAGCACCCCCGCCGGAGGAAGGGGAGGGGGGAAGGGGGGGCTTCGAGGGGGGGATGGATGTCAGGGGTTCAGGAGCAGAGTCACAGGAGAGGGAAGAAACGGAGAGCGAGGGGGAGGAGTCGGAAGGAAATGTCAGCGGCGACAGTAGTCCAAGGTCTCTGAGTCTCTCCAGTGACTCGGAGGATTCACAGAAAGGGGCCCCCATGGTCAGGGCAAGGGGAGTGCCCAGGGGGACACCTCGGGAAGAAGGGGCCAGAGGGGACTCAGAGAGTAGCAGCTGGAAATCCGGACCAGCGTCCCCCCCAGAGTGCAGTAGGGGGGAGGAGTCCAAGGCATCGGGATCAGGGAGCGCGCAGGCAGAGGGAGAACGTGAGGCAGGAGTGGCCACACCCTCGTCAGGGAGCGAGGAAACGGTCATCCGGAAAGTAAAACGCGCGCGCGCGCCAAGTTCAAATGTACAGGAGGGCGGCAAGGTGGGCAGCCCGGGTAGGGAGCCAGGTCCTAAAGCCCACCGAAGAGAGGGGGAGGAGTCAGAGGGGTCAAGCTCTGCGTCGGAAGAGTCCAGGAGGAATGAGACCCCGGGGGGTAGTAAGACCCAGAGGAAGAGAGAGAGAAGGAAGAGGTGGAGTAAGATTAGAGTCTTAAACTGGTGCACAGGGGGTGGAGATCCAGACAGAGCTTCGCCGGTCTAAAGTCCAGACGTAGGGCTGGGACGCTGAGACTTGTAAATGGAGACTATTCTTCAATAAAGACTTTGATACTGTACTATCGGCTAGCGTTGGTCCTTGGTGAGCTGGGACCCGGAGCCAGCCCTGACACATATTACAACCTATGTTGTTAACAGAGGACTTCAATTGACAGGTATTATAGTGTCAAAATGTTGTTGTCAAACTATTAGCGACATGATTAGTAACGATCCTCTTTCTAGTAGCCACCTCAGGATGTCGAGCATGGGGTATTGCCATACTCCTAACATACTGCTAACCCAGCTGCAGATTTGTATTTTTACAAATCTACTAACAAAGTCAATAGCTAGAACCTCCTTTGGGAAGAGACCAAATTTTTGGCAGTATGAAACCTTTTTGTCCCCCATCCAAAAGCATTCAGTTGCCCCTGGGAAGTTACCTGAATGACTTTCTGAGTCTGGATATCAAGGATCATTATTCTATTCCACTTTGGCTGTGTTACATAAATATATTTGTCTCTGACATTGACAGCGGAAGCCCAGAGGCAGGACTGAATGGCTTCACCTTCAACTCTAGGACAGATTTCTGCCTGAAATAAAATAATGAAAGCAGGTTTAATAAGTTTAGGTTCAGTGCTGTGATCCAGGCAGTCTGCTATATACGGCCACAGAGGAAAACGATAGAAGGTAAAACAATGAGACCTTGAAGGTATGGCTTGTGCTGAGAGTAATAGATCTAACCTGTGGTATTGAGCTAGTTCTCTGGCAAACCTTTTGGGGGACCTGTCTTTTGGTCATTTGATGGGGCTGAGACCAAATTGAAGAGACCTCTAAAGAGGGAGGTGGAGGTGGTAGTGCTTAAGTGGAATTTTCATTGGCTGAGATTTCTACTTTATTAAATGTGAGGGGGTCTCTCTTGCATTTCAACATTTATAAAGGCCATGTGTGTGCTTGCAGTGGTACCAGATTCTGTCTACACAGGATCCCGCATTGCAGGACTCCTTGGAATGCCCACACAATGTCATATAGTCACACACATGTTCCAGGAAACACTGTTGCAATGGAAGCCTGTGCACAGAGAGCCTCACATCACTGCAAGAGCACATGGAGCATTTTTTTAAAAAAAGGTTTTAAGTGCATTCTTCAGCTATTAAATTAGTAAAGTAAGAACAACTCCCTGCCCCACAAAACATCTTCAAATTTTTCACAGTAGAAATTTGTTCCCCAGTTTGCTGTGGGAAGAATGGACATGCAAAACTGAGGTGCAAAGCCAGCTCTATTTTAAGCCAGGCATAGGCAATCTCGGCCCTCCAGATGTTTTGAGACTAAAATTCCCACCATCCCTGACCACTGGTCCTGCTAGCTAGGGATAATGGGAGTTCCAAAACATCTGGGGGGCCGAGTTTGCCTACGCCTGTTTTAAGCCATCACAGACTGAAATTTATATTCAAACAATAATATAGCCATTGAATATTTGGGAGAGCCATATCTGAGTTATGGAACTTGTGGTTCACAATACAGGGCCCTAAGTTAGCTAAGGTAGAGTCTACCCTGAGGTAAACCATATGTTTCGGCAACAGGAGCTTCTTGATAAATTTCTCAACCTTCAGTTCAATAGAACTTGGGTGGCCAGGAAAATGTGCTCCTCACATTGTGGTTTATTCAGATGAAGGTCTGTGAAACTCCAGTTCTAAACTTTATGAATTTGGCATAATTACATGAATTATGGTAGGGATTCACCTCACAAGTCTCACCAGTGGAAGCCCTGTGCAATGATTTCCCATTCTGTGATGGGGCTCCCCCCCCATTCCCTCTGCAGTCCTAAAATTGCCTCAGCAGGTTGAGAGAGCCCCCAGCACATAGGGGAGATGAAGGGGTTGTTCTACCCAGCACGCTGAAAGGCTTGTGCTGATGGTATGGTCAACATAGCACAACACTGAATTCCTCTTTACATGTACAATATATAAATTTCGCAATTTTGCCACAGCAGTCAGTGAGATAAATAATGTAGTTTTTAACAGAATCTGAACTGCGGCAGAAAAGCAGCGCTGCCTGCGATAAATACAGGGTGGAAAGGAATACAAGGACTTCTTACATCCCTGATGCCGGACCAAGATTAATTACCCCAAACTTACATAACTTGAGAAAACTTTCTCATTTGGTTTGATGTGCCTCTGGATCTCACAGTCAGTTGGCTGAATTATTGTGATTCCATCGTCAGAAAAGACATAGAACATGTTTCCCACACTGAGCCCTTGAAGAGAAAACAAAAAAGCAAGGGAAAAAACATGTCATAATTTCCTGTCTAAAAACAAAAAAAAAGTAGGCTAAACCTCAAAAATAAAAATTACTATACAAAACGAAACCAAAAACCCCCTAGAGATTTGGATGCTTTTGGTGCATTCACAAAATTAAAGTTCATGTCACAAGTAGGGCTTCAAGGTGTGAGGAAAGAGGTACAGATAAGCTCAAAAATGTATTGCCTTGGTGGTAACAGTTACAAATGTAAGACAGTATCTTGGGATCATGTGTTATGCAATCAAATTAATATGCAGGTTTCTTTCCTTTGCATTAGAAGCAGTTTGCTAATACTTTGGCCCTTTCCAGGTAAATGTTTCAAATGCTGGAATGCAACCATGCATTTCACACAATTTGGAATAAGGGGTGTTACTAACTTGTCGAGGGTAATACTTTTTTCCCAGTGGCCTAGAGACATTTAGGGGGTGGGGGCAAATCCTTATAGCCACCAAAGCAAAAACATTTTTGAAATTTTGCAAACTGTAATTCACAAATGTGGAATCTTTTAGCATTGCAATAGCACTCATCTATCAAAACTGGGGCATTCCAGAAGCTTTAGGGGGGGAAATAGCCTGTCAATGAGTTTCTAGTAAAAGAATTGTATTCTACATTTCTGCTTAATCAGAAATGTCCTGAAACGTTGCTAGTATACTTCATTTTCCATTACATGCAAATGCAGTAATGAATACCTTTCAATCACTCTCATCAGAAATCCTTTCACTACACATGTATATATATATTCTACAGATACGGTATTGTAATGGCTTCTGTCATCCCAAATAAAGTTGATAGTGTACTTATCTGCCAAACTTCCATAGTTTTACTTCTGTAAACTGTTTTGTACAGAAAATGAAAGCTCAATTTGTCAAAAAAGTTACCTTTGGTGGATGATTGTTGTTTTTAAGCTAATAAACTGTGTATCCTGTTCAGACTTGAAAAGTTACTGGATGACATTAAATGCTTCCAAGATTGGAAATCAAGGAATCACAAAGTGCACAATTCAGCCAAAGTGTAACCATTTTCCATTTCCATTTATTTAAAGGGAAATAATTAAGCACATGAGAGAACTCTCACTGAAATTGGCTCGATTTAGAAATGCCTAACTTTGGCGAGATTGTGCACTGACAATTTAATAATGAAAATATTGCTTATTTAAAAAATAGGTAACAACCATGCAATATTTGCTTTTTGTTGCTGTTAAATTGATGCAATTCATCATGCTTTTCAGTACATCTGCTCCTGGAGTCACAGATCTTGCAAACAAGTATGCAATAGAAAATGAGTATTTGCAAGATTGAGTCCTCTGGTGTATATTCCATAGCGTCAAAGCACAATGACACTTGCACATTATATAGCTTTTATTATATCCGTTTGGTGTGCTGAGAATTTGATATATGAAGTTTAGCCTTTGAATTATACCACAGAAATACCCCAGTTAAGGCATCAAAGTGGATCTAGGATCAATGATCCTTAAATGTGATGCTGCAGTGAGGGATCATGCATTTTCTGAACACACGGCTAGCAAATTCCTATGTTATCATCACTGCTGAAGAACTAAAATACCTCAGGCATATCTTAGGCTGACATTTTCAACAAATGTGGACCAAAATCCTTTTCTTGCCGCATGCACACAGTTCCTCTTCATTTCAATGAGGACTGAATACACACATTAGAAAGCAGGATTTGGCCCTTGATGCAATGAGTGCACATTTCTGCAGATGTTTAAAGTTGGGACAGTTTAAAACAAATGATAACAATCATGCATTAACTTATGGTAAGTGTGAACTGTGCCTATATTCAGATTCATGCACATTAACCACCCTGCTCTTTATGATCGTTTGATAAAATGCATGTTCACATTTCAGCTTTCATTTGCCCTGCCGTTAAAGCAGATATTTATGGTAATGCTATGACTCAATTTCATGTTGCTGAAGCATTAGTGGTTTATTATCATAGCCTTGATGAATTTTCCATGAGGAAAATGCAGTAGTCCATGTTCTAGCCTTCATTAGAACCAGCATTGCATTACTCAAGCTTTCTAAGCCTATGTACACCCTGCCCCAAGTAACCACATTTTAAAGAAGAGAGCCCTTAAAGATAAGAAGTTTCCCTTCAGGACCAAGGAAAGAATCCAAGCAGGAAAGGTCCCTATTCCTTGCATGGAAATGCCATAGGTTTCTGGAGCAGGGACAGAGCTCCCGGTCCCTCCTATATGCCAGTTCCAAGCATGCTAGTTAAAATATCAGGCTACTAACTTTTTAGAGTTTATTTAATTTACGTAATCTATATAAGTCCACAAAAGTTCATAGCCTGAAATTTTCTATACCAGATCTTACAGTTAAACTACCTTTTCCCCATTTATGGCACACTTCTCTTGAATGGGCACACAAGCCTAGAACAACAGAAACAACCACTCTAGTATTCTGTGAAAAAACTGTATTTTGATGTTAGAGCTAAATCCTGCTTCTCTGACTCCAAGGAAAGATTTGATTGATGCAGGATATCATGTTCATGTAAGGTGTGTTCCAGTGCCCTTTCAGCATTGCAGAGACTTTTTCTAGGAAGAAGAAATAACCCAGTAATCCTATGATACTAAAGGTAGTTAATTGGACGGAGTCAGCACAGGCCAATTATTTCATCCATTTGTGGAACGTTGAGTTCATCTCAGCTGCGATAGATGCCCAATCAGTGAACCACTAGGACATGCCATCTCATGATCAACATGGCAAAATAAGTTAAACAACCATTTGTTTAACTGTCCCTGACCAGCTTTTGCACATGCAAATTAATATCGTAGGTATTCACTTGATGTGAAACTATGGAAAAATTCTATTATTTCCTACTGCCCAGCAAATATTTACACTGGCAATTCATTGTACAATTTCCTGTAGACATATCTCAATACTTAGGGCTCCTGCGAGAACTTAAGAGAGTCTTTTTGCAGAATCATCCCACAGTGCTGCAGTAATGCTCGGAAGGCTAGAATCATGGGGGGGGTGGGGGTGGCAACTGTCACCTTTCCTTCCTGGTTGGGTAGGAAGAACACTTGGCAATTGGCTCCATCATGTGGTCCAGCTTTTTAATATATCGTCATGGTGACATGAGATAAGACCAAGGAAAACACATCTTGCTCTGCTGTGGTGATATACGAATCAGACCTCAATAAGTAAATCCATGAAGGTTTTAAGGATTATTTTAACCTGCGTAGAGACTAGAACTGTAGGATTCACTATAAATCTGATCGAGCTGAATAAACAATTGTCACTGGAGTAAGCAGTGTTCTACATGGTTGAAGGGAAGGAGAGCAACAGCTTTTCTGATATTTATTTAGCAAAAAATATGGAGCTGAAATATGTGGCCTAGAAAATAAACATCTGTTCAAGTGATGTAGATGAACAAAGAACAGCAGGATTTGTTGGTGTAAATTAGAGTACTTACATTCCATTTAAAGTATAGCAAATTGTGACTTTCATTCTGGTGTTTCTGCTGATAATTACTTAAGAATCTGTTTTCAAATGTTGTTAACTTTCTGAATGCCTATTCAGAAAATCTTTATCATAGAAACTTAAGAGTCTTTTAGAAAAGTTGCATCAGTAATATTCTACCAGTTATTTGTTGGGTTTGCCTGCGTGCTAAGCTGAGACCTGCTGACATTGCTAAAGTTAGTGGCAAATCAGTGGAGAATGGTCCATTATGGAATTATTAAAGCAGACAAGCACATTATCACTACAACAAGACAATTTTACTGCAGTACCTTCCTCTCGCCACAGTATGTTTGCAACTGCAGCATCAGAGAAATGGGAGAGCCAGAAAATGATCAAGAAAAGGAAAAAAAAAAACATTGTCAAAATTTCATTGCAGCAATTAAAGGAATTTAACATTCTGGTTTTTTAAAATTGTTTTTCCTCTGATAGCTTTACAGTATTAATTCAGACACATGATGTCACTTGAGTAAAGACATGACAAAATAAACTTCACCAAATTCAGTTTTTCTGTTGAAGCCTCTATTGCCCCTCCCCCACAGCAAACATTAAAGTTTTTATAGAGAGAAAATTCTCATTAAATTAAATATTTTTGATTTTTGCCTAAGTAAAGATTACAAAACATGTCTCTTCATGAGCAGACAGTTCTCCTCTTTCCACAATAATGGCCTTTTATCTTGTAGAATCACACAGAAGCTGTAACCACATGAAAGCTTGCTGTAAATGCAATGCATTTTCTAACAGATAATTACAGAAATCATAATGCTAAGCAGACTTTCTTTTCATTAATATTCATTAATGAGCATTTTGATGTTCAAAGTTTTATTTAATTAATTTATTTTTACAGCCCTCTCTTGGCAAAAACAGCCTTGCTATGGAGATTACTATTATTCTTTTCCCTAATATTTATTTACATTTCTTACTTGTGGAACAAATGCCTGGGGCTGATCTTCCATTGTGCGTTGGTGACTGAAGGCACATTTGTTAGGGAGCTGTAGTCAATCCCAGTTGCCTAGGGGTTGTTGTTTTGTGATTATATGCCCATTTGAAAATACATGTTTTTAAATGCAATATCTTGTTGGCGTATCTTAGAAATGTAATGTGTAAAGCTGGCAGTACACGGTGCTATGCAATGGTTGCCATGATGCTACAAAGGATTGTGAGACCAATCTTACGTTGCATTTTGAAAACAATAGTCAAATAGCTTCAAATATTTTTCTTTTGCAGCAGTGCCTTGTTAGCTCTAGGCATCAAGAAAATGAGAGATACAAATTGACTGCAATTTTAATTAGCATGGCAAGAAATGTAATTCTATGACTGTCAATGAAAAATCTTGCATTCTTCCCTGCTATGCAAGCTGAACCTTGTATCATGTTGCACATATTTCTTCAAATTAGGAGACATCCTGCAGATATTTTATAAGCAAGACTTCCATGAGGTTTCATTAGTGGTATGGGTCTGATTTGTGAGCACTTTTAACTCCAAAATAGGAGCAAAAGAGTACCCCTAAACTCTAGGCCATAACATAGCCCAGCAGATGCCATCAGAATAAGGCCAGAGCATGGTGGCCTTGGATAATACTGTGACCCCACAGGTATGGGTTTGGCTGCCCCAGCATCAATGATCTCTTGGAGGACATCATGGGGATATAAAGATAATCACAGCAAGCTTGAAGGTTTCTAATCCCTGGTGTGTTCTAGATTGTGTCATCAGGAGCATAACAGGGTCTAGAGATTTATCCATAGCCTATAATGCTCATGATTGGGACATGGGTGGTGCTGTGGGTAAAACCTCAGTGCCTAGGACTTGCCAATCACATGGTCGGCGGTTCGAATCCCCGTGGCGGGGTGAGCTCCCGTCTTTCAGTCCCAGCTCCTGCCCACCTTGCAGTTCCAAAGCACCCCTAAGTGCAAGTAGATAAATAGGTTCCGCTTTAAAAGCGGGAAGGTAAACAGCGTTTCCGTGCGCTGCGCTGGTGCTGGCTCACCAGAGCAGCGATGTCACGCTGGCCACGTGACCCAGAAGTGTCTCCAGACAGCTCTGGCCCCTGGCCTCTTAAGTGAGATGGGCGCACAACCCTAGAGTCGGACACGACTGGCCCGTACGGGCAGGGGTACCTTTTTATAATGCTCATGACCTGGATGGAACCATCTGCATTATCCCCAGCCTTGAATGATTTACTAGAAGAGGACATATGGCAGAAAGTGTTCCAGACAAGCTAAAAGAGGCAGAGTCTGTAGGAAAACCTTTAGGTGCCAATGCACTCTTGCTGCTGTTACACTGTGCTGGATGTTTGCTGAACTGATTGGGGGGTGGGGGTTAGGCTTAATTCCAAACCATAGAGAAATCTACCCATCACTAAATTTCTCATGTTCCATCTTTGCTTCAGACTCATTATATATTAAAGCAGACTACTAAGGAACAATGTGGAAGTTCTTAACCAGAGTTTGTTAGTTTTAAATAACAACAGCGAATGGAACCACAAAGTCCCTTAGAATTGTGTAATTAATTAACTATTGTTGGTGATAAATGGGAAGCAGACAGCTACTTTGAAATTAGGCTTGATCATGTGAATCTTTACTCAGGCAAAACCCAGTTTGGTACCATTCAATTAAGTCCGCAGTTTTAAAATCTCAAACCATAACCTTAGATATAGTAAAGAGCTTAGAAAGTGTGTGTAAAAGTTAAACCTACGAGTTTTTCTAGCTGAATCTTCAATGAAGAGAGACGAAATATCCTCATCTACTCCCACTTCATTTTTAGCAATGCAAGTATAGGCACCTGTGTCTTCATATCGAACACTACTGATGTGAAGTTCGCTTCCATTTGCTGCAACAAAAAAGATCCACAAAAGCTATAAATTGTAACAAGCTCTGGAAAGTGAGGTTTTTAGGCTGCAGTCTTAAACGCAGTTACTTGACAGAGAGTTCCAGTGAAATCAAATAGGCTCAGAGGGTTTTATCCAACAAAGTAATTCTGTTAGCGCAAGGACTTTTTGCTTTCCTCGCACACCTGCCCATCTGTTCTGGAGGACTGGGAAGAGAGAGAGAGAAGAGGAAAGGAAGTTCTATAGTGCAGGAGGAAGTCCTTGTGTTAACAGTAACAGGGCAACTATGTTGGATACAACACAGGGTTTAGCCTTACAATTATGCTTTTGAACTCATTGTTCCAGAATTGAGATTGCTTACAGTTGAAGAAGTCCAGAAATACTGAGGATGAATGATTGGTTACCATGACATTGGAAAGTCACAAAAGTTTACTTATCTTTCTAAGAATAAGAGAATGACAGCAGACAATACATCATCAGATGGATAAATCTTTGAACTTCTGATAATATTTTCATTTCTTGTATTTATTCACATATTTCTAGGGTATATTTTAAAGCAAAGCCTTCACAAAGCAGCAAAACCACCCATAAAATACAATGCCACATTTCGGTAACGCCAGCCACTTAAAACAACAGTCTAAAACAGTTCACCGGCCAGTAACTTAACATTAAAAATGAAGTAAAACCACATAAAATCATTTCCATTCAGCAGCATTGTAAAATTCTTTGAAAAACATGTGGCCTTCCAGAGTCTGTTTAAAAGCCTGTACATGAATTTTGGGATATTAATTTTGATTATAGCTTTTTTTACAGGCAGTTTGACACTATGAATATAAGATACTAAAAGTGGCAATTATACAGGAATTGAGAAATTTACTGTAAACTGATGAAAAGAATTGAGAGCTGCTTTAGGGCACATTCCGTCAGCCAGCATTTGGCTCATGGAGGGGCTTTCTGAGCGGTGTACATACTGCATAAAGGTGAGAGGCCCACTAGTAGGGTGGTACTTGTACTGCCAGAGCACACACACACCCAAAATGCCTGCAGAGGACTCCCCAGAAGTAGCTGTTCTGCTATAGGTGAAGGTTGGAACAGGGTGTTCCAGGAGCACATCCTGGGGTTGTTGCGGCAGTCAAGGATCTACAGGATTCTAGAGCCCCTCATTTCCCCAACACACCCTTGATGGAACAAAAAACTGTCCCACCCTGCTATCCAACAGGGCTTGGGATGTGGTGGTTTCTGTTTCATGGAGTCTCCACACACCCCCATGTGCAACAGGCCTGCTCTGTTAATTCCAGTAACACAGAAAATAATGCTCTGTTCATTCCAATAATATGCATATGAAAAGGGATAGTGTACTGGAGGAATCCAGCGTTGTGCTTTGTCAACACAGACATTTCAGCTTGTCAGACAGGATTCCCCCTCTCCTTACTTCTCACACAGGAGGTATGTGGGATGCATGAGGTGGGGAAAGGGGAGAAAGTCCCATAGTGCCCCAGCAAAATCCTTTGCATAGGGCATCCACCATTGAGGCTCATTTGGTGAATCACGGAGCCAATTATTTTTCATCCCATTTGGTGCATCACAGGGCCAATTATTTTTCATCTCAACCAATACAGCAGCACTTGATCCAGATTTTACCTAAGAAACTGTAGAAAGTATTGACTGATGTTGATTTTGCAAAGAGAAAAAGCAAAAATTCGGTTTCATTTGACGTCAGATAAAGCAAACTTTTCTTACCCTTACCTAATAGCATCAGTTGCTTAGACAATTTGGGCATGATACCAATGCCGTTCTTTAGCCAGGAGATTTTGGGATTTGGGATCCCCTCAGCATGACACTTCAGGCTGGCTGATACCCCAGGTTCTTGTGCCTGGGTTTCAGGATACACACGAATCACTGGTGGCACTGTGGAGAGAGAAAAAACAAAACAATGGGTGGCTTTAAACTAAGCTGTTAGGTGTCAGCTCTTACTCATCAACAACTTACAACACGGTATTGTTGTGGCAGCTAGGGATATAGAGTACTCAAACATTATGGATCCAAACCATACATTATGTGCAATTTCATGTTTCTTTCTCGTGTGTGTGTGTTTTAAGGGGCTGTAAACTTTTCCTTTCCTATCACTTATCTGCTCAAGACTGTACTCCAAGTACCTTTCTGCAACGCTGGGAAACTATGTGGTAAGCCTGTATCTTTTCCCTGCAGAAAGAAAAGCACCTTTTGGGTGACTGATTTTGAGTTGACAGCTGGCAGAATGAGAAAGAGTTGGCAACCTTCCAGTGGCACTCTTCCGCTTTGGATTGTGTACTCTAAAGTTCACACACACACACACACACACACACACCACATTACACTGCTGCTGAAAGAGTTGCACTGACTACCAATAAGCTACTGTGCTAGGTTTGAAATGCTGGTATTGGTGTGATGGACTATGCGGAGTTAGCCAAACTGACTGTTAAGATCCGGAACCAGGGCGACCAGAAATTCCAAAGAGAATGGAGTAAATATATTGAGTACTTGAAAGATAATTGCAAAAATGTGAAGACACTAGCAGGACTGAAATAAATCTTGTAACATAATGTAAAAATAGTATCTGACCATGGACAAAAATGGACTTGATATATATATTGAAGGACAGAAACTGGCAGTTAAAATGCGCATACAATTTATTAGAAATTGGAAAACCAGCTGAAGGGAAGGAGGGAAGTCACGAGCTCAGCAGAGCAAATGTATTTGATATGTATCTGAAAGGCTGTTATATTTTGTGTTTTTTTTAAAAAAGAAAAACAACAAAAATTATTTACAAAACAATAATAATGAAATGCTGGTACTGGTGTGTAAACCCTAGACAGGTTGGGACCAGGATACCCAAAGGACTGTGTCATACCCAACCAATCACTGCATTCTGTGGGAGAAAGTATCCTGGAGATGTCATCCTACCAAGAGGCCCATTCTGAATGCTGTCAAGGTCTTTAGTGTGGCAGCCCCTATCCTTTAGCACTCCCTCCCATTATATATCAGATCTCTATTCTCTTTGCCTCTTGCTGTGTCTTCTAAATGGAGATCTTCATCCCAGTTCATACCTGTATTGGATTTGAATGATTTTATGTACATACTATTGCGGTTTAAATTGTTTATATGTATTTCAAGAAATGTTTTTTTATATATGCATTTGTTTTAAGTGTGTAAGTGTGTGTGTGTGTGTGTGTGTGTGTGTGTGTGTGTGTAAAACACTTTGAGGTTTGTAATGGGAAGCAGTTCACTAAATGAAATAAATAAATAAATAAATAAATAAATAAATAAATAAATAACACACAATTTACTAAAAGAAACACTGGTCTTTACTGAATTCTAACATGAGAGATTAATAAGTGATTCTTGGGAAGCGGGTTGTGCTGCAAATTTGACTCTAATCTAATTGTTTATTTACTCCAAGGGCTTTTAAAAATAACCAACGCACGCATTAGAAACTGCTTAATTTTGCCATAAACAGCTCAATCCTACATGGGTGTCAACAACTCAACATTTTAGTAGTCCAGCCTGTAAAACTATCTTTGGTTTAGTGCTGAGATGAAATGGGCAAAATTAGAATTTCAGATTTACACCATCCCAGATGGGATGTACCGTGCTGGTGGTATTTGAAGAGGTGAATTCTGTGCTTGTGGTGTGTACTAATGCTGAACTTAAACATACCCTCTGTCTTTCCCCACTGTTTTTTTCAGGTGGCAAAATTGCTGGTGGAGGGGGGCATTTTATGATTTTATATTTTTATTTATACCTTATCTTTTCCCTGACAGGACTCAAGGCAAGACATTTCAGAGGTTTGGGCAGACAAAATATGGGAAGCTCTCATGAAAACTTAGGATCGGTGGTGAATGCAATCCCAGCACTGATGTGAACCTTTAAAAAAATGCACAATTTTCTTGAGAGAGCAAGGAGCAACACCCTCATTCTTCATTTTAAAGGCAGGTGATGAAGTGGAATTGGCATGAAGACACGTTAGAATGAGGGCAGTATTCTGTGTCCTCTCCCTGGTGTCTTCTCAGTAAAAATAAATAAAACTGTAAACACCAGCAACAGGGAGCAATTTGGGCTGAATCTTCTCTGTCATAAAATACAAATTAACACCATTAACATCAGTGAGAGTTATATCTATCCTGAAGGAGCATGTTGAAGACATTGCTTTCCTGTCTGAAGGGCATTTCTGAGATGATCACAGTTTGAGCATTTCTGCCACCGGAATAGATGCAATAAAAAGTGCTGTTTGAATTCACTTGTCTCTAAAGGATAGATAGAATAAGGCCCCATTTGAGGAAAATACACATTTATCAAATAGCTAGTTTGATATGCAGCTGTATATAGCAGCATTTTGTATTGAAAAAGTAAACTTCACCACTGTTGAAAGCTACCTTGATTTTACTTCTTCTCAGCACCATGATGTGTTTCAGTGAATTTAGGGTAATTTCCTTACGCTGACTTCCTTCCCCTCAGCCAAGTTAGTTTAGTCACATTGTTATGATGTCACTCACATTTATGTTTGCCATATGTTTTGTATAGGAAAGGTTTTCCCCCTATAGCATTGTAAAATGGAGGGGTGGGTTCTTATGTAACTGTACGTATGGATTTTTGAAAATTGCATTTTTGATATTGTATGCTGCAAAAAAAAAAAAATGGTGGTGATGATACTGAGAATGCTCTCTTATCTATGGGCCCCAACCAGCCTCATATATCCAATTTAAAATGGTATTCTGAAATAGTTTTGGTTGGTGTTTAAACAGGAACTGAAGAAAGAAGGGGCTGATTCCTACATTCACTCAGTAGTGTGTGACCCAAATAAGCAAAATCAGTAACAGAGTGGTGTGAAAGTGTATCTTGGCAGCTCTAGTGGAAAAATAATACAGACACTATAATTAGACTGCACATTAGAACCAAATCTTATATAATTTCCAAGATTCAAAAATACTTATTTCTTGTTTACAATCAGCATGCATCAAATCTTTGTGAAATTCATCTTTAGCCATGAATTTGTCATTTGCGAGTGGAGGAATCCATGAAAAACTCTTATCATTCATTCCCCCCATTATTTCATCTTGGCACTAATCTGCACACATGGTGAGAGCCCTCCAATCTTCCGAGGTTGCATTTTAAACTGGCATTTTTTGCAAGAACTTGACTAGACATTTTTAAAGTTTATCACAGAGGGGCCATATTCACCAAACTGAGCTAGCTCAGTTCATAATATTGCCACAGTGAAGGTACTTTCAAGAGGTTGATGTCAGCTGACAAACTTTTGATGCCAGCACAATGTGTGATTTGTTGTTGTTGTTGTTGTTGTTGTTGTTGTTGTTGTTGTTGTTGTTGCGTGGTAACTCAGTTTGGAACACCAAAACCCAGAATTAAAACTTGCTAGGAACCCTTCTAATTAATATGTCTCTAGTGCTATTTTCAGAAAGGAAGAACATCTAGCAATTATATTCATCCACAATATCCCTTGAGCTATTTCCTTCCGGTGACTATCCACAGAAAGATTCCATTATCTTGCACCTACATACCGATCCCTAAAACAGTTTTCAAGTCACCAGTTCTGGTGAATACTGTAAACGATATCAGAAAGGGAAGCATGGTTTCAAGTCTTTTTGTTTACAAAGATGTAAAAAAAGGCAGCTCAGGTGTAACTTGAACTGAAGAGACTGGAGGCAATTGTGGAGAGAGAAGATAGGAACTGACCTTGCTTCCATTTTAAATCAGGCATTTGGTTTTATCTTATTTTATCCATAAAACCATCAAGGCACACTGTGCTGTTAGGATATTTTCTGCCATTCATTACAATAAGCTTCACATACCATAAGAGTCTCTAACCAGGCTGACAGTATGCTTTCTGACTTTGCCAAGCCTACTAATCATGAACTGTCTGGAAGAATGCATGCCAGATTTGTTAAGAGTCTCTCTCTGAAGGAAAGAGATTTGTGTACTGAGGCTGCTACAAAAGCCAACTTTCTCTTAGTAAATTAACAAGAATGAAAAGTCCAAAGTATTAATAGCACTATACTCCTGAGCAATTCTCATTACAGCCATGGGCAAACTAATTTTAGCACGCATTACATCATATCTTTAAATAGGCATGAGAGTAGCATCCTCATTTCATATAACCTGTTTTCAAAGGATATCTATAAAAGGAAATAGGCACACTCACTGAGGGTTTTGTTAACATGGGCAGATTGATGATATTTAAACAAATCTGTTAATTACCTAATTTCTTTGTCCCTTGAATCTAGGGTAGAACAATGCAAAATTATGTGCAGATGGTAACATACTGAAGTCATATTGCATCTGAGGAAAAAAGCAGGTTGGCTCATTAGGAAAAAATAACAATCAAATTCATAGGAGGTTATGATTCATAGGCAGTTTTGTCT
This sequence comes from Podarcis tiliguerta, assembly GCF_965153285.1. Classification (NCBI taxonomy): domain Eukaryota; kingdom Metazoa; phylum Chordata; class Lepidosauria; order Squamata; family Lacertidae; genus Podarcis; species Podarcis tiliguerta. The sequence continues at coordinate 67,131,699 of NC_139535.1, read as the reverse complement.
GTATGAAAAGCAAGTAGATGAATGCTGGGCTGTTTTTCTTAAACACTTCTGGTACGAATGCCCATCAATTGTGCTAACCTGACTTTCTTGACTGACTTTCTTTATAGCCTGATTCATCACCAGCCATTTAAGCAAAGAATGTGGCTTGATCCTTGCAAGTGCTTGATAGCATAATGGCAAGAGTATTTCTTTCATTAGTGAATAATGCTAATTAAAGCTAATCAACACAAGCAGAACAAAGATGAAGCTCTATAACTTAAACAAGCAGTGCTCGAAATGAGCAAAGCAAAAGACCCATTTTTTTTTAAAAAAGTGAGAGTTTAAAACACCCACCACTTTGATCCTGCTTCAGGTGTTGTTTTTGGAACGAAACTATTGTTCTCCTATGCTGAGAATTGGGCAAAGTAAATATGTCCCTGTTGGACTTCTCAGCAGAATCTTAGCTACTATATGCCTTAGATGGGATTGGGAGGCATCATTTTGAAATGGTTCCAGTTGTTTTTTGGAGTGGGGTAAGGCCCTACTCCAGAAGACTCCATTTCTGGTGGAAATGGCATGTGACACTTCAATGGCATATGGTGACCCAAAAGGATCAGCTTTGTTTCCTCATTATATTTATCATCTACATGGAATCACTGGGACAATTTTTGTGGGAGAGGGGGCAGTTTTGCTGGAAAGCCAGAGAGGCAGAGAAATGGTTGACCTCTGCTGGAATCCAAGGCTGTGGCTATGGGAGAAGCAAGACCCTTTTGGGGTGTTAATGCTGTGGACCCCTCTACTGCAAGCTCAGGTTGTATATATGTGTAAATAAAGCATATATCATAAAGACACCACCATCTCTGCTGTGCCTCATTCCCAAAAGCAAACAAGAACCCCGTGTAAGCACCTAGAACCCCTGGAATCTGGCACCGTTTGGAGTGGCGTGCAACAATATTATATATCACATATTATTATGATTTCTTACCCCCCCCCTTCATCCTAAGCTCCCGGGGCAGGTTACAACAATTAAAACACAGTATCAGAAACGCTTTCATCTACTTCTCCCTACCTAAGTCTCAAAGCAGCTTACAATGATAAGAAATATGCAATATTTAAAATTTAAATATATAAATTCAGCCTCAGAAATTTAAAGCCTCAGAAATTTGAGATCTCAGGAATTTGAATGAATAACATCAGAATATTTTAAAACATCAGGAAAGCATTCATGATGCAAGGGCCTTTGGAAAAAAAGTGCTTTAACCGAGTATCTGAAACTCAGCAGGGATGGTGCCTGCCTGACTTGCAGTAGGAGGGAGTTCCGCAGAGATGGCTCCACAACACAGAAGACATGACTTCTAATACTAATAGTGCTCCCCAGGCCTTTTTTCCATAGGGAACTCACTGGAACTCAGTTTCAGCATCTCTCAGGTAGGTGCTGTTGCCATTCAGTGAGAAAGAGGGAGGCGTTTATGGTGAATTCCAAACCTCTTTTTCCAGAAAAATAGCACTGGTGCTTCCCCAGGTGATCTCAGTGATCAACTTGGAATGTACAGGGTAAGATGGCCCTTAGGCTGCTGCTCTTGCTTCACCTGTTCCTCAATAACGTAAGACCTGGCCACAGTAATTCATACAGCTTAGTAACATGCAGGTTGGATTATTGTAGTATGTTCAACATGGAGTTGCCTTGAAGGTGACATTGGTCGGGTTGCCATATTTCAAACAGTGAAAATCCGGACAGAAAAGTTGTTGAGCTAGACATTGGGAAACTTTAAAATGTAGCTGCAAGGCTCATGCTCGTGGGTGCTTGGCCACGGGGTCGTATGTCACCCATTCTACTACAACTGCACTAGTTGCCAATGTGTTTCCCAGCACAAGCCATAGTGCTGGTGGCTATCTTTAAAACCTTAAATGGCTTTGCTCTAAAATACTCAAGGAACCACTTCCTCCTGCAACAGCCTGCCTAATCTCTATGTTCTGGTTTTTGTGTTCTCCTTCCTGCAACCAGCATTATGTAAGACCTTATCCTGGGAGGTTTATTTGGCCTCCTCCCTCACTGCTTTCCATCGATTGGTGAAAACATTTCTGTTCCAGCTAGTTTCTGGCTGGCAGGTGGTGTATTATACAGTGCACTCTGTTCGGGAGGTTTGTATGCTATGCCTGTTTTAATTTTTTATATTGGCTTGTTTTATATTGTTCTTTTATTATGGGAATCAATAGTTAGCATCTGGACAGCATACTGTATTTTAACCGTCAGCTGCTCTTAGCAGTGCAAAAGCATTCGAAGGGTGAGGTACACATTTCTAAATAAATAATCCATATTTCCTTTATCAACATCCATGCTCCAGTCTAGAGTCAGAAAACTCTCTCTCTCTCTCTCTCTCTCTCTCTCTCTCTCTCTCTCTCTCTCTTTCTATCACACACACACACACACACACACACACAGAGCTTCTTTTATGCTGAAGGGATTATTCATTCACTTCACTAGAGCAGAAAATGTCCCTCTTGGTCATCTTACTTTCTCTTCAGTTGAAACGAATGAAGATGTCTCTTCATGCAATAACTTCTTCACTGCCACCATCATCATTAATGTGCTGATAGAAGTGGTTAGGCTGTGAACAGGGGCTAAGGCTGCAATTCAGGTAAATTCATTTACCTGAGAGCAAGCCCTATGGAACTCAATGAGACTTCCTTCTGAGTAGGCATGTCAAATTTAAACAACAATCATAATTCCCTCTCCATCTTCCCACACAGTGATTTACAAAGTGAACCTTAAAAGCTTTGCAAAGTAGTCGTTGTTGTTAGACCTCTATCATTTATTAATTTAACATGCTTTTTTAAAAGAAAGAATGAACGAAACACTTTCCTAAGGCAACTCACAGCATTAAAATAGCGTAACAGCAACACACCAATTAAATATGTTTGTGGCTGCAACAGTATAGCTATATACAAAAGCACCATAAAACACACTTGTAAAAAGCCTTATGGGTTGTTTTGAAATTAAGTTCTCAATGGGCATCTAAAGACAGGAAAAGGGGAGGCTTGATGAGTCTCCCTGGGTAGAGAGTTCTATAGCTGTGCAGATACCATTGAAGGTTGTCTTCTTGGGATCTGCCTGTTCAGTTCTAGCTAGTGATGGGCTGGAGAATAGGGCTGCAGAAGGCTTGGATAGGTTTCTATAGGTGCATGCTTTCAAGGTGGTTGTTCCAGTGGCAAAAGTAACAAAGACTTCAGTGCCATATGATCAAGACTTGTCAACTGGAATTAATAAAGGCTGAGGTATCGCCTTATTTCTCTGAGGATCCCAAAGAAGTATGGAACAAAGCTTTCCCATGTTTCAGCAGCAGCCCTGAATGCACACATTTATCCTGTGGAAGGATTGTCACTAGTCACCTGCAGTACTGAATCAAAGTTCTCCATTAAAATTGCCTCAAAGTGAAATTACTATGTCACCATTTCAGAAGGATTAGTGGGCACTGCACATTAGTCTTTCACTTTCCATAGGAGCATTGGACTTCCAATACACTCCTGATTTCACCCAACCTCTTTTAAATATTTTACTTTTATTCCCTTAAATGGAGGATTCAGAGACGACATGAGGGTGATGGCAACTGCCAGTTGTGCACTGGAAGCAAGGAATGAATGTACCAATCTATCTGTGACTGAAACCAAGAATAAATGGGTGAGACATAAGTGAGGAGTTGAACTAGGGCCAAATTTTATTTAAACTAAATCTACAGAGTGGGAACCTAACTTAAGCTCAACCTTGGGTGAGTCAAGCCCTGCCCATTTCAAGGCACGTGACAAGGCATAGCTCCAAAGCCAGGGCCTCTTCCTGCCCCACCCCATCCAAGGCCCCATAACTCTGGGAAGATGTGGCAGGTGGGTCTCCAGAACAGGCTAAGGGCTTGTCCACACCTGGCCTAGGAAGCATGGGCCAGAGTGGTTTTCTGCTTGTCCTGTGCTATCTAGACACGGGTCCAAGTGGTTTTGCCTTTGCCTTACTGCTTTCCCCCCAGGAAACCTGCTCTGTGGAAAACTCGATTGCCATTTGCTCTGATTCAGCACTAAAGCATGGGTTTTCCAGGGGAAAGAAGTGGGGCAAATGGAAGTGTGGATGAAGCCTATGACCTTCACAATCCATAGCAGTGCCCAAGGGTGCTCACCTGTTGCCTTATCTAACCTTAACCTTTCCCACACCTCCTTGCCAGCAATGTAACTGACTTAACCATGAAACCACGCCTATCTATTTAACCTCTAAACATGAACACCTCCTGAATCCAGTACAGAGTAGGGGGGAAAAACCCGTTTGCCCAAATGTGCAAGCAGGCAAAAATATTCTACTCAGATTCATATGTAAAGCTCTCGGCTGAAAGAACATTGTGATGTTGCATCAATGATTTACATGGACAGATCGCTCATATGCCATTTGATTGTGATCTAAAACTGGAGGAATTTTTCTACCTTTCTGTTTTTCTTCTAAATGCCAGATTGCCACACATTACATTGTTCCAAATGGCTGTCTATTACTAGGCAGCTCTCTTGGATGATCTCTGAAATTGGATTGAGGAGCCAACCACCTTTGGTAGCCATTTTCATGGAAGACGTTACGATGATTTATGTCAACTTGTTCTACGGAGCAGCAACCAAGGAAAATGATTCCTGGCACTCAGGGGTCTTTTGGTTTGCAAACTATCCATTTTCATAGCAGATTACTGTTTTATGAGGCTCTTTATCCCCCAAAAAAGCTTTCTGTTAGAAATGATAAATGGCTTTTCTTTCTCTAAACTTGATGTATAAAATACAAAACTCTAATGTGATATGAGCACATATAAGGGGAGAAAGCATATTACCAGCATACCTACGTTTCTTTATGACCCCTATTAACTATTCACAGGCACAGAGTGCATTGAACCAGATTCATTCCATCTTCTTGAAAGAAATGTTGTGAAAGAGAGCAGAACTTAGAGAAACATTGGTAGTTTTACTTTTCACAAAATGGTGCTGTTTCAAACTATCCTGTTCAAAATGTCCCATATTTTACTTCATGCTCCTCTTTTACTCTCTTTCAACATACTGGGAAGCTCTGTGTCATGTGTCTTTCCCATACAACTTTGGTAATGTCAGAATCCCCTGCTGACATAGAAGATCCCCACACAATGCAGCTTTTCCCCACATGAGAATTTATCAGTGGTGGCTGGTGCCTATTGGTTGAATGGAAGGGTGGGAGACCAACAATAGGTGGAGCCAGAACCAAAGTGAGGCAGATCGAACTAATACTAGTTATTTCCCATCCTTCCCGCTGAGTTCTTTAAGGGGCAACATTGAGACTAAGGAGTACAAAGCCGACAGACAGTATCACCCCTCGGACTGATTGTAAGAAAGAAGACAGACAGGTGGGGACTGGCTGAGGGCAGACAGAGGTTGGTGGGGCAGTGCCCCATTTGCCCTAATGGACCAGCCTCCACAGGGACTGATCCAGTTCCTGGTAGATTTAAGGCTGACAAGGGAAGGAGTCATTTCTCTGATTCCTCCCACACAACTTGGGCTTTTTGACTTTGGGCTTCATCTCCCATGCTGCTCAGATAATGCTAGGTCCACACACTTGTTCTTACAGATTATGTATAGGTTCTAAGGGCAGATCTATGAAACTTCTGTGCCATATGCATATTCCTTAGGAAAGTGTCTGCACTATCCTAGTGTTACAGCTGCTGGATAATCTTCCTTTTGTATGGCAGATGAGTAGCTAATGGGCAAGGATAGCTGTCTGATGCTTTCTCAATGAAAATAATTCTTAAGAAATAGGTAGTGATGTCTCTAGAGAGATTTGAATGGGAGAATGATTGGAACTAAGAAGGTGAGTGACATCGCCATCTTCTTCAGTTGATATGGGAAGCTCATGTAAGGAAAGTGCAAAAAAGAACAAAATATGCTTTACAGGATGAGAGAGAAAGGGAGGGAGGTTGAGCCTCCCCCACCTGCAAAGTGTCAGTCCCCAAACTGGAAGATACATAATGAAAAATAACACACTTCTCTTCAACAATAGAAGGAATGCGAACTGGGCACCATGTTCATGTAATTGGTCACAGATGTGCTAAATGGGTGCAATATTCAGTGCGAAGTGAAAGTGCACAAACAATTGTTGTTTATCAACATAATCCTTAAGTATTTGTGGGTCACATTTTGTGGTAGGGAAAAAAGAGGTTTGCACCAGCATTTACTAAGATCTACAGACGTGCCCCACGGGGTGCCTTTGCTTTGAGATAAGGAAAAGGAATAGGCCTAAATATTTAGTTACTGTTAGCGTATTTGTGTGAACATTGGGAGCATGTATGGCAGAGCTTCTGCTTTGTATGCAGAATGTCCTAGGTCCTATTGCTGGCATCTTAAAGTAGGGCTGGAAATGTCTGAAACCCTGGAAAGCTGCTGTGGGCAGTACTGAGCGAGATGAACCAATGGCCCAATTTGTTATAATAAGGCAGCTTCTTACAATCTGAATCACTGGTCCAGGTTCTTTTGTGAAATAGGTATTATGGTATGGCTCATAATGGCAGCACCAAACTAGAGCATTATTTTCCCGAATGCTGATTCTCTATGCATTTAAAATATATTATCATATGCTATTATATTATCTGTCATTTTCTGCTAAGTTCACTTAGTTTATATATTAGTCTAATTGCATGTTCCTTGCCTTTGTTAGTATTCTGCCTTTCAGTCCAAGGAAAAGACTCAGACCTTGTCCTCGGACTGCAAAACTATGAAATGCAAGCAATCCCTGAAGAAGAACCCATGTTGAAATGCTAGCACTGCCTTCTGTAGGTCAAACAGCATTGTTTTGCTATCCCTTTTTGATCCACTGCCCCAACATCAGTTGCCGGAACATGTAATCACTGGAGTGAAAAAGAAGAGTTGTGCAATGGGAGTGAAGTACATTAAGAGCTGCAACAAGGCACTTTAGGGAGAAATCTCAAGAGGTAGCACAAGAACCTTCCACACTGCATCAGACAAATCTTTCTCACAGGCTCTGGCATCATTCTGCAGTGTTGCATAAGACTCCAACACCACTCTGTCGAAACTGATGTCCACACACTTGACATGTTTGCTAGCGCTTGGCTGTTTGGACGTATTACAAGGCAAACAAGGAAGAAGATTTGTAATGAGAAGGATGCCCTTTGAGGAGAGGATGCCTCACAGGGTTTTACAGATATATATAAAAGCAAACATGAAACTCACTTCCCTGTGCTTTCATCTACAAAGAACACATACCCCCCTCTCAACTTGTTGTATCTGAAAAGACAGGTTGGAGGAAGCCTTGGATTTGATCTACTGTCTACAATGTCCCACTCTGTGCAATCATCTTTTGAAGTTTCAAAGCCTTCTGGGGCTTGGATTCTCAGGGATGGCAACAAATCTACATTGCTGTCTGACACCAGTAACATTCCAGAATATCTGAAAAGATACAGAGGAGCAAGCTGTTTGGCTTATGTATTTATTAACATTTTAACCCTGCCCTTCCTCCCAGAGTTGCCTAAGGTGGAAAACAACGAAGAAAATACAAAAAATAAAATATACATTTTAAATGCTTCCCCCTCATCCCATCCAGCATTTATTAGAAATTATCAGCAGCAGGCCACTTGGCATCATGGAGCTGCAGCAACAGACACTCCTGGAAGAGGTATTACTGCTGCAGACCAGGAGGGGTGTGTGTTTGTTTGTGGTGCAGCAAGGTTGGGTCCACAGGGGCACACCAGCAGGAGTGCTGCATTGGCTCTATCTGTGTGCCTGCACAGCCCTGATCTTCCTGCCTCAGACTTCCTGGTAAAAGCAACAATGGCGTTCCTGCCAGGAGGTATTGCTGCTGCTGCCCTGCCTTGCTGGGCAAGCCATTCTTCGTTATCACACAAAGAACATTTTGAGAAGGGAATTCTTTTGCTCCCTGAAACATGCACAGGCCACCTAGCTGCATATATATGAATGCACACACAAAACGTAAGTATTCCCATAAGTCAAACCAATTTGTTGCACCCAGCCACAATGGATTAACCGCACACTGTTCCTTAAGCAGAGCCCATCCTGCAAGCTCATCTCTCCTTTTCTTCGGCTGGCCTAAAAACAACAACCCTGCTTCAGACTTGTGTTTCGAGCCCTGTCTGGAAGCTGCATATAGCCCTATTCATAAAACTGCAGCTAAAAATTGCCAGTGACCAAGAAAAGAAAACTTTACCCCAAGGAAACAGTTGTCGGCCCACGAGATTGATGATAACCGACAAAGGCCTGGGAAACATTCATAACTGCTATACTGATAAATTGTATTAACTATAGATCAAGGGAAGGCAGACTTCAGGACTGATGGATCTACTTTGTTTTTGAGAACGCTGTGAACCAAGCCAGGGGTAAGACACAGGGCCTTATCCAGTACTGTCTATGCAGGAGCGAAATACTCATGCAATTGATTTCACTTTCCTTTCCTGCACACCCTCAAAATCTGCTTCAGGTGATATGGGGACCTTTCAGAGCAGATTTCTGGGTATACATGGGGCTCTATGAAGTGGAGGAGATAAAAATGAAGGCCTGTTGCACAATCAGAAGGAAAGTTGCCTTTTTGCTGTTGCCATTAGGAGTCAGAAAGCCTTACGACTGAAAATCAGCCAGAGATCTCCCAATCCACTTTTCACCCATCACTGCTATAGGTTAAAAAAAATTAACAAATATTTTGTATATCTCTTCGGTTGATCTCTCTATTGCTGCTTGCTTTTCCCTTGCCGTTTCTCAATGTGTAAATTAACAATATAACAGGTTTCTTTCCCATTCTGCGGGTAGCAGTGAAAAGATGCGGTATGCTTTTGTTTTGCTGCTTTTGTGAGAACAATATTAACATTCAGCATTGCTCACAGGAACATTTCAGCGAATTGTCACATGTGCCATTTACTAACCATTCACCTGAAGAATGTGGGTCTGATACAGTTCTTCATAGCCATAGGCATGACACGTGTAATTGCCCATGTGAATAGTTGTTACCTTGGTGATGTAGAGAGAATCATCTTCTCCAAAATCCTGTAAGTAACAAAAGACAAGGGAGGGGAAAAGACCTATCATTTAGCAATTTTGTTTTAAATGCTGCAAGTGGCTATGCTAACACTTTGCGTGTTTTGACAGTTGCTCAGCTTTCAATGGGGCTTACATTTTCAACATGGTATTTTTACATACGCAGATTTGTAAGATGGAATGAATAAGAGATAACCTGCCAATACATAAATGGGAGAAACTAAAACTAACTCATCTGAAAAGCTCCCTGGTTTCTAAAAATAAAATAAAATGGGACTCTTATATAAAATGATGATAATCCAGCCTGACAATTGAATACTTGACAAATTACAAGGCAAACTGTTTTTGGGATGTGGTTTTAGTTTATGGATATGGTTAATGAAAGCACTGCCTACTAAATGAAGCTCTGAAACAGGCTTTCAATTATTTGCAAGAGCATTGTGTGTCAGTGATTTCTGCTATTGTTCAATAAACCTAGTTACGAGTTAAGAAGAAGAAAGGGCATTTCCTTTTTTGAAAATCCTTTTGATTTTTAATTGGCTAAAATGTGCTTTATTTTTTGCTTGAAAAAAGGAGAAGAACTCTGCTCTGTACTTCTAGTTCTTATGGTGTAATTTAGAATTATAATTATGTTAGAAAAGCTGAACTATCTGCTAGGTTTCAAAATGTGGCTCTGTTGGCCTTGCGTTCTGCTTATCGGTTTACTGCAAATGATGCTTCATAAGCCTATATATCGAGGAATAAACACAGGCTGCAGCTTTTCTTCTGCTTTCATTAGCATGCAGGATTTTACTGAAGTGCTGATACTTTTATACAAAACCCAAAAGTACACATTTAAAAACCATACTTAATTAAGTTAAAGAATGATTTCCCCCTCCCTTAATTAGCTTAATGTATGACACATGCTAAATAAAATCCTTTACGTGCAGAGCCTTAGTGCCTTATATACCTCCAATTATGCAATACAGCTAATAAAACATCAGGCAGAAAATAATCATGAATGCGAGGGCAAAGAGTTTAACTCTTCAGACCCAATAAAAGACTTCAGAACTCTGAAAACTGAGACATAACAGGTGGGGAACCTGCAGTCCTCCACATGCTGTTAGGCCACACCCCCCATCATCCCTTACCATTGGGCATGCTAGCTGGGGCTGATGGAGTCCAAAAATATCTGGAGGGCCAAGTAGGAAAGTGCTAAATAGGAAAGAAATCAATATGCAGATCCAGCAGTGGCGAATGAGGAGGAGGAAGGCAGTGCTGTGTTTACTGGGATGGGGCAGGGTGAGATGGCCGTGAGCTTGAGGAAGCTCTGGATTTGTAACATGTAGCTCCCTTGACCTCACACTGCCTTGCCCTGCACCATCCATGTCTGGCAAGAGGCAATAGAACCAATGTCAGAAGGTGGTTGCCCTGCCCCTTTGTGTACCACTGCCGCTAAGTATGTAGTCTGCATTTTCAAACATGAGTGGTGTGTTTCCATGGCCCAAGCCACAAGGGCACTCAGTTCTAGGTTTTAAAAAGCAAACACTGTGTGAAGATTGTGAGTTGTTAACTGTTCTCACACATGTGGTACCTCATATTCGAACCAAAGTTCAAGAGGATACGAGAGCAAGCTTCTGAGCTGCACCAGTTCCGAAAACAGACTTTGATGGAAGTACTAGTGTTATCAGACATTGTTATGCTTGAAATATTATAGTCTAGATTGAATTTAAATCAATAAAAACTAGATGGCTACTTTTATGAGATGATTTATAAAAGAGCTGAAGAAAAACAAAGCAATAAAAATCCTCTGTCATTCATGTGTTGCTTCCTAATAGACATCTCTGATTAATGTTATGAACACTTGGTTGGTGCTCTAAAATTGTCTTTTTATGGATGATCTATTTTACTCTGATGCATAGTATGAGCAAATACATTTTTCAAAGATGTAAAGTCCTATTTTATTATTTCATTCCCATATACCAAAGAGAAGCTTTTGCCTAAAGACATAATTTATGATGCTTAAACTCTATTTTTGATTCTTTGCAATTAATGCAGGCTATATATTTGCAGTGCTTATAATAAATTATGCCTGCAGAATAAATATCCTCTCTTTGATATGTGAATATTACTGGGAACTTTCTATGTGGTACAAAAAGAGAAAGGCTCATATCCAGGAGACCCCAGAAGATTAGGTGCCCACTGAAGAAATGTGTGAAGCCCTACAGAGGATTTTTGGAAGAAAACCCTCTTTTCTTCCAAAGAGCCAGTGTGGTGTAGTGGTTAAGAGCAGTAGTCTCGTAATCTGGGGAGCCAGGTTCGCGTCTCCGCTCCTCCACATGCAGCTGCTGGGTGACCTTGGGCCAGTCACACTTCTTTGAAGTCTCTCAGCCCCACTCACCTCACAGAGTGTTTGTTGTGGGGGAGGAAGGGAAAGGAGAATGTTAGCCGCTTTGAGACTCCTTAAAGGGAGTGAAAGGCGGGATATCAAATCCAAATTCTTCATCCAAACTCTTTCTTTTAGACAGCTGTGGTTCTCCTCCAAAATTCCAAAGACTGACATTTCTCCAGACATTATTAAAATACTTTTAAAAGGATGGCAGACCCTCCCTCACACCCTTATCAAATGGACACAAATTCGTTAACCAAAGGGCAGTGAAGGAATCACTCAGAATCCTTGCCTTATTGCTAATAAATTATATCACAGTTATTGACTTCTGAAGTATCATATTCAAAATGGCCCCGCTGTCCAGTGTTCACCAAGGTGTACATGCCAGGTCTACAAGGCAGCTCAGGGATCCGCCACCCAAGCCAAAGGCTGCAGAAGGTGAATCAATACTGCTGCCAACCCCCATAATGCCTCAGACTGCCTGTCTACTAAATTCTTAAATTCCCTTACCTTCCTGCTCTGAGTCCAAAGCAGACCAAGTAAGTAAATATATCAAGAGCAAAACAAAGGATCTTGCAGTGGGTGAAGGAGGAATTCCATGGGTCAATCAGGCACTCCCCTAAAAATTATTACTCAGGCCTAGCAAAAAAAACTAGAAAGAGTGGATGCTGCAAAATAGAAGGTTAAGGGCTGGACAGCAGGCTTAAATAGCAGCTGATTGCTCTCCTCCTGCCCAGGTAATTCCCAAGGAAGAGACCAATTTCCCTCATCTCCCAAGAAGGCATGTGTGGCAAATTCATCCTTGCTGAAAAGCAGGAGTGGCATTGTGAAATTGCTTGTGGCTTTAACCAAATGTTTCCTTTCCATAGACTCACGCTCCTATATTCTTTTCAGTGACATATACACATAGCAGCAAACTGCTTCCTTCTTCGTTTGCTTCACTTTCCTCCCTTTGAAATAAAAGTCTGTATCCTCTAGTGGGTTTCTTTTACATTTTACAAATACCCTTGGAAAAGAATATTGCTTAAATGATCCCAGTACACTTTCAAGCTTTGTTAGTTTAAAAACCAGCATTCTGGATTGATCTCGGCTTGCTTTTATATTCAATAATCCTTTAAAAGCCACAACGGTGCACAGACAATTTAAAAAACAAAACAATGTCTGGCCAACTGTCAGGTACCTTTTCTGTAACTCCTTTCTAGAACTGCTCCAATGTTTTAGTTTCTTATCAGAACTATTTTCTATTCACTCACCACCCTTTCTTTCTTTTACATTTCATTTCATTATTTCATTGTTTGTTTATTTTTGCAGAGCTGAATTTGCAGAAATTTGGCAGATGAAACCACTCCCCATTGCACAATTGTTAATGACACACAGCTCTGGAATCGTGGAAACCCTACAGAATAATGTGGAACCGACTGCATGAGTTACTCTTACACAGTAGGTTTTTCTGCCTCTGCTGATGTCCCCATTGGAAGTGGACTGCAGTTGCAGGAACCCCTTCTCAGAGGGTTTGTTGTGCTTCGTGATAGGGCTGGCAGGTCCTGCTATGGGTGTGGTGGTAGCTGTCTGTGGGGCATATACCCACTGGCTCTTTTCCTTTGGCCTCCTCCTAACATCAGCACCAGCACTTTATAAATACCTGCTGAAAGGGTGACATGTGAGGCCTTGTCATATTAGTTTGATGATCAAGTGCTTCTATTGCCAGTAATTACCAACAGCTGTCAAAAGGTGGATGTCAATCTCCGTTTAATGATATCGGCTTAGCTTTTTAACCCGTCAAAATTAATGTGATATGAAGTATCTCACACAAACGAAGAAGAACAAGGTAATCGGTTTTGTTGGGTGGCAAGATCTGTGTCACAGATAAGGTGTGATCATTTTCTCGTATTGTCATAGACAATCTTACAGATTATAAACTCAGAAAACTGTTCTTTTTTTCTTAAAGCGGGGAGAAGGAAAATTATGCAGAAGGAATAATATTTTAAAGAACACTACCACAAAGGTTAAAATATCACAAAAAAAACCCATTGAACCCTCCCTCCCAATCTCATTTCATGAACTCAATATACAGACAATTATACTTCAGACAGAACTTTTGCCAACCTTTCAAATTGGGAAAGAGAGGGAGAAACCTTGTTTTTCAGGTGAGTATCACAATTTAATTATGAACAATGAAAATACTAGCTGTTCCAACTTTTGATAATAGGTCGAAGATAATTGCTAATAAGCTGTATGCTGGGTGTGAACACTAATAGAAACAGATTATCCATCCATCCATTCAGCCTGGATGCTAATCTTAAAATAAGAGGTATTGATGGGTGAAATGGAAGCACCAAAGAGAATGGGAGATTCTCCTTCCTCCATCCCAGTTCCCTTAAGGGGTTGGCTTCATTCATGAAAAGGCTGGTCTTGCAGGAGAATACTCTTATATAGGACATGTAGTTGTATAAAGAACAGATGGAAGCACTTTAAGGTATCAGTAGTTCCACCTGAGGAGCCCAGCATGTCTTTTCCATGCAGATATGGAATCCAAAGCAATTCTTTGCCTAAATAGGGATTTATTTAACAGGGAAATCAGATGGAAAAATCCAACAGGTAATGCAGTCCTCTTCAGCTTACCTTGCTGGATATGGAGTGATAGGTTGTCAGGTCAATGTTTTAATTACTCAAACTATGCTCTGCTTTTCGTCACAAATGCTGCCACCCCCAAAACCCTTATTTTGACTTTAGATGGGCAATAAAAGAGCAGGATGATTCCCCCCCAGAAGTTGCTTCTGGCCCCTAACATTACAACCACTGACTATAACACTGGACATCCCCCAAAATACAGCTGACAAAAGAGTTATGCACAGCCTCATATGATTTCCTTCAGTGCTAGAACTCTGGCTCATATTTATTATTGTTGGTGGTGTTGTTGTTAATTGCACTCAACAGATCACCTGTTTTATTTAATGGAGAAGGACTTATAAATGATAGCTTTTACCAGTTTTGTTCTGAAAATATTGCTTATTCTTCACAATATCAGAAACATTATTGTAATGATGCTCACAGGATTGTAAAACACAAACCACCCTAGCATCTAATGAGATCTGTCTCTTGCAAAATCTCCAGCGTCTATCACTTTGAAAATTACTTTCTCCATACTAATCAAATTGTCCCTAATCTTAATTCTTACAATAGACTCACGAGTGATTAATGTAAACACAACCAATAAACATCTAAATTAGTTATGGACACCTAAATCATTTTCTTTGGCCCTCTTAATAATTCATTTCCAGAGACAAGCTGGGAATGTACGTTTCATTAGCATTGTTTGCTCTTGGTCTTACTCCATGCTGATCAATTCTGTAATTTAAGGAAAGCAAATATGTAGATTTCTTCCTCTCAGGTGAAACTTCCAATAGTTTCTAGGAAAAACATAAGAGGCATGGAATTTCTCAGGGAGATATCTATTCTGGGAGGGTTTGCACTCCCTCTGAAGGAATGAGCTATAAAGCTAAATCATGCGTGGGGTGGCCTAGCCATCACTCAGCAGATTTTTTTATTCCTGACTCCTTTGGGTTCAAGGTGACATCCCCACACTGTCTCTAGCCTGCATCTTGAGGTGTCTGCACCATATCCAGTTTTGGGCCCATCGTATCTGTTTTCATGAAACAATATGGATGTTCCTTTGCTTTTGGTATGTGAGGTACAATTTTGGGTAAACTGGAGTTGAGGAAGCTACTGAGCTTCTTTGGTTTTCAAACTTTAAACTTTCAGGGAAGTTTTTCCACATTGACTCTTCTGCCAGCAAGAAGCATGGGGCTTTGAAGTTCTTTAAGATGGGTGCCAAGCACATTTGAATGCCCTTGCCAGGCCTCTTCAACTTCACTGCTGCCCTGAAGGAACGAAGAGTGTGCCCTACAAGAAACCCCAGTAGGTGATCGCAGTAGTAGTGAGCAAGGTGCCTTTTAGGGAAGCTTGTCTGCTATTACTGTTAATTCTACTGAGAAATTCCAGATAAGTTTCAAAGGAATCCCAGGATTCTGAAGAGTACAAATTGTAAATTATTTTCTACTGCTTTATTTTAACATTTAACTTTAAAAGGTTGCATATTTGACATCAGGTTCTTGGCCTAGGCAGTAAAGCCCTGCAGTGTTAACGTCCACTGTTAGCATCTTGGATCTGGCAGAGAGAACACCCTTTGCACGCTTGACATATAAAGCTGCTTAACACTCTATGAAGCAATGGCGGTTGCTGCAGTGTTCCCCACAGTGAAAATCTTGAAGGTGAAGGGTAGATGCACATTCCTAAAAGGTCAGAGAAGCCCAGCAGATGTCCACTCTATGCTTCTGCAAGTGCCCTTCACAATTCACAATTCTCTTTGATCCTTATTAGAACTCCATGAAGTACCGTAGGTTAGGTTAAGAGAGAGAATTGCCCAAAGCCAGTCAGCTTCATAGCTGGGCTTGCCTCCTTTACATCCCTCAGGTTGAGTCTCCTGTCCCAAGTCCAACACTATTCTGGCACCCTGAGCCACTGATTTTTCTGCTTTAACTTTGAACATGTATTCCTTACAAGTACCTCCAGCCATACTGTATCTGTCACAGGTAGTGGTACACACAAGCAACGGTAATAAACAAATTGCATGCTGCAGTTTGTTAACTCCTGGGAACATGGCATTGAAGGGGAACTATTGATTTTTCATCAAAGGTGTGGGAAGATAAGCTATAGTTTCTAAGAACATTTGCCTCCCTGCATTAAATTCCCTGATGTGTCCTATGCAAACCCCCCTTCCCCCAAAGGCAATTGCTTCCTTGCAGATGACTTTAAATCAAATCTCAAGACAGGAAATAACTTTCAGTATCTGTGAGAACAGTGGGGGAGAATGATAGGTGATGAAAACTATATTTTGGGAGTAATGACTAAATGTGGATTTGTGGTAAGTTGTCCTGTACAATGAATAGCAAAGGGTAATCTTATTGATATAATGATCAGCCAGCTAGGCTGCATAGGGCAAAATTACAGGCATAGTTATTCCGAGTTCTCAAGTGTACTTGCCGTGGACAAATCCATCCACCTGAGTTTCTAAAATCTGTATATGAAGAAGGGCATTCACAGCAGTTTCAACCATGGGTGTAAGAATTAACATCAGAAAGACGGTAACCACAACCAGTGGTTTCTTTGTGGCAGTACACACGAGTATAGAGCACAATCATCTCTTTTCTTGTTGCCCACAGCTGCCATTTTGTTCAGAAACTCTTTTTTTAAAAAAACCAAAACAACAAGATATGACTATTGGCACTTCACTTCCTCCACAAAAAGAGCACAGGCAATTTTAAATGTGCCTCTGTAGTAGGCTGTAGATGTGTTGTACAATTCTGTGTTGTACAAACACTGCCCCTAGTATACTGCATAGTATAATAATTAAGCTACTGGAAGCCTTTTAGGGAAGTGAAAACTGTTGTAAATCAACATCTCTACAAGGCAGGGCATTACCAGGATATTGATCACTTAATGCAATATGACCCATGTCATCTATTCCCCTCACCGCACCCCATATGTGGTATTGACAATTGAAGGATAAATGATAGTGAGAAATCATTATTCTCATATTTGAAGTTCCTAACTTTTGTGAGTAAATGGAGCTAGCTTCTTTGAAATGCATCCCAAGCAGCAGGAGTATTCATTACTATTAAACATTATTATTTTTTCAATCTAGGCAATCTGGAGTGTTTTCCTGACAATCTGGCATAAATAGACTTAATTACATGTGCCACCAGGACAACATTTTTGTAAGAAAGTTGTGCGATGAAACTGTTAAGGTCTTGGCTGATAAGGGAAATTATTGTGCTGGTTATGAAAACTTCTCATTAAATGAACAGGAAAAAATAATTAATTTTAGTGTCAATCAAAACATCACATAAAGGAAACAGAAAAACAGAGCAAGGATGTTTTAGTCTCCTGTTTTTAATTTATGTGGACATTCAGGATGAGCTACTCCTTTGTTGTCATATGCTATCAGTTTCTGTTTTGAAACCTTATGGGGTCTTGTTGATATCAGATTCTGTGCTGCAATCTGGGTTCTTATTTTGATATCATTTTCTGGATCGCTGTTAGCTTTTAGAAGAACAATAGCTTAATTGAAATACAATATGTGGATTTCTACACACACCCAAGTGCCTGAAAATTCTCCAAGCCTGTAAGTTATTTTGACTGTGCCAGAAGCAGGCAGGGTTTCCTTGAAGTTAAAAGGTACAATTAATCTCCTGTTGCACTTCCAATTAACTAAATTGCTAACCTTATTGTGAAAAGTAGAAATGCAATTGAGTTGCTGCTTGAGGCATGCTAAAAGGGTGGGGAATGAAGTAATTTAATTAACTGACTTCAAGTACATTAAGAAGTATAGTGCCTTTCCCTCCCTCCCTTTCCCCCTCAGTACCTTTAAATAGATCATTGAATAATGCAGATTTTTTTTTTACCACAAGAGAGATAATGCACTGTGTTCAATTTTCAAATTGTCTAACGAAACCTTGGTCCTACCAGAGCATAATGATTTGGAAGAGTTAATGCCAAGAAAACTACCCCTTTCTGACTGGCAAATATCCCAAATGTGCCATAAATGCTCACAGACGTCATTCCAAAATGTTCTGGACTGGAATGCCAAACAGAAGCACTCCACACTGCAACACTTTGTTGCAGACCCCCATTTGTTATATCTGTCGGCGAATACTTACATTAATATCTTCCAGATCTAAAAAGTTCAACACAACCCCGTTGCGTTTCCAGATGATTGGAGGCCGCAGAGGTCCATGGATAGCACAGTTCAATACAGTGCTCAGCCCAACAGTTACTGTGGTAACGCTGACCTTCTGCTCTTCAGAAAGTGTGAGTTGGACCACCTCTGTGAAAGTAATGGAACAAAAGTAATTATTATTATTATTATCCATGAAATAAATCTGGCCTTTTCACTGATTGATTGGGGAGGTTTCAGCAATAGTAAAGGTATGAACTGCTAAAAAGGTCAACGTTAGAACAACAACATGAAATGGGATATACCTCAATAAACCTAGATTACAATGTAATCCTTTATTTCATGCTTCCTTGGTTGTCAGATAGCCTTCCAGCTATGTAGGGGGGAAAAGACAGTATTGTCTTCCATTCTCATTTGTACCCTGCAGAAATGGAATTCAGATTAAATAGACTGTAGAGCAAAATATAATAATATTTACATCTCCTTCCTCAAACTGACAAGCATGAATAAAAGCAGAGTTCTGAAGTTTCTCACATGTACTCCTAAAACCACCTGTGGAATGTCCATGCTAGTACCTTTTCTAGGATCTGAGAGATACGTAATGTACACATGACCTTACGCATCTGAAATCACCTTGTGTAGGTACATCATGGGACGCGGGTGGCGCTGTGGGTTAAACCACAGAGCCTAGGACTTGCCGATCAGAAGGTTGGCGGTTCGATCCCCGCGACGGGGTGAGCTCCCGTTGCTCGGTCCCTGCTCCTGCCAACCTAGCAGTTCGAAAGCACATCAAAGTGCAAGTAGATAAATAGGTACCGCTCCAGTGGGAAGGTAAACAGCATTTCTGTGTGCTGCTCTGGTTCACCAGAAGCGGCTTAGACATGCTGGCCACATGACCTGGAAGCTGTACGCCGGCTCCCTTGGCCAATAAAGCGAGATGAGCGCTGCAACCCCAGAGTCGGCCACGACTGGACCTAATGGTCAGGGGTCCCTTTAGGTACTGGTACATCATAGTATGGTGTTTTCCCTCCTCCTGTAGGAAAGGGGATACTTTTGCAGGAGAAGCAGCAATATATATTCTGCCCTGGTCGATCCTGACTGGCAGTGGATCTTCAAGGTTTCAGATCCTGGTTCTTATTGGCATGCAAAGCATGTTTTCTGCTATTCAGCCATGGTCCTTCAGTGAGGCTTAGATTCTGTACAATCATCTTTGTACAGATTTTGATACCATACAGGAAAACTAAGATTGCTAACATTCTAACAGAAGGTTTCCTAATGCCTTTAACAGTTGCATGGAATGTAGAAAATTAAACTGGAGAAGTTCCCTCCACCAAGCATGGAGATGTAACCTGAAAATGAGCTGCTATAAAGGCAGAGGAGACCTGCCAGGAAAAGGTGGCAACTTTGTGAAATGTCATCCAAATTCCCTGTTACAGTGGTACCTCGAGTTACAGACGCCTCAGGTTACATACGCTTCAGGTTACAGACTCTGCCAACCCAGAAATAGTACCTCAGGTTAAGAACTTTGCTTCAGGATGAAAACTGTAATCGTGCCGCGGCAGCACAGCGACAGTGGGAGGCCCCATTAGCTAAAGTGGTACCTCAGGTTAAGAACAGTTTCAGGTTCAGAATGGACCTCCAGAACGAATTAAGTTCTTAACCCGAGGTACCACTGTACTTAGAGGAAATGAATTTGCTCTTCTTTCTTCAGCAGGGGGCAGGGAACCATGTTAAATTGCTTTCTGTGAATTGATTCTTAGCGTTCAAAATCTTTCTCCTTCCCTTAACATTACATTTTGATTAACACCTGCCCAGTGATAATAACACCAATCAGGATCCCGACATCTGTTCATTTGCCTGCTCAAAAAACAATGGCAGCATTGTGATTTGCACAGCCAGCTGTTATAAAATATGACAACAAGCACTTTGTTGGGTGTGCCCAGCTTTGCAGACAGGTAAGACACTTGATGGTGGAATTACTGTCAGTAGCAGAGAGCTGTTATTAAGCATTTCAACTAGAGACAGGGAGGCGGGGCTGAGCAATCAAAATGCTTTGTCAAAACTGTAACGTTTACAGTTTTACCATTCCCTGGTGCATCTTCTTGGCTCAGCATCTGAGGCACTGGCAAAAAAAAAGGAAGGCCTTGGAGCTGCACCACACATTTAAAAATGCTCCAAACTGAGCTTTCAAGTTAATAGTCCATTGAGATTGTTGCATCGTAGTTATTTTTCAATGGAGCCGTTGGTTCAACACCTCTTTTGGTGCAACGCCGGTCCAATCTATATCTGCCCGACAAACATGACAGTAAATGCATTGATTCCAAGAGGCATGACATCGCTGGAATTCATGTTAACATTGAGCCTGTAGATTTCTGTTGTTTTGCTGACTGCTGGATAGGTTTTGCAACAGCCACAAGGAAAGCAGTAAACCAAGGTGCCCCCCTTTTGTTAAAAGAAAAAATAGAAATAATAAAGCTTGACATCACTGAAATAAAAGCTTGATGGGAACTTCCAGGAGCCTCGTTGTGATGAAGTAACAACAGTAATCAGACCTGGGATTGAGCAGTTTCCCAACAAAGCTCACATTTTTCTAGAGGCAATATTTTTGCCACATGGCAAGATTTAAGTACTTTTCCTCACTTTAACAGCTTTAAGAAAAGCTGTTAAAGTGGCTAAACCAAGCAGGAAACACAGGCTTTAAGTAAGCAGTGGGCTAAAAAATCATTAAATGCGTACACATGCGGCAGGGCTACACACACAGAGTTTTGCAACAACACAATCCTTAGGTTCAGACAGCCTTGGATTTGTAGGGAAGGCAAGAGCAAGGCAACCTAGTTCCTCTTTATAAGTGTCAAGGCTGATTTGCCTTTAAGAGAAACTTTGATTAGGAATTGAATCACTGGGCAATCTGATCACATACCCTTTGGTGCCTCACAGTTACTTCTCTTTATTTATGTCCAGATAAATTAAGTAGCCCCAATGAAGTGCAGATAAGGGCATCTGACATATCCTAGTGGTCCTTTAGGGGCAAAGTACCTTGAGCAGCGCTCCAGATGATACAAGAAAAGATAGGCCAAATTATTGACCCTCTCAGTTGCAAATGGTAGTGGCATGTTGTTTGCTTCTCAATGCATTCACCTTTTCACATCATGGAAAGGGCTTCTTATTGCTAAGGTTTTATAGGCTGGGTGCGTTTAACAGAACACACTCAAATAGAAATTACAGTGAGCTGTTGATATCAACAAACGTAGCCAAGTTGCAAAAGCATTCCTGGACACATAAAAGGTTCTCAGACTTCATTAGGGGTGATGGTGTCACCATGTAATTAACCAAAATGGATGAATACATCACCTGAAATTGATTTTTTTTTTTAAAAAAAAATACAATTTATTCAGGGAGAAGTGTCAGGATGTTTTCTTTCAGTTATGATGTCTTATGCTTTAGAGCTATTATTTCTAATAATCACAGATGACTAAGAGATCATTTTGCTTGGTGAAGGAAAAGTACTCTGCACACACCGAAACCCTCCTCTGATTTCATTAAGTCTCGTTATGGAGAGGCACTGAAATGATACCATCTGGAGTTTGTGAGGGGTGGGAGCCCTGATTCAGAGTAAGTTCTGAAATTCAAAAATGTAAATTCCACTTAATAGGAAGATCAGAAGCTGGGAGCCTCAGGCCTGGGGGCTGAATGCAGCCTTCCAGGTGCTTCTATCCAGGCCTTGGAACTCTCCCCAGCCTGCACCCTGTTTTCCTAGGCCACACCTCTCACCAGCCCTCTCTGCACCCTCTTCAAATGCGTTTGCCTGGTTTGAATGTGCCCTTGAAATGTTTGACTGGAAAAAAAAGATCTGTGGTGTGTGTGGGTGTCTATGCAAAAACCTTCAATACAGTGGTACCTCAGGTAACATACGCTTCAGGTTACAGACTCCGCTAACCCAGAAATAGTGCTTCAGGTTAAGAACTTTGCTTCAGGATGAGAACAGAAATCGTGCTCTGGGGGCACAGCAGCAGCAGGAAGCCCCATTAGCTAAAGTGGTGCTTCAGGTTAAGAACAGTTTCAGGTTAAGTACGGACCTCCGGAATGAATTAAGTACTTCTCTAGTCTACTGTACAAAAGTAGAAATGGCATCCATTGCTCTATCCACTTTTTTCCCTTTCTTTTTTTTGCTTGTGGGCCCAAAGACATACAGCCCTTAGAAGTTTGCCTGGGGGAATGTGGCCCTTGGGCTGAACAATTGCCCCGTACTAGATGATACTCAAATATCTTTATACTCAAATATCTTGTTTTCCATGGCACCTGAGCATGAGTTACAGGGCAGAGGTTATCAAGTGATGCTTTGTCTGAGTACGACCTCAGTTGCCAGGCCACATGCACATTTGACTCTGCAGAGGGCATTCTGTGAAGAGGTCCATGTCAATATATTTGTTGTGTTTTCTGCAGACATTACTGAGCAAGTAAAACAAGAATTGTGCATGCCCTTGGAGCAAGCCATTCAGAAACAAGGTCACATTTACTGAAAACAAGTACCTTTCATTAATGGACTCTAAAGTGGAGGGCACCGGAGGGCAGATTTTCATAGTGCACTAATACATATATGACTCTATGCAAAATGTTGCCCTGGAAGCCAGTGTTCCCTCTGTAAATTGAGATAAATTCTGTATCATTTGGATTGCTGGTCAAAATTGCCTCTCTGCACCTTCTATCTTTAGTCAACGATATTATGGCTTGATAATTGCAGCTTCTGACATCCCGTTGTGATCATTTCTTCAGTTTGTGCTGTCATATGCATCACTGGTTATATGTGCAACAAAAGCAGGCATTTGGTGCCCAAACATACTTTTTAATGAAAACACTGCTATATTTGGAATGTACTGGATAGGAAAAAGAACTAGTAATTAGCATAACACGTAACATTTAGTGGCTTTAATGAGGGTTGCTTTCTTTTGAAGAGGTATAATAAAGTAAGGGTACACTCATTGGATTTTATGTCTTTTAATAAGGTTTCCTTAATCCTGTTTCTCACAAATGACTTCGACTCCATGAAACACTTCTAAAATCTATCAGCAGGCTCTTTATGAACACACTTTTGAGCGCTCCGTTCTCGTGAAATTGGGGTTGGAAGGATCTGTCACTACCACTTTTCTCTGTTTCTCATTTTTCCAATCTTAAATTCAGTTCTCAACATTTCTGCAGGAATTTGGGGTTGTCTTTTTTTGGGGAGGGGAGGGGGAAGGGTTTAAGATCTTCATGCGACTTGCACATTTTGAGATTTAAGTCAACTCACTTCAGAGAGACCTTGACTCCACAGTTGTAGCAACTCCAGTCTAAGTGTCCAAAGTCACAGTCTGTGATGTGTTGTAGAATTATTACTATTATTATTATTAAATAATAATAATAATAATAATAATAATAATAATAATAATAATAATAATTTTATTATTCATACCCCGCACATCTGGCTGCAGTGGCGTAGTGTGGGTTGTCAGCACCCGGGGCAAGGCAAGTAATTTGCGCCCCCCCGCTGCACTGTCCCTCCCCCAGATAGTCCCTCGGTCTCTCTCCGCACCGCACCGCACCGCACCGCACGCCTGGCACCCACAGTGGGCGGCGACCCAGCGGCTCGGATCAGATTCGCACAGCCAGCACTGCAGTGAGAGAGAGTGAGCCAGGTAGGGGCAGAGAGCTGCGAGTGCGAGTGCGCCCCCCCAGATGTTGCGCCCGGTGCGGCTGGCCCCCCCTGCACCCCCCACGCTACGCCACTGTCTGGCTGGGTTTCCCCAGCCACTCTGGGTGGCTCCCAACAGAAATAAATAAATAAATAAATAAATAAGTGATAAAACTTCAGACCTAAAAAACTTCCCTAAACAGGGCTGAATGGTTGGGTCCAGACCATTGCTGGTTATGCAGCATTTAAGAAATTAAAGATTGTGTCCAGTGCTGTCGGTCTGCTAGCACAATAGCCCTTTTGCTAGTGGAGGTGCCTTTCATAATGTTGTACAACGGAGGAAACCAATGCAACAGGTCCACTGGCGGGATCATTGTGCAAGAACGTAACCAGCAGCAAAGGCAAAAACTGGATACAAACAGCCCCATGTGATTCTAAAATCCAATGCCTTGTTTAAGTTTTCAGTATACTATATATTAAACTCCAGAAACCCTTGCATATTCCCCCTATATTTTCTTCCTTTTTTGAAATTAGAGCATCTTTAACAGAAAGGAACTGCACTGACTTCAGTAGCAACCTCTGCATGCTAATTGAGTCAGGTATTACTAGTTGTGCTATTTTATCACAGAAATCTTTTCTCTGCTGTCATCTGCAGCCCACCAACGGCAATCATAATTTCACAATGAAGACATGTATAATTGAGGTCATTACTGAGAGCAACCTGGAATTGAGCATCTACAGAACAAAACTCATTGATTTAGCATGGCTTAGAGATAATTTACATAGCAAATGTTGGTCATAGGCTTTACTTTTCTTATGCTATAGTAGTACACCGAGAACTCAATTTTCGTTTTGAAAATGCTTTTTGTATCTTTAATTAGATCTTTTCTGCTTAAACTCCGGACATATCATTTTGCAGTGGATTGTTACTAATTTTTAATTATTCTTGCATTTGCTCATAGATGCCTTTCAGTGCTTGAAATAGTGAAAATAGTTTATTGTGTGTATCGGGCATGAATCTTCTTAAAGGATTATTTACTAAGATTATTGTCTGAGCTCAGAATAAATACTGCCCGGAGTTAGTGGAGGTAGAATTTGTTCATTAAAAAGCCAGAATATTTTGTCTCAAAAAATTAGCTACCTCACTTTGTTGTGGGTTAGGAAGGAAATATTGTAGCCCCTTCTAAAAATCAGCCTTTGACTTTAGAATCTTAAAATAAAATTGCCTCTAATGAGGGGGCCAGTTTTTAAGTTATTTATCAGATTTATGGTGCAAAACAATCAATGGGTGTTACATCCCATTGATTTTAAAAGGAGATTTAATTATGTGCCAACTTTTCTGCAACAATTTGCAATTTTCAAAAATACAATAACTCATATGAAATTTCATCAATATTTTAGCACAAAATTCTCCTAATATGTACATTTTTGTATGCATTTTTGACTAACAGAAATCTTTTTGCAAGCAATTTTCCCTAATAGAATGCACGTTTGCATGTTATTTTCAACTAATTTATGCATTTACATGCACACACTTTCCCCTAATATATGCATTTTTGTACACACTGCTTTGCAGGAGACCCGCAGTACAAAGTTTGGAGAGGTGCAAATGCTTAAAGATGACTGTGTTTTGGTTTGATAAGTGTGAATTAGATAGTGTCTCATTAATATGCAAATAAATCAAATTCTCCCCGCCCATAGTGGCAGGATAGAAAGTTGCTCCAATTAACAATGTTCTAAAAGTAAAAGATAGTCCACCTTGTACAATGTAAATATGGAAAGGATATCAGGTTTGGGTGCATACTTTGTTTTTCAAAATCTCAATTTACAGATGGGTTTTACTGTCTTGTTATTTGAGCAGAGCTTCTCCAGTGCTTGGACTTATGTGAGAGAAAAAGAACCGGATGAGTGAACATGTATAATAAAATTATTTCTAAAATCCTAGTACAAATGTGCTAATCTCAGCTATATTTTGTAATTGCCATAATTCAAAGTATTAATGTAATGTATATATACTGCCTATCATAGGTATGCTGCTTCAAAGTGTTTTACAGTAAATTCTCCACTAAATTAGTAATGGTGTTTTCTGAGGCATTAAAAAATGCATAACAGTGAGATGGTACTTAGCAGCTTAAACCTTGCCTGCCTATCCTTTACTTGTGAAGTCCACAGGCTATGACTCTTTGAGCTGTGCTTCATCTTATGCTAAAAGTGTAAAATTTATTCTGTCAATCTTTTCTTCAGAAAAAAACAACCTCCAATTCAGTCTTTCCTTCCTCCCCACATCTATCCAGAAGCCGAATCCTTCAAAAAATAAGGACAGATTTGTAGTTATGGCAGGTGGAATTTACCTCATCTTTTGTGCTGAGGCTCACATGCCCACAGTTGTAATCTCTTAACTGGAAGTGGATGAGGCCAGAGTTGGTAAGGAATGGGTCTGACACCAAAAATGGGTATTCCAGAAGTGTTGGACCCACTTCTTTTCTATCTTTCACTCATGCCCTTCTCCCTCTGACACTCCCTTCTCTCCCCGCTTGTATTAACCATTTTTTCTTGCATTCATTCTTGCTTTTCTTCCTCCAGAAAAATTGCCTGCACAACAATTTAGGTTTACTAAAGATAAATCTCAGTGGTGCAGATAAGATCCCTCCAGGGCCAGATTTAGTTCTGATGAGGCCCTAAGCTACTGAAGGTAATGGGGCCCTTTACATGTCCAGCTGTCCTTTGTCAACAACAAATGGTCGCTGTTTTTGGGTTGAATATATGTGATATGGTAATTTATGGACCTAATAGGTATCTAACCAGTGATATTTTAGGGAGCTAGCTAGCAGGTGGGGCCCATTACTTACATCGTAGGAGCCTACACAACACAAAATACTGTTGCTGTATGTAGGTTTTATTTTATTTGTTTTTTATCTTATATTTTGGAAATGTACTTCCAGTTTTTTTTCTTTAATTTATTTGGGGCCCCCCCGAGAGAGTGGGACCTTAAGCTATAGCTTGTTTAGCTGATACGTAAATCCAGCACTGTATCCCTCCCTTCCCCAAACCCAAGGAGGGTCAGGGGAGAGAGATGGGTTTTTATCGGCAGTCTAGTGCAAGAAGGAGGGAGGGCTAATCCTTCATTGCCCAGCTGCCACTCCAAGGAAAATCACCTGATATGTGGCAATAAGGCTTCCCATCCTTTTATTTCTATCAGCATTGCATATTGTGGGGACAGGATAGTTAACTTTCTGCAGGTACAACAGTGATGAAAACTGCCCCAATGCAGTGCCACAACAAGGGCGGGGGAAGGCTCTAATTGTTCAGCTGAAAGAACTACCAATTCCATTCTGAGCAAGTCTGAAAGAACATAGGAAATAATTCAAGCTGGGGGGTGGGGTGGAACGCATTCAAAACAGAATCAGGATAAATAATTCATCCAAAGACTTAACTTTAACTGGCAAGTGGACATGTGTTAAAACTGATAGTAAAGAGGTCAGTTGAATCCTACAAGATGAGAAAAGGGAAAAAGGTTTGACTAGAACTAAGACAAATCAGCTGCACCTTTTCAACATATAGATGCACTTTTCAGGCGATGTTTGCACATTCAGTGAACACTGGTAGCATGAAGCAGAATTGCAGTGAAAAGCCCTGACCTCCCAAAGGTGTTTACTAACAGCTTCCATATTTTGAGAAGCACATGATTTATTATTTTATTTATTCATATTCTGCCATTATCCCTGTGCAGGACCCAAGTTTGCTCACAACGTAAATTAAAACAAACACAATGAAAAACATACAATGATATAAATATTTATAAGTAACCATATTGAAAACCGCACTGAAAACCCTAACAATTATTTAAAAGTACCCATATACACGCATCCTACCACCACTACCAACAGAACCCATCCTCAAAAGACCCTGTCACAGCAGTTATAAGTGGCCTAAGGCATATCTAAACAAACAAAGGAAGGGTAGCTGAGTGTGTGCCAGCCTAGCTCCCAGAGTTTCAGAATCTAGGAGCAGCCACCAAGAAGGCCCTGTCCAAGAAGCCACCCACCAAAAAACAAAAACAGCCTAGTTGCCCTTCTACCTTTGATTCCATTTCTTTCTCAGAGCCTTGGGGAACCATGAGCCCAGAGCGTAGTAACTGAATACCAGCATGAGGGAAATTTAAAGAGCTTTTGCATGTTACATTAAACCAGGACTATTTGTGACAGAAGCAAACTAAGAAGCTATGATCAAATTTGGCTTCCTGTGACGTCTGTCCTTGAGATTGTGCTTCATAAGCCTACAACAAACTGTGCTTTAAGCCTGGCTAGCTGCTTGCTCACACTGTGCTAAGCAATTCAAGAATTTTTCAAGTATTTGGGATTGATACTTCATTTCCCTTTGACTATATATGTGGAGGTGGGGGGAATGCTCTCAGCTAAAGCAGGATCTGGTCCCAGGCCTCCTTTCTCTCATTACTAGTTTGGATCTCTGAAAAGTGCTCTTGACAGAAGCATTTCTTTGGGTCAGCACCCTTGGGACAGCACCCTTGGGAATATAACTATTAACTTTACCATAGGTGCTTAGTGATTGCTGGGAGCCAGTCAGAATCCTACAGTTGGAATACATGTTTTTTGTTTTTTATTGCAGAGTGAGTGCTTTCAGATGGTAAAAAGACAGTGGCACACTGGACAGATTTGGCTGTTGGAATAGGGATGCATTTAGCAAGTGCTGCTACACAATGCTGCATAATTTCTTGATCTTCAGCTCTGGCCCTTTATGCTGAGCCCACAACTCCCCTCCCATTCTGCCTTCCATCTTTATCCAATATCACAGCCTAGGGCTCAACGGCTATGTTTTGGCTGTTGTTATGGCAACACAGCTGTCTCTCTTGAATATGAAACCTCCATAAACCTCCTCAGTTTGATCATATCCACACATTATCAATTTTTACTAACACTGTAAAATTGCTAATGGCCAAATGACTTTCATAAATATTTCTGAGTGCTGTTGGTGTGGGGTAGTACTGTGTGTGTGTGTTAATTTTTGGCCACAGCAGTATACATCAACACAGAACAGCCACTGTAGATTAAATATGCCTTCTTGTTCTTCTGTGCTCAGTAAGTGGATATAAAGCTATTTGCTGTCGGCAGGAGAACAACACATAGGAAAGAGCAGCAATGAATAATGCTGTATGCAAACAGCAGCACGAGGCTCAAAGGCTAGCATATCAAAAAAGCAGGGATGGAAATCTAGGTCACATTTGGTTATTTCAGTTATCACTGATATATGTATCAAACATGCAGCTGCTTTCACAGTGACTGGTCTTAGGGCCAGAGGAATATGCATAGAGAAATATTGCCTCTGCTGAACAGAGCCTCCTGACCTCACCTACCCAAAAAGATTCCCACAAAGCTTTTTCATTTGGGTTACTGCAGTGGACTGTGGCTTTGTCTAAATATGATATAATAACTCACTTGATCAAAGTGGGAATGGAAGGAAGGAAGAGTCAGGAGAAAGCCACAGCATATCCTGTAGTACATCAAGCCCTAAATGGCCTCGGCCCAGTATACCTGAAGGAGCGTCTCCACCCCCATCGTTCTGCCCAGATGCTGAGGTCCAGCGCCGAGGGCCTTCTGGCAGTTCCCTCGTTGCAAGAAGCAAAGCTAGAGGGAACCAGGCAGAGGGCCTTCTCGGTAGTGGCGCCTGCCCTGTGGAATGCCCTCCCATCAAATGTCAAAGAGATAAACAACTATCTGACATTTAGAAGACATCTGAAGGCAGCCCTGTTCAGGAAAGTTATTAATGTGTGACATTTTAATGTATTTTTCATCTTTGTTGGAAGCCGCCCAGAGTGACTGGGGAAACCCAGCCAGTTGGGCGGGGTACAAATAATAAATTATTATTATTAATCAAGCAAACAATTTTAGGAGTCCTTGTCCAATGTCTTTTGAGATACTCCTAATTTTAAATTAGGTGATGTTGTGTTTTATTTTATTAAAACATGCATATCCCCCTTCTTTCTGGTACACATAGTGACTTACAACATTTAAAATTACAATTTCATAAAAAAGCAAAATATAACAACCAAGCAGTTAAAATCAAATATAGAAATAGTGCCTGCCACATACAACTAAAGCCTATGGAAGAAAAATAGTTCTCAGTAACCAACAAATAACAACTGTGGAGGGTTCAACCATACATCATGGGGCAAGGTGTTCCATACTTAAGATACAGCCAATGAGAAGGTCCTTTCTGTTTTCCCATTCAGACATACTTCCACTCCAGGTGGGACACAGAAAAGGGCTTTTCCTTCTGATCTTGGGGAGTGAGTAAGATGGTAATAAAGGAGGTGTTCCCTGAGCTATGATCCCATTACTGGAACTCTAACTTTGTATTATTAAAGAGAACTCAAGAGTCCTGTGGCAACTTAAAAACTAACAGATTTAATGTGGATTAAGTTTGTGTGGACTACAGTCCAGAAAGACTGAGACATTCATGAAGTCTTTCTGAAACAACTATAATAACATTTTGTATTCCTATATGTTATAACCAACCAATTTGATTAATTTATATTTTGTCTGAGGTGATGGTGTTGGACTTCAAGTGTCAAGAATATCCTTGGTGTTTATGTTTATAACTATTCCATAAGCTCCTAGAGTTTATAATGAAAATACTAAACTATACTATCGTAACATCTGCTTTGAAAATAGAGAAATAAACAAGCCAGAGAGAGTTAGAGGAGAGAAGCAGAGAGGAAATATTAAGAGTAGTGTAAAGCTTCACTTCAAACAAATACTACCCTTTCAGAGCTATGCTTTGTTCTTTGAAGGGTATCATTTGATAATGTGAAAATTGATAATGAAATCTAGTAATCAACCCAGTTTGAGAGGCATAATACAAGTATTAAGAATAAAGGTTACTAATAAGCAACAGATGCTTCTAAACCATCATTCTTTACTTCTTTTTTTCTTGAAATATTGTTAAAAGCATTCACCATGTTAATCAAGAATGTGATGGACCCTACTCTCAGCAGCCAGAAACATCATAGCCAGACACTGGAGAGACCTGTCAGGAGTAAGCATGGACTAATGGTACCAAATAGTATGGGAAACAGCCTTATTAGAAAAACTAACCAATAAACTGAAACTGACACGAGGACAAATGGAAGAAGATGCCTTCACCCCGGTATGGCTCCCTTTTATCACATATACAGCCTAACAAGACAGCAACAAGAATCCACCAACAGCATACAAATCAATATGGCTAACCTGATTCAAAAACACCCACCCACCTCACTCACACCTGAAAACAAAGTTCACCACAGCCAATCACAAACAAACAACCACAACTGTTAAAGGGAGCAGGGCTCATTAACAGCACAACCTGCCCTGACCTGCAGTTCTGAGAAATTCCCTCCCTATTTTCTTGCTGATATGAGAGGGAAGAAACGCCGCAGGCAGCTTTCTAATGAAGCTACGAGTGCTGCCAAAAAACAGACAAATATCAGGGACTTCTTGCCTGACAATGACCTAAATGAGATCTGTAGAAATTTCCCTACAGCAAACAGTTATGAGGCTCTTGCTCCCAGTACTACTCATGAGGAGCCTGCCGGCATTGTGGATGGCCCACAACTAGCCTCGAGCCTGTGTATGAAGGAACAGAGGGAACAGACTCTTGAGTCCCTGCAAAAAACTTCACCTGAACTATCCCAGCCACCAGCCCAGTTAAATAAGGACCGTGAGGTACTGGAACTGCTAATTTGCCAGACTGAGCTGATAACACACACCATCACCAACTTATATAAAAGGCTGGATGGGATCGAAAAGAAGCTTGAAAATGTTTTTGGCTTGTTCCGCTGCCTCCCCTCACTTTCTCAGCTTAACAATACTGTAAACTCTGCACACCCCTGCCCAAGTGTGCAGGCCAACCTTGCACAAAAACAAGTGAGATGCCTGCCCAACCAAGTACAAAACTTAAGTTTGCAACTCCAGATCAGCAAACTTGCAGTACTGGTGGGAAACCACCCCTTGAATTATAATAAATGGGCGGATAAACATTCGGTCATAAATTCCCTGACCCAACTGCTGGGGCAGGCACTTCGCCGCGCAGATATCGCGGACATCACATGGCTGCCTTCTGGACCTTACATGAGACGTATGGTTATTAACTTTAGATCTGCCCATCTCGTTGCAAAGATTCTAAAACTAAGAAACCATACAAGGAAATGGCACATTTATTTCACAAGGGTATTCACTAACCTGACCCGTACACCACTACGCACCAGGACAGGTGCTGTCTGTGACGATGCTGGGCCTGTGCGCCATAAAGAACAAATAGACAGGGGAATGGAGCCGGGGACCCCAAATAAGGGCAAATCTATTACCCCACAGGGAGTGGCAAGCCTGCCCGCAAATGACTTAATTGATTTCCTACACCCCCCGCTTGGTACCTTGGTCTCTACGTGCAACGAGCCTGACAGTGGACTACCCAAGCAAGACCAGTCTGAAATGCTCTCGACCTCATATGCCTCGATGCCGGAACTGGAGGCTTCCATTATTCCAAGCCCAATACGCAACCAAGATCCACAGCTTTTGTCAATTTTTGACCCACTAACAGTACCGACGCAAGATACAGCTGTTGACCTGCTACCTGTACAGACTATACGGGTCGGCAAAACCCTTGCTCTCCAAAAACCTGCTGAACATCATATCGGCAACGATGCCATCGAAGATCCTCTGGGCCATATCAACCAACTGGCCCCTCGGTTAAAGCCATCACACTTACCTAGGGTCCAGCGACCTCAAACCTGGAACCACCAAGCAGGGCAGAAAGAGGAGGAGCCCAACTTAGGAGCCTCAAACCACCGGAAAAGAGATTGACTGCCACTACTTCCACCATCACCCTATTTCCACATTCTATCTTGGAATGTGGCGGGATGGCTATCTAAGCAGGGCGATGTCGACCTTCTGGATTTCCTTACAAAATTTCAGATCATATGTCTACAGGAGACGTGGTGTTTAGATCTCCATGCCCCTTCTCTACAGGGATACGAAGCCTTTGTTACCCCCGCGTTAAAATCAAATACCCGAGGCCGACCTAGTGGTGGTTTAGTCACTTTTATATCCACTAAGCTAAAGTGCAAGGCCCGGCAACAGCAGTGGGTGAAAAGTAACAATTTACAAATCTTACTTGTTTCTAGCAGGGAAGGAGGAGATTTTCTCTGCTTTAATTTATATATCCCTCCCATAGGCTCCCCTCCCCATTCGTTACAAATCTGGGAAGATTTAGAGCTATGTTTGGAGAAGGCTGAACTAGAACTCCCTGGCATGGATATCCTGCTGGCAGGTGATTTCAACGCTAGGATAGGAAATAACATTAATACGTACTGTTCTAAATCTCAGTTCCTGCCAGAGGCAGATTGGTTTATTCCCTGGTCCTCTGACGACAAGGTCATGAATAAGGCAGGCATTACATTAATGGAGACTGCCTTCAAACATAATTTGTATAATTTGCATGGTACCCATATGGACAGGTCAGGGGGTTTCTTTTCTTTTCTTGGGCCTAGAGGTGCGAGCGTTATTGATTATATCCTGGTCTCCCCAAAACTCTTGGAGAGGTCACAGGGCTTCAGCACTTTCAATAGAATTGAGAGTGATCATCTTCCTATATCAATTTCACTAATTCCCCGTGGTTTGGAGGACCCGCAATGCCGCATTCACTGTGCAGACCCACCTCTAACTCTGGCCCTTCGTAGACGTAAATGGAACAGCGACCTGGATTTTAAAATCAAACAACACCTGCATTCATCAGACTTACTGGCCTTGAGAGACCAGTGTATTTTATCTAATTCTGATCCCTTTTCAATATTTCAGCAGGTCTCAGAGTCGCTCTTCCCACTACTTACGAGCTCCAATCCTCCCAAACAATTAAACAACTCGAGGACCTGGTTCGACAAAGACTGTAGGAATCTAAGATCTTTGCTTAGGAAATTACAAAATAAAGTAAAACAGGAAGGGACCCTGTCCTCAATAGAAAACCTGCACAGGTGGCGCTCTCATTATAAAAACACTCTAAAACTCAAGAAATTCCTATACAGAAAGGAACAATGGGAGGCACTTGACAAAGCGATCAAATTGCGGGACGACAAAAAATTCTGGGAAATTATTGCTCAGGGAGTTTCACCCAAAGGGAAAACTATAATCAACAGTATTTCACCCAACTTATGGTACCAACATTTCTCCCGGCTATATACAGCTCCAAACATTGCTAAACCGAGCCAGTTCCCTTCTCTTAAAAATGATCTATTAATGGGCTGGGATCCTGTTACCGAATTAGAATGTTTACAGCTAATTAAAACACTCAAAAATGGCAAAGCTCCTGGTGAAGATATGATTCCTCCTGAGGTGTTTACATTAAATGCCCAGTGGTGGGCTGCTTTCTTGGCCCAATTTTTTACGGTAATAAATGATACATGCAAAATCCCAGAAAACTGGAAACTGAGCCTGGTAGCCCCCATCTATAAGAAGGGAGACCCCCAAGACCCCTCAAACTATCGCCCCATAAGCCTCCTGGACATTGTGTATAAACTTTACACTCGCTACCTGCTAAATAAACTGGTTGACTGGGCTGACCACTCTAACTTGCTTAATCCGGAGCAGGCAGGGTTTAGAAAGGGCCATAGTACAACAGGCCATTGCTTGGTACTACAGACAATGATAGATAAGTATACAAAGGTACACAAGAGCAAACTTTTTGTGGCTTTTGTAGATCTTACATCTGCTTTTGACTCAATCTGTAGGGACAAATTATGGCAAAAACTATATGAGACGGATATTGATAGACGACTTCTTAATATACTTAGAGAGTTACATTCAGACACCACAGTTAAAATCAGAACCGGGATGTCAGGCAACTATACTGACCCACTGCCACTGGGGAAAGGGGTAAAACAGGGTTGTTTGTTAGCGCCGTTCCTCTTTAATTTCTATATAAATGACATTGTTCAACATATGGCAAAGTATAAGTTAGCAGCTCCCGCCCTGGAAGGCAAACATCTGAATATATTGCTATATGCTGATGACATGGCTGTCATGGCACTTACTCGTAGGGGCCTACACAGCATGCTGGAGGGGCTCGCAGCTTATTGTGCCCAAAACTCTCTAAAGATAAATTATGACAAAACAAAAATTGTGGTGTTTACTAGAGCTCGCCAGACATTCAGATGGTCTTTAGATGAACACGTAATCGAACAGAGACTTTCTTTTAAATATCTTGGTATCACTTTCCAAGCTACATCTAGCTGGCTTGCCCACTTCAAGACTGTAGCCCTCCTAACACGTAGGACAATCGGTGCTCTGCTCAGCTTTTTTTATTTGAGGGGAGGGCAATTGGTGATCCCGGCACTAAAAGCTTTTGTAGGAAAAGTGATTCCCCAGATGCTATACGGAGTAGAACTCTGGGGATGGAATCAGAAGCTGCTAGAACGGCTTGAAATTCTTCAAAACTATTATCTCAAGAGGATTCTAGGCCTTCCTCAAGGAACCCCAGCAGCTCTCTTGAGGGTGGAGGTTGGATTACCCTCTGTGTCTGCCAGGGCCCACTTAAGATTCCTACGATTTTACATCAAACTTGCAAATACCACAAACACCTTATTGGCCAAACAAGCCTTTGTATCTCTTCAAAAGAATACCACTTGGCGTCAAAACCTATCTGAGATCCTGGTTAGATACACCCTACCGGAGTTTAACACCCTCAAACTGTGGAGCCCAGACAAAGTTCGGGAATGGATCCTGGAGAGAGACGCTCTGTTAGATATCACAAAAATTCAGAACCCAGGGTCCTCCCACTGGCTTCCCCGACTGAAAACAGTCAAAACCTGTGCCAATTATTTGGCGAATATCACCAATCCCACCCTTCGGAGAGCCTTCACCATGGCCCGTTTTCAAACCATTCCTACGGCCTACCTGACAGGCAGATATGCAAAAATCCCAGCAGAGCAACGTATATGTCTTTGTCATATGAGAACCCAAGAGGATCTCACACATTACATGTTGTATTGTCCCATCTATTCGGCCTTCAGGGATGCGATGTTACAAACTATTCCCAAATCAATAGTCAACTCTGAGGACCAAGTAAAGTTTTTACTGGTGGACGCTGATCCACGGATTTCTCACGTGGTAGCGGTCTTTGTGGTGAAGGCTATGAAAACTAGGGTACGGTTCCTGGACGAAACGGTGAGGTCCCTCCCATTGTTTTCCTAACCTGTTGCTGTATCTTCTTTCCTGAATGGTGGGGGTTTTTGGGTAGTCTCCTTGCTGGGATAGCATGGCATGAATTTTAGCTTACTTTTATAATCTTATTGTTATCTTTTAATAATGTTTTATGGTATTTTGTGTAAAGGCATGGACCTCACAAATTTAATAATAAACAAACAAACAAACAAACATACAAACAACCACACCCTAGGCCAGGCATGGCCAAACGTGGCCCTCCAGCTGTTTTGGGACTATAACTCCAATCATCCCTAGCTAACAGGACTAGTGGTCAGGGATGATGGGAATTGTAGTCCCAAAACAGCTGGAGGGCCACGTTTGGCCATGTCTGCCCTAGGCCAACCCCAACCTTTCTCACTACCAAAGGAACACAAGCGAATAGTAAAGAGAACCTGCACAAGTGACGCTGACACTAAACCCCACACATACATTAAGTAAAATAGAAACATTGCCACCTGACCCTACCCCTACTCACCATGGCCCCCTCCACCTCTTCCCCTTTCCCCCCCTAATGTAACAGTAATGTCTCAACAAATGAAACTGATCTGTAGAAAATGTAACTTGAAAACAGACATTGCACATATTTTTGTAAACCAAGAAATTTTTAATAAAAAATGTTTTTTTAAAAAAAGAATGTGATGTACATCTTTAATTGCCATTCTATGATAAGATAAGTTGCCACATGAGAAAAGCAGTTTCCTTTATTTTTTCATGAAACATTTATTTATACTTCATAGTAGAGCAATTTTTGTGTGGCACAAATGCAGTCCATTTAGGTTAAGTTTAGTTATCTAAGTCTGCAAGATTTTATCATCTTCCCACCCTCCTTTTCACACATTATGAATATTTCACCAAGATTTTCCTCAGGCTCACAATATTTTCTTGAAGACACTCAGTGACACCTGCCTGTTGCCCCCTCAGAAATCTGTAGAATATTTTAATCTTCAATGTAATAACCAGGCAATGCTATCATTTATTCTAATAAGTATGTAGCATACTTTATAAACATTGATGAAAACTACAGAGTTCATGCAATAGTAGATATCTACCACACAGTGCTCTACACACACACACACACAGAGAGAGAGAGAGAGAGAGAGAGAGAGAGCGCTTATTAACAGTGGCAATGGAAAAATGGGAGAAGTACAACAACATCATTTTATTACAGTTGTAGACCCGCATAAATGGGAAAAGTAAGTAAACGCAGCAGTACAAAGAAATGTGTTAGTATTAAAGAGGAAACCCTAAAGCACAAGAGGGCAAGAGAAACAAGAGATGAAAGCACAGGAATTCCCAAAGAAATCCATAGGATTCATTGTATCAGCACATCTATTGTTGCAACTAGGTTTTGCTGCTATTAAGTCTTTTAAAGTTGGAACCCCTGAAGTTAAGAGCCTTTGACATTACTGCATAAAGTGAGGAGGTAATTCATCAGACTTCATATTTGATTCTTGGCAGGCTCCCAGGGCTTTTAACAAAATTTTGAATCAGCATTTCAAAGACATCATAGTTTGGTGTTTCAGTGGATTTAGTCTCCACAGGGAATTATGGATTTCAAAACAAACCACTCAGAGGAGACTAGCAAATTAGGGAAAGGTTTAAGAAGACAGTGAAACGGTCTGCCCTAGTGGAAAGGAAACATCTGTAGAAATTCTAAGGGGGCATTGAGAATTTGGCAGTAGGAAGGAAAGAATATTTCAGTGGTTTGGCAGTGTATATTGAGGACCAGCCCTACAGTTAGTTGCCTCATTCTATGAGATGGGGAGGAGAAGCATCATTAAGGTGTTGGAGGCCAGAGCTGTGTGTACCATGTTAGGATAGGGGAATCCCCTACTACTACAGTCCCATAAAAATTGATCAGCATTTTACTGTGAATTTCTCCTGACATACACATTTGTATAAATTTTGGCTAATATACACATTTTTTTGCAAAACAATTTCCCCCTAATTAATGCATTTTTGTGTTACCTTCATTACTGTATTTTCATGGGAGACGGGTGATGCTGGGGTCTAAACTACTGTGTCACAGTCCGGGTCGTAGGCAGCAACAGTCCAGACCTTACATGCCAGAACCAGGGTATGGTTGGTAACAATGGAGGACAGAAACTTGATAAGGCTGGAATGGAGGAACAGAAACTGGAACAAGGACAGGCATGCTGGATCAGGAACTGGCAACAGCAGGATATAAACCACATTGCTGTGGTAAAGAACCAGGGTGAAAAGCTGGCCTTATATACTTCTCTTGGGCTTCCCTCCAGGTGCTGCACATCTCCTGATCTGGCCACACCTGCCAGGCCACTCCCCCAATACAAACACAGCAAGGGCCTGGTTCTGCAACTCCTCACTGTGCTCAGGGCCTGCCCCTGCAAATACTCATGGTACTCTTTA
The DNA here is from genome assembly GCF_965153285.1 of Podarcis tiliguerta. NCBI lineage: Eukaryota > Metazoa > Chordata > Lepidosauria > Squamata > Lacertidae > Podarcis > Podarcis tiliguerta. The sequence goes on along the minus strand of NC_139535.1, from coordinate 67,093,267 downwards.
AACACTGAGCCTCTTGGGCTTGCAGATTGTAAGGTCAGCAGTTCAAATCTGCACAGCAGGGTGAACGCCCGTTGCTTTGTCCCAGCTCCTGCCAACCTAGTAGTTCAAAAGCATATCATTGCAAATAGATAAATAGGTACCGCTGTGGTGGGAAGATAAATGGTGTTTCTGTGCGTTCTGGGACTCATCACAAGTGATTTAGCCATGCCAGAAAAGCTGTCTGCAGACAAACGGTAGCCCCCTTGGCCTGAAAGTGGAGATGACCTCCATACCCCATGGTCAAATTTGACTGGACTTAACCATCTAGGGGTTCTTTACCTTACCTTTTACCTTACTATATTATGTACACTTTATCCTAGTATATGCATTTTTGTAGACATTACTTGGCTGGAGAACTACCCCCCAAAATTCAGAAAAGTTCAAAAGGGTGCTTATGTTTCAGTTTGTGAATTGTTTTGGAATAGGTTTGCCTTTAAATGCCTATATTGGAACAAGTGCTGTGGAAGATGTTGCCCATTTGCAAGTGTTTGAAAAAGATTCAGTTGCTTATTCGACCTTGCCATCTTGTCCTTTGCCACAGGCAGCTAAACGTATTGGGTCAACTCTGTGCACAATATGTCAATTGTCTTCTCTAATTAAATTGTAAATGTGTTTTGTTGTGCTGTGGTATACTAAACAGGGCAGTTGGTGATCAAGTAGCCTGTAACTTATTGAGAATGCAGCATGTTATACATGACCTGCAGAAGAGTTACATGCATAGAAGAGCTTGGGATCTGAATCCAGCAAAAGGTTATGTACAAATACAAATAAGCATTACATATGATATTGCAATAGCCACTGAAGGGTGGACCCTTCAGGGGTAATCCAGTCTTCATTCCCCCAGCCAAACAAAAAAGGCTCTAATATGATGAAGTACGAAGGCAGCATAGCTCACTGAGAACTATAATTGCTCCTGCCTTCCAGTATTCTGCTAATTAGAGCAAAAGCATATTTTGATAACCAAGAAAAACTGGGCCCTTATTTGTAACTTGGGGTTTCTTTTCTTTTCTTTTTTGAAAACGATTAAGTCCGTGGGATTCATTTATCAGTACATCTAATTGTTGCAACTAGCTTCTGCTGCTATTATGTGTTTTGAAGTTGGAGTCTGCAATATTTGGAAACTTCGGCAATAATTAATACAATGAAACCACATCAAATGTGTTAAGCTGCTTGTGGGTAGGCTCTGTCTGTTCTGCATTGATTTCTCCAACACCCACCATGTACCCTTCCATTTAGCTGCAGGTAGAGATGGAAGGATCTGTCAGTCTTGGTTCTCTCAGTTTCTCATTTATCCAGTCCTAAATTAAGTTCTCCACATTCTACAGGGCATTGAGACATGTAGCTGGGGACGAGGGAGAAATTTGATTTCAGCATCCATTTAAAGCCCAAACTGTAAAAAGTTTTCACCTTCAGAAACAATATATGCATGGTTACGATTTCAGTAGCTATGCGTCTATGGCTGCTACATGAAAAGGGCCAGAAAAGCTGCAAGAGACCCGAGATCTTATAGAGATAACAAACCGCCAAGACATTACCCTCACAACAGAAGCAGAACCCATCATATGAGAGCTCTGCTTCCACATCCTCATGTGAGGATGTCTTTTCCTGAGACAGACAGGAAAAGATGGATGGAATCATTGGCAAACACCCAGCGAATCAGGGGCCACTCGCTACTTTCTCCCTTCATTAAGTGCTTCTGTTTATTTCTCTGCCTAGCTTTTTCTTTCTTTCTAGGAGTTGGGAAGGGAGGAGCAGGAAAGAGCCAGTGTGGTGAAGCGGTTAGAGTGCCGGACTAGGACCTGGGAGATGAGGGTTCAAATCCCAACTCCATGAAGCACACTGGGAGATTTGGGCCAGTTACTGCCTCTCAAGTGACAAGGAAACACACTGAAAAGTGTGGGATGAAAGGTCAATGAGAATATGTGTAAACAACCTGAAAGCCAATCAGGATGAATGCTCATTATTATATAAAAACTCTGCAAACAAATCAGAATAAGTAATAAATGCTGGATATAGTCTAACCTTCAAATGAGGTTGAATGCTCAATAAATATGTCATCTGGTGGAGTCAATCAGTAAGAAGAAAGATAAGGGAAGAAATTCTCCAATTCTCCTGCGTGTAAACCGCAGTGAGGCAACAAGCCTTAGACTATCTCGAGGGTTCAATGAGCAAAAGTACTTCTGAAGGGACTTGCTGCTATAATGAAATATTTGAACAATTTGGAAAATAGAAAAGGAACCTAACTTTTAGTCACTCCCCTGGAGAACCCCAGGAATGAAAATGGGGAAGAATGTGTTTTCATGAAGGTGTACAGGAATGAAGAGCACCCAAGAGAAGTGTTCACTTCAGATTCTAAAGCTGCAATCAACTCCATGCACACTTACCAAAAAGTAAGCCCTATTGAGCCTAGTGGGGCTTACATCTGCGTAAGCATGCATACTGTTCCACTGGCTTCACAAGTGCTTTAGTGCTCACTGATAACTTATACAAATTATATGCTGCGATAACTGTGTTTAAGGAAGAGAACATCCATTGACTTCATTTTCCTACATGAAGACTACTCCTGTTCAGTTGAAAATGACATCTGTTGACGATGTCAAAAGGGGAGGAGGAAGGAAGGGAAAGGATTGCACATGCCGGCTCTCTGCCTGACCTCTGTGTATTCATCTAACCTTAACAACATAAGAAGAGTCTTCTGGATCAGGCCAGTGGCCAGATACTTGTGGGAAACTCACAAGCAGGAAAGAGTACTCTTCCCTCCTACATGCAAGCCTATGTGTGCAGAACTTGTATGTAAGGCAGCAGAAGGTCAGCTGAACTTGAGGAGGTTGTCAGAACAGGGCGCGTATATTCCCCAGTTACTGGAAACACTGAACTTTTGCAATTTACCCTGTATTTATTGTCAGCATCAAACACAGAACTAAATGCCCAAAGTTTCAAAGATGTGCTTAATATAACAAGATGTTCATTACCATGGAAAGTGTTCTTTCAAGCCTGAGTAGAACAAAAAGGCTGAAGAGATTATATGCCTACTATTTATGAAGTGTTCAAGTCCTAAGGTCACAATTTTATTAGTTCCAGCTATATTTTACTCCCCAACAGCAGCCGGTGAAATGTTGCAATATATTTCTGGTCTAGTTGGTTTTTGCTCTGGAAATTGAAGGCAATAGCCAACAAGCTGCTCTGAGGATGTAACCCACTTCTTATGGAGTTATACATAGCTGTCAAGGTTACAATTTGTAGTAGCTACACATTAAAGCCCATCTATTGTCAACAAGGCAAGGTGAAGGAGGGATGAAAAGGAGGACAAAAGACGATAAGGCAAGGAACCAAACACTCAGGTGAGTTCTTCTATGAATTCCAACCCCACAAGACAAAAACCAAAACCATTTTGTTTTCATAATTTGAGTATGGGCATTTGCAGAATTTATTAATTATGAATTCCAAGGGAAGTAACCCCAGGGAGACCTCACAAATGAGAAGAATCCAAACCCTCCTATACTAGGAGCCAGAAGCTCATCAAGGCCTAGAGTAATTGTGATGGTTTTGGGGCTCTGAAAGCACTCAGAATTTGGTTGCTGTCATTTGGTGGAGATTGCAAAACAAAAAGCATGCTATAGTATATTAATCATTCCATTAAAAAAAATGGAACTTGGAAGAAAATAGTGTTCAATATCCACCAAGCATTACATAATTCATATTATGAATTGGGTAAAAATTATTTTTGGCATTGTGTAAAGTGTCACAAATGTACCTCCAGTCTAAACAAATCTGCAAGTTTACATAACAATTAAAGCCTGACAGGAAACTGCAATTTTGAACAATATATAATGACCCAATTGCAATGATTATAGTGGCAAAATAATCTCTGTGAGCAGGGAAAACCAACAGTGATAATTTTAGAACAATCTTTAATGCATTTGAAAGCTTTAGGCTATTAATGGGAGCATTGGTTGGTTTGTTATTCCTAAACTATATGATGTGTTACTTAAACCATAACTTTCCTAATGAAGTGTTATTCACAAACATAACATGGTTTTCAATGAGACATAATACAGTACGTACCCAAAGGGCATTTAATAAAATGCTTTCTGAAGCATTTTAATTTATGTAGTTCCTAATAATATCAAATCATTCGACATATAATTGAATGTATCTTATAATAATAAATCAGAGAATGCTACCTTAGTTATTATATGGTCTGCTAAAGTAGTGGAGTAAAAATAAAAATGCCCCAAAGTAAGGCAATTTTGTCATAACAAGCAGCTGCTAAACCTTGGGAAATCAAAAGGCTGTAAGCACAAAAGCCTCACCTCCAACTTTTTGACCTCAAAACCTGCCATTCCCTGGGTCTCATTTTTCAAATTCTGCATTCATCAGATGGGCGAGAAAGGTTTTTTCACTAGCCAGACAGCTGCTAATTGCCCCACATACAACTACCCTCAAAAAACTTCATTTTATTGCATTAATCCTGGACCACCACCCTGCCAATCAATGTGCTTAAGGCTAAATGAGGCCTTAAGTTCTGCTGCATCCCTGCTTCTGAGGAGAACTTCATGATCCCTACATCCCTATACATTTTATGAATTCTGAGCATCTCTCAATATAGTTCCATGATCACCTAATATGATGCAAAATTTCCATTCCTTTATACCAATAGTCTGTAAATATTTTTAAAATGCTTACTTTTTGCAGTAGCTTTTATTGCCTACGATCAGATATGAGTGCATTTTCTGATTTGAAAACATACAGTTTTAATACTCTGTGATCTTAATTAATCTTGATCATCAGAGCCCAGGCTTTCATCAGAAGATAGGCCTGTTCTCCATACTTATTGCATAAAAGGAAACAATAACCTTGCAAACTGCACTTGAACTGACCTTGGTAGAACAAGTTCTTCAACTCATGAAGCAACAGGTATCTGTCTTCTGTAATGTAATTTAAGGACTAGCTAGCAGGCTTATGGCAGTTTGGATTTTATTGCTATTAGTTTAGTGTGTACTCTATATTGTAAAACTGATCGAGTGGAGAAATGTCTCCACTAGATATCAAATGTGATGGACCTGGTAGCTAACCAGAAGCAGCGCTCAGTATTTTATTGTTGTTGTTTTTAATGCTTCATTTTCAGGATAACCTAAAACAATGGACTGTGGAACCAATAAAACATGCTTGGTATAATTCCATCATTTATGTGTGGATACAGTTCATTACACCTATAATTTGACATGGGTGTTTGAAAAGGAGAACCTGGGCATATTCCAAATGATTTAACTGGGTGCTTTAATGGTATGTTGAAAATTACCACCAGCCCTGTCCCTATAATTGGTGCTAAACTGGCACTTTTTAAAGGGTTCCAGCCTTTTCATTATGAATTATGATCCCTCATAAATCTCCAATGTGTCATTTTATGAGACAAATACACTAAAGGAACAGAGCTCTGAAATGTGAGCCGGGGAATAAAATAAGATTGAAAGTGGTGCATGTGTATTTTGAAATGTTATTTTGTGTTGCACTATTATTTCTCAACTTATGAGATGGACCTTATTATACAATGGTATGAATTTGGTGTGTACTTTGGCTGAAGATGCAGTGTGCTGGCATAACCTCTTTAAAGCAATAGGTGGAAAGGAACATGGACAACTGTGTGTTTTCCTCTGAACACAACATCCATGCTGTATCCCGTATCTTGAGATGAATGGAGAAGTCCATTTTTTTCTACAGACTTTTGGGTTAGGTCAAAGCCTGCCTCTAAGATCTCAGAATTGCAGCAAGCAGTTGAATTTTCTTGCTTTGCAGGGGGTTGGACTAGATGACCCTCAGAATCCCTTCCCACTATGTAGTTCTATGATTCTATGAAAGTGTGAGAATGACCGCTCCCCGCATAAAACAGGGAGTGACCTTTGCGTGGACACGCGCAGCCCCTGGATCTGAAGCGGCTCCATCAGCATAGGCTTGGCTTTGCCTTCCCTCAGGTGGGATACCTGGAGGTCTCCGTCTACCCCAGTCAGCTGTCCAATCCCACCTGGGGGAAGCGTTGCCAAGGAGATCAGGCCAGGTAGGGGAGGGATTACCTGCCCACACAATAGAGGGAGGATCTTACCTGGGAATCCTTACTTGGCTCCAGAGCTTCTCCCACCCTACCCATCCTCAGTTAATGCATTATTTTGCAGGTTAACTTTTCTTCATAGGTTTTGCAGGTTAACTTTTCTTCACAGGTATGTGGGCGCTGCTACGTTAAGGTCGCTGTCAAAGGGCTGGAAAGGAATTTCTCTGCATTAGCAGGTTTCGCCTTTCCCGTAGCAAAACATCACAACTTTGGTGGTATCAGGCCTTGGGCGGAATCCTTTAGTCCATCTTCCTCTTTGCAGCGGTGATACCAGGGTTCCCCATTAAAGGGGTTTCTGAAGGGAGGCTTTGACCGTACGCTGAAAGGTCGTCATTGCTCTCCCCTGCGGCGGCGGCATAACGGGGGCAGCTATCTCTGCTTGAACATATGTTCTCCAGAGCCGGCCCATCCCCCACACAAACACTGGAGAACCCTGATGCTCCCTAGGTCCCCGGCTGGGGACTGGGGAGGGAGAACGCCCAATGCCTGAGCCAAGGTCTACCCACATTTGAATTTAATAAAGTTGTGGCCAATTTAATCCCATAGCACGTTGTCTTAAGTCGTTATTCCACATGACGGGGGGGCCGCTCGGGATCTGGGGACTCCGCCTGTCCACGCAAACTGCACTGAAGATATTTAGGGCATAACCTTCTTCCTCTTAATGGAAGAAGACTATTCTATGGTTAGGTTGGTAGACCTTCAAACATAGACAGACATTCTCATCTAGATCTTGATCTGTTATTTGCTTAGTTCTGCATTCCATACTTGATAGGACATTGATTTCCCTCAATCCAACATGATTACTTGGTTAGTGAAGGCAGTAAAGATTCTCATTGAATTGTGCTTACCTGGGCTTCATGAAATTCAGGTTTATTTTTATCTCCTTTCTACCTCAGACCATTTCACACAGTGATTATGCTGGATAACACTAAACAAGAAGTTCCAACCACTTATATCCAGCATAATAACCATTAAACCGAACAGATTTTTTTTTTAAAGGGTATTAAGTCTTTTGAAACCATAACATGACAATATATGGGGGGGAAACCCTGAAAGCCCCAACCTGCTTATGTGAGAAATGTAACAACATTATATTTAAAGTTTAATTACCTTTAATGATTTCCAGGAGAGGCATAGTTTGGTACCAATAAACGAGAAATCTTTCTGATGTTGCCATTTGCTAAATTTAACAAAATTATTTTGTTGTTGTTGTCACAGTGAAACCTTCGGGCATAACATTTTTACCTACTGAAGATACCAACATGACTAATTGAAATAAATAATAACTAAAGTATTTAATAAAGCCAGAACGTTAATGAATGAAACTGTTCTTTTAACAATTTTCAGGTGGAATAGTATACGCCTGACATTTTGAAAGGCACCTAAAGGAAAGTGGGTGCCTAATCCTATTCTGTTTGAATGGTGAAAATAATTGGTTTCAAATCCCTTGGGTAGCTTTCCAAATTCTGGAGATGCTTCCCATTTATGGTGAGGATAAAAATGCTGGCAATAAAGGTTTGGGGCTTTTGTCTTAGTAAAAGTTTAATACTGCTCAGCACCATTACTGCTCAGCACACAGCTGAGAAAGGAATTGCCTCTGGAGAAATATTTTAGAGAGTATTAAAATCTGTTTGTTGCTACTGTATTTTGCTGCTTCTGCCAATTAGCCAGAATCTTGTAGTATCACAAGTTCATCTCTTTTGGTTTCAGAAGGAAGCATATGTTAGGAATTTGTTTAGGTTCCTCTAAAATTGGCTCTGTGTAAAAACATCCTTCAAATATTACACACAGACACACCACAAGTCAGACTGTTTTCTTCTGGGATTTATTTGTTTGTTTGTTTGCATATGTACAGTTACTGCTACCTAAATTATAAGCTATTTTGCTGTATATCTGTCTATACCTGGATGGAAAGTCATATATCCTGAACTTCAGTTGTAACACTGAGTGGGCAAAATCCACTTTAAAGATAGAAATATTTTAGTTGGCTGTTTTGTTTTTAACAATAGCAGCTTGGCACGAAAGCTGGAAATGTTCCCGGAAGTAAACAAGTAGAGGGGAGAATAGGTAAGGAAATGTAGTAGTGAGAAACTGGTAAATCTAAATCAGTAGTTTCACCTAAAGCTGTAGTTACTAAATTTGTCACATTACTTTGTGCTGATATCTAAGCATAGATAGCCTGCTTCTATGTAGAGTTTGGTAATGAAATCAATGAACTTAGGTCTGTCTATGATCAGGCTTCATATCTATACAGTTAGATATTTCATTCCTGTCTTTATAGAACTATAGGGTTTTCCCCCCTTCTCACAATATTATTTACCTCACTGAAACGTAGAGAGCATTTGTTTCCATTCTTTTTTCAGGCTAAGTCCCTACAAAGGTAGAAAGTAAGCCCCACACCCCAATGTGGAAGGCCAACTCTCTCTCTCTCTCCTGTGATAGTCCAGTTTCTTTTCCATTCTTCTTTCTTTGACCATCATTCACTTCTTGTGATGGCAATGGAATCTGCTACTTTTTCTGGATTCTTTCCAACCCTTTCCTATCACAGTCCTTCAAAAACAACATTTTGGTTGGGATTGAGAATTACTGCTACAATGGGCTCAAAGCAGGCAGTATTCTGGCTAATTAATCAACAACATGCTGCTTCAGTTTCTTACATTGCCCAATACACATGAAGTACAAGACAGCTGAGATTTGATCCTTACAATTATCTTTGGCTGCACTATCAAGTTAGCACAAGGCTTTAATTGATTTCAATAAAAAGAGACAATGCCTTTCCATGGCCTTTTTTACCCTAACTTTCATGCTGGGTGTCACAATAATGCTTCCTTTAGTGCAACGATTGAAAACCTGGCACCCTCTAGATGTTGTCAGATTCCAACTCCCATCAGCTTTAGCCAGCATAGCTGATGGATGGGGCTGATGGGAGTTGTAGCTCAACAACATCTGGAGGACACCAGGTTCCCGGCCCTTGCTTTAGTCCCCTAGACATTGCTGAAAGCATGAAAAATGCACTTCTAGATCAAAGCTGGAGAAATGAATTCTAGATGAAATTCTAACTGAATCATGGGGTGAGGGGGATGGATGTCAGAAATTCAGGATACAATTGTCTCTATTTAGGATTCTGCCCCAACACCAAGCAAGATCAACCTCCAGGATAGCTACAGTAAGTATCTAATGATTGTTCATCTCTATTTGGCCTACCAACTGAACTCTGAATGTGGGCCAGAACTGGCCTATTTCATGGGTAGAAGAGATCTGGTATCTGGGAAAGTGCAGAAGACAAAAGCCTTCTATCTCCTTCCTTAACTTCACACAGAGGTTGCCCTTTCAATGCCCCCCCCCCCGATTCTCTTTGTGACATTACATATCAGCCAACCCCTTTGCGAGTTGCAGCTATACAGAATCTATTTTGCATACAACAATGCCTACCAATTTTATTTCTGTTATTGTTCCCAGAAGGCTACCAACAAAGAAAAGAAAAGATTACTGCATGAGTTCATAGCCACTGACAGGAAGAGGGAGCAAAGCTCTCTGAAATTTTTGGATAGATCTGTGGTTCTATTTTCCCATAATTCCTTCTAAGAACATACATTCCTCCCAGGCATTTGGGGATTCTGTAGGATGGGTGCTGTGAAGGGAGGGAAGTATTGAAGCAACTAAAGGTAAATACTCTATAGGTGAATGAGTGTGAGAATCCAGAGTAGATTTCTTGTGATTACAGATATTGTAATAGTAGATGTCAGATCTGATTTGATGTTAATACATTTGAACATACTGGATGTGTTAGCAATATTAATTTTCACTGCAGCTGTCAGTTCTGAGGAGGTAGCAAGGAAAACATGTGTTTTGTTTAACTGTATTGGCCACCCACATTTTATGTGAGAAATCCTATAATTTATTATTATTGATGTTATCAGAAGTTAGTTACCAGAAGAGAACACAAAGAATTATATGTTGGGTGGGTGATTGAAGGAATGCATTGTCAGAATGCAGCTAGTAACCCACACCTGCTGAAATCTATACCAGATTGGCAGTCTTCACACCTGTACCCGTTCTATGGTTAATTGTTTAATTTCCCTAGGGTTTTAAATATATGTTCATCATTCTTACGTGCCTACTAGTATTACAATATATTATTGGATACTGCAGCTCAGTGTGATTAAGAATTGCCATACAGAAGATAATTTATGACATGCTCATCCTTCCACAAATATTGCAGAGCTGATGGCATTTCCATGTTATAATATCACTGGTTTTATTACTGGAGGAGTGACAAAGTTATATTTTTAATACTGCTCCAGGCCTCAGTGCAGGAGAAGGATGCAACATACAGGAATTTATATGTTAATGGCATAAACATCAAAGCCAAAACAGAGGAAGTGGAGTGCCTGATACTAAAAGAGAATATAAATACTATGAGCATGTTAGAAGCTCATGCCCAGAATCTCATTACTTATGTGTTATTGATCCACTCAGCAACAGTGACCATGCTGCTATCATATTTAGAATTTGGGAGCAGGAGGGAGTGGTGAGGCTGGCACGGATAAGTGCATGAAACCAAACATTCTTCTCCATCTTGGATTTTGACCACAAATGGGGATGAATTTATGGGCTCCTGTGGCTCGAATTCAAGCCTGGCTCAGGAGAACTTCTGTTGCCTCTCTAGTATGATAACAGATCTGAAGATAGAAGAAAATGGAGATATTGAAGGTCATGCCAGGGTATGCAATTTGGAGAAATATTTTTCATCTCCTGAGTACCCACAATGTACTTTAGAGTTCACCACTCAAAGTTATTTGGTGTCATCAACAAATAAGGCTACATCACTACTCACTCCAACTCCAGGCAGCACTGAAAAGAAATCCTTGCAAAACCAATTGCATACTTTCTTTCATGATAAAAACTACAATTTTTCCCCTGTCCTCTGCTTCTTGTTCTTTAAGGAGTAACTGATCCATAAGAAGACCTGCTCTTTGTTCTGCCTGCTAAATTTACTCAAGAGCCTTAGAGATGCCAATTTCTTTCTTTTTTTGAATTTGAAAGTCTATATTGTCTGTTGAGTATACAAATCCAGAGGCAGTATTATCTCTGTATCCTAGATTCTGTAGACAAAGAACTTGAGGGTTGTGGACTTTGGGCTCTGTTTGTAGGTTTCCCAGAAATTTCTGGCTGGCCAGTGTTAAAAGAGGATACAGCTCCAAGCCGGACTTTGGTGGAGATGAGCAAGACTGTCCCACTCGCCTATGAATACATTTGGCAAGTCACTCTTCACATCTCTATAGATTATAAATTAGGTTATTACAATTCCCAAAGTAGCTCTGAGGATGAGCAAGAGAAGCGCCAGTGAAACATGAATAAAGATTCCCACATGCTCCTGTATGCATGTATGGCTTTATAAAACCGCTAGGATCTCTAACAACATTGCTGCTATCTGCTAACGCCAAAGCTTTTGTCCTTCCTTTTGTGCAAGGATATTATTACTGCTGAGGCATCTCCTGAAGAAACAAAGTGCTTTGACATCAAGCCAAACTGCTCTTAAAATACATCTCTCTGTGCATGCATGCTACTACAATGAGTTTGCCACAAGACACGCTTGCAGTGAGAACCTACACACAACCCCAGGATGTCCTGGCAATATTAATATCCTCACAACAAACACACCAACATTTCGCTCCCATCTGCATAATAAATAGGCTTGTTGACATGCATTAGCAAAAGGGAACAACACATATGGGGGGGTTGGGAGGTAGAAGCTGTGCTGAAAGATGCTTTTACATGAGCACAACAGTGCTCAAATGACTGCTGCAGGCCAATTCAGATGTATTGCAATCCCCAGTCAAAGCATACTGGTAATTTCTGCAAGTGATTCCCGTGCTCTCCTCATTCCAGTGAAAAGTAACGTGTGATATTGTAAGGCATGCAACTTCATACCTTACTAACCACATATCAAATTTTCCAAGTTCAACCTTTTTAGATGAGATCATTAATGTATATATGTAAATGGTGAGGCTCATGAAAAGGTAGCCCATCTAGGAGAAGGAAAACGCTGATCCTAAACCTCCGTTGCCTTACTATTCAACAGAAAGGCTTTGGGAGTAAACCCGGGGGGAAATCTGTACTCGCTGCCTTGTGGGACATCTTCAGGAGAAGAAAAGGCTAAGGAGTATACTCTACACAAATCCTGAATGGTGTCCCAAAGACAGTTACATGGCATCTCGCAGGGTCACCAGCTGGGGATCAGAGGGAAATTGCCCCCTAAAAAATTTCAAGGAGGCAGCCTAGGTCCCTCAATATCCTGTGGTGATGTACACAGGCCATGAGACGTGCTCACGTCAATAATAATAATGTGTTGCTGGTGGCAACACATTATTATATGGGAGCTTGTTGGAGTGTGTGGTTGGCTACATCCTAGTTTTCTATCTTCAGAGATTTTCATTTTTTTGTATGGATGTTCTACCATTACAGTTGGAAGTCGTATTGCCCAGAGGCAAGTTCTTTGCTTCAGAAAGAACTACATCAGCTGTGCATTGATGATGCATATCTGCCCTGAGAGTCACATGCATCCTGACTTTGATCTACACAGAGGGAGTTCTAAGCGGCATTCCTGAGTGATGAGTCACATGGATTGCTACTGTCATATGCCACCTGTACATGGGTCAAATTTTCACCCCCTATCTTCATTTTAAATAAGAGCTTTCTAGCAGCCTTTCTGTCCTTTTGAAACATAAGCAGCTGGAGACACAGATGTACTTAGATGACATTTCAGAAACATCAGAGCAGGCCACACCAATTAGCATGCTCAGTGGCAAATACTCAGCCGACCATGTGTCATGACCACAATCCATAAATCCCTCAGGACCTGGCTAGACTGAAACCTCCTCCTTAGGCTGCACATGCTCATCAACTCACAAAAGTTTACCAAAACAGAATGTGTGGAATACACAGATCCTTAGCTTTATTTTGCAATGTGAAATGTCTCCACGGTTTCAGTCACAAGACATGCCTGCTTAAATATTTTAATCAATAAACCTGTTTATGATGACATTTGGTCCAAGGATAATCCCCCTGATCCTGTTTTAATCACTTTTCTTTATCTGGCACCTTGCAGCTGTCAGGAGAATAGCAGACGGTTTTATTACAAAAGCATTTTTTTTTTTTTGCTGTTGGTGTTTTGGACAAAAGGTTAACTAGCTACTTTCAATGTTCTTCCATCTTATGGCTGATAGATTTCCTGCCTCTTTTCTAATTTGAGGGAGATAATCACTGTGGCAGTGATAAATGTTATTGCACATAATAAATTTAATATTGCAAATATTATAGCCTTATTTTACAGCAATGTCAAAGCTCCTTGCAATGAGCCTAGTGCTCTGATTAGAAAGACAGGCCTTTTAAGAGTGTCCCTGCAAAAGCCCTTTCAAAAGCCAGACAAGGTTATTTCAAGGCTCACAGATCTAATTAGCAAACTCCTGCAAAGAAGCAGCCCAAAGTCCAAATGCTTCTCATTATTCTGGAAGTCTGCTCCACAGCACTGCATCAGCACAAACCCAACTGAAATGAAGGAGAGGCAGTTCAAGGACTGCAGCTATCCATGGTATTCCTTGTTTGGAGGCTCAGTAAGGGCAATTTGACACATGGCTAAAGTAGTAGAGCTGAAGACTCCAAACTTCAGAGAGGACTATATTATGGCTTTGAGCTGAAGCTGTGGGAAGTGGGGAGGTTCTGTGTGAAGGACTTTTTGTGTGAGAGAGCATTGCAAATAAATATCCCACTTCCAGTTTAAAATGATACAATCTAGAATTCTTCTACCTATGAGGCTGGTATAGGCGTATTAGGCACATAGCTTTGCCTGAAAAACAGATATGCCATCTGGCTGCTATGGACTATGTCAAACCTGGTGCCTTTGTTACAACTTGGTTCCCTTTCTCTTCTTCATCAGTAACTTTGAAGAGGGGCTCCTCCCATCATCTTCTCAAATGAACTTCTGGAAAGACTTATGCAGCAACGAACTGTTCTCCCTCTCCTTTCTTCCCCTCAAACAACTTTCAACTGTGAAATTGACCTATGGTTTTTATTTTCTTCCTCCCTCTGTTCTTTGTGGATTTTTAAAAATTTTCTCAAGGTTTGCCTATCCTGTCATATTATGACTGCATTGTACTCAAAATGTTTTATTAATTTAGTTTTTTTTTATTAATTCTTTTTCAAAAAGAAGTTCAAAGAACAAGCTTGCAGAAGTGCTGCAAATTAGATCGTGATGATAGCAAGCAGCACATGGTTAAATTTGCACCTCTCTGGGGTAGTAATATAGAAAAGCAGGGTTTACAACTGCTGCCTTAATGAGGGGACATACAGAGTTTGATTTCTTCCCTTGTTGATCCATTTAGTTTGCATGAATTCAGAGAGCAACACTGGGCATTTTAATGGAAAGTAAATACATGGGTCTTCTTTTGTTGTCACCATGCAATAATAAACAAGAGAGGGCTTTATAGTAGAAATAAATGCATAATTTCATAACATTACAGAATAAGAAAGATAGCATTGATAGAAAGGATAGGCATTTCACTCACAATGGGGAAGTGGATTAGCACAGCAATACAACCACCGGCATCTAATTATGTTAAGATGATTACTTGTGTATGCTGTTATTATTGCTTATTTCGCTATTATTAAATTTATACAAAAATATAAAAAGATGCTATTATTAAATTTATACACAAATATAAAAAGACAGATTACCATAACAAATTATGCTGTTCACCAAGCTTCCAGTTCTTCTGCTTTCCCAATTAGATTCTTGGGAAAGCAGAAGAATTGGAAGCTTGGTGAACAGCATAATTTCTTATGGTAATCTGTCTATTATGGCTAAAACCATAATAAGAGAATCTTGGTACTACATGTGTTTGGGTGTTGGCAGCTTCCTCCTTCCACCCAGGCAAAGGTTTGCCACCATCTTTGTCAGAGATTGCTTGCTCATGATTGGCTGTGGTTGACTTGATAGCCAATGTGTTTCTGTACATAGCGCTTTGGACTTGGACTCATTCTTCTCAGCCACAGAACTTACTACTTCTCCGTTTCGATTCCCCATATATATTTTTGTTATTAGTAGACTGCCATGTATCCAGCAGCAGGATAAAATAATAAAATAATAACGTTAAGACAGAGTCAAGCCATGACATTAAACCTACAGAGCAATTCAGCAGCAAATGACAAAATAGCTGTCCCATGGATTCATAGAATTGTATAATTGGAAGGGATCCAAAGGGTCATCTGGCCCAACCCCCTGAAATGCAGGAATCACAGCTAAATAATCCCTGATGGATGGCCATCCGACTATGTTTAAAAACCACCAAGGAAGTCAAGTCCACCACCTTCTGACACATTCCACCGTCAAACAGAAAGTTCCTCTTGGCTTTTAGTTGGAATTTCCTTTCTTGTGATTTAAATCCATTGGTTCAGGGCAGCAGTGGCACATGAGCGGGGCAGAGCCAAACACAGTGCAACATTTCAGCCTGAAGGCAACCTCGTGAGGCACATTAGGATGAGAGATGATGAATCACCAAAGCAGAGTCAGGCAGCCAACTCAAGTGGCAGACTCTGGGGGCAATACAGTGTTGGAGGACAGACCTACGTGTGTTGTGCCCGGCTTCCCCTTAAATAGCCAGTTGCCCTAGATCGAGTGGAGCATGCTATTCCATCACCGGTTTAATGACCTAGTCAGCTTCTCCATGTGGGATGCCAGACATGAAGTGGAGGTGGTGGAGATTGAGATGGAGATGGAGATGGAAGAAGCATCATGTCCTTCACTTTAGGCAGGCAAATGCCACGGATTTGGCCCAGATTTTCATGTATGACACTACAAAGAGGCCAATTTGATTTGAGTCTCTCTAATCTTTCAAATTAGGGACGCGGGTGGCACTGTGGTCTAAAACACTGAGCCTCTTGGGCTTGCCGATCAGAAGGTCAGTGGTTTGATCCCCATGATGAGGTGAGCTCCTGTTGCTTGGTCCCAGCTCCTGCCAACCTAGCAGTTTGAAAGCACGCCAAAAAAAAGTGCAAGTAGATAAATAGGTACTGCTCCGGCGTGCGCTGCTCTGGTTTCGGTGTTCCGTTGTGCCAGAAGCGGCTTAGTCATGCTGGCCACATGACCCGGAAAAACTGTCTGTGGACAAACGCCGGCTCCCTCGGCCTGTAAAGCGAGATGAGCGCCGCAACCCCAGAGTTGTCAGCGATTGGACTTAACTGTCAGGGGTCCTTTACCTTTACCTTTTTTTTAATCTTTCAAATCAGAACCACCAGCAGTATTTTTCTAAGTAAATATACACCGTTTGAGATGGCAGCATAGTTCTCTCTACAGGTCCTCATTCAAATGTAAAGAGCTTAATTGTTATTTGGCTAAAAAGCCTAATTTAGTGTTTCTGGGCTAAAGCTTGCACTTTACAGGCACTTCATTAGGAAAATGGTGAAATTATACCAGAGTGATGATCAGAGGACTAATTTCTCGTTTTACGCAGGACAAAGGTCGTGTATTAGTCCCCTGAGAAGGCAGAGGAAAGTTTGTTCAGTTTCCCTTTCGATGTTACAGCCGCTAAATGCAATTTCGATTTCATAGAACTTTGAGCAGTTAATTTCCTGTATCCATGGCTCCCATCTGTGTTAGCAGCAGCCTCTTGAAAATGTCTAATGAAGGATTAATAGAAAAACCACATAAAACCTTAATGCTAATTTCCTTTCTCACTGGAGTTATATTATGAATGTCACACTTATTGGGGAGGAGAGGGGGGGAAACCTTTGCGTCTTTAGTGGACAAGTAATAAAATAATGAAATTGAATTTGCAAAGCAGTATTAGGCTCTGAAATATTAAAATATCATGTTTTAGATAATCTTCTCATTTAAGGCACATCGTTTTATCAAACATTTAAGACTAAAACAGCACCCCATGTCACATTTAAGAAATAAACAAGATTTCAGAAGCTATCGCTTAATATCAAATTAATTCATAATTACAAAACATGTGTAATGCATGTAGCATACAGTTGTGGAAGCAAAAATTACAATTGCAAAAGCAAGTACAACTGCGACAGAAAATGGAAAGGGCATTGTGCAAATACTGTGCCTCTGGAGATTAGATTGCTTCAGCTTGTGTAAATACACATTCCGCTTCTAATCAGAGTTTTTCTAATACACCCCAGTGGCAGAATAAATACAATTACTTTTAAAACGTATGTTGTACAATTTTTATTAAGCACTACACAGATAGAAGTGCATGTAATTAGAAATGTGCTGCTTGCATTTCCTTTGATCTTATTTTAGAGTCTGCGCGAAGGCCAAGACTGCAGCCCTAAACATATGAGATTGTAAGCCCTTTTGGAGAAAGTGGGATTTTCCTTTGAATAAACATGTGCAAGATAGCACTATAAAAAGGTCCAAAATTACAGTAGCCACAATGCCTAGATGCCTCAGATGTACTAAAGTTTCCTTATACCTGGTGCCCAGAAAGAAAATTGTTCTTATTGCAATCACAGCAATGTGTGTACTTAGGTAGGCAGGTAGGTAGATAGACAGACAGACACAAAAACACACATGTCAAAAACAAAGAATCATAGAATAATAGAACTGCAGAGGATTAGGTAGGATGGTCCAATCTGTGTGCCTTGCATTTGAGCACCTTTCCTTTTGATCCAGATCCCCTACCCCACTAAAACAAGTTCAGATCATTCTGGTACAACTTCCTTGCACTAATGACACACACTCCAACATTCTTCAGAAAATGAAATTACTTTGTTAGATACCACTCCTGGGTCAGTTGATAACTTAAAACTTCGTTATTTGCAAAGAACAAATTATCACGCTACCATTGCTCTTCCAAAACTGCAGGAAACAGATGGACAAGAGTATAAAGTTGTTTACTTGCTTCATTTTTAAGTAGGGTTAGTGACACAGATTGCTTGCATGTCACTATAGTTGCTGTTCAGCTCACCTCATCTAACTTTTATTATGGACAGGCACAAAGCTCCTCAATTAGTAGTTTCTTTCCAGATTTTCCCTCTGGTCATTCTGTCTATTGTGACAGGCATAGTTGCAAAAGTACATGTTTGCTTCTTTTCAGCAGATCATTTTGAAGAGGCAACCAACAACTGCTAGCAGGCACAGGTGGCTCCTTCTTTCAGGTGTCATAAAACCAAAGGTATGTCTGAATTAGGGAGGCTATTATAAAATTTGTAGAGCTATTATGTGTGCTTGTGTCTCCTAAGCAGATATGTGCATGAAATACATGAATATAAGGCTGGAGGAGATCTGATGACTTGTGCTGGACACTTCCACCAATGCATTTGCTTGGCCTTGAACTCAGTTGAATTCTCCAGAATGAGACATATTTGTCCTATAATTTCCAAAAATTATATCAAGACATGTTCAAGGTGTCAGGGATCTGTTGGCTGAGAAGGGGGGAAGATATCAGAATGTACAGGGAGATGCCTCCTTTAATGAGCAGCTGCACTTCCTCCTTGAGAGAAGAGAAGGAGCTGTCAGGAAAATATGTGGGTGCTGGCCGAGATAACAACCTGGGTCTCCAGCCAGCTTTTACAAGATTTATTAAGTCCAAAAACTATGTACAGTCTGGAGCTCTTAAAAGCATGTCTTCCTCAGTCGCTATCAGTTGCCGGAAGTGGCTCGTGTCTTTTCCCTTTCCAGCATAGAAACTCCCTGAGCCCCCCCCCCCCCTTTCCTCCTCTCCCTACGTAAAAACCCAAGCTTTGGAGGCTGTTCCTTTCTCTCTGTTTCCTGACAGCTCCTCCTCCTCTTATCTCTCGGAGGAAGTGCAGCTCCTCATTAAAGGAGGCGGCTCCCTGTACATTCCGATCTCTTCTCAGCCACAGATCCCTGACACAAGGGCCTCATAAACCTTATGAGATCCATGTCAGATCAAAAACTGTTTTCGAAAACTCTTCTCATATTCATCTCTATGCTAAATAGAGAGGGGGGGGGCAGTGTTGTTCAGGGAACACATGGGTAGGCATACTGGGGCACAGGGATGCAGTAAAATGGCTCTTTGTATCCTGGCCATAGCATTTTCTGGCTGCCTTTTCATTTTCCACAGCAGCATCTTTACATTTTCCTCTGCTGAATTCCCTTTCATGCCATTAATGGAGGTGACCTTTCCACTGCGTTCATTTTAGTCTTATTTACTTATTCTCCCTAGAACAATAAAAACACTATTTCATGGTTATCTGTACAGCCACCCTTATGAAATCAATAGCACTTAGAAATGAATTAAGTGATGCAACCTGTAACAATGAGCACAATCTAAACTTGCCAGAGACCACTCATAACTATTAGAATTACAATTTGCATTTAAAGAGGTAGCAAATTTCCCTATTAAATTATGCACATATAAAACACACTATGGTTACACCTCAGGTGCTGAACACAGTCAGTGCAAACACAGCCACATAGCTTTCACTTCACATCTGCAAATAAATTATGTGCCAAGAAACCTAATATAATTAAAATAATATAAAATGCTGCACAGAATTAATATTTTATGCATGCGCTGCTCTGTGCTCTGGTGGAAATGATATTTTTGTCAAGGTCCAAGTGGCAGGAATATTGCAAATATGCCAGAATACATAGGCATGGTGTTTCATTAATGGTATAATGCAGAAATATTGTTCCTGGACTGTTAATAGTGTTGAAACAATCTAAACACATTATTAACATTTGTATTCCATTAAAAACTTTCAGAGTGGATTAATTATTTTCAGCCCTCCACAACTTTCTTTGCTTTTTTTTAACCACTGACCTGGTGACAGCAAAAGAGGGGGTGGGGTGGGGAAGCGAACAACAATTAACAACAACAGAGATTTACATATAGAGGTGACCTAAGGGAGAGTTCATTTAAGGTTACATTTTTCAAGTGCCAAGGCAAAATGCAGGAAATTGAATTGAAGGTTGCAACTCCACCCAGTTTCTCCTTGACCTCCCTACCAGGCCCTTTCACCTTTCCCAAGGGGGAAAAGGGGCTTATTTTGAAGAAGGGGTCAGTGTAGTAGCTAGTGAAGAATTTCTATCAACACAGGCGATGCCAAACCCACAAGGCCTCTCTGACTGTACATGATGTGTGAAGAGTAATTTCGTAAAGGGGTTTATGTGGCTTGCTGTCAAGGCTCCAGTGGGAAAAGGGACTCTGTTGTGTTGATGGCAGCTCTCCTTCTCCAGTGTTTTTAATTCTTATTCTTATTGTTATCATTAGCTTAGTGAAGCTGGGGTTTGCAAGTGCCTGGTGGAAAATCTGAGAAGCCTCTCAGGAAGGTCCCCTAGTATATTATCAGGAAGAGACAGAACAGCGAGCAACATGTCTGTTTAAAATATCAACATGAACTTGGTATCAGTTCATGTTGGCATTTCAGAAATATTAAGGCGATTCATGTAAGCTCCCTTTGTTGATGTTCACTATTAAGACCAGTTCTGTATCTCCTATGCCAAAGAATCCCACACCTTAAACGACAAGTGGAACCTGAAACCCAAAGCTGCAGTGTATTTCTAATCCCTAAAATGAGCATCCCAGTTCAGAGACCCAGGAGGCATTAAATGGGAGCCTTGCCAAGGGTGGGCAGTTTCAAGAGAGTGGAATTTCAGGAGAAGGAACAACTTTCTCTCTTCACTGCCCCACAACTGTTCCTGAATATGGTATATAATGCTGAAGGGCTTCCACATGAAAACTGAACATTGCATAATTATACGGCAGAGGATTATTCCTGAAACATCCTTGTAAATTACAACTGATCAGCTCTTTTCACCTCATGGCATTTGTCCCTCCAACCCTAGTTCCTCTTCCTCCTGCAGGATACTTACTATAAATTTTTAGAGGTTTGAGCAGGTTGACACCCCCCCCACTTCCATTTCTACCCCAGTCCCTCAAATGACACCCTAACACTGCAAATTCCAGTTGTACTCAACCATAGACTTAACTGATAAACTAGCACAGCCTGTGTTTAGTATTAGAGAGAATAATATCCAATCAGATCTTAAACAATGCTAAGACAGACCCAACTGTAA
Organism: Podarcis tiliguerta; assembly: GCF_965153285.1. Lineage (NCBI taxonomy): Eukaryota > Metazoa > Chordata > Lepidosauria > Squamata > Lacertidae > Podarcis > Podarcis tiliguerta. The sequence goes on along the minus strand of NC_139535.1, from coordinate 67,072,067 downwards.
CAACAGAACGTGAAGACTGGTGTAATCACTTTGAGGGGTCTATTACTCAGTTCAGCTATTGCTTTTATGAAGCATAAGCATACACATTCTTTTCTGGTTGCCATATAATTTTAAGTTGATGTACAGCATTGAATATAGAGTTGAAGTGAAAATGATTTCAAGTTGTACAGTGAGCTTTAAGAAGATGCTAAACACCTGAAGATTAGGGTTTTTTTTCCAGAAGGAAGCAAAAAACACACACAACAACAAAAAACCCCACCACTGATGCTCATGCTCAGGGTTCAGCTTAGCAAAAAGAATTGCTTCCAAGGCTATGTAAGTTCCAGAATGTTCTACAAGCTGAAGAGAACAAATGGTTCCTTTAAATCTTTAGAAACCTGATCATTAGAACTGACAGACTATTTTGATATCTTTGAGTGTTTAAGTCAAGATGAATAGAAGTCCAATGAAGCATAAAAGGGGGTAGTCAGCCACATGAAAGAGGAAGAGAAATCATTACTAATCCTATTGTTTGGAATAAAGTCTTATATGTGCTTACAGTGACAAGTCTACAGTGACTGGTCTGGGTGAGCGTGATGTCTAACAACCATAATTGGTGTTAGCAGTAGATTCATAGCACTATGTGCCCACTATCCCCTCTAGGTGCAGTCCTCTAGACATTGCTTGATGACTACTTCTATCATCCTAATCTATTTGCTATAGTGGCTGGAGATGTTGGGACCTGGAGCCCAACCTGTGAACTGTGGGATGCTGAGACTAAGGCTGTAATGTTAAATCCACTTACTGGGGATAAGTCCAGTAGAACATGGCTACTTTTCAGTAGGCAGACATAAGATTGTTCTGCAAGAGACAGTGATTTCCTTAAATTCATCCAGTGAACTCATGGCATTTAGAGGGGGAATGAGTCAATTTATCCCCTGTGTAACAGACCAAATGCAATTAATCCTCAAGCCTTAGTCAGGCATTCACTTACACATAATTAACATCACATGAGCCAGGCATCACTTAACATCACTGCTCACCCCGCTTTCTCCCCACAGCCCATCACATTGACTCACTGTCCCTGTCACTGTAGCTCATTCATGCTTGGCTGCTAATAGGGACACACTCTCACAAACAAGTGAGCAACACTGGGGAAAGGCCAGTGCAAGTTGTGAAAGTGGGGCCAGGAAGATCATGTGCAAATACCCCACTCTCCTGGCTCACACAATATTAACTGTGGGAAACTGAACAGCCAAATAGAATGTCATATACACGTTCTTCTTTGATAACTCACTGTTTCCCCAAACTGAGCATATACTATGTTCGGTTCAGTAGGCCTACATAGTACATACTATGCCAACAGCACAATTGCCGTTGCTTCAAGCATATCTTCTTGCCTCAAAAAAACAAACAAAACCCCCAAAACTGAGATTATTGTTTCACCTGTGATGAAATAACTGCTTTAATAGTTATAAAGCATTAAAGAAAGTATAGTGGCATCAACCATTGGGAACTCTCTACTGTTACATATTAGATGGGTACCATCCCTATTGGCTTATCAACACTTACTGAAGACCTTCATTTTCAATAAGAATTCTAAGTGGAAGTAACCATCCCTGTTAGTATCTGTATTATTATTATTAAAATTTGTATAGAACCACAAGGTGGTTCACAACATTAAAACACAAAATGAGAACACAAAATACATAATAAAACAAAAACATCTGGATGACTGTTTTCACCACCAAGAAGATGTGAATTGGAGTGCCATCACTACTGGCGAAGTCCATCAAGGACCCCCTCAAGCATGGAGCTAGTCCTGGCCATACTAGTTGCAAATCGAGTCCTAGCACTGATGCATGTAGAAGATGGAAATAAAGTCTGTGCACCATTGGTATGCTGTGGAAAGGGCAGCTGTAGTTCTGTGAAGCAGAGACCGTGTCATGGGTCCCTCAGATGCCTCAGGATCAGGCCTGATTGGCAGCCCCAGATGCAAGAGGAGGAGGAAGAAGGAGAAGGATCAAATAAGGGCTGGAAGGCAGGTACCCAGAGATACAGGAAGGTGGTTATTCCCTTGTGACTGTAGATCAGGCATAGGCAAACTCGGCCTTCCAGATGTTTTGGGACTACAACTCCCATCATCCCTGACCAGGAGAAGGTTGTAGTGGAGCTGAAGGCAGAGTACATAGTCCTCTCACCAAGAACCAGTTGCTGCCTTCATAAGTGGGATCAGATGCAACCACTCCGATGAACCAAGCACGTTCATAAGCAGAGAGTATCTTGTGAATGAACTTGCCTTGCCTCATCTTTAAAAGCTTGGTGAGAGGGGCATCAACTATTGGGCTATCTTCTGTAGCTTCTGTTCAGTTGTGAAACTCTTGCCTTGCTCATGAACCTTGGAATCTTGACTACTGTACCTTGTGCTTGGTACAGAGCCTTTGCCGCTGTTAGCCTGAATAAAGATCTTTTCCTTGTTTTCAATTAAGCTTTGCTGTCATTGTGTTTTGGGATGGGAGCTTGACAGTCAAGAATGAGGTAGAAGTGACCTTGATGCTTCGCCGTCTGTCTCTCTTCTCTGCTAGCCATGTCTGGCTTTCAAACTAGCATTTAAATAATTATATTTGATTGGTTAGACTGATGTCACTTTTGGAACTAAACAGGCATCCATTTTTTGTCTGCTCTTAGCTTCAAAGTAAAAAGAATCCCAAAGAAGCCAAGTCAGCCCCTTCTTTCATTTTTATTGTTGCAGATTGAAAGCTTTGCCATTGACTTACTCTGGCAGCTCAATTATTGGCATTATAAATCTCCTATAAATTTTACCCAAACATTTGGGTACCCAAACATTGACAGGCTATTCTCCTTTAAAGGACTTAACGGAGAAATGGACTAAATCAACATGCCTACGTATTTAAGGTATAACTGCCAGTTATCCTGTTCAATGAAAAAACAACAAACTTTTTAAATTGAAAATTATTTTTTTATAAATGAATTTATTAAAAATACTTATTGCAAAACAGTTGAGAGCAGTTAAAGTGCAAGAACAGAAACCAGGTGAGATAAATTATGTGGAACTATGCTGCTTTGGTTTCCCCGCTTCTTTATGTTTGCAAGAGTATTTGGAATAAACTATGTGCCCACTAGTTTTTGTTTGATCTCCTTAGTGCCTAAATCAATAAATAAAAAGATAGGAGGACTTAACTTTCATGAGTTGAGCAGGATTTTCTGATTGTACAATAAAGACACTTCAAAGTCTCTTTTGTTTGCAGAATAAAACCTTTGAACATAGAGATTTGCATTCAAAGGCAAAATGACACATTATTGCACATACTTGACAACAGTATCAGTGTTGCATCTGAAAATTCCAGCTTTTGTTTTCTAATTTGGACAAATAAACAACAGTTTTAATTGACTCATAAATGGTCTGGTGCCTATTTAAGATGTACTGGGAGTTCAATGAGGTGGTTCAAAAATATATGAATATATGGGTGCATTTGGGTGCAATAAGTAAGAGTACTAGGAAAGAGGTGCTTAGGTTAGCTAATTTTTTGATTTGTTCAAAGTATCACGGGGGTGTTTCTGTTGTAATCCCAAGATCTCATGTTGCCCCCCCCCCTTCACACCTCTCATGAATGGGGCACACAAAGAAGCATCTATTATTGCACATTCTGGGTCAGTTCATATGGGGAGAGGTGGTCTTTGAGGTATTGTGGTTCTGAGCTGTTTAAGGTTTATAGCTCAAAACCAGCACTTTGAATTGGGCCCAGAAACTAACTGGTTTCCGAACCATCTTCAGAGGCAGCCCCATGTACAATGCATAGCTGTAATCTAACCTAGAGGTTACCAGAGCATAGACACCAGAAGTTAGGCATGTCTTGTCCACATACCATAGCTGGGTCACAAGATGAAGCTCATGGAACGCACTCTGCGCCACTGAGGCCACCTGAGCTTCTAATGATAGTAATAGATCCAGAAAACCCCCAAGCTACAAACTCACTCCTTCAGAGGGAATGTAACTCCATCAAGACTAGGCAATCTCAAAAGCTGGCACAACAGAATTGCTTGTTCGATCATCTCTCCTTGCACTTCCCTCAACCTGATATTGACAGTGGTTAAGTCTTCGAGGAGATAGGGTGGGGTATGTGTGCACGGAATGAAGTCCACTTGCAGAATGAGACCCCCCCCCCCCTAAGAGTTGCACACTCCCTAAACCTGCTCTGGGGTTTCTCCCAACTCTCTGTAGCAGATTTAGGGGGGAGAACATGTGGAGGGTGAAGAGGAGGGGAAGTCTTGTTGCGCAAGCAGAGCTCATTTAGTGTATGCAACAAGCAACTATTTACCAAGTGGTAAATTAGGATTACATAATAAATATTCAGATGAAGGCTGAAAAAGAAATCTCATGCATAAAAAAATAATATTTTCTTCTTGAATTTAACATTATTTTTTGAGGGGAATCAATTAAAATATAATAAACTACATTAAAACTGTCTCCCCGTGTTCTTTAAACTTTGATATGTAGAACCAATGCAGAAAAAAAATGCCTAATTGGATTAGGCTAAATTAACAATGTGGAGAAAGTAGCAAAAGAATGTTTTTTTGCAATGTTGTGCATATGGACAGTAATGAAAGCGACGGGATATTATAAATTGCCCAGAGCTTTGCTAAGTTCCATATGCTCCATCAGTAATTATACCAACCCTAACAAAATTTATTGTGCTGGCAGATTATCAGAGTTCGCATGGTATCTGTTAGCATGCAGCTGCAAGAAAGCACACTTCTCTTCATTCTGTTCATCAGAAGGCTGGTAATGATCTAGGCCACCACTCAAAACTAGTGATGGGTAGAGTACCATAATTTTTCTAAACCAGTTTTTTAATGGGTCAGAGCTTTCCTGAGCTATTTTTCGAGAATTGCCCTCCTTTGCCTCGAGGGGCTTGGTGCAATATTTCATCATCAGAAGAACTTTGTGATGTGTGTCAGGATGAGCATTAAGTCACAAGCCTTTCCTTCTCCCACACCTTCCTACTGTAGGAGGAAAAATGACAACAGAGAGGATTTCCAAAAAGCCAAGAAAACTCTGTTTCCTTAGCCTTTACTGTCATAGCTTGGTAAATTTATGAAAGGGGGGTGGAAAGACTAGAAGACCGGGGTGTGTGTGTGTGCCAGTGTGCATTACACAGGTCAATTCTGTGGACAAATTTGAGTACATGGTTAAGCTGATCACCCCAGAAACTGTGAAGTGAAAAGGAAGCAAATTTTGGTCAAGAAGACTCTGGCCAATGGTTTAAGCAAACCTGAATGCCTCCCTCAAGGGCAGAAGGGTCTTTGCCTGCCTGGACTCTGCTTCTGGAACACTGGCAAGCCTTTGGAGAAGCTCAGACCATGTACCAGGATGAAGGAGGCATATTAGCAGCTCTGAGTGAAATTCATGGAACTCCTTGTACTCTGATAAGGCTTGAAAGTATGTCACTCCCCAAAGTAATGATTTTAAATTAAAATAAAGTACCTGTTTTGCAGGAGTCTTCTCCTGACATCATTTACTAACACCAAACTGGATTTGAGTGAGAAAAGGTGAGGCGAGATAAAAGGATGAATCAGAAGACAGGAATATTTGGAGGTGTAAAGTGATGAAAAAGAGAGCGCACCTCAACGTTGAGCTCACTTCTTTACTTTCTTTTGTGTTTGCTTAGCTCCAAGTTTTTATAATACGATTTTTGTTTGCTCTGAGGCCTTTGGAGCCAAGTTTGCCTTTTTGCCTTGTCCCTCCTTCAGTTCTGAAGCTGCTCTTGGCTATTTTCTCCGAGCCAGCTTTTTCAGGTCTGCATATTTGCCTCATAAACAGTTTTGAATACATGCAGTTTTAATAGTTTTCTTTTACCTTCTGTTTATTCCCTGGTGAGGTTCAGACTTTGCTCCTTCAGTTTTAAATATTTTCCTCTACTTTTTCACCTGAACTTACTTTCTATTCTGAACATTTTGTAACTAGTACACTAAATGTTCCCTGTGAGTTGACAGAAGCTAGCTTCTTGGATTCCTGCTTGGATTGGTAGCTATAATCACCCCCGCTTTAGTTCAAACGAGTGAGATTTAAGAACCTAATTTTAATATGTACTGTGACTAGAGCCACAATGGCTTCTCTCTGCCAGGCATACTAGTAGAGAACCATATTCTGTAAAGATCCATGAGGAAAGCTGTTTTGTGAAAGTATCTAAGATGATGATTTTAATGGCTGTACATCCAACAAGAAATTAAAATGTGACAGAATCTAGTGAATATTTTTCTATATTTCCACCCACCTATCTGGATCTTCTTACCAGGAGATCTAGTCTCCTTTCTGATTGCAAAAAGTCTTTCGATAGGGTGATTTCATGTAAAAATCCACGCTGTATCTGAGTTAGAAAAGCAATATATGAAAGAAACCATAAGATGTTGGACCTTCTCTTATTTATGCCAAAACTAATATATTGCCGTTAGCACATTTGGTATGAGAATGATAGATTGTGTTAGGCAATGATTCTGAAACATAGGGTTGTATCTAATGTTAGTCATAATCAGAGTAGATTCATGGAAATTAATAGACATGACTAATTTAGGTTCATTAATTTAAATGTGTGTTCTTTAAATTGGACCCAAAAGCAGAAACAACCACTGGCGCTCAAATACCCATACTTTGATAAAAATTGACCTGCTTATAGGTTTTCATGATGGAAGAAAAATGGTTCCATTCTCAATATTTTGGGGTCAGGCTTGGAGTCTCATAAGTCAAATGAGTTCTTTGGGTGCCATGTGAGTGCTAAGGACAATGACAAAGTGAAACTATGGAAGATGTACATTTGTTCCTGTGATCTAGGATGATCAAACAAAAACATCACATCGTTGAAAGCCTGCTTAGTAATAGCATTGAAACCACTAGTGAAATTGTCCAATCTAAGAAATTGTTGGCCTAGGTTATGGAACAGCCTGCTATAGAAAATACATAGCAAAACAAAGTAAACTGCAACATAGAAATTAAAGCTGTTTAAAAAGTTTGGACGACACTGCGAGAGGAAAGTCCACTGAGACATTTCTGAACAAATTAAAATGGCTTACATTGTAATAATTCAAAATAATTCATTTCACATGTTTGAATAAAGAAATCAAGAAGTGGATCCTGTTTTTCTGGGTGAGTGCCAGCTAGCATTTTAGCTCTCTGCAATTTCATTTAACATTCATGGAATACCTAATTGGAAAACAACTTGAAATACGTAATTGGAAAACAACTTGAAATGAGTTTTAAGCCCATAACAGTAGAACACTTTCCCCAAATTGTTGCATTGCATCTCCTAAGAGATAACAGAAATACACAGGATTCCATACCATATGCGCTATCCCAGGATGAATATTCAGTAACAAAGAAATGTTTTATACTTCCAAATGAGGAAACTTGCAGGGCAAGGAAAAATATATTTGGATCTGCAGTTTATATGTGATCAACACAAGCAAACATTGTGGCATTTTATATTTCTTAACTACACAGAATTATTTCAAGATGCAATACAATCTGGATTTAATCCTGCTTCAAAATTTGTTTTGAGTTGTTAATCTAGTTACTCTGTGTCCCCTGTGTACTTGCCCAAGAAAACTCTGTTAACATCCCTCTTAAAAAGGACCACATTATATTACTTTGGCAACTGCAACACACTCACTGTGAAGCTACTTTTTAAAGAGTGCTTGAAAAATTCAGTTGGTTCAGAATGCTGCTTCCAGAATATTCAATGGGGGGCCATTATTCAAAGCATGCAACTCTATTGCTATTGAATTTGCATTAGTTTCCAGTATGTTTCCAAGGACAATTCAAAGTGCTAGTTGTTGCCTTAAAAGGAGGTCTAATTGCAAGAAAAGGATTACTACAAAGGAAGGTGGAAGCCAGAGATAGCAATATAGTCTACTGAAGAAAGGCAAGAGTTGCATTCATTGCTCCAACCACTTTTGGATTTGATCTCACTCACCGCTGGAATCCATCCCACAACATCTTTGCACCAAGGTAGTACACCTATTGGGCTATAATCTGTGGCTTGGATCTGGGATATATATGAAGGACACACCCAGATCTACCAAGCAGTGCCAGATCAGACCAGAGTCATATTCTAGAAAAGCAGGCCAGAAAACAGGAGCTGGGACAGGTTCCAACATGTGTGACAAGATGCAACAAAGCAAGGGTGGCAAGTGTGGTCAGCAATCAGGCATGATGGGAGTTGTAGTAACTTAGTTATTTTTCCCTTATCAATTGATTTCATTGTTAGAGTTTTATTATGTTTGTGAGATGATTGCTTGGTGGGCCCAAAAGTGTGTGTCAATATTACTCTATATAAATTCAATAAATGAATGAATGAATGAATATGTAAATAGTGTCATTTTACAAATGGGTGAGGGACACAAGAAAACGTGTGGTTAAGTGCCTGAGGTTTCTGCACTTTCAGTTTTAAGCACCTTGGTTTTAGTGCCTTGGTTGTTGACAAGTTACACCAGGCTTAATATTCTGTGACGGGATACAAAAGCGTCCATCTTGGCTACTGGTATCCTCCTTTTCAACACCAGCATCTTTTGCATATGTGACTCTTTCTCTAGCTACTGGGGAGTGTGGTAACTGGTGGACCAGCAACACATATATCAGTGCTTTTTTTCTAGAAAAATAGGTGCCAGTACTCACCATGAAGTTGTTACCTTATGTGCCACACTTTTTAACAACAACAAAAAGAGGTGTCAGTACCCTTGAGTTCCCCCTGAAAAAAAGCACTGACATATATGTGTTACAGTAATGGAAAGTGGTTTTTTTTTTAATAAAAAAATAAATCAGTGATACAAGGTCATGTGAGCACACAGCAAATTCACCTGAATATACCACACATCATCTTCATATGCATCATGATCATCACCACATGTCACAAGGTCACCCACCTTTCTTGTGAGTGTCCGATTTCAGGCACCTCATTAAAAGTGTCATTTGAGTATTTACTATCAAACAAATGCAGGTCTATTACAGAAAAGGTAGCACTACTTTGCCGGCAGAGAAATCAAGATAACAGTACATGAATATTCATGTTGTAAATTATTTAAGGATGACTGATTGTTTTAATTATTTGTTTTTTCTTGTTTTGCATACAGTTTTATAATTACGCTTTGAGTATTTGTCCTGCTGACCTGTATATTTGCTTCTGTTATGACTTACGGCCACGGAAATGCACGATTTGAGATTCCAAATGAACACATTTCTATGCATATGGTGCAGTAAATGATGACATAAAATAAAAAAAAAACCTTTGGGGATTATTTGGGGTATCCAGTAGCTTAAACAGACACAAATTGCTTAATAAGACTCATGTTTTTGTTTACAACAAACCGTCACAGTTTTACCTTCTTGATGAGGTATGTGTTTTCTATCCATTGCAACAAAGGCCTCTCTGTAGCAATTAGTGAGGGACCCCAACATCATCCAAGCATAGCTCAGAATATCTAATCAAGGCAGCCTCAATAGGAAACAAATGCTATGATCTCTAAAGTTCTTTTCCAGCTCACATTTAAAGCTGAATCTCACCCTCCCTTCCTCACACTCATCTGTGAACAATTTGCTCCTAAGCCCTGCCCCGTCACGTTTTAGAGGGGTAAGCGAGGATGCTATCTCTCTGCTCTCTTTTCATCGCAAACATATGAGATAGTTCTATTGTTATTTGCCAGTCAAGCTCGGAACTACGTCAGTGCTGGATATGGAGTGGTGAGGGTGGTTGACCCACACAGGGTGCTGAACCGAGAGGGTGCAAAGTTGAGAAGATCCATAATTGAGGAGATCCATTGGGGGTGCAAATTTTGCAGTCTCACAAGGCGCCATACAGTGGTACCTCGGGTTAAGTACTTAATTCGTTCTGGAGGTCCATTCTTAACCTGAAACTGTTCTTAACCTGAAGCACCACTTTAGCTAATGGGGCCTCCAGCTGCCGCGGCGCCACCGAAGGACGATTTCCGTTCTCAACCTGAAGCAAAGTTCTTAACCCGAGGTAATACTTCTGGGTTAGCGGAGTCTGTAACCTGAAGCGTATGTAACCTGAAGCGTATGTAACCCGAGGTACCACTGTATAATGAAAGATTACCAAAGTCCACCCCTGATTACATTTTCCAGTGTTCCCTGTGCATGCAGCTGTACCGGTGTGCTAGACATCAGGATGGGTGGGGGAGAAAGATACAATGCCCCCCCAATGCACACAGAGAGATAAGTAAGAAACAGGACCTTGGATGCTCACTGAGGGTAGACGAGGAAGGCCTTGTACATAAAAACTCCCAAACCAAACTGGTCTCTGTGTTTGGGGGAGATAATTTTTGTTTGTTTGTTGCAAAAGCTGTTTTTGCCAAATTGGGAAAATCATCCATTACTAGTTGCAATCAGAAAAATATATACCTTATCAAATAGGTAAAACTGTCTGGCATTGTTAGAGACATTTCAGACTTTTAATCCACGGGGTGTGGGGGTGCTGTGTTCTCTTGTCCATCGATAACCTCAATCCCTCTGTCAAAACTTTCTGTGTTGAACTTCTTGCCTGCTCTTCAGACTTCTCATGATTTCTCATGCACTACAATCCTGCCAGAGACATCCCATGGCAGTGGCTGGGAAATGCATTGGTGCCCATTAGATTAAGTCTGGTCTGCACATAAGTGTCAGCTGCTCCTCTTGGCAAATTCCTTCCAGAGTATTGCCAGTATGCTGACAGCCAGCTGTATCTAAAAGCCCAAGTTAAGCATGCAGCCGGCTGTAGGAGAACTGGGTGGTGATGGAAAAGTGCTGCATTATGTGGATTCAATGTATTTTCAATCCTTCCTTTCTCTTGAAATTCTTATTTTGTATCCTGGTTTTCAGGTTAGGGATGAAATGAGTGCTTCAGATGTAGTTGTCTAGGGAGGAAATGAATCCTTAGCATACCCCAAATGTTTCTTATACTTTCCATTACCTCTAAAAAGAGAGTCCTTTCAGTCCAAGAGACACATTCTCTCATGAACAACCTTCTGAGGAAGGCTGGGTCAGAGAGGAAAAGTTTACAAGGCAGCAGATGTGCAATTCTTACAGTAGGCTGCACTCCAGGCACAAAAATACCAAGAGCATTCCAAACCCAGACATCTCCCCCTAACCTCCCTCCAGGCAAACAAGAGGCATTACCATCACTGAAAGACACGTTCTCTGTCAGCCCAAAGCACTCAAGAATATGAGGACCAAGCAGTGCCACCAAGGACCATGACCTAGGTACAAGGGGTGTGGCCTGGGATGAAGCAGGACCCGTGAAGAGTCCTGAGGGCCAGGCAGAGAAACCTGGAGGTCAAATGCTCTAAAAGATGAGGGACCTTCCAAGATAGGCTAACAATGTGCTTCTCCGGGAATGCATGAGCAGTCTTTCAGTAGTTCAACCACCAGCAGCATGCTAGACTAAGCAAAACTGACAGTGGCTACTACTGAATGTAATGGTGGCTGGTAGGTGGAACACCAACAGTAGAAAGAGCCAGAACCAACGGCAGGCTGAGACATCTAGTTTGGTCTCAATCCCTTTCCTTGCCAAGTTCTACAAAGGCAAGACTGAGAGAGAGGAAGGTAGCAGGCAGAGCCACCACCTTACCTGGTAGTAAGTAGGAAGACAGGCAGGCAGGTGGGGGCTGAAGACAGGCCGAGGTTCATAGAGCAGTGTCCCATTTGTCCTAATTGACCAGCCTCCAGTGTTTAAATGGCAGTAAATTGGACGGAGACAAGTTGCTACTCTTGCTTTTCGGTGCAAAATATTACGGTGGAGATGGGAGATGATGGAGATGTGGGTTGCCATTGCTGGCATGGGGGCAAGTAGATTGTTTTCTGAGTGGATATGTCTTCCAGTACAGGCACCGGCTGCTGAAGTCAGCAGGAACAACACTATCCACACAGCAATTGAGACCTTGCAAAGGTGCTGCTGCTGCAGCAGCATCACTCCCACTTCACCCTCCTGGGAATGAAAGGTAATGGAGAGAACACAGCAGCACTTGAGGTTTCTGCCTAGTGAGCTACCCCACTGCAACAAATGAGTAAAGGGGATGAAAAATGCACGTGGCAACTTTAGAAGCAGGTGGTGATTCCCGGAGAGAGTAAGAGAGGCTGGGTAATCTTCCAAACCTGGGGACTGGGAGAAGACAGGAATGGAAACAGTTTGGCCCAAGAGCCCTGTTGTCCTTGCAATTTCAAAAGAGCTGACCTCTTCACTGTAGAATTATTTCCCCACAGGGTTTAGCCCCTTGTAATAGTGTTCATCAGTTAAGAGAAGGTTGCTGGAATTCAACTGCCTATACAGATTTGAAGGTCATTTTCATCATATGTTTAAGATTTTCAGTAGATTGAAATTGCCTGCAGATACAGTGGTACCTCGGTTTCCTAACTTAATCTGTTCCGGAAGTCCGTTCTTAAACTAAAACCGTTCTTAAACTGAGGCACACTTTCCTTAATGAGGCCTCCCGCCACCGGTGCCCTTCCACCATTTGGATTCCATCCTTAGACTAAAGTAAAATTCTCAAACCAAGACACTATTTCCGGTTTCGAGGAGTTTGTAAACCAAATCGTTCTTAAACCGGACTGTTCTTAAACTGAGGTACCACTGTAATAAATAGCGTAACTATTGCCTTGAAAGTGAAACTAGTTAGAAGGTGGAAACACTTCAGTAACAAAATGAGTAACTGTAGACAAAGCAAAGACAAATATTACTCTACTGTTTCCCATCCAAACCACCATGACAGAGAGTCTTACTTGTGAGTAAGGAAGAGATCTTTATTTAGACAAGTAACAGTATAGGCTCAGCAGCAGGCTTGGCATTCGGCGTCAAAAGTCAAGGTTCAGGAGCTGGGCAAGAAGTTCAGAAATGGATGAAAGCAGCAAAGATGTCCCAACAAGTTTCCGCACTTCTCCCATGTTTTTAAAGATGATGTGTGGTGAGCTTACTCGCAAGATTTTCTCACCTCATGGGAATGTTGAGGTTGTAGATGGCCCCAATCCAGTATCATACTTTAATGACTGCTTTTCTTTTCATTTTAGCAGGCAAAGCTGCTAGCTCAATTGATGACAAGGGGTTTATCAAATCTTCTCGTCCCACAATTGTTACTTAACTATTGTCAAGGCGCCTCTGAAATGTTCAGCATGTGTGCTGCCGAACTTTAATATTTCTTAGTAAAAAGAGGTATAAAACTCTGGAATTGTTTTAACAGCGTTGTTTGCTTTCTTAGGAGACATCTTCACACATGAGTCACAGACAAAATGAAAATTAATTAGTATCAGTTTAGCTGTTTTGTTAAGGCTGATTATATTATACCACCTTCAGAGAATTTTCCCAATCTGTATACTGAACACAGAAATTTTCTGACACATTATTGCAAAGAATTCCATCTGAGGTACTGAACTGACATGCCTGGTGACAGTTTGTTGCAATCACTGTATGTACTCATCTAATAAAAATAAAGTCTATCTAAAATGATGTAATGTGGTGTTGTTTTAAGAGGTACATCAATGGACACCTCCTGAGATAGAAGGAAAAATAAGGGAATCATTGCTTTATTCATGTATTAACCAAAAACTGCTATACCTCTCAACATATAATACCCAAATGGTCACAATTTAAAAACATAACACTCTACACAGTGCGCACATGCAGACACACACTAGCAGAAAGAAAATGTTGTATTTATCCTTTACAAAAATAAAATGGTAAGGCATCATCAGTAATACCGACACATGGTTAGGTCACACTGCAGAGAAAACCTGTGTAAATAATAATAATAATAAGTTGAACAGCAAACAGACCTCAGGAGCATATGGCACAGTCAAAAGTATATGTACACAAGAAGTCACAGTGATTCAGAAGCAGTGCTTTTTGGTCCAATTGAGCTTCTAGATCTGCAGGTGTCTGCTGCAGCTTTCAGACACATTATCAGATGCATTTCCCTTGGGTGGTGTGAGGGGGGATAATGTGATAGGAATTTTATGGTATTAGATATATGGTAATGTTCATAACTGCACATACATAGATCAACACAGGAAGACCAACCTGGAACCATTTTGATTCCTAAACTGACCAACTGACCAAATCCTTTCTCTGCAAGGTTAAACTGGAAAAGCCTCCCCATTGTCTCTTTCCTCACAAATCTTGTCTCAAGGATATGTCTGTTGGCTCTTGGATGCCCCATAAGGGAAAAGGGCATATTTTTATTTACAACAGTGGGAAAGGGCCTCTCTCCCAGTGTACAGTGATCTTCACCACATTGAGCATGTCCAGGTCTTGGGAGAGATAACAAGCAGGGGCAGGTAGGAAAAAAATGTTGGAAAGCGTGATCTGAATGCATTCCAGAAAGTGTGATGGCATCAGCTTGCTTGAGGCAGCCCAGATGGAAGCAGCCTAACAAGCATTTTCAGTAGACAGAGGGTGGCAACAGCACAGTAGTTGGGGAGAAATTCTACTTCCCTCCTATACTAACCTTTCTTTTGGAGCTGTTTAACACTTTCATGACAGATACTAACTACATCCTTATCTGCTCTTCTCATATGTCAACAGAATAATTACGTAGGTTCTCTCTCAAAACAGATCCTGCCAGTGTGACCCACAGCAGGCTCAAGGAAACTCAAAACGCAATTTCCGCTTTGCTCATTGCATACAGTGGTACCTCTAGTTACGAACTTAATTTGTTCCAGATGTCCATTCTTAACTAGAGGAGTGTTTTCGCTAATGGGGCCTCTTGCTGCTGCTGCGCCGCTGGCACATGATTTCCGTTCTCATCCTGGGGCAAAGTTTTCAACTTGAGGTAACTCTTCCAGGTTAGCGGAGTTTGTAACCTGAAGCGTTTGTAAGCTGAGGCGTTTGTAACTCGAGGTACCACTGAACTTCCCATAGGCATTCAGTTGGCACACTGTAAGACCAAGAAGCTGAACCAGGTGTGACATAAGATGTTGTCTTATGTTCTCATGCTGAGTCATATGGTGAACATCTGTAAACATTATGGGGGGGGGGGAGAGTGAGAGACCAACAAATAAATTTCATTTCTTGATCATGCCCACATGGCAATGCAATGCATTCTCCTGCTACTAGAGACTTCCATGTTTTAGAATCTGCTTTTATCTAGCCAGCCAACAAAAGACATTAACAGTCCCCACTGAAAGGTGGGTCATTTCCTTTGAAACAAACAACAAGGCTATGTGTGGTGTTCATTTAACAGCCAGGGTGTAATTTTTCTCTCTCATTACATTGAAATAAATCTATTGCACTTGGGGCATTTGCAAAAGTTGTGGTTTTTCTGCTTTTCAAAGGGAGGACAGTTGACACCCATCAAACAGTGTGAAATAATTAAGTAAATATTGTGTTTGGATTACTTGCTACAGGGCTGGTGGAGACATATCACCTTTGAAGTTCACAGGTTCAAAAAAGAAAAGAAAAAGAGGGACAGGAATTGTCCCCTGTCATGTGAACATGAATCACTGTTTTCTCAACAGATGGAGTGAGAAAATCACCTATTTACTTATTATCTCTCAGGCAATTTCTCATCAATTACATGAGCTCTGAATTCCAGCTAACACATTTTCCCCTTAGCTGCTGCTTCCTACAAAACAATATTACAGAAGCACTGACATCATTTGGACAGCTAAGAAGCCCCTATGATATTTTATTTTTGTGCTTGCTTTAATTCGATGAGCACTTTTCTCTGGATTATAAATGGAAAATTAAATCAGCACTTGTGGGCATAGTAGTGTTATTTTCTTTTTCTTTTCTTCTTAAATATTTGACTGTGAAAGTCAAAAGATTGCAACAATCTCAGCGTAAAGCAAAATGGTATACATAGACAAAGATCTCCCTAACATTTCCCCACATTTCTCTCCATCTTTTTTTTTATTTTAATGAAGCTTAATAGATTCCACTGCAAATCAAGCTACCTTTTTGGCAATGAACCCTGATGGAAGCACTTGAGGACACAGGGGGCTTGCCTTTCTGCTGCTTTCCCCCTGAAACTATTGCCATTTCGAAGCTTAAACCTATCTCATCAATGAATGTTAAAGAAAGATTAGCTGACACTTTCAACTGAACATTAAGACTTTGCCAGCTTAACTTCTTTCTGTGCCAGCAGCTGGGCTTGTGCCCAGTCTCCAGTCATCAAGAAGGATTACCACAATCAATAGAGGATATTGTGGCTGGAAGAAGGAAGATATCAGTTTGGTAATGAACCAGCAACAACCTCCTACGGGGCTAAGCTGTTGCCATGAAAGTACTCCCCCTATTCTCCAAAATGTAGGGAGAATTATACACGCCTACTAATTCAAGACGCGGGTGGTGCTGTGGGTTAAACCACAGAGCCTGGGGCTTGCTGATCAGAAGGTCAGCAGTTCGTATCCCTACGACAGGGTGAGCTCTCGTTGCTCGGTCCCTGCTCCTGCCAACCTAGCAGTTTGAAAGCACATAAAAGTGCAAGTAGATAAATAGGTCTGGCGGGAAGGTAATGGAGTTTCCGTGCGCTGCTCTGGTTCGCAAGAAGCGGCTTAGTCATGCTGGCCACATGACCCAGAAGCTGTACGCCGGCTCCATTGGCCAGTAAAGCGAGATGAGCGCTGCAACCCCAAAATTGTCTGCAACTGGAACTACCGCTAATTGTCAGGGGTCCCTTTACCTTTTACTAATTCAAGAACAAGCAAATATATGAATCTTTTTTCACGATATCACCTTTGCCACCAGAATGTATTGCAGCAATGTTCTCATGAATGAAAGCATTTACCCAGGCAGTGGCCCTCAATGAATGGAGTTTGGGTTGTTCTCCTTGTCTGACAGCTCGTCCACATGGGAGTTAAATGTAAACTTGAAGCTGCATGCATCTATGTTTGGGGGATGCTGTCCACATGTCTTGCAGTCCACAATTTCTCCACAGCAAACTTGGATTTTTTCCAATTCAGAGTAAATCTGATAAGGAAAGTAAATCCAATGTAAAATTGCTTACCTGACTGTGGATGCCCTGCACTGTGTGGGAGCATTCTGGGGAGTTTGTTTTCAATCACATAGTACTTTATTAAACTTAAAACATCTCAGTTACTATACATACTGGTAATCTTAATACATTCTTTCTCCTTTATATTTTCTTTACAGGTTTTTTTTTTTAAAAAATGACTATGTTGTTGTTGTTTAGTCGTTTAGTCGTGTCCGACTCTTCATGTCCCCATGGACCAGAGCACGCCAGGCACTTCTGTCTTCCACTGCCTCCCGCAGCTTCGTTAAACTCATGCTGGTATTTTCGAGAACACTATCCAACCATCTCATCCTCTGTCGTCCCCTTCTCCTTGTGCCCTCCATCTTTCCCAACATCAGGGTCTTTTCCAGGGAGTCTTCTCTTCTCATGAGGTGGCCAAAGTATTGGAGTCTCAGATTCAGGATCTGTCCTTCCAGCGAGCACTCAGGGCTGATTTTCTTAAGAATGGATAGGTTTGATCTTCTTGCAGTCCATGGGACTCTCAAGAGTCTCCTCCAGCACCATCATTCAAAAGCATCAATTCTTCGGCGATCAGCCTTCTTTATGGTCCAGCTCTCACTTCCATACATCACTACTGGGAAAACCATAGCTTTAACTATACGGACCTTTGTTGGCAAGGTGATGTCTCTACTTTTTAAGATGCCTAATGACTTAAGACTTTAATGACTATACCCCTCCAAAAATGCAGAATTTTACTTTTTTCTTTTAAGGTGCTCATGACCTCAGATTTCAAGATCTCATGTAGGGCAGGAAAGCATTAATTGAGGGAAGGGGGAAAATCCCATTAAGCACCATCTATTAGTATGGACGGGACATTTCGGAGGCACTGATATCGAAGGCAGCCATGTGTGGGCCAAGGTGGGCAAAGACGTATGTGGAAGCAGTGGCCCACTCTTGAATCGACAGCCTGGTGGGTACAAACTTTCATTATCAACTGTGTGAGTAAAGAAAACCGATAGCATAGAAATAAGGACCTTCAGTGCAACAGTGACAGTTTAAGAGTTTTCTGATAATTAATTGTTTCTATGGGATTGAGATTAATGCCAGTGCAAATTCTTTGTGATTGTATTTCCTGTCCTGTTTCATTTGTTTTAATCATGTCCCATTTTCAGCTCTAGCCTTCTGGTTCTAATTCAAAATACACATTTGACCTATACTGGTCAAAACTTTGTCTTTAATTGTGGCATTTTACAAGTCATGTCTTTTCTTTGGTCCCATTCTGACTTCCTTATAAAAGTGAAATCTTCGCTCAAGCTATTCAAGTTAAAAGTGGTGTAAAACATTTGAGCACAAGGGAAGAATTTGGCTCCCACTTTGGTAGAAAAGCACTGACCTTTGATACCATGGGGAGATTCAGCCAAGTGTAGGGCAAAGCGTACAGCAGAGAAGCAACGAACAGATTGGCCTTTTAGATCTTGTAAGACAATGCGGCTGACTCAAGAGGGCAAATAGCAAAGGTTAATACAAGACAGCAAAAGGAGAAGGCTTTGTTCTTTCTTGTAAATGAAATGTAAGCTCTGTGGGCAGCATGAAACTCAAGAAGTGCTTGGATCCATTGTTTTCCTTAATATACGCCATTAAAAGAGGGGTGGGGGTCTATCTGCCAGAAGCTATCTGGACTTTAAGACGAAATCATTTACATGAATAAAGCAACATCATACTTTCTATGGTGAAAAGAGATCTCATGGGGCGTTATTGTATTTATACCCTGCGCCTTCCTCCAGAAGAGCCCTGGGCCTACATTTACATTTCTTTTGAGTTAAGGCAAGGATCATTGCAGCTGCCAGCTGCCAGTTATGTGAGTCTTGGAAGACTTGCAGGCCTTTTCCCACCTGGTTTGGGAGGGTGAGGCCCTAATTGACTTCAGCTACAAAAGCTGAGGCTACTGAAGAGGCCAAAGACCATCCTGGTTGTCTCTTAGTGCAGGTCACTGAGCTTCCACAGCCACAACCTGCCATTGGCAGGGTTGATAGCAACAGCAGCAGACACGTTCTGTGCTTACGATAATATTTTATTCTCTTGCTAATTATGCTGTTTTAAATATGCATTTTATGTTTGACTTCCTTTAGCAATGTTTTATTTTGAAATCTTTAAGATAACATTTTAGTTTCCTGTTATAGTTAAATAATTGACCCCACACATTCACGCAAGGAGGAGAAGCAGAAACAAGTCATGACCACCTGTGACATTTATGCCTTCCTGCCTCTGAAGCACACAAAGGGCAAGGTAAAAGGCATGGAGCAAAGATATGTGCTATTGGATGACCTAATCTTACAGTTTATGTTCAATGCCAGGCTTAATTCCCACTTGCAACATTCTTGTATGAAAGGAGAAAGATTTTTAAAAGGCCAGAGAGTTGTCTAACTCTGAAGAATTATACTGATATCACCCGCAATACCAAGGGAGGGGAGAGTGCTCTTGTGTTCAGGTTTCCCATGGGCATCTGGATGGCCACTGTTAGAAAAGGATGCTGGACTATTAATCATAGAATCATAGAACTGTAGAAGAAGAAGAAGAATTTCGATTTGATATCCCGTTTTATCACTACCCGAAGGAGTAACATTCTCCTTTCCCTTCCTCCTCCACAACAAACACTCTGAGAGGTGAGTGGGGCTGAGAGACTTCAAAGATGTGTGACTAGCCCATGGTTACCCAGCAGTTGCATGTGGAGGAGCGAGGAATCAAACCCGGTTCACCGGATTATGAGTCCACCGCTCTTAACCACTACACCACACTGGGGCTCTGTGGGTCCTACACTGCTAGAATGTCAACTAAAGCATCCATGTCCTCAGGGTTTTTTTCCAGCTGGAACTCTGGAACTCCGTTCTGGAACCTCTCAGGTGGATGCCACTGCCATTATAAGAGAACAAGGGAGGCATTCATGGTGAGTTCAAGCACCTCTTTTTCTGGAAAAATAGCACTGCATGACAGATGGCCCCCCAAGCTCTGCTTAAAAACCACCAACGAAGGAGAGTCCACCACCTTCCAAGGAGTCTAGTCCACTGTTGAACACCACAATTAATACCACAGATGAGTAGGGTGATTTCCACATGACCCATTTAGTAAGCATTTATCCTGTTTTGTTTGCACTAAGTTTGTGGGGACGTTAAATCAAGTTGTCCATTTCTTGAACACTCATTCTAATTTGTTTACTGGGCAATTATACAATTTCACGCCAAGTGATTTTTTTTGCCCACACCATTTCTGCATTTTCTTGTCACTTTCCTTTCCAAGAAAGAAAGGACCATTTTTTAAAAACAGTGTAAGAGCAACAAATCTACTTTAATTACACTACTGAATTTGCTGTTATGTGATTGAGCCCCACCTGCAAGAGAGCAACTGTCTCAAAGTTGCCTGGGTTTCAAGTCTGGTTCATGGGCATTGGTGGCTCCCACACAAGCACCATAGAATCATGTTTGGCAGCCACGCTCACCCCTTGCTAAAGGTGCTGTGTGCCAAAGCTGGTGCCTCTGTGTTGACACCATGATTTACACAACTGCAGCAAGCCCCTCTGTAAACAATCACAATGCAGTCTACTGAAAAGTCTCCAACACAAGGCACTGGTTCTCACCCATTGCACCCTGGATGCTCTCATTATGAGGGCTTCTACTAAGTCCATAAATAAAGGCCCAGTCCAACCTGTCCCTAGAAGCACTAATCATAAATGCTAAGTGAATGAACTACTTTCAAACTGGTGGTGTTTTTTTTTTTTTAATGTGGGTTCACTTCCCTATAAATCCAGCTTTGTATGGCAAAAGAATCTGTGTTTGAGAGGAGGAAGAGAATCTTTTCTTCTGACGAGATGTATGGCGATGGCCTTAGCCACATGTAGTTATTAGAAATCTGTCAGCACTTATTGGGGGAAGAAAATAAATCAGGATATGGCATAATTCCAGTCTCTGCAATTATGTTTTGTACACCTAAACGGGCTGGCTTCCAGTGCTTTATGCATCTACACAGGCAAACATATCATCTTTAATTTTAACAGAAATACAATGAAAACAAAGTCTGCCATCTCAAGTATGTACGTGAACAAAGCCACTTTAAAATATTATTTCGCAAATGTATTACCATTTCTTTTACTTCTTAAAGTTATATGACCACATCCATTATTGCAACGTCCCATTTTTTATTTTTGCAAATGAAGAGCTGAAAGCCTAATAAATTCTTATTACAGCACAGGCACCAAACCAAATAGGAAAAGAAGGTACGGCATATAAATGAATATGTATGGACAACATGTTGCTGGAAATGGGTTTAAACATTCATTTCTTCGTTTATTCCATTTATATCCTGCCCTTCCTTCCAAGGGAGACCAGGGCATCAAAGACAAAAGTGATAAAACAATACAATTAAATCTGAAATTAAAAACATATTTAAAACAGCTGGAAACATTTAAAGACATCTAAAACCACGGAGGAGTGGGGCATCATGCAGAATAACAGTGGATTTACAAAACCAAAATGAAAACTGTAGCTAAAGCTGAAGAGAACTGCTCCCATTTTTATTATCATTTATCCTGATCATCCAGGAGAGCTGTTTCAGTGCTTTCGCTAGCAATACTAATGCCAATGCCATCAGGTGCACAAACAGAATGGAGATCAGCAACTCTACAGATTAAGAGCACACTTGATTTGTCCATAACCGTATCACAGGATTCATCTAAGGAATTTCATAAGCTGAAGGCCGTGCAAAAAATGGTGTTCTCCGCTTCTTTCCCCATGTGCCGCACACCCTCCAAATTTGGTTAAAGGGGCAGGCAAACCCCCAGATCAATGCGTGGGGTGAGGAGAGGGAGGATCGTTCTGTCTGACAAGCAGAACAGCTTGCACTAAGGTTTTGTCCCACATAGTGTGACATTGAATTCTTCCCCTCATGTATTAGCAGCAAATAAAATAAAATTGTAGGCCACTTCCCAAATTAACTGACAATGGGTGACAGTCTGACATGAACCTGCCTGTCCATCATCAGAGGCCCTTCTCTCTCAAAAGACATGTGGCTAATGAAACTGGGCATTTTCATTGGTAGCTCCCCAAGAGTGGTTTGAGTGGCCCCGTCAGTGATGGTTTCAAGCTGAGCAATCAAAAACATTTTTATTTCACCAGTTTTCTAATGGGTTCTAGCGGTATGTCAACTTTGCTGCCTATTGTTTTGATGGCGCTTGTTTTTATAGTGATTTTACTGCTTTCAATGTTTATTGCATCAGCATTGCGTTTTCATTGTCGTCAGCTTCCCTGAGGGCCCTTATGGGAGTTGACAGGTCATAGATAAACGTTTCTATAAAAATAAACAGAAAACATAACTTTTTGGCTGCATAACAAAGGCCCACAGAAATATGCTCATGGGATACAATCAGGCAAACTCTTAAAGAAGGCTACAAACCTATATCCATATACCTGGGAATAGGCCTTTTTGAATTAAATTGCAATTACTTCTGAGCAGATATGGAAGGGCTGTGTTGTTAGACAACCAGATAAGCAGACAAAGCTCTCGTGTATCTATAATTTTAGAAGGCTACTGTGTGTTTCGGAGAGTGAAATCTACCCTGCCTTCTGCTGTATTCTTTCTAAAGCCTAGCTGATTTTCAAAGCAAACACCTACAAACTCCCGAGAAGGCTTTATTGGCAGGGAAAGCTCTTAGGGAAAAGATACTGAATTATGTTTCTTTTAAAATGACTACTAAACCAAGATTTGTATGACAGATAAATATATACAGAGTGCCAGAAGTGATACCGATTAAAGTAAAATTCAGAGGGCTACTTAGTTGCAGCAAAGTATCTTATGGCATCTTAAATACTTAGTCTGATGAAGAAGCCTCAAGCTATGCCACAACAAATAAGTTCATCTTCCCTTTAATATACCAGAAGAGGGGATTTGGGTGGGGGTGCATTCTTTCAAGTTACCTTGAATAGATTAAAAATGAAATTGCACTGACAGAAATTGAGTGTTAGATATACTTGGTACAATTATCTCAACACTTTAAACTAAATTCTTGCTTCTCCTTTTCTCTCGATATTATAAATGGAGATTAAAAACGGATAGCAAGTCAATGAATAAGCCTGTAACTAAGCCTACATTTCTTAGCTCAGAAACCTGCTCCTTGGTCCCTGCTAGAAGCATTTCAGCTTATGTGAGAAGGTAGCACATCCCTAAGACCAATAGCCATTGGCAGGGTGAGGAAGGGGCCATGCTGCTTACCTGACTTCACAAAGCTGAGGTTGCCGCCTGCTACTGAGAGAGGAAGGGATGAGGTGGCGGCCAGTTCGGCAAAGGGTGGGAACAGTAGTGAAGTCAATGTGCAGCTTGGTCCGTACCACACCGACCTGCTCTCTCCCTTCCCCCTCACCTTCTCAGAAACATGCAGCAACCCTGGCACTGGGAAGTGAGGCAAACAGCCTAGCCCAACTCTGCCCTGCTGACTGCCACTGCCTAACACATACACTCTGTTTTCATTGAAGAACAGAAAAAAAAATATTGTAGCCAAGAAGCCTATCAGTTGAAAAGACTGCCAACGTCAAAAAAATATTTTATCCCACCTTCTTCCAGACAGGGAAATAAGATTCTCTGTAAATCACAGAGCCTAGGGCTTGCCGATCAGAAGGTCAGCGGTTTGAATCCCCATGATGGGGTGAGCTTCCGTTGCTCGGTCCCTGCTCCTGCCAACCTAGTTCGAAAGCACATGCAAGTAGATAAATAGGTACCGCTTCGGCGGGAAGGTAAATGGCATTTCTGTGCACTGCTCTGGTTCACCAGAAGCGGCTTAGTCATGCTGGCCACATGACCTGGAAGCTGTACGCTGGCTCCCTAGGCCAGTAAAGTGAGATGAGCGCCGCAACCCCAGAGTCAGTCACGACTGGACCTAATGGTCAGGGGTCCCTTTACCTTTTTACAGGTACTGTAGTACAGTGGTACCTCGGGTTACATACGCTTCAGGTTACATACACTTCAGTTTACAGACTCCGCTAACCCACAAATGTTACCTTGGGTTAAGAACTTTGCTTCAGGATGAGAACAGAAAACATGCAGCGGTGGCGCAGCGGCAGCAGGAGGACCCATTAGCTAAAGTGGTGCTTCAGGTTAAGAACAGTGTCAGGTTAAGAACAGACCTCCAGAACGAATTAAGTTCTTAACCCAAGGTACCACTGTGTTGATAAAGAAACTACCGAATAAGGAAATCCCGACAAAGGAACAGTGGCAAGAGAAATTGATGGATTACGCAGAATTGGCGAAATTGACATACAAACTGCGAGACAAGGACAACTGTGACTTTAAAGAAGAATGGGAACTTTTTACAAAACAACAAAATGAATTGGACTCCTTGGCAGGTTTTGAATAAACATACACAAATTTATTGATTGTTAACATAATAGACAGATAAGGATCTTTACAATTTTACAATATGCAGAGAAAAACACGTGTTGAAAAATCAGAGAGAGGAGCTGAGGGAAGTCCCGGGGGGGGGGGTTTCTTATGGGGGGGGGGAATTGAGGATGATATGTTTTGATAATATGTTATGTTGAAATTCTTAATAAAAATTATTTTTAAAAAAGAAACTACCACGCATGTTTTAGTTATAAGGTGGGCTTAAAAAATCCAAACCCATGCAGGTAACAAAACTTGTGGTTCTAATGAAATCCATCCACTCCACATTGTTAATCACAAGTATTCCATTGCTTCACAAAGAAAGGCATTGTAGAGTGTGTTCCTGAAAGATGCTGCTAAATCTGGAGGGCCAAAGGTTCCCCACTCCCAGCTTAAGACCTTGGGAGAGAAAGGTCTTAGGATTCTATTTTGATAGGCTTTGGAAATTGGCTTGGAACTATGAAAGAGGAAGAGTTGTTGCTCAGCTCTCTCTCCTCTCATTACTAGCAAAGGGAACATGTTGCAGACTTTGTTAAAAAGTGGGTGGGCAACGGTGTACTTGAGCTTTTGTGGGTTGAAAGGAAGCACACACAAAAGACTTTGTCTGGTTCCTACCAGATTCACAATGATACCCTTTTTCTTAAACCAATTCTGCTGCTTTTTTCCAGCCTTGCACAAACCTTAATACATCCAGCAACTTCTAACAACTCCTTACATTTCCACTGGCCATTTGTGTGTACATGCATGTGCCTTCAGTAGAGGCTTGGCTTCAGCACTATGCGTCGACAGCACCGTCAATGTGTTTTGTAGAAGTACTTTCCATCATGCAACTAACAATGAAAAGCTTTCAATGGAAAGCAAACCTATTGCATGAATGACAGCAGATTTGAAAAGACTAGCTGAAAATTAACAAAGAACTCAGTGCTGTTCAGGTTAAGTTCAGGTAGCACATGGAGACGTACTGCAAAAGCACATGGGATTCTTTTCATAGCCAATACATTTTTGAGGAACAAAAATAGAGTTGCCGGGTTGAAACATGAAATTTTCTTTGTCATTCATGTTACCCTTGGATCAGGAAATGAATCAGTTGCAGTGTCTCTTTTGGGCGTCCCATTTTATCTACCCTTTTCTGCCAGCTTCTCTAGTGTGTATGTTAGGGCCAGGCAGTGGACAGCAGTCTCAGGTGGAGCCATGAGACAGGTCAGTGGCCAGAGCCAACAATCAATTAGGATCAGAGGAAATAAAAGAAGTCAGGACTAATAGAACAAAGCAAGAACAAAAGCAATGCTAGAAACAACAGTACACACTAGAGCTCAGGTAGACCGTGTTGCTCTAGGAAGACTGCTGGAAAAGCAGGATAGGAAGAATATATTGGTAGGTATCACAGGTTAGGCTCACTTTGACCCAGAGTCTTGCCAATCCCAACAACTTGCAGTTGAGTTTTCACTACCATCTCCATACGCTGCCTTTTCTTAGGCAAAATGCAAGGCATGCTTGTTTTTGAAGCGATAGAATTTACTTTTTACATAGGTATGTGAAGGTTAAAAACAAACCGATCACAAATATGGATTCTGCTATGGGAGTTGGGAGTGGGAGAGCTTGATTTGATGCAGCAGCAAGTACCATATAATTCTGCAAACAAACACAGGAAGGCCTAATTTTCACAATTGCATTTGTATTCAAGGGCAGCAAAAATAACTCTCACCATCCTTTCCTAATGCACTGTCACTTGCCTGAATATGCACAAACACAAAAAGCTTTTCATTCTTCAAAGAAGAAAAGGGGAGGGGAAATGAAAAAGTCAAAATGAAAAATGAGTGCTCTGAACAAATCTTCAGCAGTCAATTTGTTAAGCAACCATGCAAGTTTCTTGTGCTTGAAGCAACGAGATTTGTATATACCACAAAAGCCGTCCGTGGATTAATTATTTGATATTACTCTGTGTGAATGTGAATATGGTAAATGAATGAAACACAGTTTTATCTAGGCAGTTGGCCAGAGAAGAAGCTTGTTGAGCCTATTTACTGCTGCAAATGAACACTGAGTTATAGACTAATCTATCAAACTGCTTCTGGCCTTTCCCATACAGCAATTTAACCTCTTCCAAGCTGAAGCCTGGATGATAAGCCAAACAAGAATAAATGGTTTAGAGTGGAATCACGAAGCAATCCACATAGTTCTTTCTTAGGGCGAGTGAACTGTATGCATTACAAATGTTTCCTAAATGGAATACAAACAAAAGTTTCAACCAAACTAAATAAATCGATTCCGCACACATCCGGCACCTCATTTTTAAAGTATTGTTCACAGACAATGTACCATATCAAAGACCAAAATACAATAGATTGATTTCAAAAAGGAATGAGTCTCTTCAAGTTTTGCAATTGTCTCAAAAGTGTAAGACTGTGTACACATTAAGGGTGGAATTCAAAGGAGGTCTAAGGAGATTGTTCCATCAGGGAAGCAGATATACTTGCACTGATGGAGCAGTTTCCCTTCTCCTTCTTCTTCTCTTTGCACATTGTTCTGGGGTTCTGCTGACTCCCAGAGCCATTTGGGGGAGGAAGGGGGAAAGTCCCATTGGACTAGCAGGACACATTGTGCTGGGGACAAAGCAAGGTTGTCAGATCTCCCTCCTTCACTGGTACATCACATAGTGGCAGGGCAGATTGTCACCCAATGATCCACTTGGCTCCTCATCAACTGTCTCAGTAGCCTCATCCCAATCCTCCTCCATGTGCTGCCTCCTTTTGTCAGTGGGACATGGCAGGCTAAATTGGTGACAGTGGTAGGCAGCAGCAGGCAGTAACAGTCCTCCAAGCAGTGTTCTGTAGCTGAGTCCAGCTGTCATTATAAATTCCCAATATGCCTCAGAGTAACACAACACTGGGGGCATTGCAGGGGCTGAGCAAGGCAGCTGTCAGTGGTAGGCCCTCACACTTTCCCAAGGATGCTGAATCTGACTGGTTTCACAAAGGTGGGTCTTCCTTTTTATGGTTTCATGGATAGTGGGCATGATTGAACTAAGTTGTTGCATGGGCAGAATGATGTCCACTCACACAATCGGACTTCTCCCTCCTCTGCTCAATCTGCTTTTGAGGGTTGGGAGAAGTCCCAGAACAGGTTGAGGTGGACCGTCCTTAGTGCTACACTTAATTCAACCCAGTATCATCATTATTTTGCAAGACTCTGCAGCAGTATTATCATTTCTTTTTTTTAGCTCAATATCCTATCGGAGAGAATAAAAGAGGGGTAGAAAGCATAATAGTGACAGGCCATCTCTGAAATGAACATTTGTGCTACTCAGCCCACACTTCTGCTATCGGCATAACCTTAAATCTAGACAAGAAGATAAGATGGCCAAGTGCCATGACCTTTATGGATATATGTGTGTATGTGTGTGTTTGGCTGCTCATTGAAGAACACAACAAAGGCCAGCAGGATAATGCAGGGAGCCGAGTAATGGAGCAAAGGATACAGGAAAGGCCAAGCTGTGAAAAGCAGTCAAATATTAACATGTTTCCCAGAAGGTCTTCCCCTTGCTCTGAAATGTACTAGCAAGCAATTAAAAGAATCCATTTTCAAAACTGTAACCATGATCAAATGGTTGCAACTAGCACATGACTGTTTACAGGGGTTGACTCATGGTGGCTTGCATGTTCCATGTGCAAGTAGCAGCCATCACAGAGGACATCAAAAACCTGCCCTCTTGTTTTGTAATACATTCCATCACCATTAGCTGCTAATCAATCTGCACCTTTACTGCCAGTAACAGAATGAGAACCTCCCACTGCAATTGCTAAATTTTACAGAAAGAAAAAGTGTGGAAGCCAGTTATTGGTTTTGGGGAAGATAAAATGGGGGAGTAACCATTTATTGAGCCCCATCATGGAAGGCACTTGTGATGCTCTTGCAGATACACCAGCAAAGACAGACATCTGATTTCTTCAGCATAATGTTAAAATAATGGAATCGTAGAATTGTAGAATTGGAAGGGATGCTGATGGCCATCTAGTCTAACCCCCTGCAAAGCAGGAATCTCAACCAAAACAACCA
Source organism: Podarcis tiliguerta (assembly GCF_965153285.1). Taxonomy (NCBI): domain Eukaryota; kingdom Metazoa; phylum Chordata; class Lepidosauria; order Squamata; family Lacertidae; genus Podarcis; species Podarcis tiliguerta. The sequence goes on along the minus strand of NC_139535.1, from coordinate 67,043,645 downwards.
AGACAGATGGCTATCCAACCTCTCCTTACAAACCTCCAAGGAAGGAGAGTCCACCACCTTCTGAGGAAGTCCATTCCACTGTCGAACAGCTCTTACTGTCAAAAAGTTCTTCCTGATGTTTAATCAGAATCTCCTTTCTCATAACTTGAAGCCATGGGTTTGGGTTCTACCCTCCAGAGCAGGAGAAAACAAGCTTGCTTCCTCTTCCACGTGTCAGCCTTAGAGATATTTGAGATGGCTATCATATCTCCTCTCAGTCTCCTCTTTACCAAGCTAAACATATCTAGCTCCCTCAACCATTCCAGATAAGGCTTGGTTTTCAGACCCTTCACCATCTTGGTCACCCTCCCCTGTTGCTTCATTTACTTTATAATCATAAGGAAGGTTTTGTATTTACCTTTTGATGACCCTACACTGTGCTAGCTGACACTCAAATAACTCCCACCTGCAGTCTCAATCTCAGTCTTTCTTTCCCTCCCTCCCTCCCTCTGGCTGAGGCTCCACATAAACCTCCCAGAGGATTTCACTCCAAAACATAACAAGCCTCTTAAAGAGGTATCCCCACAGCACTGGCATCATCACAATGAACAACCGAACATGACCATCTTGATGAAAATATTAAATGACTTGGCTAATTACCACTAAGCAATGTGTCGCCACTGTTGTGAATAAAAGAGCTCTGCTATCTTAGCTGGGCACTTCTTTTATGAGCCCTTGAGCCATCTGAAATTGCAAAAGAGAAGTGTTGTTTGTCAGTAAATTCTAAAAGCAAGGGCTAAATGCTCTCAATTCATTCAGATATAGGGAAGAGAGGGAAACCTATGAATACAAAGTGACCAGTATTTTTATTGGCAGTAGAACAGAATATTGCAAAGCATAATTTAAAGCAAGTTGAACAATAAATCATAAATGATAGAAGAAGGGGGGGGGGGACCCTGGGGGGGGGGGAATGGCCTTGAGAGCATCTGCTACTCTGAATCTTCCCAGAAAAGCTGATTTAGCCATACGCTTCATTCATAAGTGAATCCTAGCAGTCATATCCAGAGAATTTTCATGTCACTCAAATTTAACTAGAAAATAAATGCATAGATGTTGCAAATGTATGGCAGTCTGGTCAAGGGCCTATTATTTAATTCATACAAACTTTTTATTTTATAAAATGTGGAGCATTTTCTTATCCTACTTCAGTATTATTTCAGACCCTTTGTTGGCTTCCATTAGGAGTGATGTTTGGTTGGCGTATATATGAAAATCATAGAAAAGAGAACTGAAGCTTGTCTTTACTAATACGGTGGCACAACTTGCACCTCTGTATTTCCATTTTTCAATACTACCCGGCTAATTACTTACACCCTCTTCACTGTTGAGGAAGGAAAGCTAATCATGCATCTCTACATGATTGCAGAAGCTGCCACTGTTAGCTTGTGGGAAAGTCCTGAACTGAGTTGCTGCAAAGTGGAGGCTGGGGATTCTGGCATGCCAGTTCCCTGAGGGGCCCAATCCTCAGCCCCACCTTATTTGAAAACCCAAGAAATCCTTCCCCCTCCAAATACACACTTTCAACCCTGATCAGAGTTGTGGATGTGGCAGGAGATCCACCACTCCACTCCACAACTGCCCCAGCAGGTTGTGGTTGCCCTAAAATATTGTCCACTGTGGGAATAAGCATTGTATTTTGCATTGTTGATAAATAACAATTGGGGGTGGGGTGGGAGAGCACTGCTGTTGCCAAATATTCTTGCTTCATCAACAACTTTTATCTTCAGTTTCACTTACTCTGGCACTGCCATTAGAAATGGAATCTGGTCTTCTACACCCAAGAAAAAATGGGACAAGACACAATAGCAACAAAGCTCTCCTGCATTCATTAACCATAAGAAGCTCCTTGAGTTTGGCGGGTTAGTTTACTCTTTCCTTCTACAATCATGAGAGCTAGAAATCAACATTTTACACAACGAAGCAAAGATTGCTATCCTTAACACAAACTAGCAGGCAATATTCAGCCTGTTGTTCTATTTCTGTGTAAAATGTTCAAACAAATTCTTTTGAGAAATATATTGACCCCTCCTTCCTTTATGAAATATGCATCTGCTAAATCATTTTGATCAATGGCTGATTGCTGTGGAGACTTATGAGGACTCCGGCCTCAGGGAAAGTTGTAAAAGCTTCAGCCACTGAGCCACTTTTAGTATTCCACAGTTTCAAAAAATATGATGTTTATAGCAGAGGCAATCTGTTTCCTCAAGGTTTCTTTCAAATTGTTCTGATAAGGGAAGAATCCAGTAGTTCATTATTTCTAAATGTTGAGCATCCTCCAAACATAATTGTATTAGCACTTAGTTACAAGGCTTGAAATGCAGCACTCATACGCTGCTTTATTATTTCCTGAGATCATGTTTATTATGCTAGATACAAACCTTGTTACTCATTCCCATCATTTCATGCATTAAACTCAACAGCCAATTATTACCAATGCATCAGGGAAGCAACTCTATGCATGTTTACTTGGAAGAAAGCCTCGGGTGTGTTTTCATGCAGATGTTTTAAAGATTTGTATACTACTCCTCAGTGTAAATATTGCCAGGAAGGCTAACTAAATAATGGGGGGGGGGGAGTAATGAAAACAAAGCATCAAAACAGTAACATCAATTAAAAATACAAATGGCAAGCAGCAGGTATGAAGAGGTAAGGATGTTAGTGGTCCCATCAGTAGGAGAAGTATAGAGAACAGATAACCAATATAGGGCCTTTTCAGTGGCAGTCCCCAATATGGAACCTCCTCTTAAGGGAAATCAGGCATTTAAGAAACAAGCCCGGATTCCCCCACTCCCACCCCTAATTTGCCCAGGCTTTGGGACAGTGGTTTAATGAACTTTTTACACTGTCACTTTTAACAGCTCTCTCTGCAATATTTATCATTACCATTATTGTTATATCCTTCCAGTAGCACACGAAATCTCATACCAATAACAAACATGGTCTCTAAGGTGCTACTGGAAGATGGGGGAAAAAATATTTTGTTTTGACTATGGCAGACCAACATGGCTACCTACCTGTAACTAGAATTATTGTTATTGTTATTATTCTCTTTCCGTCACCATGTGGTCCCAGGTCAGGTTTCATCTAAAAATGATAATACGATACACAACAACCCCACCTTACGTAGCATATTTTCAATTATTTTGATGTAATTTTACTACTGTGAGCCACCTTGGGTTTCTTTTGGCGAGAAAGGGTGGGTTATAAATTTAAAGTAGTACAGCAATAACAACCATTCTGATGCACATTGCACCCAATGCTTTATAATCAGACTTTTGCTTGCACAATGGGACATCACCTTCCTCTCCTGCCCCCTGCAGCTCCCTATGGACCACAAAACTCAGCTTCAAAGGGTCTCTAATCAGCTGCACTGCAAGATCCAGTTCCCCAACCCTGTTATAATAACACTACTGCATCAAGATGAGTAATCGCAAAACAAGACATTGGATCATTTATTTCTTCTCTTGCCTGAGAATAAGTATGTGTCACCATCAAAAGACTCAAAATTAGCTGATGACCGTGGATCTCTTCCTTTTGAAAGGGCGGCTTAAGCACAACTTCCTTTTGTGTCAATCCCATCTTTGTTTCTGAAGCATATTGACTGTTCTGATTATTGAGAAAGATGGCATTTCCTTAGATGATTTGAACTAATTAGTTGTCTTTTTGGTGGTCTTTTTTAAATATAAAAAACAAAGTTTCCTGTTGCAGCTTCAAAGCCTTTCTACTGAAGCTCAACCAGACTTGCCACCATGAAATTCTTGGCAATGGAAAAAGGACCTCTGTTTACGTTTTATTTCTAAGGCCATTTTTCTTTAGAAATCCTCACATCAGTAGAAGCACGAATGCATGCTGAGCCCAGGGTAATTTGCTCGCATTTCTCAGTTCTGTGTGAAATCAGCTTGATACCTCAATGTGTTCATTAGAGTCCACTGTATCTGTCTATCATAAAAGAGCAAAGCATTCAATAAACATCAATTAATGGCTGGAATCTTTCCATACATCTAACTTGGTGAACTGAAAGATAGCTAAATGGACCCAAACACACACAGAGAGAGTGTGTGTTTAAGAAAGACCTATTTTTCTTTTAAAAATATGTTTGAGAGACAACACCACTCTTCCATGATAAATTTAGAAGGAGGTACCTTCTGTAATTTAAGAAGTACATAGTTGGTAGAGTGCTTACATGGCAGGACTCTATGCAGAACATAACTTTGGTACAAAAAAACCCTTATCATATAGTTGGGACTGACTCCAGGAAGCATGAAGCCAACAACCATGCCATACTAATGAAGTATGCAGATGTCTGATGTGATCAGTCCCAAATGCATGGTAAATTGTTTACAAACTTCATGACTTCCGCATGAAGCATTTCAATGTGTAAGTAGGAATGCCTGAACAACAAATTTACTGGTGCTCAGCCACAGATCCAACCCATTTTGTGCTGAGTTTTGAAAAGAAGGCACAGTAAGCCCTCGTATAAATTCTACACATTTTGCATGCACTTTTTACATACAATGCACACTTTCCCACATACTCATGCATAAACTATACATTTTCCACGCAGCTTTCATGTAAAACACAAGCTTTTGTGCACATGTTTTGCACACTGAAAATGTGTTGCAAAATCTGGAGAAATCTGAGCAGATATCTGCAAGAAAGTTCAGGAGCATCAGATCTGAAAGTTCAGATCAAGCATTCAGAAAGTTCAGGTTGAAAAGTGGACTGAACTAATCCTGCCCCACCCCCATCCATATGTGTCATCTGTTTGAATGGAGCCTTTGATTCAGTCCTTAGGCCGCCTCCAGACAGGAGCTCCCCACAGTGCCAATTGCAAGATTTAGCTGCGGCTAAAGATTTATAATTTGTAATTCCCTGCGAGGATGATATTCTTACTAATTCTTTTCTCATCATGGAAAAATTATACCGAGCACAACTTTAACCACCACACTCTATTCTCTTAGGCGTGATTCTATCTTTTACAGTTTATTTGGGGAGCACAGAGATTAACAGGTATATTCTGAGCCTGTAGCAAGAACTGAGCAGGCAGTGTGGGCTTGGTTCATTGTTAACAAGAGCTACAATCCCCAAATACCACACTGAACATGAACTGTAAAGGACGATAATTGAAGAAGTGATTTTATCTTCTTTTCATCATTAGCACAAAGGAAACTTTGGCAGCTCAGATGAGTAAAACAATTGTTCTGGCACACTCAACATTGCCTTATGCCCAGGATCACGATGCCTACAGTTTCTGTACTCTATTACACTCTACAGTGGTACCTCGGGTTAAGTACTTAATTCCTTCCGGAGGTCCATACTTAACCTGAAACTGTTCTTAACCTGAAGCACCACTTTAGCTAATTGGGCCTCCTGCTGCTGCCGCGCTTCTGTTCTCATCCTGAAGCAAAGTTCTTAACCCGAGGTACTATTTCTGGGTTAGCGGAGTCTGTAACCTGAAGCGTATGTAACCTGAAGCATATGTAACCTGAGGTACCACTATATTCAGGGTTTCCAAAGTGCATGGGAGCCTCCACAAATAACCCTTGAATACACAATGAAATGCAGATGTGTTGGAGCTACGATGCTCAAGCATGCGCCCCTTTTCCTCATGGCTCTGGATCATTTTTGTACATATTCATTTCACAGCACCTTTGTTTTCCTTTGGATGCTTAAAACACTTATCATGATCGTTTTTCATTAAGACCCTACAATTCTTTCAGAAAGGCATGGCTCTACAAAATAAGTAGGTTGAGGCTACAGTTTACCTCTGGTGTGCTCACAGCACTGATGAAAGGTCTCTGCTTTGTCACTGCACTATTGTCTTCAAATAATACAGTGTCTGTCACTAGCTGCAACCATCCTTTTCTTAAGTGTCAATACAGAAGTCACTTTAAACACACACACACACACACACACAAAACCTATTTATATCCAGTCTTTTCAAGACATAAGTGACAGAACAAAGTAAATACCTGCAGGACCACATCCGAGGGTTCATGTTCCCGCATAATGCCATCTACTTACCCATCTTCCAGTGGTGGTGCAAGAACAAATATACACATGCTTGCTAGGGATGTTTTTTGTAAAAGGTGTCTAGAATGATTGAATTGCCTTGAGCTCATGCACTTTGGAAAAAAGGAAAGTTGCCTACCTTGCCAATTTATGAGGTTTCCAGACACAAAGGCCTGAATTCAACTAACCTGCCACACCAGTAGAAGCCAGTGCAAGAGCTGCAGCTAGCACAATGGGGCGTCTCCCCAAATCCACTCTGGAAGGTCAGGAGAATTTCCAGAACACAGCACAGAGGGAGGACAGGAGGGATTGTTCCATCTGGCACTGATGGAATGATTGGAAGATCACAGCCTTAAACTGTGGGAGGGAGACAGTGCTCCTGAAGGTAGGAGTCTGTCAATTGATGAAGATGATCATCCAAATGTCATAGACCAAATGGAGCAAACAGCACGCAGACCTAGTGGTGGGAGGAAAAAATCCTTAAATAAGAGACATGGGGGAATGATTAATGGACTTCAATGTCTGAACACTAATGCGCAAAGCATGGGAAATAAACAAGATGAGCTTGAGCTCTTGGTACAGCAAACTAAATATGACATAATAGGCATCACTGAAACCTGGTGGGATAAGTCCCATGATTGGAATGTAATAATGGAGGGATACAATCTATTTCAGAGAAACAGACCAGACAAGAAAGGAGGAGGAGTGGCGTTATATGTCAGGGATGTGTATACCTGTGAAGAGATCCAAGATTTAGAACCTCAAAGCCAAAGTGAGAGCATTTGGGTCAAAATTAAGGGAGAGAAGAATAACAGTGACCTCATTGTGGGAGTTTACTATAGATCCCCAAGCCAAACTGAGGACATAGATGATGCCTTCCCGGAACAGATGGCCAAGCATGCAAAAGGAAGGGAGATAGTAGTAATGGGGAGCTTCAATTACCCGGATATTTGTTGGATGTCAAACGCAGCCAAGAGCATAAGGTCAAACAGATTCCTCACTGGCCTTGCAGACAACTTCATTGTCCAGAAAGTGGGAGAAGCAATAAGAGGAACAGCCATTTTAGATCTGGTCCTAACCAATGTTGATGACCTGGTTAGTGGGGTAGAAGTGGAAGGATCATTAGGCGCGAGTGATCATGCTCTTCTGAAGTTTACTATACAGCGGAAAGGAGCAGCCAAGCATACTAGGACTCAATTTCTTGACTTTAAGAAAGCCGACTTCATAAAACTTAGGGAAGTGCTGGGTGAGATCCCATGGACAGTAATACTAAAAGGAAAGGGAGTTCATGATGGCTGGGAGTTTGTTAAGAGGGAGATAGTAAAAGCACAACTTCAGGCAATACCAATGAGACGGAAACATGGAAGGTGCCTAAAGAAGCCAGGGTGGCTATCTTAAGAACTTTTAACTGAGTTAAGATTAAAAAAGGATGTGTACAAAAAATGGAAAAGGGGGGAAACCACCAAAGAGGAATTCAAACAAATAGCCAGCACGTGTAGACACAAAGTCAGAAAAGCTAAAGCACAGAATGAACTCAGGCTTGCTAGAGAGGTTAAAAGCAACAAAAAAGGCTTTTATGGGTATGTTCGTAGCAAAAGGAAGAACAAAGAAACAGTGGGGTCACTCAGAGGAGAAGATGGTGAAATGCAAACAGGGGACACAGAAAGGGCTGAACTCCTCAATGCCTTCTTTGCCTCAGTCTTCTCCGATAAAGAAAACAATGCCCGACCTGAAGAATTTGGAGCAAATGATTCAGCAGAGGAAACACAGCCCAGAATAACTAAGGAGATAGTACAAGAATACTTGGCTAGTCTAGATGTATTCAAGTCTCCAGGGCCAGATGAACTGCATCCAAGAGTATTAAAAGAACTGGCAGATGTGATCTCAGAACCACTGGCAGTCATCTTTGAGAATTCCTGGGGAACAGGCAAAGTCCCGGCAGACTGGAGGAGGGCAAATGTTGTCCCTATTTTCAAAAAGGGGAAAAGAGAGGACCCAAATAATTACCGCCCAGTCAGTCTGACATCAATACCAGGGAAGATTCTGGAGCAGATCATTAAGCAAACAGTCTGTGAGCACCTAGAAAGGAATGCTGTGATCACCAATAGTCAGCATGGATTTCTGAAAAATAAGTCATGTCAGACTAACCTGATCTCGTTTTTTGACAGAATTACAAGCCTGGTAGATGAAGGGAATGCAGTGGATGTAGCCTACCTTGATTTCAGCAAGGCATTTGACAAGGTGCCCCATGATAGTCTTGTAAAGAAGCTGGTAAAATGCGGTCTTGACTATGCTACTACTCAGTGGATTTGTAACTGGCTGACTGACCGAACCCAAAGGGTGCTCATCAATGGTTCCTCTTCATCCTGGAGAAGAGTGACTAGTGGGGTGTCACAGGGTTCTGTCTTGGGCCCGGTCTTATTCAACATCTTTATCAACGACTTGGATGATGGACTCAAGGGCATCCTGATCAAATTTGCAGATGACACCAAACTGGGAGGGGTGGCTAACACCCCAGAGGACAGGATCACACTTCAAAATGACCTTGACAGATTAGAGAACTGGGCCAAAACAAACAAGATGAATTTTAACAGGGAGAAATGTAAAGTATTGCACTTGGGCAAAAAAAAATGAGAGGCACAAATACAAGATGGGTGACACCTGGCTTGAGAGCAGTACATGTGAAAAGGATCTAGGAGTCTTGGTTGACCACAAACTTGACATGAGCCAACAGTATGACGCGGCAGCTAAAAAAGCCAATGCAATTCTGGGCTGCATCAATAGGAGTATAGCATCTAGATCAAGGGAAGTAATAGTGCCACTGTATTCTGCTCTGGTCAGACCTCACCTGGAGTACTGTGTCCAGTTCTGGGCACCACAGTTCAAGAAGGACACTGACAAACTGGAACGTGTCCAGAGGAGGGCAACCAAAATGGTCAAAGGCCTGGAAACGATGCCTTATGAAGAACGGCTAAGGGAGCTGGGCATGTTTAGCCGGGAGAAGAGGAGGTTAAGGGGTGATATGATAGCCATGTTCAAATATATAAAAGGATGTCACATAGAGGAGGGAGAAAGGTTGTTTTCTGCTGCTCCAGAGAAGCGGACATGGAGCAATGGATCCAAACTACAAGAAAGAAGATTCCACCTAAACATTAGGAAGAACTTCCTGACAGTAAGAGCTGTTCGACAGTGGAATTTGCTGCCAAGGAGTGTGGTGGAGTCTCCTTCTTTGGAGGTCTTTAAGCAGAGGCTTGACAACCATATGTCAGGAGTGCTCTGATGGTGTTTCCTGCTTGGCAGGTGGTTGGACTCGATGGCCCTTGTGGTCTCTTCCAACTCTATGATTCTATGATAACTCCTTTCTACTTTGTTAAATTTTTCCTTGGAATTATTTTGGATGCAGCATGGGCTATGCTGAAGTCACTGGCCAAATCAGGATGAGGAGTATCTGTCAAAATAGCTGGTAGTCATAATAAATTTTGTTCATCTTTCAGGTGCTATAAGACTCTTTGTCGTTTTTATCTGAAAAGGAGCTGGAATGCCTATAGGCTTAACGAAGTTTTCCCCCTTTGTGGGCCATTTATAGTCCATAACCGAACATCCGGGAACTGAGGCAAAGGAGAACCATAGAATCATAGAATCATAGAATTCATAGAATGAAGAACCATGAAGGCTCTTTGTATCATCCTTGAATAAAAGGAACTATCAGTCCTTCTTTCTGTCTCACTCTGACAGGGCAATCTCATACATGTTTACTCAGCAGAGAATTCAATTACTCCCAGTTTAGTGTGTGCAGCAAGGGTGGGGGTTGAGGGGGGGGGTTGTAGTCTAGCAGCAGTTGGAGAGCCACAAGTTACACACACACACACACACACACACACACACACACTGTGCAGTGTTATGCTCTGAGGCAATGTGTACCATTCCTGTAAGTTCACACCACAGTCTTGCATACCATTTCTATATCTCTGTTTAAAAAATAATAGCTGATTGGATCTTCCTTTTTGAAAACACTCCCATATAGCTTTGAAAAAACAACAACACTATATACATCCTCATTCTTTCAATCAGTCAGTAGAGCATCATTTACAAAAGGGGGGGAAATGTGCATTTTGGCTTGTGTGTATGTTTGCCTGTGTCTGTGAAGGGGATAGTGCCAGCACTGGGAAAATATGCAGCAAGCAGATCATTATTTGTAGATCAGGGTAAGTAGAAGTAAGGACACGCCATCAACCAGAGAGAGAACAAGAACTGCAGGTGTTCCCATAGGCAAAGACCATTATCATTGTGCCACTGCCCAGCTAAACAACCAGCTGCTCAGATGGATGCTCAATTACCAGAACTCAATGTGCAATTACACTGTACTTGCATCCAGAACAATGCTCACAAATGAGTGTATAAATTTCTCAGGAGCTGACCTTGGTTTCCCCCCCAGAATGTTAGCCTTATTAGATGCCATTGGGCTCCAAGAACAGCAACACAAATGCTCTCCTTTATATCACATAAACACTTTTCTTTCAGCCAATCTCAATTTTTGCAGTAATAGAGATAAAATAGGCAACCAGAGTTATAAGAGCAGTTGAGAAGATGGGTTTTCTACATATCAAGTTGCTAAAGGCATTAGTGCACCAAATCTAGATTTTCGCAGGAAGGAAACAATAGTGCCGCCACCCGCTCCTGCCCCTCAATAAGGCAAATACCGTAGGCTTTTTGATCAATAGATTCAGAAAACTAAGAAAACCACTTAAACCTTACTGTACTAGCGAATAACGTTACAAAGCTACAATTCAGTTTATAGGACAGAAACCTGGTGAATGTTGACATTTACCAGTACACTTAACATTTTAAGAGACCAGTGGGAAATGCCAGAAAACTCTGACATTTACTATTAAATATGAAGGATCATTATGCATCTTTGCCTAATGACCAATTTCCTCCCTAATTTTTATTGCTCACCTGTAAGTGTCAACATTTTCCCACACGAATATCTAAAAATGAGCATCTGGAGGAAATACTTCATTGTATCTCCTTGATGATATTTAGGCCCACCTGTTTCACCTGTTTCAATGCTCTGGATGTTTTAATTTATGAGATGGTTCGTTTGGGGTTGTTTAAATATATTGTTTATGCTTGCTGTCTTTGTTGACTGTGTAAGCTGCCTTGAGTGGGTGGGAGAAAGGTAGACAGGTGGGCTAGGGTAACATTAATGATATTTACTAGTAAACTTCAATAATCTCAAATATTGCAGTCCTAGGTTGTCAGAAATCTGTGGGACATATCCACGTTAGAAGTAAAGATATGTCCATATCCTCATTTTCAGAGATATGCCCATGGAATACAATGAGAATGCCTCCTCAGTAAACTTAGAATTCTATACTTTACCTGGGAGGTGGCACCATTCAACCCTATAGGACTTACTTCTGAATAGAAATGTAGAGGACTGCATTGTGGCAGAGAAATCCTATTGTGATCATGGGGAGAATCCATGGTGTGGCTCTCACTGTTGCCCTCTTGACTGGAGGTGGAAGCAGGTGGCATGAGGAGAAATAAGTATATTCCAGTTCTAGGAATAAGAGAATCATAGAACTGTAGAGTTGGAAGGAACCATAGAATCATAGAATCATAGAATCATAGAATCATAGAGTTGGAAGAGACCACAAGGGTCATCGAGTCCAACCCCCTGCCAAGCAGGAAACACCATCAGAGCACTCCTGACATATGGTTGTCAAGCCTCTGCTTAAAGACCTCCAAAGAAGGAGACTCCACCACACTCCTTGGCAGCAAATTCCACTGTCGAACAGCTCTTACTGTCAGGAAGTTCTTCCTAATGTTTAGGTGGAATCTTCTTTCTTGTAGTTTGTATCCATTGCTCCGTGTCCGCTTCTCTGGAGCAGCAGAAAACAACCTTTCTCCCTCCTCTATGTGACATCCTTTTATATATTTGAACATGGCTATCATATCACCCCTTAACCTCCTCTTCTCCAGGCTAAACATGCCCAGCTCCCTTAGCCGATCCTCATAAGGCATTGTTTCCAGGCCTTTGACCATTTTGGTTGCCCTCCTCTGTACACGTTCTAGTTTGTCAGTGTCCTTCTTGAACTGTGGTGCCCAGAACTGGACGCAGTACTCCAGGTGAGGTCTGACCAGAGCAGAATACAGTGGCACTATTACTTCCCTTGATCTAGATGCTATACTCCTATTGATGCAGCCCAGAATTGCATTGGCTTTTTTAGCTGCCGCGTCACACTGTTGGCTCATGTTAAGTTTGTGGTCAACCAAGACTCCTAGATCCTTTTCACATGTACTGCTCTCAAGCCAGGTGTCACCCATCTTGTATTTGTGCCTCTCATTTTTTTTGCCCAAGTGCAATACTTTACATTTCTCCCTGTTAAAATTCATCTTGTTTGTTTTGGCCCAGTTCTCTAATCTGTCAAGGTCGTTTTGAAGTGTGATCCTGTCTTCTGGGGTGTTAGCCACCCCTCCCAGTTTGGTGTCATCTGCAAATTTGATCAGGATGCCCTTGAGTCCATCATCCAAGTCGTTGATAAAGATGTTGAATAAGACCGGGCCCAAGACAGAACCCTGTGGCACCCCACTAGTCACTCTTCTCCAGGATGAAGAGGAACCATTGATGAGCACCCTTTGGGTCCGGTCAGTCAGCCAGTTACAAATCCACTGAGTGGTAGCATAGTCAAGACCGCATTTTACCAGCTTCTTTACAAGAATATCATGGGGCACCTTGTCAAATGCCTTGCTGAAATCAAGGTAGACTACATCCACTGCGTTCCCTTCATCTACCAGGCTTGTAATTCTGTCAAAAAATGAGATCAGGTTAGTCTGACATGACTTATTTTTCAGAAATCCATGCTGACTATTGGTGATCACAGCATTCCTTTCTAGGTGCTCACAGATTGTTTGCTTAATGATCTGCTCCAGAATCTTCCCTGGTATTGATGTTAGACTGACTGGGCGGTAATTATTTGGGTCCTCTCTTTTCCCCTTTTTGAAAATAGGGACAACATTTGCCCTCCTCCAGTCTGCCGGGACTTCGCCTGTTCTCCAGGAATTCTCAAAGATGACTGCCAGTGGTTCTGAGATCACATCTGCCAGTTCTTTTAATACTCTTGGATGCAGTTCATCTGGCCCTGGAGACTTGAATACATCTAAACTAGCCAAGTATTCTTGTACTATCTCCTTAGTTATTCTGGGCTGTGTTTCCTCTGCTGAATCATTTCCTCCAAATTCTTCAGGTCGGGCATTGTTTTCTTTATCGGAGAAGACTGAGGCAAAGAAGGCATTGAGGAGTTCAGCCCTTTCTGTGTCCCCTGTTTGCATTTCACCATCTTCTCCTCTGAGTGACCCCACTGTTTCTTTGTTCTTCCTTTTGCTACGAACATACCCATAGAAGCCTTTTTTGTTGCTTTTAACCTCTCTAGCAAGCCTGAGTTCATTCTGTGCTTTAGCTTTTCTGACTTTGTGTCTACACGTGCTGGCTATTTGTTTGAATTCCTCTTTGGTGGTTTCCCCCCTTTTCCATTTTTTGTACACATCCTTTTTTAATCTTAACTCGTTAAAAGTTCTTTAGATAGCCACCCTGGCTTCTTTAGGCACCTTCCATGTTTCCGTCTCATGGTATTGCCTGAAGTTGTGCTTTTACTATCTCCCTCTTAACAAACTCCCAGCCATCATGAACTCCCTTTCCTTTTAGTATTACTGTCCATGGGATCTCACCCAGCACTTCCCTAAGTTTTATGAAGTCGGCTTTCTTAAAGTCAAGAAATTGAGTCCTAGTATGCTTGGCTGCTCCTTTCCGTTGTATAGTAAACTTCAGAAGAGCATGATCACTTGCGCCTAATGATCCTTCCACTTCTACCCCATTAACCAGGTCATCGACATTGGTTAGGACCAGATCTAAAATGGCTGTTCCTCTTGTTGCTTCTCCCACTTTCTGGACAATGAAGTTGTCTGCAAGGCCAGTGAGGAATCTGTTTGACCTTATACTCTTGGCTGAGTTTGACCTCCAACAAATATCTGGGTAATTGAAGTCCCCCATTACTACTATCTCCCTTCCTTTTGCATGCTTGGCCATCTGTTCCAGGAAGGCATCATCTATGTCCTCCGTTTGGCTTGGGGATCTATAGTAAACTCCCACAATGAGGTCACTATTATTCTTCTCTCCCTTAATTTTGACCCAAATGCTCTCACTTTGGCTTTGAGGTTCTAAATCTTGGATCTCTTCACAGGTATACACATCCCTGACATATAACGCCACTCCTCCTCCTTTCTTGTCTGGTCTGTTTCTCTGAAATAGATTGTATCCCTCCATTTTTACATTCCAATCGTGGGACTTATCCCACCAGGTTTCAGTGATGCCTATTATGTCATATTTAGTTTGCTGTACCAAGAGCTCAAGCTCATCTTGTTTATTTCCCATGCTTTGTGCATTAGTGTACAGACATTGAAGTCCATTAGTCATTCCCCCGTGTCTCTTATTTAAGGATTTTTTCCTCCCACCACTAGGTCTGCTTGCTGTTTGCTCCATTTGGTCTATGACATTTGGATGATCATCTTCATCAATTAATAGACTCCTACCTTCAGGAGCACTGTCTCCCTCCCCCACATTAGTCAGTTTAAAGCCCTCCTGATGAGGTTTCTTAGTTTTTTGGCAAAAACCACGAGAGTCATCCAGTCCAACCCACTGAAATGCAGGAATCTTTTTGCCCAACGTGGCACTTGAACCCACAACCTTGCCAACAAAAAGTGGACAAAAATGCCATAAAGACAGCACCAGGCAAGTATCGCTGGAGAGGCTATTTCATAGCTGGGGTGCCATAGCTGAGAAGGCCCTATCCCATTCCCCAAACACCCCTCCCAACAAGTTGACTGCCTACAGTGGGGAGCCTCTTGTATCCAACCCTGGAAAATTAGGGATCTAAAATGTGTGTGGAGCCTCTGAAGATATAGGAGGCTTCCTGCTCTAGTTGCCTTCTAACTCATGGAAAGCAACAAAAAAGGGGGGCAGGCAGAACTTGTGCGTTCATCCAAACTCCCCTCCAGCGTGGTAACTTACCCATTTAAAGAACATTGGAACAGAAATCCTATAATAATGCAGTAATATAAAGAGAAAGAAGAAGAAAATGTTTAAGCTTCTGTGATCTTATTTTATCTCTTCCTAGTGTGTTGTCATAGCTGTTATACATTTCTATGCACTTAGTACAATTTCCCCAATTGTTAGGATTTATTTTTTTATCTTGGGAGTTCCCTTCGCTGCTCCTTTTCACACCAAGCTGCTTCTTTCTTCCTTTTAGATTCTTTAATGCTTCTTGATGAAAGTACTTCATACTCATGCAATACTTGTGACTAATTAGGACACTGATCTCATGCTTGTCATCATTTATGAAAGTGAATAAGCCCCTTTCTAACAAATTATTATTTGAGCTGGCATGGCAAAGTGAATGACAACCAGAGAGAGAGAGAGAGAGGGATGGGTGGGTGGTTTTTTGTTTTGTTTTTTTGTCATCTGTGAACAACTCATTTCAAGCCTGCAAGTTGCTGTACCATTTCCCCCCGCCAAAGAGGGAGAAAAATAATAATTCTTCAAATAGCAAGCTTATACTAATGTTGCACGGATATGTCAGTCTCTTTCAGTGCAGCAAAAGACACAAAATCAGACTTTGGCTTAAAATATCAGTCTCTTTATGACTGCATTTGTCAGGCTGCCTGAACATAAGAGATACACAATTCATGCATTCAGATGGAAAATATGCTGGCTAAAATTGAAGAATTGGCTTTGGAAACATGGCATCATATGCTAGAAGCAGATTGGCAGATGGTCATTTCTTCCAGTTGCTTCTCGTTTCCCATTTCATGTCATGTCTAGTCAATAACATCCCCCTCCCACTCTCTAAAAAAAGACATAGCACTAGAGACATTTTAGAATGTCTCCTTTTTTAGATTGTAAATTAGCACAAGACATACAAAGTAGCAAAAACTATATAAAATTAGGCCATCATTTACTGATGTAGGACTTTCAAGACTTCCTTCAAGGGATTCTTTCCACAATGAACTTTCCCATGCTGACATCTCATGCACAATGTGCAGTGATGTGGTTTTTTGTTTTGGTAGGCAGGAATAGTCGCGCATGTGACCTGTAGTGCAGGAAGGGGAAATAGTAGGCCAAGGGGCTGAATACAACCCTCTGGGTGACTTTACTTAGCCCTTGGGAGTCTCCTGAGACACATTTATTTTTCCAGGCTGGATCCCTCAGTAATCCTGCTCTGTGGCCTTCTCAAGTGTTTTTGTCTGGTTAGAATACATCATTGAACTCTGATAAAACCCCTTGCAGGCTCAGCCGTCGTGAGCCTCTGCCACCCATTGAATGTCATGTATGTAGGAAGAGAAAATACCTCAGTACCACTTGTTTTTGGTTCAATCAGGCCACAACTTTATTGACTACAGGTGTAAGTGAGTCTGACTGATGCATTGGTTATCTCCTGCATCAACCAGCCTTCTGGAAGGTTTTCCTGGGGTCGAGGACATGATGTCTCCCACCAGCCATTGGGCATCCTCTGAGGGCTACGGCAATGGCAGCAGGGGCGTGCCTCAACTGCCATGCCATGGACAAGGTGAGCAGACTTGGTGGGTGGAGGGGAGTGTGTGGAGAGTATGCAGCCTACCACTGCTTTTTCTTCTGGCATGTGGCCCTGGAATGTCGCTGAGAAGGGAAGGTTGCCCTTGACCTGAAAGAGGTTCTTCCCTCCAGTTGTAGTGGTACAGTCCAGGTACAGCTGGTAGAGCCCCACAAGAACTAGACCTTTATAAGTTTACCTTGCAATGTGTTCATCGCAACTGGTAGCTTCTGAAAGCAAAAGTATTTTTGTCCACGTATAAACGATACACAGATAACAGCATTGGGTTTTAAGGGAAATAATACTCCTCTTCCATATAATTAAACTGTCAGGGGAATTTGATATTTTGATCTATTTCTGTCTATAAAATTCAATGAATAATAAAAAAAACCCAACTCTTGCAAATGTAAACACTGAAGAGAATTCTGTTATAACAATTATTTGATGAAACTCTTTTGGTCTCCCAAATACCACACGTTGAAGCTAATCCCAGTAAGCTGCAATAATCTTTCAATGTTTGCTCTGAGCCCATCAGCTCAGAATTTTGACGATCAGTCCAACTTCATTTCTCAATTTAATGGCTTAGAAGGTTATTCAGGTTATTCAGGCAGTTTTCGCATATAGTCACAATGTCTGTACCCACATGGATTACCAGTACTTGGTAATACAGAACTCAGTGAGTTTAGGGCACTTTTCTTTGGGAAACAATGGAAATGTGCCACCGGAAGAGCTGTAACTTAGTGGTAGAGCCTCACCTTTGCAGGCAAAAGTTGTCATGGCATCTTCCCTGGCATCTCCAAGTAGGACTGGGAATGTCCCCAGCATGAAACTCTGGAGAGCAGCTGCCAGTCAGTGTGGATGATACTGACCTACCGGTATATGTATTCATGGTCTGCATCAGAATATAACAGGTTTCTATGTTCCCGTTTACAGAGCTACAATCCTGGATCACGCAGCCATAGTGATTTGAATCAAATTCCTATCTGCTATAGATAATCAGTCTTGTACTCAGCTCAGATGTCTCTCTAATAGCTACAACCCTAACTCTGTGCATCACCAAGAAAGAGGACAAAAATAGCCCATAATTGCATGGCGTTTGCACAAAATGTGAATATGCTGATTTATATGTGTAGTTGCTAATTTAGAAGTAATTGCTGAAAAAGAAATAAAAGTACAATGTGGAAGCCTGTGACTAGGTGACCTGTGTGCCTATTCTGCCTAAGGTCCAGACACTAACTCTTGGTGAGCAGCAACAAGGCTCCAGCTTGCCTTTCTTATGGTTATCTTTAAACTGGACTTGAACCAGACAGCGGCCTTTCAAACTGAGAACAGCCACCCTAAATTCAATGCACCACTGTGTTAAGCCCATCATTTGCAATGCAAACTAACTGTGCACAACATTCATTAGTTTACACTCATTGTCTGTCTCAGACAGGAAGGCCTCTTCATTCCTTCTCAATAGCCAAACTAAGGGTGTGGGGGGTAGCATTTGGGGCTGCAGTCTTCACCATACTTACACTAGGAAAGAAGTTCCATTGACACAGTTGGATTTGCTTCTAAGTAAACATCCACAGGATTGTGCTGCTAGGTGGCCAAGATCTGGAAAGAGCTGTTATGCTATCCCAGATGACTTGTTGCTTTTTTTTCTCATGCAAAAAGAGCTCTCATAAAGCACCTCTGAGTTGCTTTATCTGCAAGATGTAGACTAATGTTACATTGCAACATTATTTTTGGCCATCCAGTGTAAAATGTTTCCCATTGTCAGACGCAAAAAAACACCCCCCACCCCCGGTCTTCTTTAAAATGCAACAAAATAACCAGTAATGACAAATGTGTTTCACAAAAATTCCACAATCCCATAGGTACAGCAGATTTCCTGGGCGTTGATTAATATTGGGTCTAGATGATAAATGAGATCTCCTGCTACTTCACAATTGCTAGTGGAAAGGAAGAAATTTCTATTCATGGATCAAAGCTGCAAAATTATAGAGCATGAAAGGACCTGGGTTAACTAATCCAGTCCCTTGTGCCGTGCAGATTCACCGGAACTAAATCATCCCAGACAGAAGTTCACCTGGGCTCTGCTACAAAACCTCCAGAGAAGGATATTCTTCACAATATTAGTGTGTGCGGCACAAATGTTTTTGTTTAAAAAAATAAACATTCTGCCAGAATGCATATTTGACTGCTTCCTTAGTCCACACCATAATGGGAAACAAAAAGCCTCTTCTGGGGGGAAATCCCAGGGGTATTGACCTGTGATATTGGCGCCTATGCACAGAGATATGATGAAACTGCATTGACAATACTGGGGAATGCAGCTCCAGTAATTGTTTTGCTTCCTTCTTCCTCTTATTTTTGAAAAATCATAAACATGCATGCATGTGCTCAGTCATCACGCAAAGTTTGCTCTTAGGCCTCCATGCTCTGTCGGGGATTATATGTGGAGAATTCACCAAAATCAGCAAAATATCAAAGTATGGTTTCCACAGGCACTGGACCCAATCATACCTGAAGCAATTTGCGAGGCTCCTGTACATTGAAGTTTGTTGGATTGTCCCCCCGCCCACATCCCCCGCTTGGCCACAACAGGGCTATCACACTGAATTGCTTATAATTCATTCTTCTGGGAGGCATCGAATAAATAAGCTGTTTAATAATATTGTTGCAGAGTATATTTTTGAGGCACGCATGGCTCAAAGGCAATCGCTTCAGTCACTTTGAAGGAAACTTCATTTCTTCCCTGAGGAGGCTAAAGTATCATCTTTCAACATTGCCTCCGTCTGATGTGGGACGAGAGAAAGTCCCTTGCTTCCTATGGCGTCTTTGAAGTGTGGCTACGGCATAGCTTACAGGAGAAACAAATCAATGTTGGTAAACTAATGAATTATTTCCTACTTTGGCACCAAAAACCTGCAGGGACACGAAAGGAGACCACAGACTGAAGCGACTAAGTCTGGTGGGTAAAGTGTAGCATCCAATTGGCTGATATTTTTGGACCATGGTAGTTTTGTCCTGTGGATTTCAGAGCTAGGCTGCAATCCTAGACACATGTACCGGGGAGTAAAGCTTATTGAATTCAGTGGGATTTACTTCTGAGAAGACACACATGAGACTGTGTTGTGAGAACATCAGCGAACATCAGTGCACTGCTTGCTGCTGTCTTGGACTGCACAGTAAAGTATTCAGCAGATGTGCTGCACATTCACAGTTGTGTGTTGGGCCAGTCCCCTCCTCCTTGTCCCTCTTCATTGTCTCCCACCACCAATTCCTGGGCTCCGAGCCTTCTTCCCTTAGGGGTTCCCCAGCAGGGCTTCCCTCTGTGACATATTCTGTGGGCCCCTGACTACTGGAATGATTTCAAGGGAACACAAGGCAGCAACAGGGGAATGAAGGCTGAGAAAGCCCTTTCTGATTGCAAAAATTTAATCGCAGTTCTTAGGATCCAAACCTATATACAGTGGTACCTTGGTTCTCAAACTTAATGCATTCCGTCCGCCCGTTCCAAAACCAAAGCGTTCCAAAACCAAGGCATGCTTTCCCATAGAAAGTAATGCAAAATGGATTAAGCCGTTCCAGACTTTTACAAACAACCCCTAAAACAGCAATTTAACATGAATTTTACTATCTAATGAGATCCATAAAATGAAAGCAATCACTGGTCAACAACAAATTTGTTGTCTGGAAGTCCGAAATGTTCAAAAACCAAGCCGCATCAGATGTTTGGCTTCCAAAAATTGTTCAAAAACCAAAACGCTTACTTCCGGGTTTTTGGAGTTTGAGAACCAAAGCATTTGAGAACCAAGGTACCACTTTATATGGAGAAGCAACCAAAGGCTTATGACTCTTACACAACTGCTCTTTCTTAACACCTCTGCAGGATTGATTCTGCAGCAAGGCAACAAACAAATGCTGGCCTGCCCAGGAGCTGTAATTTATTTCTTAAAATAGCAGTACATGCACATTGCCTTCCCTGTAATTGAAAACCCCAGTGACAAAAGACACACACAGACTGCTATGCAACAACAAGTACTATTGGAAAGCGCAACATGTGAGCATCCAGAGATGCAATTTGAGAACACCCGAAAGGAAAGAATAGGGAAGGCTTTGTGAGCTTTGTGAGAGCTAGACGAGATTCAGAAAGTACCTGATGCCATTATTTGTGGATTGGCCTGCCAACAGAGCCATGCTGTTGTTAGCAACCCCAATAAAACGATTTTCCCCCATAACTGGGCTGTAGTGTAGCAGAGAACACAAGGTGGCTTTGCTTCTGAAACCACAGTGTACTTCTGTCTTATTATCTAATGTTTGGAAGCCTGATGCAATGATGAGCCAAGCCATCATGAATTAATGTCATTTTGGAGAACTCTAGTGAGCATTAAGTTTATAATATACAGAGACTTTAACTTCAGTATTAATTGCATGTTATTAATTCACACTGTTGACAAGACAGAATCATTGCGATTGAATACATGTTGTCCTTCTCTTTGACACACTTGTACTACTAATTGACCTGCCCACATTGATTATATTACGCAGCGCTAGGGGATGGCATTATTTCATCCCCAACCAGAACATTACACATGCCAACTTTGCTCCCCTCTTTGTCTCTTTAGGGAATGACATAAAGGTGAAGCTAGAAGGGACTTGCCTAATTTTAATGACCTCCAGTCAAATTTCATTCCAAAGGATCTATCCACAAGCAGTCATCTGAGCATATTGAAAGTCCTACTCAGCTGGGCTCTAAGCTTTCCAAATTGCCAGATTGTTTCCATGCCAATTAATTGGGATCGTGCTCTGCTGCAGCTCATAGCTGCTCTTATTCCTGTTTATTTATTTTTGGTAGGTCATTGTATGTTGAAAATAGGCAGGTTAGGAACTTACTAGCGCATCTCCAATGGCTGGTTCACACATGCATGTTCATCAGTTGATGACCACATGACCAAGTGATAACTTACATGTAGGATATAGTCGCCACAGAGCAAACAGTATGGATCAAAATCCCACAGACATTGCTTTCATATGACTGCACATCACTAAAAACTTATTTTTGTTTAGGCACACCTACCCATGGATTTCCTTTTATTCTGTACGTTTGCTTTTAAAACTGTTGAATGTTTTACTATTTCTATTGTTTTTAAATCCATTTTTCTTGCCACTTTTGATAAATATTTTATTCATTCCATTTTATGAAAGCTGTTTAGAGGTTTTTTTTGATGCAGTGGAATATAAATCTTGCTTAGCAAATAATATAATTATTTAACTCTAAATAGTTTCCTGAGAGAGCAGCTTACATATTTGATGGTAAGTAATCTTTTTTTAAAAACAAACAAACAAACAAAACAGGATTTATATACCATTTAATTATCAAAACCTCCACATGGCTTACCTAAAATATAAATTAAAATAACCAATAAAATCCTATGTTAAAAATAAGCTGAGAGATATATTAAAAATATGTTATATTTACATGTCTGGGCAGGTTTGCCTAAACTAGAAAGTTTTCAGTAGATGCCAAAAAGAGTACAGCAAAGGCACATACCTAATCTATTCCCCTGGAGGGAATTCTTATTTGCTACAGGTGAACACTGAAGGCACTAGATATACTACATATGGGTTCACAAAATGTGTCTAACATTCAGAATCACAAGTTTGTGGCAGTTTGTACCCAAATGGCAAAATGGATTCATTTATGGGAAGAACAGAAAGTCTGGGGAACAGTCTGGCAATCCTGCAGTCCCAGTTGCACACAGGAAAGCCATAAAGTTTTAAAAACCTAAGGGTAGCCGTAAAACTAGACAGCGTGGCTCATCAAATCTGCAAGGTTACACTTCCTTTAAACTGCTGCCAGACATCATCATCATCATATTTTATTTACATCCTGCCCATCAGGCTGAGTTTCCCCAGCCACTCTGGGCGGCTCCCAATAGAATATTAAAAACAGAATAAATACACCAAACATTAAAAACATCCCTAAAGAGGGCTGCCTTCAGATGTTTTCTAAAGGTCAGGTAGCTGTTTATTTCCTTGACATCTGATGGGAGGGCGTTCTACAGGGAGGGCACCACTACCAAGAAGGCCCTTTGGAACAAGTCTGATACAACTTTGGGGAGAGTACATTAGATCTGGAATTAGTGATGTCACTGAACTAAGATATTTATTAGGCTACAAAGCATGCTCAACAATTGTAATTTCAAACGCCTGCCAACATTCCCAAAGGAAGGCCAGCTTAATCTTGTACAGATCAGAAGACTGATGGTGCTATATTGCTATAAGCCTGCCATAGACATGTTGTGTACATTGCTACCCCATATCAGAACTGGCAGTGGATAAAGTCCCATTCATAAGATGAACAAGTGCAGAGCAAATCTAGCTGAATACTGTCTTTTGGGGTTCAAGCAAATGAAGTAGATTAAAAAAGACGTAGCTGCTTAATAAGGAGTTCTTTGACTATGTTAATTGAAGTTACAAAGTACATAAAAGAAGAAGAAACCAAATTCCTAATGCACTCTGTTAAATCATGTTGCATAAAAGCATAGTTCCTTGAAAGGCATCCATCAAATAACAAATTCAGAATTTTGCTGTAAATCATTACTCAGGAAAAAACAGGTTCCTTGAAAAGTCATTCATTAAATCAAGCCACAAGCACACATTTTTGAGTACAACAAACTGAATTAGCAGATAACTTTATTAAATAAATATGAGTTTAAATATGAGTTTCTGTGTTGCTAAATAAAAATAACATTAATAAAATTAATCATTATGATTAATAGTAACAACCTTCTTGTCACTCTAGGAAATGATTAGAGTGGTGAACTCTTATGTGTTATGTTATGTGTGGTAAGCATTTTTTCAAATCTTGCTTTCTTTTCACATTTCATGTATTGCTGAGACTTGTATTTTGGGGCTTGCAAATATGTGACTTGGGAGCTGATACTGGTTGCCATAAACACAGAATTATAATCCCTGAATTCTTCTCCAACTTGGATTTTACTCCAAGCTGGAGAATTGCTCTTTTACCTACATTCATCAATATGCCCCGCCCAACTCCCTTTAAAAATAAAGAGACTCACAAAAAGCCCTTGGGAAACCACACTTCCAGTCTGTGGTATTTACTATTGACACTGCCACACTGTGTAACATCACATCAGGTTGTCAGGGGTTAGTTGTGATTCCTGCAGTGTAGGAAGTTGGACTAGATGACACTTTGGGTCCCTTCCAACTGTACAATTTGATGGTTCTAGGTGGCAAAGAGGTCTTCCTGCCCTCCTACCTATTGCTCAGAACTGTTGAAGTGCCAGCCCATGAAGTCAAATGAGAGCTTCTGGCGAGATTATGTGGGAGAGGAAAGGAATAAATTTGTTGAAGGGAGAGATGAGGACTCATAAGGTTGCAGTTAACCGAATTTACATTGATTCTGAAATAACCCATTTCCTTGATTACTTTGGGCTTATGTAAGCTGAAGTAAGATTCCCCACCGGTTCTTACTTATAACCTTAACAGAAAGACAGACCTTTGTTCTATGATAGCTGATGCAATTCTATTGTTTCTGGACACACTCTGGTCATCTGCTTGACATTAGGAATAGCCACTCAAATGGCCGAGAAACTGTTCAGATGCAGCTCTCCAGTGGTTATGCTAGAATATAGCTCATTTTGCCTTGACAGTTGGCTACAGTTTGGTGTACGTTTAACTGCCCTATAATTTCGAACACATCTTACTAATTTTGGTCTTTCAGTAATGGTTTGCACCTGTCTTGGGTTTCATTGCCTATTTAAAAATCAATGAACCACAAATACTTGAGGCCTGCTGAAACTAACCATATTTCCTGTGACTTTGAAAAACTATTGATCCAAATATGCTCCCCAGTAACTGCATGTCAAGTCTTTATAGCAAGGTTAATTCACTTTATAGCCTTCTTAACACAGGAGGGTTTGTGCTTTATTACATATCCAGTACTCCAGATAGGATGCAATGAATTTTAAAGTATCCACAGTGCAAGGCAGATCCAGTGTGTTAACCAAGCTCAGCATTTCCCATCCAACCTTCTTAAAAAGATTTTTTTTATTTATTTCAAATGGGAACACAAAAACAGAAGCTTGCACTTATTTTTGTTTGCATTTAAGAAGGGCAGAGAGTCACCAGAAAAGGTCAAATGCTATTTCTGGAGGGTTTTTTTTTTGGTTTTTTTGCAGGGTCCGTCTGACAAACATGGGACAGAAAAGCATTCATGAAGCAAAATGCCACTGCTTCCGTAAGCCTTGGTGTAAAAATAAAATTCTGAAGTTCTGAATATTAGAGAAAGAATAATGTTCCAAGTCTTACAACTTCTGAACTCCTAAAAGGCAGATTATTGTTATGCAAAGTAGTCTTCCCCCAAAACTTCAGTTTAAAAGTTCCATTGGATATGCTTCGGGTCCCATTGTCAATTTCCTCTACAGTCTAATTCCTGGCAAAAGGCACATAGGAGTTAGTTAGTGAGCTACCCCTGGCTCACCTCATAGTTTCACCTTGTGAATTTTCTCAGAAGACTATCAGGAAAAAGTGAGGTCCTTCCAAGGATTCAACCAAGCTTCAGAAGGAAGCCCCTTCCATGCCAGATTTTCCCTTTCCCAAGCAAATTTACCTTAACAATAGTTGAGAGAGTGAGACAAGTGGGTAGGTATGAAACAGCTGGCATCGTATAGGCCTCTGGCTTCTGATCTCAGGGACATCCTTAGACACTTGTGTGCATGAAATCTACTTTAATTGACTTGGGATGCACTAGGTCCTAAAATCCCCTTCAACTGCAACCGTGCACATGCTTGGAAGCATCAAAATCTTAACCAGGCTTCTCAGGCTTCTAATGTCCCCTGTTATACCTGTAGATTCCCTGTCCTTTTCAAGCATGGTTAGTTTGCTTGGGAAAGGAGGGGTCTGGTGGGGAGGGCTGTCAAGTGGGGGGGCCTAATATAACCTGGGTCTGATATTGAGAAGGCACTGGAATTCGGGGGTTGTATCCAATGCTAACCCTACCCAGAGACATTGAAGTTAGTAGATATGACTGACTTAGGTTCATTAACCCTGCCCTGGGGTCCCTTTTTCTTAAAGCATTAGTAATTGCTGAAGGGGGCATTGGGGAGTGGGTGAGTTGCAGAGAAAGCCTTGCTCAATCATTTCCACATCTTTCATTTTTCTGCCCCAAATGAGCCCCACAAGCCTGGTGACACCTCACGGTATCCTGGGACGGTGTCAGGGCTCCAGCATCCTAGCAGGGTTCATGTCTGACATTTCTTGCGGGTTACCCTTTAAATCATGCATCACCTCCCGCCATTTCTTAGTACTGGGTGACTGAGCGAATGATATTTTTATTCAAACCGTTAATCTACTGCCTACATTGAAACAAAACTCTTAAGTGGTAATTTTGCCCAATACCCGTCATACAGCATCCCTCTGGGGCACTGAACTGCTCACCACAATCACAGGGTAATCCCACTGAAGAGCACTAGAATAGGAGGGCGCCCAGTGCTAAGGGCCCCTTTCAAGCCTGAAGTTGGTCCTCTGTTGACTCTGCCTGCTCCCTCATGGAGTTCTAAATTCATGTTTACAAAGGTGTTGAACATGTATCCATTGCACGTCTGCTCCAAATGATCCATCCCCATCCCAGAAAAAGCTGCCGTTCTTTTCAAAAAGTTGCTGGGAGAATTATACATGATTACTTCTGTATACACTCTCTAGTGTGAACCTTTGCTACAAAAGGTAGATAAGAGAAAGATGGTGCTTTACTTGTACAGTGGTACCTTGGGTTAATAACTTAATTCATTCTGGAGGTCCATTCTTAACCTGAAACTGTTCTTAATCTGAGGTACCACTTTAACTAATGGGGCCTCCCGCTGCCGCCGCACGATTTCTGTTCTCATCCTGAAGCAAAGTTCTTAACCTGAGGTACTATTTCTGGGTTAGCAGAGTCTGTAACCTGAAGCGTCTGAAACCCGAGGTACCACTGTATTCAGTCAGCGGCTTCAAATATTGATAAGCCTATTATTTACACTGATTAGCCTACTGTTGATCAGAAATAGATAACCAGTATATTGTATCTTAAAGACACATAATGTAGCAGTTGTCATGCTTTAGTCTGCTGAAGGATGAACCCCCAGCTTGATACAAAATGAGACCATCTCAAAAGAATTCAGAGTTAATACATACAATCTCGACTCTATTCTGAGCTCATCACCCCAGACACTTTCTCATACCTGGTGCAGGGAAAGTTTATGGATGGGCCTCCATCAGGATCGCATTAAGCCTAGACAAGGAACTTTGGAAATTTAAGAAAGGAAGGAGCTAGGGGAAAGGAAGGAACAGTGATAATGGCAAGAGGAAGGGCTTACAGTCCTGATTTCTTAAAAAGTTTGGAGGATTTGAATTACAATGGGCTTGGGGATGAAGTGAGATTGTCATCAGAAGCTGCCGTCCAACAACAGGCATCATCATTAATTTCAGCCACACATTGCCATTACTGGAGAATCAAATGTTTAGATATGGCCCTAGAGAGGAGCAATCCTTTCAAAGTTGTTGCTTATTCTCAGGTGACAGCAAGAAAACAGAGAAGAAAAATAACTTCACATAGCAATATTTGAACACCTCCCGCTTTTATGAAAAGAATTTGTTTTGTTGCTAAACAGAAACTGGAGTTCCATTACCTGCTGACAACACACAGAGGGGAAAAGTCAAGTCCATGTAGAAATCACCTTGTATACATTAAAACAAAATGCATAAGCTACAATGGCAAATTCTTAGTCCTCTCAGTGCTAAAACAAACCAACTATGATCAAGATTACACACATCAACTCCCCATTGATATATAAAGGGGAATTACAAATGGTTGCTGATAAATTGTTTCTTGTGGGCTGCAAGAAATATCATGCATAATCCTCCCACTAAGAATGAAACACCACAACAATGCAGCCATCAAAGCCATCACTAAAGCAATCTTCTTCTGACATCTGTTCCATAAATTACTATTAACAACCGATGGGAGGGAGGAACCCCTATATTCTTTCAACATTTTCATGAGCATCACTCCCACATCTCCACACTAGGCACAAGTAGATAGATATTTGCCTACTAGCAAACAAAACCCTATCACAGCACTGAAATCTAATGGAAATGAAAACGTGTTTTCACCTCTAATTCTTGAAGAATTATATCTAACAAGGTTTTAAAAACAACAGCACAGATCATAGAATCACAGAGCTGGACGGCACCCCCTGCGACACTACACAGTCCCCCATCGAATTTGAAACCATACCGGACCCTGCTTAGCTTTTGCAAATGTGCTAGCAGTTTTATTACTCCATTTTGGCAACACAAATGTAAGAGTAGAAGAAGTGTGGGGACCACATGTAGTTTGTGTAAGAAATCCCTGCCCATAATCTCTTGCAGGAGAGGGTTCACCTTCCTTCATTCCTAGCTTCCTTTCCCTTGCACAATCACTTAACAATGAGATGAGCTTGAGAGTGCTCACCTTCCACAGAATTATTACCCCCCCAACCCCCCCCCCCCACAATTTCATTCATGCCTTGTGCCACTTTTGTCATCTGCTGCTTGGTAACAGAATGAAGAACATATGCATTAAACTTTGCCTGGGGAAGATCCAGCTGGTTCAAGGGGCAAAAAGGTCCTTTAGGCACCCGGCAAGATGAGAGGACCCTTTCTTGTCCTACGTTTGTTCTGCACATCCATATGCAGAGGATTCACTTTAGAAGTATAGATAGCAATAAAGTCACTTACGGAACGCAGTATACAGTTCTTGCAGAGTTAAGGAACCATCGTTGTTGTAATCATCAAATCGGAGAAGATCCTCTGGTGTACAATCTGAGAGAACTTCTTCCAGGTCGTCCCTTTTCATCAACTGTTGAGATCAGGAAAAGAGGTGGAATCATTAGAATTACTTAACCAAATTTAATTGAATATACTTTTTATTGCATGGGGAAACTGAACACTGGGATATTGTGGGCTGGGGAAATAGGCCGTAAAAAGTACATAAGCTTGGTATGTTTAGACAAAAATCGCATTTTGTTAGGAATGTTAAGCTTTTCCTGATGTTTTCCATTATTGCTTGAAGGCTTCTACAGCTACCTTGTATGAGATCAAGTGGTTGGAAGGCAGGAGTCACCAATAAATCACCAGGAGTCATCAATCACCAATGTGATTGTTTTATGTTGCAAAATTTGTTGCAATATATCTGAAGGAGCGTCTCCACCCCCATTGTTATACCCGGACACTGAGGTCCAGCGCCAAGCGCCTTCTGGCAGTTCCCTCACTGCGAGAAGCCAAGTTACAGGGAACCAGGCAGAGGGCCTTCTCTGTAGTGGCGCCCTCCCTGTGGAATGCCCTCCCACCAGATGTCAAAGAGAACAACAACTACCAGACTTTTAGAAGACATCTGAAGGCAGCCCTGTTTAGGGAAGCTTTTAATGTTTGATGTATTACAGTATTTTAATATTTTTTTGGAAGCCGCCCAGAGTGGCTGGAGAAGCCCAGCCAGATGGGTGGGGTATAAATAATAAATTATTATTATTATTATTATTATTAGACATCAAAAGTAAGCTATACATGGCCATACTACATGCATGTTGTAATAGAAAAGCCAAGTTAACCCTAGCAGCAGCAGCAGCAGCAACAACAACAACTTTCTATGAAGTAGGCAAAAATGTCTCAAAAGCCAATCAGGAATCATTCAGAAAGTTCCTATTTAACACCTAAACTGGCTAATCCCTACTTCCAAAAACTTCGGGAGGGCAGAATGCAGTATCAGCCTACGTTCGGATCCACATAAATGTGTGACAACGCAATACAAGGAAGTTTCATGATACCATTTCAAAGATGGGGTGGGGGCAAACATGAGAATGCAGAGGGCCAAGATTCAAGTCACCAAGGATATGGTCAACAAGTGCTTCATGTTCTTCATGATATCAGATGTGGCTCATTTCACTGATGACAATGTCAAGTAATAATGCTAAAAACATGACCCTTCATCCACCATGTAAAATAGTCAATAAAAGTGAAATCAACCACAACTTCCAGGGTCTACCTTTTAAAGATAGAAATTTCCCTTTGTCTGCTTTTGTATTGAAAATTGATTAAGTTTTCACAATACTGACAAGCTCCTTTGATTTAATGCCAGGAAAGAAAACACTTTAGCAGTTATGAATTTAGCAGATTTATGAATCTGACCCTACAGACACAGCTTTAAATGAAAATAATATTTCAATTACCATAGCTGTTAATGGGCTTGTATACTCAGAAGTTTATCTGATATTTCACAAGAATAAGGCTGATGTGTGTGTGGTGGATTTCAATCAAATGTTTTTAGTGGCTAAGACTGAATTTGTACCATGAATTAAAAGAACAAAAAATGACCTTCTACTTATTTATTGCTAGGGGCGCTTTTCTCTCTGAAAAGAATTATTTGACATTAATTGAAGCAAATAAGTTGGCAATTCTCCAAAGGCTAAATTCCACTTTCCCTTAACTTTCCCTCTTTTTTTTAACCAGTTCAATACTGGGTAGGGAGAAAGATTTGGCAGATGTGTTGCAACAAAAGTATGGTCTACATTAAAAACAACAACAACCTATCCTTCCTTTCAACCAAGTTAACTAAACCAACAGAAGCAATTATCATGTTCCTACATTAATTTTTGACCAATCATTTCCTATATAATTGTTATGGCTTCTCATTTAACATCATTGTTATAGCTTCTCATTTATTTATCAGTATACAATATACAAGAGCACTGACAGTGTATACTGACAGTGTATATGAAGTCTGCCCAGACTGTCATCTTATACAAAGCCCTGCTACATGCAACAGTTACATGCCGAATTTGACATACATAAGAGAGCCTAGGAAGTGATACATCATATATAACTTCATGCTATATGAGAATAACTATGATGTGGAAGTCAAGATGGGCTACGAAAACAAAGAAGTGGCCTCCTGCCAAACCCTCTGCAAACTTGTCTGCACACTTGGAACATAAGAATATAGGAATCTGTCTTGCGCTGAGTCAGACCATTGCTCCATCTAGCTTGGTATTGTCTACAGTGACTGGATTTCAGACAGGGACTTCTCTCAGTCCTACCTGGGGATGCCACAATGCAAGGCAGATGCTCTACCACTGAGCTATGCCCTTTCCCTAACTGGACACAGCAGAAAGAATGCTGCATTTGCTCCCCTGATCCAAAGGTTGAGTAAACGTGGGTAAACAACCCATGGGTAAATAGCCTATGAAGATAGTGTCCCTTCCATTTCTTTACTTTCTCATGTGTGACTTACTGGCTGCCATTTGCTCCTGTAAAATTTTGCACTTTGGAACATCACTTCAGTGTGTGGGGAAATGGCCAGCCATCCCTTCCTCTGTCTTGTCTGGATTCCACTGCCAGGGAACTCATACAAGGGTGCAATGCTTCAGGGACTGAATATAATAGGTTCCTGAAACAAAGGAGTCCTCCCTCCACTTCCCTTCATAAAAACAATAGATCTCTCTCTCTCTCTCTCTCTCTCTCTCTCTCTCTCTCTCTCTTCCTCCTTAAGCCAGATCATGTTACACTTTAGAATGACCAAAGAGAGAGAGCCCTAGATTTACGTAGTTGTGCAGATATGAGCATATTTTACTCTAAGTGAAAGGCACTGCAAGTATCACAGAACAGGTATGCCCCATGCCTCAAGGGTGCTCCTGAGTGAATGTCCTTATTTTCCTCCTTACAAACAAATGGCTTCTGTTTACCCCTAAGGGAGAAAAGTAAAGTGTTCACTACTCAGCCCAGCTGAAATTCAAGGCATATGAGAACACAGCTCATGTCTCTGTGCTCAGGAGCCTTGGCAATATGCAAGCCCTCCCTCCAAACAAATAAATCTGCTAAAATGATGGGAATTCTGCTCGTAAGATAATGAAAACCACTTCTTTCATTCCATTGTAACATGCATCATATATAGTAGCTACTCCCAATGCCTGATTACATTTGCATTTTGCTTTGTCAGTGCATCACACACACACACACAATGACATTTTGCAGTTTTTTCAAGCCTGAAAAATATCACATTTCTGCTCAACCAATTAGTGCTCATTCATGAATTTAGCAGACATTGGATGTTATATGGTCTTTCCTTCTTTGATCTATCATAACAACTCAGCCAAAGAGGTGATTTCTCAAAACTTCTCATTCAAAACATCTCAACATGCCATGTTATTGTGACAATTACGTTGTGCAGCTATTTAATCCTTTCAAGGTGGGACTTACTAGGAGTACATTCCAGCAGATAAACAAACAAAACAGATGGAGAAAGAAATATTGTGTAAGGACTAATCAACATTTCAGTTAGGATGCTTATTAGCCAAATCCATTATGTGGTTCCCACCCTCCCCTCTCCTTCCTTAGTTCAGGGAACTTAGGGATGGGGCAAAATTTGCCTTTTTCTGGTCTTTTGCAGAAGGTAAAGCAGCATCTTGCTGCCTCCTGAAAACTCTCAAAAATATATAGCCCCTCATCAGTTGATGCCTCCTTGCCCTCAACTGTCAGTGGGAGAGATGGGAAGCAGACCTCATTCCACTGAAAATTCACTCCTGAAAATTCGCAGAGGAAAAGGAGAGAAACTACCCAGCAAATCTCCTAAGAACATTAGAAGAGCTTGTTGGATCAGGCCAATAGCTCATCTTGCCCGGCCAGATGCCTGTAGGAAACCAACAATCAGAACATGAGAACAAGAGCCTCTCCCCTCTTGTGGTTTTCAGCAACTCTGTCATCTTACAAGAACAAATGGAATCCTCCTTAATGAGGGTCCTGGTTGCGCACAGGCCCCTAAGGCATCCCCGCTAGGAAAGTTGTTGCTGGGCATGGCCCAAGCCTTAACCGTTGGGCCCCAGGATCGCACCAGGCTGTTTGGGACAATTGGGGCAGTTGGCACGATTCCTGGGGCCTACAAAAGTGGCAGTGCGCCGTAACTGGGGGCACTTGCTTCGCGCTGCCAAACACCCACCCTCCCTCCCTAATTTTAGGCGGTGCTGCTTTGGCCTTGCTTTGGATTGGGTCGCCTGCTTTGGAGCAGGTGCTGGGTAGGAATTATTTCCATTTGGCAGATTGGCTGTAGTCACTTGGTTTTTGCCTACCCCCTTAGCAATCATCACAACTTTGTAAGGTTTGGCGGTTAGGCATTGGCTTATTGAAGTGTGTGGGAGGGGAGGTGCGGCCATCACTTGCCCCTCCATGAATAAGGGTATTCCGGTAAAGGAATCTGGGGGTCCTGGATCTCATCAGAAGTCCACTTGAGGGGCTAGGGCCGTGCCAGGACCACAGGAACCCTGGGGTAAGCTTCGGTTGGTCTTCATTGATGTTGCTCCCTCATTTGGTGTTTACCCTTTCAGACTTCCAGCCAGAGAGGCAGGAGTCAGTTATAGTCTGTTGCCAATGCCTAAGCCAATACCACTCACTTTGCTGTAATCAATAAAGTTGTGGCCTAAATTTTGCGCAATGACTTAAACTAAAAATTAGGTGTCAGTGTGAAGTTATTTTCAGGGGAAGGGCTTGGGGGCCTCAAAGCACAAATGAACATGGTGGATCAGATCAAGGATCCATCATTTTTCCTGGTTAGCTGGATCTTTCTCAAAAATGCATAATCAGGGCATGATGGGAATAACCTTCCACAACATGATGATAAAGACAATATCACTTTGTGTGTGTGTGTGTGTCTCACCACCATATATCTAAATTGATCAATTGTCAATCAACACTTCTGCAGCTACAAAAGGATATTGTACATGTGGGACAGAAACTGTTGTTAATGAAATTTTTAGTATTAGAGCATCTCAGAGGAAGGAGGGAGAATCTATGCTGATTTTCATATTTAAATATTTTTCAATGCAAATAAAATCTGATATCTGTCAGCGAGCAGGGCATGTTTAAAAAAGATGATTGCAGATGCAAACCTATATTTGCCAGAGAGCTAAGGAGGGAAAAAAAAAGTGGCATAGAAAATTCTTATTTTGCAAAATATCCTTAACAATATAAAATAATGCCACCGCTTCCTGAGGCAGATGGGAGAAAAGTCAGCTACGGCAAGATATTTCATAGTCTAATTTTCAGCAGAGTTTTACAAACAGCTCGTCTCTTGAGGATTCCACTGTGGTTACACTCAATTTACACTTTGAATGGGAAATGCAGTCCACTTCATAATTTGATTTTCATTGAACAACAAACCCACCTGAGCCAATTCAGAGCTGCTGAGGTGCCCATCACCATTTATATCCAAGTGGTTAAACATATCTTCAACTAAGAAGCGCTTCTGGATTCTCTCATCTCCTGGGTGATTTTGCTGCCTCTGCCGGTGAGATTGAAGGTCCAGCAGGATACCCTTCAGCTGACGGTAGTCTGCCATTGTACACATGTCACCTGAAAGATAAAACAGGATTACGTGACTGCATGCCTCTCCCTGCTTGATCTGCACTTCTACGGAGCCAGGAAAGGTGCCGCCCAAAGGGAGATGCCCTGCGCCTACTGAGGTTTTCAAAAGCAGTGCTTTAAGATGATCCTAATGAGATGCCCTTTCATAAAGACAATGTTTCCCCCCCTCTCTAAATCCTACCTCCAAGGAACTTCATCAGTATCTCACTTTACAGATTATACGGCTTCACTCAGCAGACAACCGTGTAAAATGTAATATCTGCTGAATGCATTAAATGTCCTCTAGATGCTTTTTTAAAAGTATCCTTATTTGCCCCCACATAGTCGCAGTTTATGCACCGCTGCGTTTCCACAGTGCAGTCCGGTTTTTCTAATATATAAGGAGAAGATTAGAGTGGCTTTGAAGTGGTGATCATAACTAACTGAGTCTCAAGGCGTGAACTGCTGATTATCAGGCGGAAGTGCTGTGGTATCATTTGCACACTGTAAATATGCCATTTACAAGCTGAAACTCAAATTACCAAACTCAAAAACCATTAGTTCTGCGGCTGTGTTATATTACAAAAGTTTCAAAAGGTTTTTTTTAAAAAAATAAACGAATAAATAAAAAGAAAAAGACAAGAAACAATACTGCTTGAAAGGGGCTTGTGGTACCAGGACCCACATGACTTAACCCTCCCCTGTGCTGTTTTCAAGCTCTGACCCATTTGACACCACATCACATAACAGAATGCTCTGTGCACTCTTCTTCGTCTGCATCTCCGGAGGATGTACTTGATAACATCTGCAAAAAGAACTCCCTACTGTAAAAGGGAGCACAACTGGCCTAATCAAAGACTTGAACTCAGCTGGCCAGGTACATAATAGCACTGTAAAGCAAAGAGGATGGAGGGCAACTCCAAATCTTCCAAGACGTTTCCCTCGGATATAAGGTATCCTGATTTCCATTGGACTGACTTCCTGATAATGAGATCAAGATTAGGATGATAGGATATGTAACCAAAATGGGGCTTCTGCTGGCTTGCTGCTGCTCTTTTCCCCTTTCTGTCAGTGGAGGTTGGGACAGGGACCAGTGAAGTGTGTAGGGGATCACTAATGTTCAGAATAAAAAGATCCCATAAGTAAGTCTGACTGGGGAAACAGTGGACAGAAATGGAGTAACATTGAAGCGAAGTATGTATTAGTGGAGGAGCCAACATTTTGTTACAACCAGAGGCGTAGGAAGGGGGGTGCGGGGGGTGCAGACCAGACCAGGTGTCATCGCTGGGGGGGGGGGGACATGACTCCCAAGCCTACCCTGAGCTATTGATGCGGGGCATGACAAAAAAAATTCCACACTGGGTACCACCTGACCTTGGGACCTTGGGTACAATTGTATCCTTTCAAGAATGACTATGTTCTAAAGAGTGTTTTTATGTGCATTTTGTTGAACACGTTTAGAAACCTCCCTGGTAAAACAGAGTTTCTGGTTGTGGGAAGGTTTCTAAGACTGTTAAACAGAACATGGTTCCAAACGCTCTATACTTTTCATATGAAATGCATGAAGGTCCCAAAAAAGATTCTGCATGCCTGTGGGGACGCTGGGAGGCAGATCGTTTTAGCTCTTGTGTCTTTGGGTGAATCGTGCTTTAATGGAAACTCAAATCATGGGAGAAGAACACCGAGAGAACAGAAACTCTTCCTTTTAAAACCCCACTCCCACAATAAGTAGAGCTGCACACTGTAATTGGTATATTAATCAACTAAAGCTTTAGGCAATTAATCAAAGGATGCCACTTTTAATCAGTAAGTGCAGATTTTCATCAGTGGGGCTGTGAGTTAATAGCACAGTTGTTATGTAACCATTTTAGCTCTGGTTTATCTATTTGAGAGGAATGGGGGGGAATACTAAAAGTGGCCTTTCCCTTTGCCCATCAGCACTGGATTTTGTTTATGGGGTTGTAAATTATTATACACTTCCTTCACTGTCTCAGTATACATTGTGGTGATGGGCAATTCAGCAAATGTAATTTAATCAATGTAAATTTAATTGACTAATGAACACAGTAATTGGTGACATGCCATTTAATTAATCAAAAAAACACTATTTAGGTTGCAGTCCGAAGCACCCTTACTAGGCAGCAAGGCCTACAAATTTTAAAGGATGACAATGTTTCGGTTTCTACAGGCAGTGCTTCCGATATGTATTCGTTTGAGCACATGCACATCTCACCAAACCTGGAAGTGACCTGAAAACATCACAAAAAAGGGGTGGAATGGGCCGGGGTGGGGCAGGGTGGGGGTGTGTGGAATGGGGTGTTTGCAGGATTTTTTAATGGTGTTTCAAATATATATGATTTCACTTAAATGTGTGGTAGCGTGGAATGTAACCCCCATGTTAATTGGGCCTGTATATTGTTTTGGGAAGTGTGAATAGCTTCACTTTTAACTGTGAACTGAACCAAATTCATCTCCCACCCCCAGTAGGCATAGCATGATCCCACCCAAGCATAGCATAAGACTTGTCTACCTTCTATCATATGACTCTGTCCAATAACGCCTCCAGAGAGAAGCTCATCCGGATCCATTTTCGATCTCCTCCCAGTGCAAAAGTGACTGGAAAATTTATTTGCCCAGTTTTTCCAGTATCTTGTATATCTGGTTTTAGCAGTTGTTTTATACATAGTCTGGCTTTCATTGATTTCCATGCTTTGTATTGTTTCTATTGCTGTATTTTCTTGTGCTGTTTTACTCTGTGTGTATTGTAGCTTGCACTGAAAGTTTACGCTGCAGCATAGCTGGCAATTCAGTCAGTACATAGTGTGGGATTCAACTAATTTGTTGTATGCATGGAACAAGGTCCATTTGCACAACATGACCATCTCCTTGCCCTATCTCCGGTGTCCCTTAAATCTGCTTTGGGGAGTTGGAGGAACCCTCTGAACAAAATTAGGTGATCACATAGAGATGACCTCGTTCCCCATGTGCATACCACACTCAGCACTACATTGAATTTTTCCCATGCACTTGTATTCCACTGAGTCCTACTCAAGGTAAACCCACTAGAATTAAAGTACCTAAGTTAGTCATGTGCATTAATTTCAATGGGTCTATTCTATTCTTTCCGCAGGGCCTGTAAGACAGTTGTTCCGCCTGGCCTTTGGCTTGGAGCCAATTTGATTCCCTCCCTCCCTCCCTCCCTCCCTCCCTCTCTTTCTTTTTTCTTTTCCTTTCTCCTCCTGCGATGAGGCTGCATTTTAATATTTTAATGTTTCAATATTTTAATTTTGTATTTTAATTTTGTTTTTAAGTTATAATCATTCAACTTGTTTTTATTATTGCTTTTTAGTCGCCCTGAGCCCGGGCTTGGCTGGGGAGGGCGGGGTATTAATAATGATAATGATAATAATAATAATAATAATAATAATAATAATAATAATAATAATGTATTCAGTGGCCAGGAGTGCCTTCCATCAGCTTCGACTGCTGGCCCAGCTACACCCCCATCTGGACAGGGATTGCCTAGCTACTGTTGTCTATGCTCTGGTAACCTCAAGGTTAGATTACTGCAATGCATTATACGTAGGGCTACCAATTAGTTAGGGACACAGGTGGCACTGAAGGTTAAATCACAGAGCCTAGGACTTGCCGATCAGAAGGTCGGCAGTTTGAATCCCCACGATGGGGTGAGCTCCCGTTGCTCGGTCCCTGCTCCTGCCAACCTAGTAGTTCAAAAGCACCTCAAAGTGCAAGTAGATAAATAGGTACTGCTCCGGCGGGATGGTAAACAGTGTTTCTGTGCACTGCTCTGGTTCGCCAGAAGCAGCTTAGTCATGCTGGCCACATGACCTGGAAGCTGTACGCCGGCTCCCTCAGCCGGTAAAGCGAGATGAGTGCCGCAACCCCAGAGTCGGTCACGACTAGACCTAATGGTCAGGGGTCCCTTTACCTTTACCAATTAGTTTCTGGGCCCAATTCAAAGTGCTGGTTTTGACCAATAAAGTATTAAACGGCTCAGGACCACAATACCTCAAGGACTGCCTCTTTCCATATGATCCTACCCGGACCCTGAGATTATCTTCTGAGGCCTTGCTTCATGTGCCGCTTCCTCGAGAGGTCCGGAGGGTGGCAACACGAGAAAAGGCCTTCTCTGCAGTGGCTCCCCATCTGTGGAATGCTCTCCCTGGGGAATTTCACCTGGCATCTTCATTATACACCTTTAGGCAACATGCAAAAATGTACCTTTTTAACAAGGCCTTTGGTTGATCTGATTTACATCCTATGCCCTTTTAAAATGTGTTTTTTGTGGGGGAGGGGGGCTATTGGGTTGTTGTTTTTATTTTTATTATGTATTTTGTGGTTTTATATCTTGATTTTATTCTGTGAACTGCCCTGAGACCCCCAGGTATAGGGCCGTATGTAAAGAAGAAGAAGAAGGAATAATGTTGGCTATAACCCTTAATGTGCATATAAATATCTCAAACATAAGACGGTGGTGTCTTCCTCACCTAAAGAAAGTGAGGTCTCCATATTTAAAACGACATTGAAAAAGAATTCAAATGACCGGTTCAA
Organism: Podarcis tiliguerta; assembly: GCF_965153285.1. Classification (NCBI taxonomy): domain Eukaryota; kingdom Metazoa; phylum Chordata; class Lepidosauria; order Squamata; family Lacertidae; genus Podarcis; species Podarcis tiliguerta. Next base: position 67,004,976 of record NC_139535.1, on the reverse strand, counting down.
GACAGAGCTAGCACTTGATAAGCTACTCATGTTTCAGTTTGTCTTTTATGAATAGGTGTCTCTTTTTATATGAATGGCTAATCACAGGGAGCATTTCTACTCAGCCAATTTATCCTTTAATATCATCCTGTGAGACGCATGGCTACCCCTCCGCCTGCATAGATAAAAATCACTGCTTGACACCTCTAGCACATCAGGGCATCACTTAAGTCCTATTCAAGCATTCCCCCCCATCCACGATTAAAAGCACATAAGGAAAGGGGAGGGGTTAGGCTGGCAATCTCTGCCCCTTCAGCGTTGAAGGGTAGCTTGACCTCATTTTTTATAACTAAAACTTTAAATCTGACCCAGCCCCATATTGCAACTCCTTTAATGGTGCTATAATGTGTACATACTGTAGCAAGATGTCCTACTCAGCAACCTAGCTGCCACATCCTGTACAGTGGTACCTCAGGTTACATACGCTTCAGGTTACATACCCTTCAGGTTACAGTCTCCGCTAACCCAGAAATAGTGCTTCAGCTTAAGAACTTTGTTTCAGGATGAGAACAGAAATCATGCTCTGGCGGCATGGCGGCAGGAGGAGGCCACATTAGCTAAAGTGGTGCTTCAGGTTAAGAACAGTTTCAGGTTAAGTACGGACCTCCGGAATGAATTAAGTACTTAACCTGAGGTACCACTGTACTGGCTGCAGCAACTTCTGTACTCATGGAGGCTCCTTGCACAATTCAGAACTCACAGTTTAGAAGCTGCCTTGGTTGGTACACCAGCTATGACCATGCCTGGTCCAGGTCAGCTTCAGCTCTGAGGTTCATGCATTGGTAACTTGAAGACTAGACTGCTGTAATGCTCTCTATGTGGGGCTGCCCTTAAGGTTGGTCCAGAAGCTGCACAGGTTTCTGATAGAAGGGCTCAGTAAGAATACCAACCATCTAGCATTTTCCCCTGTCCCTACTTTTGCCTCAGGTTTGCTATCAGATATTGTGCTTAATAAGTATCATTGCATTTAATGCATCAAGCAGAGAGAGAAAGAGAGAGAGTGAGTTAAAAGCTTTCTTTTCCCCAAGGGACACTTAATGGAACAGTTAACACAGAGACCATTTCTATTCAATATTATCGTTCTTTTTACAACACATATTAAATGAAAATTAAAAATTACATATGCATAAGAATCAGAACAAAGGAGAAAAAGAAATGGGTTGGATCCAGAGTGCCCTTTGAGGGAAGGGGAGGGCTGCGATCCAGTGGATGTGCCTGCTGGAGGAGGAGGAAGGGTGATTTTCACCAAAGCCCACTTTCACCTGCCATGCCACCACCCGCTCTGTTTCAAATACGGGTGAGAGTTGGGGGGATTTGATTGAGTTCACATTGAAAGGCAAACCTACCTAATTCACACACTTTCCAAAATAATGCATGAACTGAATATCCTTTAAAATCTGCACTTCTCTGGATTTTGCAGCGCAGTTCTCCAGACACGAAAGTGTGTGCATAAAATGCATGCATTTGTGAAAATAACGAATAAAAACATTATATATGGGGAACTGGTTTTGCAAAGGGAGGATTTTGCACTAAAATACAGATGAATTTCCCTGAGGACTTTTTTAAACAAACAAACCCACAAATAGTTATAGAATGCAGAAAACTGCAGATTGGAAAAAATGAAAAACAGAAAGCAAAACTGAGAGATTCGGCCACCCCTGATGCCTCTGTGTTCTCTTCCAATGCTGCAAGGGTGTTTCTGCATCTTCAGCAAGCAACCTTCTAGGAGAGGAAAGGAGCATTTGTGATGGAAGAGTTCCTCCTGTGTGGCTGATGCAAATTCTAAGAAGTAGACTAGCCTTCCTGGCACCACTTTCTTCAAAAGCTTTACCCAAACTCCTGAAAGTGGCTTCCCTTCCTGCACTGTTCAACTGGGTGGCTTTATTTATTTTTTTTAAAAAAAATATTCCTGTAACTCCCTTACCTTCTCCACAAAAGGGTTCTTAAAATCCTATTTGAGATGTTTGTATAGGGCTTAGCAAGGGCAGTGGCTACTCTCTCCTTATCATTTCCCTTTACCCTCTTGCTGCTGTCAGTGACACTTGTAATCTTCTTACGCTGTACTTGGAATCCACTAGCTTTATCTACTAAATACTCTCACTTCTTAGGTTTTATTTGGCAGCACCAGTGGCTCATACAAATGTGTCTCCTTTCCGGCACTATAACTGTTGCTGCTAAGACAGACAGAATAATGAAACACCATTTTTATTTTTATTTTTTAAAAAATGTGCTCTCACAAATGTGTTCTTTCCTCTGCTTTGTTAAGTGTCCTCCGGCAGTTTCCTTTCCTTCACAACACGAATTCATTATTAGCAATTTATCTCATTTCAGAATATCCTCATTGGTGAGCCTTTTTAATAGGTAGCTCACAGCTGGGTTGCCTTGTTAGCAGCTCCCAAGGACTCCTGATTCTTTCATAAATTGAACCTATATTCTATGTGCTACATTAGCTGGTTTTATGTCTTTTGAGGTACACCTTTGAGTCTGACCACCTGGTGTCCAAACCAGAAACATGGGTGTCAGTTTTCATCCATTTCCCCATCCCAAGACAGGTTTTGAGAGACACATCCACTTTGAAGACATTAAAGCTTTAGAAACATTTCACTGGAGCGTTCACAGAGTGCAGGTAGTGAGGCAATCAGACGGTGTTAAAATAACTGGATATATTTATCAGTAGTCAAGTTTCTTGCCCTCTGGGCTGAAAATATCTCTGATAACTTCTGCTCTCAAAGGCTCGGGGTGGAATTCAACTTTGCACTAAGGAAATTATTCCATCAGCATAAGAATTTCTGATTGCTAGATGGAACAATCTCCCCTCCCCCTGCAACCTGTTCTGGGGGTTCTTCCAACCCCCCCCCCAACCAGATTTTAGGGGGGGGTCATGGATGGGGGAGGGGAAAAGTCCTGTTTGCTTTTATTTGCCCCTTTCATGAGCTCCTTTATGGGTAGCTTAGATGCATGGGCGGATGGGGGAGAAGGACTGCCCCTCTCCTGACACCCACAGGCTTTGCAGGTTTTTGCAGAGGGGGGTCTGTGCATGTACAGCTGTACTCATGCTGGTGTTGCTTGAGATCAGAAACTCTGGATCATCAGAGGCCAGGGCCAGCAGGGTGTGGCAACGCCAAGCGAAGGGTCAGTGTGCGCATTCAGCCTTCGGCAGGAAGGCTGGTGACTAAGCATTTCAGCTCTGTTATAATAAAAAGGTAAAGGTAAAGGTACCCCTGCCCGTACGGGCCAGTCTTGCCAGACTCTAGGGTTGTGCGCTCATCTCACTCTATAGGCCGGGAGCCAGCGCTGTCCGAAGACACTTCCGGGTCACGTGGCCAGCGTGACATCGCTGCTCTGGCGAGCCAGAGCCGCACACGGAAACGCCGTTTACCTTCCCGCTAGTAAGCGGTCCCTATTTATCTACTTGCACCCGGGAGTGCTTTCGAACTGCTAGGTTGGCAGGCGCTGGGACCGAACAGCGGGAGCGCACCCCGCCGCGGGGATTCGAACCGCCGACCTTTCGATCGGCAAGCTCTAGGCGCTGAGGCTTTTACCCACAACGCCACCCGCGTCCCCTTCTGTTATAATAGCTATAAATATCTAATCAGTGTGGCTACACCAACTGCAGAAACACTGCAGTGTGACACACTACTCATTTGCAGAGTCTGTTGGGGATAGTGGCTCTCGCTGTTTTTAATGTTCCCCTGCCCAACATTTTGCTTTTCATTACAACCTGGGGCAGAAAAGCCCTGAATTTCATGGTCTTTCCAAATCTCATTTCATGACCTATAATTCAGGGGCTGCTTAAGGTTTCATTGGATCTGTATGGAAATTATGTTGAAAAATCCATCCCTTGTTTTCCAGGTCTCTTTATAATTGGATTTATTTATTTATTTAAAGTCCTTAACACAACCTAATTACATGTGTTTGTACTTTCAAAGTTATCTGCCTCACCTCTAATCATCAGGACTCACCAAATATAGATCATGTAGCCACTCAATTAACAATCCATTGTAACAGCACTCTGGAGCCTTTTAAAGCAAAATTCCTGTCCCCTCCCCCTTCTAGAATATGATTGATGCTACTGGGGGTCAACACGTCTCCCACTCTGAAGTGCCACTTCTGTTTCTTCAGATCCTTTTGATGATATACAAATATTACAGATAGGATACATCCACCGCAATGATTTCAATACATTTCCCTAGCTAAAAAGCAGAGGTTTTCACTGTGAGCATAGATAATCTCAATAGCATGTACTGAAGCTACATTCAAAAATCACGCTTCCACTCCAATCAGCAGATTTCTCCCATTTTTCTTATTTCATTCCTTGATTTCAAAATTAGGCATGCATGCACTGTGTATAAAATTAAGGAGGAGTGGAAGCTTCCTGTTTTCCTATATTCCAGCTTTCATATGCGTGTGTATTTGTGTTTTGTGTGTGTTTCATGGAACAATTCAGGATTCCTGTTGGATTGGTTCCACTTCAGAAATAAGATGGGGTAATTTAGATCTCCAAAATCCAGAGGGAAATTCAGAAGAGGAAAACTTCAGAAGCATTGCTTCCAATGGAGCCAAGAACCCAAGCCTTATTCATGGTATATATATATGGCTCCTCCCAGAGGAACTGGGGTCCTCATATGTAGGCCTACATCAGATTGATGCTCTTCACACATCAGTCAGGGACAATAGCCAGCACACATGTTGGCATCGGGGGAACATTCTGAATAGCCCTTTCACATGTTCAGTCTCCATGTGTCTTAAGAACTTTAATAGGATTCTTAGTGAGCACAAAGCAACAGCACCTTCATATGCTGCCAGAGGTGCTCTCTAAAGGTAAAGGTACCCCTGACCATTAGGTCCAGTCGTGACCGACTCTGGGGTTGCGGCGCTCATCTCGCTATATGGGCCGAGGGAGCTGGTGTTTGTCCACAGACAGCTTCCGGGTCATGTGGCCAGCATGACTAAGCCGCTTCTGGCGAACCAGAGCAGCGCACGGAAACGCCGTTTACCTTCCCGCCGGAGCGGTACCTATTTATCTACTTGCACTTTGACGTGCTTTCGAACTGATAAGTTGGCAGGAGCAGGGACCGAGCAACGGGAGCTCACCCCATCGCGGGGATTCGAACCGCCGACCTTCTGATTAGCAAGTCCTAGGCTCTGTGGTTTAACCCACAGCGCCACCCACACCCTCAGGTGCTCTCTAAAGACACTTAAAAAAAGAAAAAGAATCTGTTTACATGTTTTATAATCTCGCAATATTCATGCGGTTTCTAAAAATGAAAAACACAGACTTTCAGGCTCTTGATTGCAAAAAAGCTCCGTAAATATTAATGTCCATCAAATTTACATGCTCTGTTCACAGAGGCCTATCCCCCCCTTTTTTTGTCTTCTCTTACACAACAGCCACACAAATCATTCTGTTTAGCACTTCTGCATGCTTTGGCAGATAAAATATTGATCAGCCTGCCAAGAATCATAGAGCGTGGTCCTGTTTTTATGTCAGGACTTGGCAATGAACTACATTTATCAAGCCCATCCTCCCAGAGAATGGTAAGTGGTAAGTGGTAAGTGATGACATCTCATTAATCCAGCTCCTTCAGTAATTGGCCCACTTTTGAAAATCCTACCCAGGGTTTCTGTGAAATGAAACAGATTATTACTGTGGGAGCTAAAACACCAACCCACAGTTCACTGACTTTTGTGAAGTCAAATCTGCAAAACAACAAGAGTGTCAATCGGGTGTCAGGAAGGGGGTTAACTGAATGTTCTTCAAGCAGATGCAATTAACAAGAACCGGATGAACATGGCAGCAGCTCTGAACAGTGAAAACTTGGGTATTCTTGAACATGCTTCTGTGAAAGACTGCCTGACATACAACAGGGGCTAGGAACTCTGGCGGCTGCCTTGCTGTTGTGTTGGGATAGCAGGAAAACCAAATCAGGGAGGAGCAGGCCTTTCAAACACAACTGTCCTTTATTACAGCATATCATTAAAGGAATAAGAACTAGTGTATTCCTTCTACCACTGAGTATTTCCTCCACCATTCCCTAGAAGGCACACTTTTTAGCTATTCCAAATTCATTGTTTCATCATGCCTCACAAGCGTCATACTATAATACCAGCATTTTCAAATTCTAACCAAGCAGCATGGGGCTGCCACAGCTCTACATTCACAAAAGGCATCTGCTACTTTTATGTGTTGCACATAGAAACGGGAATTTAATTGGAGGCAGTTTTTTCCTTGTCACAGCGCTGCAGAGATGAGAGAAGCCACAGCTTGTGGCATTTTCATTTTCATTACTACTCTTAAAGGGGCAAGGGCCTTTCAGATAAAGGATACGGCAGCACCATACATCAATGATGTTAGCCACACAACCAAGTCTAGGCAGAATTAAGTTGCACTGCATTCAGTAGAGCTTACACCCAGGTACGTGGGTATAGGATTGAAGCCTAAGAGACCAGCTATCACAATAAGATGAATGATGACCAAACTAAACAATATTAGAAACAATAAATGGTAGTTTCCCTCATGCAAGGAATAGATTGGGGGTGTATCATTAGGGCTATAATGTCTATTTCCTTTATTACCTTGATCACACCCACCATACTCACTATCCCCCCCCCTTTTTTTAACCAGAAGAAGAACAACGGAATGGGGGAATCATGCATTTCTCATATTATCTAGTTTGGCACTTGGAATTTTTGTGCTGAATTCTCCATAACTGTATTATATAGTAATCTACATAATGTGGCTTCCTCCAAAAAATCAATCGTGCATGAATCTAGATTTTCTTGTTGAGATGTGTTCCAGGGATTTCTGACATTTCCAATTTTTTAAGCTCACAGTGTCACTCAATATAGTCAGCTGCCAAAAATATGGTGTCAATAAGTTTTCATCTCTGTAATGACCACTCCCCACTTAAAACGGGGGGCTCCCTTTGCGTGGACGCGCGCAGCCCTAGATCTGGAGCGGCCCCATCAGCATAGGCTTGGCTTTGCCTTCCCTCTGGTGGGATACCTGGAGGTCTCCGCCTACCTCAGTCAGTTGTCCAATCCCACCTGGAGGAAGCGTTGCCAAGGAGACCAGGCCAGGTAGGGGAGGGATTACCTGCCCACACAATAGAGGGAGGATCTTACCTGGGAATCCTCACTTGGCTCCAGAGCTTCTCCCACCCTACCCAACCTCAGTTAATGTCTTCTTTTGCAGGTTAACTTTTCTTCATAGGTTTTGCAGGTTAACTTTTCTTCACAGGTATGCGGGCGCTGCTACGTTAAGGTCACTGTAAAAGGGCCAGAAAGGAATTTCCCTGCATTGGCAGGTTTCGCCTTTCCCGTAGCAAAAACGTCACAACTTTGGAGGTATCAGGCCTTGGGCGGAATCCTTTAGTCCATCTTCCTCTTTGCAGCGGTGATACCAGGGTTCCCCGTTAAAGGGGTTTCTGAAGGGAGGCTTTGACCGTATGCCGAAAGGTCGTCATTTCTCTCCCCTGCGGCGGCGGCGTAACGGGGGCGGCTATCTCTGCTTGAACATATGTTCTCCAGAGCCGGCCCATCCCCCCCCCACACACTGAATAACCCTGAAGCTCCCTAGGTCCCTGGCTGGGGACTGGGGAGGGAGAACGCCCAATGCCTGAGCCAAGGTCTACCCACATTTGAAATTTAATAAAGTTGTGGCCAATTTAATCCCATAGCACGTTGTCTTGGGTCCTTATTCCACATAACATCCTGCTTCTTGGGATGTTAGACAGGAGTCATTCCCAGCCCTACCTGATGATGCCAGGGACTAAACCTGGGATATTTTGCACACAGAAAATGTGTTTTATTATCAGCTGCAGCTTTAACTACTTGACAATTAACAACTAACCACTGTCTTTGGGTAGAATTTTGGATTGCAACAGAAGTTGTGCAATATGTGTTTGTTTTCCACGCAATCCTCTCCCTGTTGACAGGATTGCATGGAGAAATATTTTTTTGCACTTGTGCAAGAAATGCATTCACACTGCTGCAATTCCCATGCTCACACAGCAGTGAGTGCCCCAGGAATTTCAGAAATCAAAACACACAATGAGCTCACGTACAACTGATGCAATCTGTCAGTGTGAACCTGCATCCCAGAACTGCATGACAAAACCGTCTTTAAAAAAGCCCCCAAAACCCATAGAAATTGATTCAAAGCTAAAATAGTCAACACTGAAACACGATTTCCATTTTGAAATTTATTTCCCTACCATCACAGGTTTTTAAAAGACATAAATATGCACCACCTGCTTCAGTGGAATATGAGCAGAGCACACTTCAAAACAGCATTGCCTAAACACCCATCCTCCTCTCCTTGAACAATGCAGCAATCTCCCTTTACGTATTTGCAGTTTGGTAACTCAGCAAATTTTCTTATTCTTCATCGCTGCCTGAAACTGGTGAGTTAGGATGTCATGATTGGGAATTACATTAGGAGCTGTCAACCTCCAGCCTGCATGCTGAATTACACATGATTATCTATCCGCATGCTCAGCTGTAAAGCAACTGAGAGTGCTGTACCCGACACTATCACAGAGAGAAATTGGTCCTTAGCTGTGGGATTGTCACAGGAAGAGAACTCTCCAGCCTCAGCTATTCCAGTGGGTGAAGCATCACACCGCAAGACAGGGACACATCACCAAAGGTAAAACTCAAGTGGGACTAATTCTCAGAGTGACTCTTTACCACACCAGATGTGGCATTAAAGAGGTTATTTGCAACAGCGTGAAGCTTGTCATTTTTTAAATGTCATTCCTTGTCAGCATGCAGTAACTACTTTAGTTTCTCTACTACACCTGCTGATCTAGTGTTTTTGACAGCATTGCCTAGTTCAGGAAACAAAGCCGGCCAAACCAGTGATGGAAATAGCTTTCTGTTGTTTTTAAAACAGTTGTTTGTTTATTTATTTATCTATTTATTAATAAGTTAGTTATTATATTTATATCCTGCCCTTCTTCCCAAAGAAGCCCAGCATGGCAAATAACAAGCAATAAAATAACAATAAAAAAAATCTTAGAAACTTGGAGAACATCTTTCAAACAATTCAAATACATACACACAGAGAGAACGAGCAAGGATGAGTTTGCTAGCTTTGCCCACTCCTTTGTCACCATCCCCATTGGATCTCCCTATGACTTGGATCAAGAGGGAGCCGGCCACATTTCACATTTCTTACTAGAGGAATTATAGCCTATTCTGGATTATGATGGCATTGCTCCTGCACTTAAATATTGGGCATCAAGAGTCTGCAGTTTCATTTCAATTCAAAGCTGAATACTTGAATTAAGTTTGCTCCTCTTCTTTGCACTGTCTCCATACAAAATCTGTTTGGCAAGAGTAAAACACTTCATTTGGGCATCTGAAATCTGCAAGTGAGGCATTCTGCATAAACAAGGAGAGCTGGAATTCTGTCTCCTTGCTTCAGCAAATCACACGTAATTAGTTTAAGGAAGCCCTACTGTGTAAAACTGACATCTCTATTAAGCATGATGCTCTCTATCTTTGGCTTAATCTTCCGTCCCAGACATCTTGTGCTCTTGTGGATTGTACCTTGTATTTATGTTTAAAACATTATCATGTTGTTTGCACAGGAACGTCTCTGCCCACTTTGTACTCAGAAACAGATTGCTTCAAATTCACTGAGATTGGATTAACCCAAACCTTGGTTATCTTGGTTTGCTACATGCTGCTCACATTTGACAGACAGGGCAACACCAAAATGTAGACTGTTTGTCTGTATTTATTAGCGACACTTTCTTCCCTGGGAGCCCCTCAGGTGAGTGGTTCTCAGCAATGGTTTAAATTGATCAATGAGAAGAAAGAGCAAATCCCAAGCAAGGTCTTTGTTGCTCCATTGTTGCTGGTGAATACTCAGAAATTAGGGGTGTCAAATATATTTGCCTTTTGGCTTTGGGTTTACATCCAATTAGGTAACTGAGGCAAGAGCTTTATTTGTATCAAATACTGCCTAGATGCTGCCTTCAGAGCTTCTATCTCAGAATGGCCTGCATGTGCTAGGCACATGCAGAGATGCTGGGGTAGGGTGCACCCCCAGGTTGAGTTCCCACCTCTTGTAAAGAGGACTATATCATTCAGAATGCCAAAATCTGGAGAGGAATGAGAGTGTGTAAAATTTCATCCTTGATTGAATTTGGGAGCCTGAGGATCCCAAAAAGTAGCTGGGACAACAATTTAGCTTGAAAAATCTGAATGGCGGGATGCAGGTGGAGCTGTGGGTTAAACCACAGAGCCTAGGACTTGCCGATCAGAAGGTCGGCAGTTCGAATCCCTGCGACGGGGTGAGCTCCCGTTGCTTGGTCCCTCCTCCTGCCAACCTAGCAGTTCAAAAGCACGTCAAAGTGCAAGTAGATAAATAGGTACCGCTCCAGTGGGAAGGTGAATGGTGTTTCCGTGTGCTGCTCTGGTTCGCCAAAAGCGGCTTAGTCATGCTGGCCACATGACCCGGAAGCTGTACGCCGCAACCCCAGAGTCGGCCACAACTGGACCTAATGGTCAGTGGTCCCTTTACCTTTTTTTTTTTAAAAAAAAAGTCTGAATGGCAGTTGATATAAATTGGTTACCTTTCTGAAAAGAAAAGCAAGCTACTGCTGAGGAGATACCCTTTGCCTGTTTTATAGCATTCTTTTCCTGTGGTGCAGTCATGGTATTGTTTATATCACATGTCGGTGTATGTTTTCATTCCACATTATGGGAAGTGACAGAGACAGGATGTTTGGATTACTGTGTTTCCGTGATGTAGGACAGTTGTCCTTTTGTCCTTTCTCTTTGCTGTCTGATGCTGAAGAGGAAGGAGCTGAGTTACGATGCTCCAAGTGTGTATATGTAAATAAACGTAGTTTAGCTAAAAAACTGCGCTACTGATTCTGAACACTGACTGCCTATATACTCTGCTGATCCTGAAGTGTTCTGATGCCTCTTGGTATCAGTCGCTGTGATGTTCGGGCTGGAGAAAGATTTTGAATCTCCCGAATGAACGACCAGGAGGGAGAGAACATGCCAGCCGGGCATGTGTCTCCACCAGACTCCTACTCGTGTGTAGGACTTCCTGACAGTGCAGACTCTAGTCTGTCCAGTTTGTTATCACTGGTCTCTTTTCCATTCAATTCACTGTGCATGTCATTAAATATGGATATGAAATACTGGGTCCATTTGGATTCCGCTGTTGGTGGAACAACTAAATGGTCGCCAGCTTTCAGGCCTCCATACACTAACAGCCCAAACACTTTGTTGTTTTTGTTTTGGATGGAGTCGAGTAATTGGGACCATTTTGGGGAGGCATATTCTATTCACAAAGCATTTGGGGGAAAAGAAGTTACAGAATCACAAATAGCTGGTCACCGTGTGGCTATTTTAAAAAGCCTTTCTGCTACTTGCAATAATAGCGCACAAGGAGGCTCAGGAGAGCATTATTAGTCCCTCTACATTACCACTAGTTAACTGACTACCCTTGATTGCAGTACAATGGACAGCAAATTGAAGCCTCCAGGTAGATGGGCAATTAGCAGATGGACTGAAAAGTCAAAAAACAAAACCTGCTGGGTTTAGTGAAATTACGTTTGATACTCAAGGACAAAAGGAGAACAAAAACCAAACGGAAGGGAAACGTAAATCAGCAAAACAGTTTCTAATTGGAATGTTTCTCAGAGCTGTCCTCCAGGCATCTGCTGTACTTCAACATCTGTTGTCCAAGCACCTGTTCTCCTTGCTCTTTAATTTTAAGAGGAGGGTTGCTCTTTTTTTGTGGGGGAAGTTATGTTTCCTAGCACTCTTAACAAATGGGATTTAAAACTTTGTGAGTTCCTGCTCACACAACCTACTGCCGCAGAGCTGCAAAATGGCAGACACATTCTTGGAGCCAAAGCAAATCTTAATCATTGGGGCTCAGCTATCGTAGGTTACTGGGCTGAGCCTTAGGGGGAAAAGATTCCACAGAATCGCAGAATCGCAGAATTGGAATAGACCATGAGGGCCATGTAGTCCAACCCCTGGCAATGCTGCAAACTTTTGCCCAATGTCTAATAACAATTACCATTTTTATTGGTGTTTATAAGAACCTACTGAAAGCAACTAAGAAAGTATGGGATAATCATGTTATGGGTCAATTTTGATTTCCCCCAGGAAATCTGTAAGCTCCTTATGCAGCCACACCAGTTTCTTTAGATGCCTACCACTTTTCTTTCTTGTTGAAATCATCTGCATTTGGGCCTTCAATATTTCACATTTAAGAAATTCCCAGGCCGTCTATACATTTTTTTTTTTGCAAAGCAACCTTCTGTCATATAATACATTTTAAATGCTATTTTCACTAATATGCATTTGTATGCACACTCTATCTTAGTATAAGCATTCTTAGAGAACTGCACTGCAAAATTTGGATAAGTGCAAAATTGGATAAGTGTCTGTATTTCAGTTTGTGTATTTAGGTGATTTTGTCCCTAAATATGAACTGAATCAAATTTCTTCCCAATCCATAGTTCCAAAACATCCATTTGATCACTTTTTAAAGCCTATTATCATAGCTCAGATTTGCAAACCAGGAAAGGCCATTTAAGCAGATAAATGGAATATTTGCTTGATACATTAGCCTATATTTATGCTGTTACACTGTATGCTATTTGACATTTGCAATGCTCTACTTTATTCCTGCCACAGAAAGCAAAATTGGCTGGATTCCTCAGAGAGCTATCCATGGTGGGTTTTTAATTATTATAGAGGACCCTCTAATAAATGTTAAAACCCCTCTAGCATTAAGATACATTTTAACCAATATTATTGCGCTTTCAGTAGGAAATATATAAACTTACCAATTTTTCATCAAGCTGCTTTCCTTATTATACAGATACATGCTTGGACAGAGGGATGATTCAATTTGCATTCAATAGCTATCAATTTGAATGTTTCTTTTCAGAGCTTGCTGAAATCAATATTGGACATGACCCAAGGGAAGTTTAGCATCCCTAAATTCCAGTACATTCCTCCAATCCAGATTCTCACCATTCAGCTCCTCCTTCATCAGAACCTGCCATCCCAAGCTGAACAACACTTCAGGGCTTAGGAAAGTGTGGCTTTCTGGGCTGAGGCTATCCATTTTAGTCATTTTGTATGGAGGGACTGCTATATATTTTAAAATAAAAATCACCCTAAAAAAAAAAACAACTCCCCACACTGTCAGATGAAACATCAATCGAACAATAGAGCAAACCAGAAAAGATAACCTTCGTACTGGTTTCAGTGAAACAGTCAATCATGCAATTGAAAAACCATTCATTATATCAGTCTGTCGGTCAATCAACATACAATTCCGGGACTCCATCCTTTCAAATCCAGTTTCTAGAATTCTAATAAATTCTTTAAGTACCAAGAGTGACATTTGGGGTAGATGCTGAAGGGATGCTATGTACGAATAAGGTGGTATGGATCAAAACATAGCATAATTACAGATGAATGTAATCCCATTGATTTGAATGGGAATTTAAAATGTGCTTCAATCTCCTCCTTAGAAACCAGTAGGAATCAAATGTTTGTGACTGGATGTGGTAATTGAATAGATGAATGCTAACAAATTAAAGCTTAATCGGGATAGACAGATGTGATCTTGGTGACAAAGTAGACAGACTCTGGAATAGAGGGGCAAGGAGATTAGTCAGCATGCATCTATGGAAACATGTTACACCTATGCTGCTATGTCTGCACTCAATTCCAGTTTGTTCCCATGTACAATTCAAAGTGTTGCTGACCACTTAAAAGCCCTTGAGTTCAGGATGCCTGAGGAATCCCCAGATCAAGTACTATCCTTCCCTCCCCATAAGATCAGAGGGAGAGGCCCTTCTCTGTGTCTCACCTGGGGTGGAGCCAAGGCTGAAGGGAACAGGAGATGGGGCCATCTTGGTGGTTGCACCAATATTATGGAACACTTCACCCCATTAAGTGTGCATGCCCCCCCCTCTCTCACTGTTGAATGCTGGTTGGCAAATGCATTTTTATAATGACAGGCTTTTGCCTGCTGATTAACTGCTGTAGTGGCTATTTATCCCAATCTATGATTCTTTGCCCTTGTATTTTTAATAATGTATTTTATTGTTGTATGTTTATTGCATTTTTAATGTATTTTGTGACACTGTTATATTAAACTGTACTAAGCTGCCCTGGGTAGTGTGTAGACACCAAAAGAGTGGGATAGATCACTCTGCGTAAAAATTGACTAAAGTGATAAAATGGCACAATCAAAATTTTATCTCTCCAGTAAGTAATGCACAAGCCTATGAGATGCTGCACCGATATATAACTGTAGGATTAAGTCCAAGGAGCACTGCATGCCACAGTAGCGTCATTACTCCATGCAGGTGGCTGAATCAGGAACATGCAGCTGTGACACAAAATTAGAAGGTATGGAGAGAAAGCACGTACAGAGGGGTAGAGACAGGAGACAGGGAGAGACTCACAGGCTCATGAATACCATGTAGCTATTACTGACTTGATTATTCTTTTTGGTTCTCACATTCAGGCCATTGACTCTGTCACTTCACCCTTTTCCACATTACAAAAATATGGCCCTTCCTCTCTGCATCCTTGACAACAAGCTCTGGTTCACATCTCTCATTGTGACTATTGCAGCCTGTGCCTCTCCAGCCTCCGGCTGCCTCTTCTTGGTTCTCTCACCCACCTGCAGCACTCTAATGCTGACATAGTGTTGCTCTGACCACATGACACTACACCTGAAATCCTTACACTGCCTTCCTGAACAGTCCCATAGTCGGCACAAGCTACATACTAATCAATGGCCGTGGCTTCCTTTATTTATCAAACCCATGAGCTTTGCTCCTCCAGTTCTACCACCCTCAGACATCTCACGTTTTCCCGCTACCTCAGAGAATACCTACCTTTCTCCCCTGCCATTTCCTAGGCGTCGAACTGAATCAGAGAACACCTGTGACCTTGCACCCCTGGTACCTTCTTCCAAGTCCATCCTCAAAAGCTACCTTGTCCATGAAGCTTTTGCCTTCCTATATCCTACTGCAACTAAACCTGTCAAGATGGAGGTTGTGAACTTACATTAGTTTCCTATGTGTCACTGGGGGCTGGTCCATTAGGGCAACTGGAGCGCTGCCCCACCAATCTCAGTGTGCCCCCAACATGCACCCATCTGCCAGTCACCTTACTTACAACCAATCAGGAGGTGAATCTGCCTCTCCTTAGCTCTGGCTTCACCTGCTGTTGGTCTCCCTGCCTTCCAACCCACCAGTCCCAACGGGCACCACTGATAGGAGCAAGCCTCATTTGGCTTATTTTCATTATTTATCCAATTAATTTATATAAAATCATTTTTATTCTACTTTTTGGCCCCTAACAAAAGGCACCAAACTGTTTACATAAAAGACTATAACAAAGCAAATTAGACAAAAACCTTTAAAGCACAAGGAACAGAGTTAAAACCTTCAACCAGATGTTAAAAAATCACTGAAAGGCACCTCCCAACACTACAATTTTATGATCTGTGTTTTCATTGGCTACTAAATCAGGTTTGCTGTCTTTACTTTAAAAAAAAAAGTTCTAGTTTTCAGTTTCAGGAAATAGTTATAACAAATAATCCCCCATAACCTGATTTCCCCAAGAAATCTATATAGAAAAAGCTCTGCATAGTTGCTCATGTGTCAGTCCTGTTCAGCCTGCACAGATTCTATAGCAGAAAGAGCCCCTGAAGGATTCTGACATTTCCATTCTTGCGTGGGAACCAACCACACAGAAAGGATTCACAGGCTGCAAGGCTAAGGTAAGACTCGTTGAAAAATAAAGGCAAACAAAAATTATTTTTGCCAGTCAAGAATGGACTCCGTTGATTCCACTGTTTAAGAAAACAAAACAAAAAAAATCCTTTATCGCTAATACCAGCAGCAAAAAGAATGAATTTGGAGATGCAAAGAAAATGGTAAGTTTATAAATTCAATCCATGTCTGAGAATAATTCTCAGAGGAAATCTTCCATTTTTGGCGTTTGTTTCTCGTAGGTTGTGCAATGATAGATGATGAATGGTATAGTCAACTGAACACTAGCTGCTCTTTTTTTGGCTGCTGACAAGGCAAATAACCTTTTTATGATTCAGGGTACCAATTCTGAGGTAGATCGGCTTGAGGACTGTCAAGATAGCAATATCCCTAACCTGAGAAGTTGGCTGTGGGGTTTTCATTATATGCCATTAAAGTACAAAGCAAAGCTTCTTACCAAAGTAATAAGAGGATGGGAACAGATGCTTATTTCTTAAGCCTTTCAGTGCCAAGACTGGCAGTTAAAAAGGAGCAAAGCGTGAATGAAAATCTGATGCTGCAAACATGATTCACAGGCCTGCCACACTGATGGCATGGAGGAGGGGAGAGCATCACTTGTGCAGCTTGCAAAAAGATATAAGCCCCAGTCAGGCAATCCTCTCCCCACAGGATAAGGGAGAGTGGGAAACATACTAGCCATCTCTGCTCCACTCATAAAGTGGGGTGAAGGAGCCTCTCAGGCAGCCGAAATTCAAGATGTGGCACCCCCACGGGTGGCCCACCCACCTGCCCCACTGCTGTTTTTTTCACTGCTGAGTGAAAAAAGAGACTTGTAATTGAAAATTTCATATGTGCAAAACAACTGGGTGATGTAGTGGACAGCGTTTGACCAGAATCTGGGAGACCAGGGTTCAGTTCCGCACTCAGCAATGAAGCTTACTGAGTGAACTTGGCCCAGTCACTACCTCTCAGCCTAACCTACCTCACAGGGTTGTTGTGGGGATTAAAGGAGGAATGGGGAGAATCAGGTATGCCATAGTGAGCACCTGAAGAAAAAGGTGGGCTGTAAATGAAAGAATGAATAATTAAAATAAATCAATATGAAAGGAAAAACCTACAACAAAGCTTATCAACAGAAGTTTTAGTTTGAGATAGACCACAACTATTGCAAGAATTCAGTAAATTCTTCCTGACAATGATACCACTGCAGCTTATCTGGATGGGCATGTAGTGTGGCCAGGGCTACGTGGATGCAATGCTAGAACTAATCCGGTGCTCCTGGTGGCGCTTCTCCAGAATCCCATCCTCACTGCTGCCTTATCCCCAGGCTTACTGAGGTAAACTGCAATGAGGGTGACTCCATCGTACCATGAGCCACTACTGACACCAGACCACAATTTCTGCCACCAACGGCTTGTTACTGAAACGTGCTGAAAGCTCTTTATGCAATGTAGATTTCCATGTGGTTTTCCCAGAGCTAAGAACCACACACCTAAAGATGCTCTTAGAGTTAAAAATAAATAAATCACTACAGACTTAAAGAAACTAGTTACACTGAAGTTAACCTTTCATGTGAACATCATCATACTTTTTCACCTACTCCGTTTTTTCCTGAAATGGTACTAAAAGCAACACACACAAAAAACCCTGTTTTTTGAAAAGAGTTTGCTTTGATTCATTTCATAAATACTTTTTAAAGCTGCAATCCTATACCTATTAATTTGGGAGTAAATTCCATTGAACTCAATGGGACTTACTTCTGAGTATCAAATTGTGTTCTTGTATTATCTGGAAACACGTGAAATATAACATGGATATAATGTGTTGCACACCATCTTTTTTCGGTAGAAACAGTATTAGGACCTTCTAGATAGGTTTGTGGAGATTTTTTACTCTGATTATAAGCATTTCTACTGAGGATGCCATCTTAATTAACTACACTACCATCTAAATGTTGCATATTATGATTTTTGTCATGCTGGCGTAAGTGATGATATGGTAAACTCCTTTCTAGATAGCTATGTAATGGCACAACAGATTCTAGGACAGTGCTCTTGAGCTCATTTATAATCTAGGTGGTTGTACATCAATAGTACAATAATGAACCACTGAAAGTAGAAAACTCTGCATTTCATAATACTTAGAATTCAATCTTGCACAAAGGAATGATGCTAAATTCTGTACTGATTTCATTGGGGCTCGCTCAAGTAGAAGCATTTGCGCTGGCAATCAGGTGTAACAGGTTTTATGTAAGTACATTGTATTTTTTTATTAACTTCCAAGCAATAAATATATGGATTCCACTCTACATCTAAATGTCTCACAGTAACAGAAAAGCATCCTTCCTACATGCTTTACAGTCCTGCTTGAGCCACTGAAAAAGAGGAAGCATGGAAATGTTCTGTTGATTAAGTTCCAGCCTCGTATTTTAATAAATTGTAAACTATACACCTCTGGTCAAATCTGAACTTATGAATGTGCTTAAAGGAATCTTGATTTCATTGTCAGACAGCATCAAGATTCCCTTTTGTGCTGTGATAGAATCAAAACTTGTGATCTGTGGCAAATTGCAACTGCACCAATCCCAGAACTAATTATGGATTTTTTCCAAGTTAAACTAGGAGTGTGAGAGAGAGATCATATGCAGAATGGGGGCAAAATGAACAATAACAGAATGATTTGGGGTGAGGGGGGGGGGGTCCATTCCCAGGAACAGATGGACCCCCAGACCAGACTTGTACTTATTTTATAAAACTTTTCTTAGCTGTTTTTATATGTTTGTAAATCTATATCTCTCGCAACTTAAAAATATTCCTCTCTTTGTTGGCAAAAAACAGTGTGGGCAAACCTTTTACCATATCTTGATTAAATTTCAGAAGGGCACCTGAGAGCCAGTTAAAATTATTTGGTGGGTGCCAACCCACCAAATAATTTGGTGGGTGCCAACATTGACAGCCAACCAGAGACTCATATCTTTGCACAATCCAAATATATATTAACTTTTTCAGCCCCCAAAGATGATGATTTTAAATACTGTTATTTCACTGCCGTCAGCAAAGAATTTATAGCATATTTTAAGGCATCAGCATGAAAGGGGAAAGGGGGGGGGAACAGTTACCTGCAATTTTTTAGGTGCTAGCTAGTCTGTGAAAGAGAATGGCAAGTCATGTTTCTATAGCCCATTTCCTAAGATAAATTTATTTATTTATTTAGCATATAAATATCCTGCACTCCTTCCTTCAAAGGCATCCAAAACAGCTAAAGATAAACCTTAGTCAAGCAAGGAAAATATCCTCTAGATGTCTTTTTAATAGTATTATACTCTTCAAACATCTGAGAAGTTTAAAAAGTGCTAATATATAATGTTATGCTTCATGTGATAGATTTTGTAATATCATACAATGTGTTGAGCTACAGTCAGTCAAGTAGAAAATGCATCTATGGCTGTCAGATGCATTTATTTCATGCCATGGAAAAGAAATCATATCACTACCTAATGGAATAAAATGCCTGTCATCTCCAAACTACACCAACCATCTCCTATTAGTTTAATTCAGATCTGAGACTTTGAAAGTGACCCATAAGCAAACAATGGGAATTTGAATAGCAGTTGCATGCATGACTTAGATTTATGACAAGTGTCAAAACACTGCATTCTTTTTTCTTTTTGAAAAAGATAAGTTAAGATGATACAGTCAGATAACTTCTCTAGGCATAGAATCCTGGGAGTAGTCAAACCATATAGTGTAGAAATTTGTGTACGGGAAAATACAGTACATATTCTGCTACGTAAGTAAACGGTGAGTCACTAAAACAGATATATGGCACTGATATAATCCTTACTTGTTATTAATTTTTATTTCGTTTGTTCAACTGTGATTTAAAACATACCGAAGGTTGCAACTGCAATAAAACAGATGGGAGCAAACTAAAACTTCTGCCATTTATAACATCGTCCATCCAATTCTATATGAATAGGCAGAATTGAGAAAATGCATGCAGTTCAGCTGTTGACTTAATGTGTTGACTGCCACATGTAAAGCTCTAGAGAAGATATAGGTTTCCCCAATATAATGTTTCTTAACCGTGGTAAAGTGATCAGAAATATCTTGCAGACTTTCTCACTTCTCTTTTCAGCCCTAAACATAGTATAGCACAACCAAGGTTTTTGCTCAGTTAACCAGGGTAAACTGCTTTCAAAGTCTGGTTAATGTTGATCGTACTGTAGATGTAATGTTACACATGGTTAAAGCTGGAATAAGAAGGGAAAGAAGAAATTTACCATGGAGAGAGAAAGGTGGACAGTAGAACAGGATGGGAATATGAAAGCCAGTGAGGTACTCCTGATGTCTTAACCAGGGTCAAGAGATCGGGAAACATATAATATGCCATATATATTGCGTCACCTCTCACTAACCTTTTCTCTAAACTAAAAAGACACAAAGGCTGAAACTTTTCCTCATAGAGGAGTTGCACCATGCCCTTGCTCTTTGCTGAACCCTTTTCCAACCCTACAGTATCCTTTTTGAGATGCGGTGACCAGAACAGTACTCCAAATGTGGTTGCACCACAGATTTGTATAACAGCATTATGATATCAGCAGTTTTATTTTTCATTTTCTTTTCTAATGATCCCTAGCATGGAATTTGCAGTTTTCACAGCTGCTGCAACCAGGGTTGAGATGTGCTCTACACTAACATCTTCATTAAGTTGACATCTTCATTAAGTTATCCACTACAACCCCATGGTCTCATTCCTGGTCACTCACCACTAGTGACCCCCTGAGTGCATACATGGGGGGAAATTGTTTTTGCCCTGATGTGAATCACATTACACTTGTTCACATTGAACTGCAATTGCCATTTTATTGCCAGTTCACTCAGTTTGGAGAAGGCCATTTTCAACTCTTCACAATCCTTTCTTTGTTTTACAGTGGTACCTCGGGTTAAGAACTTGATTCGTTCTGGAAGTCTATTCTTAACCTGAAACTTTTCTTAACCTGAGGTACCACTTAAGCTAATGGGGCCTCCCGCTGCCGCCACACCGCCACCACATGATTTCTGTTCTCATCCTGAAGTAAAGTTC
This sequence comes from Podarcis tiliguerta, assembly GCF_965153285.1. NCBI lineage: Eukaryota > Metazoa > Chordata > Lepidosauria > Squamata > Lacertidae > Podarcis > Podarcis tiliguerta. The sequence goes on along the minus strand of NC_139535.1, from coordinate 66,984,064 downwards.
TTAACCCAAGGTACTACAGTGGTACCTTGGGTTACAGACGCTTCAGGTTACAGACTCCGCTAACCCAGAAATAGTACCTTGGGTTAAGAACTTTGCTTCAGGATGAGAACAGAAATCGTGTGGCAGCAGCGCAGCAGCAGCAGGAGGCCCCATTAGCTAAAGTGGTGCTTCAGGTTAAGAACAGTTTCAGGTTAAGAACGGACCTCCAGAACGAATTAAGTTCTTAACCTGAGGTACCACTGTATTTCTGGGTTAGTGGAGTCTGTAACCCAAAGCATCTGTAACCCGAGGTACACTAACTTAGTGTCACTGGCAAACATGGCCACCTCACTGCTCACCCCTAACTCTGCCTCATTTATGAACAAGTTAAGAGGCACATCCCAATTCTGATCTTTGTGGACTCCACTCTCTGCATCCCTCCATTGGAAGAACTGTCCATTTCCTCTTATTCTCTGCTTGCTGCTACCTAAACCACTTTCCAAGCCACAGAAGGACCTCACCTCTTTTAACAATCCTACTAGGATGTTTGTTGTGAGGGAGGGAAGAGAACTGCACCTGAAAAGTGCCAGGTTTTAAAAAACCTATAACTCAAAAAATGAAGACAGATTAAGGACTCCTGTCCTTGTGAATGTTTAATGGCTAAGGTTTTCCCACAGAAGCAGAGCTGACTCAGCGGCTTAAAGTGGTGAGGGAAAGGGTGATAAAATTCATGCCCATCAAGGACAAATAGCAGCAATCCCTTCAAACCTAGCCCAGTAATACAAGGAGATGTTTATTCAAACAGAATGGTGCTCTATTGAAACAGCCAGGCAATGGTGCAGGTCAGAAAGGTGTATAAATAAATGCAGATGTGGGGATATGGAATCTGAGGAAACTAAAAACCATTGGTGGAGATCCCTTGGCAACTCTTCTAGAAAGTTCCTTCTTTGTGAATACCACTGAGTCAGAAATGCTTCAAGCTTTGCCAGCTGGTTACCATCTGCTTTCAGCTAGCCTGAGACATGGGGAAAGGTGCAATTTCTGCTAGAAATGTAAAAGGCTGTCTTAAAGTGAGGCCAGACCTTGCTTCAGTCAAAGGTAACTTTCTAGAGTTTAGCTCTGCGGTATAGTTCAACAATGTTGAAACATCCGACCTTATCCTGAACCCTTTTTTAATGACTTTTCCTATCTAGTCCACTTTGCATCCGAATGAATAAATAAATTGGCAACTGGATATACAAGCTTGGAAGACAGGCGAGAAACAGAGGTTGAGAACTTACATATAAATGTCTAATTCCATATTATCATCAGTATACCTGAAGGAGCGTCTCCACCCCATCGTTCTGCCCGGGCGCTGAGGTCCAGCGCCGAGGGCCTCATTGTAAGAAGCAAAGCTACAGGGAACCAGGCAGAGGGCCTTCACAGTAGTGGCGCCTGCCCCGTGGAACGCCCTCCCATTAGATGTCAAAGAGATAAACAACTACCTGACATTTAGAAGACATCTGAAGGCAGCCCTGTTCAGGGAAGTTTTTAATGTGTGACATTTTAATGTATTTTTAATCTTTGTTGAAAGCTGCCCAGAGTGGCTGGGGAAACCCAGCCAGATGGGCGGGGTACAAATAATAAATTACTACTACTACTACTACTACTACTACTACTACAATAATCCTTCGGATTGCTGACTGGCCCCAGAACCCCTGGGCAAGCATGATGGCCAAGTGAGGAGTTTAAGCTTAGTCTCACAGGTCCTAGTCAAACACTGTAACCACTCTGCCTCTCATGTGCAACTATGTGCAAAACTAAAATTGGATGGGGGGGGGCATATGTAGGCATACCATCAAGCAGAGACTCTGCTCAGTTCTCAAACTGTGTATGTGCTCACACATCAAGGCAACAGGTTGGAATGGAAATGGCAACACAAGAAAAACATTGTACATGTATACCTGCAAATAAAATGCTGACAAACATGCATTGATCCACTGCTATGAGGTACATCAATTTGCCCAACTGCTTTTTAAATGGAAAAAATAACCCTATGTGTGCCAGAAGTCATTCAAAAAACCCCAAGGATATCTGACAGAGACATTTGTGGACTTTTTGTGGATATCTGAAAGTGAGAAGAAGCAAATTGGGAAACTGTAGAAATTAGAGCTGGGGCAATAATTATTTGGGGTGGGGGCAGGCTGGAGAGAGAGAAAATTAATTTTGGATCCTGAACAGCTGGGAGAGGGAAATCTGGAGTAACTGATCAGGTTTAGAAGTAGTGACAGGGTCTTTAAGAGCAAAAAGCAGAAGAACTTTCCACTCTCCTTAACAGAATTTAACTTTTTTTTTTTAAAAAAAAAAAAAGTTAAGGTAAAATTCTTGTGTGAGCTATATACACATAAAAACAAAATGAAAATATCTCATAAGACAATATGTACACTGCAGAAAGATACATCCCTAACTCCCAGCCAATTGAGGTGGCAGCCTTACCATGCTGGATGGTCAGAGTCAGCCCTCACCATCAAAGAATCATATTCCATCCTAATTCTGCTGGTAGTCTAAAATAATTCATTTTACATTAACTCATTTCCGGAAATGCCATTGGGGCAGGAGTGCCACCTAATTTCCATGCAATCAGTTTTCTTTAACTATTATTAATTAAAATTCAATACTGCCTCCTAAACTGCTAGTTAAATTAGACAGAAATTAATGGCAAATATGTGTTTTTGTTGTAGTTTGGTTGTATTTATGTCACACTTATGGAAATTCATGCCTGCCTACTCAAATGACTGTGACTGTGACTCTTAAATGACTTAATAATGCTAATGGATAACAAGGGCTGCAATAAAGTGAAAATTAAATATACATTTTAGCGTTTTATTGGCTAGACAAGCAGACTGCCAGATGGTGTGTGTGTGTGTGTGTGTGTGTCTATGCCATCCACTTTCAGGTCTCAGCATTCAGCATCAACCTATGTCATATACCATTCCATAAAATGCTCTGAGACCTGTGGGTATAGGGCGGTATATAAATTCAATTAATAATAATAACAATATATCAGCTGATGAAACTGAAAACTATTGATATTAATCCTAAGTGTAGATGAAATGTAGGTATGGTTGCTTAGACATTTTGCTGTAATTAGCTCGCTAACATTAAACCCAGTTCTTACTAGCTTTTTACAAGCATTTTCTTCTTAAATACCAACATTTATTTACACAGCCCATAACATTAAAATCCTGTTCTTGAGACCTTTTACTAGTGTTTCCTTATCAGGTACTGAAATATATTTACACAGCCTTCAACACCCACGAGAAAAGAGATCCTATTAAAACTATTACAGACAATGGAGTTAAGGTTTTGCTTTTTAATTACATTCAGTGAGGCAGTGTGTGTGTGTGTGTGTGTGTGTGTGTGCACGCGCGCGCTAAAGTATAAACCTTTGTGTTTTACTTAAGGAAACCCTGAAATGCATTCCCTCAAAAATCTCAATTATGAGGAAAGGCTTAGGGTCTGAAAGAATCTACAAAGCCAGTCGCCAAGCTACAGAGATCTCTGATTAAGGTTTCCTTGCCATGTTCCACAGTAGACTGGAGGTGGTTATAATCTGCAGATACATTAATAACACAGCTTTGCTATCAAAAGACAATGCAGATAATAATTCAATTTTACAGCTAAATGGGAGGCACAGCATCTACCCCAAGGGTGACTTACATGACAGAAATGAATGCAACTTAATGCTTTTAGAGCTACAGTTTCAAACTCTGAAGAACAAAGCTATAGCCCATAAGCTTTCTGCAATCCAGGACAAGCCTGTTAGCAACCTCTAGCTGATAAGAAGGCTTAGCAAGGAGATCTTCACTTCATTTCTGAGTTGTGCCTCTGCTTTAACAGTGGGGTAAAGCAGCCTCCCTGTGGTAGGCTCTTTTAATTGGAGATTGGAAAGTGAACTTTAAAACCAAAAATGAATGAACAAAACAAAAATGAATGGATGCCTAAGCTGATGCTGATATGCCAAAGCCAATCATTTTGCTAAAGAGGTGTCAGGAGTTCCCATGGACATGATTTACTGTCTACTGACAGTGCAAATGGGAGCCCTCCCCTACAGACACATAAAGGTAAAGGTAAAGGGACCCCTGACCATTAGGTCCAGTCGTGGCCGACTCTGGGGTTGCGGCGCTCATCTCGCTTTATTGGCCTAGAGAGCCGGCGTACAGCTTCCAGGCCATGTGGCCAGCATGACTAAGCTGCTTCTGGTGAAACAGAGCAGCACACGGAAACGCCATTTTTTATCTTCCTGCTGGTGCAGTACCTATTTATCTACTTGAACTTTGACGTGCTTTTGAACTGCTAGGTTGGCAGGAGCAGGGACCGAGCAATGGGAGCTCACATCATCACAGGGATTCAAACCACCGACCTCTGTGGTTTAACCCACAGCGCCAGAAGACAGTAAATGTGGCACGGGGGCAAGAACAAAATCCAAAATGGGTTGTCAGAGGAGATGGCCTCTCCAATTTCTCCTCACTGATGACTGCACAAAACCACCACCTCCTTCCTATTTCAATATATGTTTAGTTTATTGGTTGCTTTCTACACACCCAAGAGTCTCAAAACACCCTGCATAGCAGAATGATTCATCTAGGACAATTCAAACAAACCTAACATTGGAATAAAATCTGACACCAGAATCAGTTATGGACCTTCCCTAAAGACAATGTTAGGCACACTGGCCTGCTCGGTTCCCAGAAGAAAAAGGATGTGCCTAAGGGCACACATTCTTAATTTCAAACTTGGATATAACATTTCCATGTGATAATTCATGTGTGAGTGCCAGGGTGTTTTTCCCCAGCAGGAACTCACTGGAACTCAGTTCTGGCACCTCTCAGGTGGGCACCATTGGCATTATAAGAGAACAAGGGAGGTCTTCATGGTGACTCCTGGCACCTCCTTTTCTAGGAAAACAGCACTGGTGCATGCCATCATGTGTGATGAATTTAAACTAATTTAAACTATTTTGCTTCATATACAAGCTACAACTGATGGCAGATTCCCACTGTGTCCTCATCTGGCAAAATTGGGGGGGGGGGTGAATTAATCTATTTCTGGGGTCACACTAAATTACCCCCCCCCAAAGGAAAGTGTAGCATATTTGCACCATGGTATTTATGGATTAGTAAACAGTAGTTAACATGAACACAGTTGTCTTGCTGGCAGTGATTGCTGTCAACTTGGTTACTACTCACTGCATAGGCTTAGATTTGACACTTGTAGCTGTAGATAGCAAGAAGATAAAAGAGGCTGTATGCTGTTTCTGAAATGTTGAAATATAGTGTCAAATAGTCATTAGCAAATGCATAGCAGGAAACTGGAAAGTAAAAGGATGCACCATCACTGTAAGAGCACCACCTACACACACAAATACACAGTTTACCAATATTCTGCAAAAAAAGTTAAGTACCACTTAGGTAATGCAGTTTGTTTGAGTACAATATCCCCATAGGACTGGAGTCCCCAGCATGGTGTGGGCACCAAGGCACCCTCGGATACTCTCTTCATTTTTAATGATCTTTTCAGATGAATAGTGGGGTAAGAATGCTTTAAATAATCAATCCTTTATACGCTTGTTAAAGAGGTGCTATCAAGTAAAGTAGGATTGGGGGCGGGACTTTCTTTTCATTTCTTTCCCAGAAATAAATGGGTCTTCACAGCCTCCCTAGGAGGAGGCTCCTGTCTATCAGCAACACCAATTGCCAATAACCAACACTGGGAAAGGTGCTACAGATAAGTGTGGGCAGGATAGGAGCTAAGTTCTTAACATTACCACGAACACCACTTCCATTCCTTGGTAGCGTGTGTGTGTGTTATTCATGATGTGTTACAGGGCTGATTTTTACCTGTGACTTGAATTCATGCCAACTTCTATACCGTATAAGCCACAGACCGCCAGCAAAGGCATATTATAACATATGTCATTTGTCATCCATCTGCTGTGCTACAAAGTAAATGCAAGCTGCTGGCATGAGTATTTGATCTATTTTTACCTCCTCATTGCTCAGTTTGGAATATATTCAGTGCACACATCATCACATAATGCTTCTTGCATATCCTTCAGGAAAAACATGCATTTTACAGAAATTCAAGGTGTGAAGCCAAATAATTTGCTAGATTTCAATGAAAGCTATCTCCAAGTGTAAGGCATTGTTTGCTTAGCTCACACATAAAGCCATTAATATCTGAGGTGGTTTCTAGTGCATGGCAAGAGGGGGAAAACAAAGCCAATGGGAAATCGTTCCCTTAGAAACCCAACTACCTTTTAGATCCTTTCCTTTTCACTGTTTATCCAAGTTGTGTGGTGGAAGAGCAGCTTCGTTCATGATCAGGGGTGAAGTTCAAAGGTGGAAATTCCGAATACCAGGTTCAAAACACTTTGCCCCCAATATGGGATTATCCCAGACTGTTCAAAATGAAGTTCTGGGCTTGATTTGTCTTTTATTGAGATTCAGCCCCTCCTTCCCAGTCACATGCACAGAGCTGAAAACTAACTCTCCCACCCCTTCTCTACCACCCTTTCATTCATGATGGAGCCAAAGGACTAGTAGCTGTTGACAGAGGAAAATGAGAAGGATTCTAGCCTTTTGAGTAGTGGTATAAATCATGGGAGGGCATGTGTGCTAATGCCATCAGTTTGAGGGCTACTTTGGGGTATTGTTAATAGACATAGTAAGCTTTATGTTCTCTACATTTTCTTTCAATATATTTTAAAATGCAACTTGTGTATTTTCAGTTCAGGTCCAAAGCAGGTCTGTTAAATCCAAAGTTCCGCTTTACCTTTATTCATTCTAATAAGAATCTAAAAACTGCCACACATTAGCTTTCTTTTTCACAAAATGGATTAAGGTTACCAAATTGGATAACCATAGGGTTTTCCATGAAGGGAACCTTTCAAGTTTATTTTTTAAAGTCTCCCCCCCCCACCCCCATAATAGGATGTAATTTGCAGACACAGGCACACCTTATGAGGGGGGTGAAGCATGCCAAATTTCTGAATTATAGTGGTTCCTCTGTAAAGGCAGACTTTATCTTTTGGGGTAAATAGAAATCACTTAATCCCCCCTTTACTGTTTTGTGGACAATCAGTTTGAAGACTGGTGACATGGGAGAGGTGCCCCTGGGCAAGTGGGTAATAACCAATGGCTGACAATGAGCAACACAACTCTCAGGCTTTTTAAAGGGACAAGTAGCCTTAGCTGGGGGGGATGTATTGTGTAGGGGAGAACACGTTAATAAAAAAATTAGAGGGCAAGAATCCAATGTAATGAAATCATAAGTACCCTAAAAATGAAAAGAAGCTTTGAACAAGCAAGTTGAAAATTAATAAAAAGCAACAAGCACAGAGAGATGCGAGAAAATAAACTGCATGAAAAACAAACAATTAAGGTAGGCATTGATTGTTGGAAAACAAAAAGAGCTTAGAATAAAAAAGAATAACTAAATCACATGAAAAGTGCAATGACTTTATGAGCTCTCCTAAAAGTTTGCAAACATCCCTTCCACTAATCACTGTGATAGGCATGACCTAGGAAAAGTATCCACTGATTAAAACCTAGACATGTCCATCAAAATGAAAGATCCCCACAGCTCTCCACACCTCCCCACTCAAGCTCAGGGCATTTCCCTAGTCAGTCTGGTCTCACTTAAAAATTGGGGGTGGGGCAGGGATCACTTTACAAATGCAGCATTTGGGGGGCACCCAACTCCACAAAGCAAATTTTGGGACATTAGAGAGCTCCTGATTTGATCTGAGATGCCTTGTTGGTGGTGCAATCTCAAGCAAATGCAAACCTTAGCTGAATCAGTGCTATCTGCCTTGTAATTTGGGCTACACAAAACATCTTAGCTTGCACACTGCAGCCTAGAATGGTTAGGAAGCCCCCACACAATGGCCAGATGCACCTGAGCTTTTACATTCTCATTTGTAGAAACTAGGCTTCTCAGGTACCAGTGGCGTGGTTCAGAGGGTCTCTTCCATTGTCCCAGGACTGATGGAGTGGGTCACACTGGTTATGTGGGGGTCAGCAGGTTAGGTGAGTAACTTTATAAGGGAGCCACCCACAGGCAAAAAGGATACCGTATTTGTTTTTTCAAAAGCCTGTTGAGCCAGTGAGTTGGTAAAATGGCATGCAATCATTTCATAATGGGCTGGCATTTTTAAAAAGTTGTTTTTGATCTTGTCAGCTGTCCTTTCTTCTTCCCATGAGACTAAAATGTGTGTGTGTGGAATATTTAATTGTAATTGATGATCTCTGGGGCCCAATATCATTCCTTTATACTCTTAATATTGTTCCTTTATATTTTAAAAGTCCTGCTAGCTCTTACCTGATACTTGGTGTGGTGTCGTGTCACCACATTATATGCTGAGGAAAAAGCACTGTTCTGATGTGAAATGACTCAAGAGCCAAGCAAATTAATAAATGACAACTTCACTTTATTTGAGGACAGAACTTCAGCTTAAAGTTACTGGTCTGTGGAAACAAGGGAGAGCTGATGACAGCAGAGAAGCAATTTCACAGTCATTAGTTTGTTCTCCTGTTTGAGCTAAGGAAGCTTCCAAAATGCGAAAATAGCTTCTCAATTTTCAACTTCATGAACATGATGTTATAAATTGTTTACCTGCCCCTGGCAGCGGCAAAAAGAGTTCTAATGACAACTGGTTTTCAAAGAGGGGAAATACCTAGTACTAGGTTAAGGTTACTCTGTGATTAATTGTCATGGTTTCCTCCAGGGACTCTTGGCCACTGTGGGGTTGGAAAAGGACTGAGCAGCCTTTGTAGCAGAAAGGGAGGATTCCATGACAGTAAATGCTGTGGTGGCTCATGAGGGGATAGGGGCAGAGGTGCCCTCCCAGTGGTAGCACTGCACTTATCAGGCAGCAAAGTTGGGGAGCCCCAGGTTTGTGGTGATGGTGGTGGCCCCATAGGTACACACACATTTGCAGGACTGCTGCCCCAGAGCTCCCCTGCCCTTGGTGACTCACCCAGTTCCATCGCTGTCCTGACTAGCACAATACTGCAACTGCTAGTAGGAGACCACTGCCTCTGCTCTCCTCAAGAGCCACCGCTGAGTAAAACTAAAAGGAGGACATCAGAGGCAGGCCAGTTGAGGGGTAAATTGTGCTGGTTTAGTGAACAGAGGCAGATGTAACATGTGGTTTGGTAGTGATGGTGGAGAATGAAAAATACAGTGGTACCTCGGGTTACATACGCTTCAGGTTACAGACTCCGTTAACCCAGAAATAGTACCTTGGGTTAAGAACTTTGCTTCTGGATGAGAACAGAAATCGTGCTCCGGCAGCGAGGCAGCAGCAGCAGCAGCAGCAGCAGCAGGAGGCCTCATTAGCTAAAGTGGTGCTTCAGGTTACAAACAGTTTCAGGTTAAGAACGGACCTCCGGAACAAATTAAGTACTTAACCCGAGGTACCACTGTATGTAATTTCAAGAAGGTCTGATAGCCCTCCTGGTCACTCCATTTCCCTTTCCTCAGTCACCCAAAGTGCCCCTATCCCTTCTGGCCCTTTTTCTGAACAGCTGCTGAGCTGCTGATATGTGCCTTGGAAAGCACAGAGAGATGAGATGACACGGGAAAGGGTACAACTCTTTAAAGGTTCATGCTTCAACTCTATGTTCCTCCCTTCCAACTTCATGATGAAGAGGCTTCATGAACTCCAGAGGAAGTCCTCAAGGAGACCACTGCACCCATGAGAGCCACACTGGTGACCCCAGACAAAGATTAATTAGAATGCTCTTCTGCAAATCTTTATAATTATTTCCTCTCAGAAGGAGTTGCCTTTATAGAGTGCATGAGACACCTAACTGGCCTTTGATTTGCACCCACTCCTTCACACGGCTCTACAATCTTGCTGTGTTCTTTGAGCATTCTAGGCCACAGTGTCTGCTGTTTGCAGCACTGAACAGAAATGTAAGCTAAGAATAAAGGTGCTTGTGCAGCACAATAACTAATAAGGCAGATGTCTTGCCATATTTGAGTCCTTTCAAAATCTCATTTCAGATAAGGAGCAGATGTTTCCCCATGGAATCGCAGACATTTATTTTCAGGGGGGAAAAGCTTAACTCATTGGTTTGTAAACAGAAGTAGCTATACAGGAAGGTCTTCAGAAGACAAACCAAGAGTCTATACTTTCCCTGCTGGGCAGAAGCTCTTTGTGACCTCTTGGAAAGAGTATTTATGATCCTTTAGCTAGAGATACACCAAACCATTAGGCTATGCAATGTGATTTATTTATTTTTGTCCCCAAATGTTAAATGACTGGCCTGATCCATTTGCTTTCACCGTTTGGACCCAGCACCCATACGCATGGGATTGCTCTGCGGAAAGATAAAGCAACACCTGATGGTCACCTACATCTGATGTGGTGATTGAGGGCTTGTCTGCACTACCGCTTGTCCTTAGAAAGCACTGGTCTGAGTAGTTTTCTGCTTCTCTCACACTTCCTGGGCATGGGTCTGAGTTGTTTTCCCTCTGCCACACCACTTTCCCCCAGAAAACCCACTCTTTAGTGCTAAACCATGGGTTTCCCTGGGGGAAAGCAGTGGGGCAAGCTAGGATACAGCAGCCTCTTGCTCTCAACCAAGTATGATATGTTAAAATGCTTTGTCTTGAATGCTATGCTGCTGTGGCTTGTTTCACTGCATTATAGATTCCTTCTCATTATACAGCTTCATGAACTTCTTAAGGACATGAAATTGGCTACTTTTCCAAAGACTGCAAGGAGGAGATTGGCAAGTGGAAATGAGAGCCAGCCATGGATTTTATGAATGGCTTTCTGGGAACATCATATTCCAGCTCTCAAATTAGCTCTGTATTTTAAAGTCTCCACAGCTGAGCAACTCACTGAAGTCATAATTTGCAGCTAGAACTTCATGTGGCATAATCTGCTTGAAGTTAAAGCTGATTTAAACATAATGGCACCCCCATGCAGAGGCTGTCAGTGTTTTAGTCCTCTAACATGTTTTGTACACTGTGGTCGCATGCTTAAGTGCTTTTTAATAAAAGGCTTTGCATTTCTGTAGCTCTAGATTATCACTGATAAAAATGACATACCGAATGAAATGATTGGGGGTTCTGCATAAGTTTAAGAATATTACCTCCATTCAGCTCTGTCTTCTGATTTAATATGGAAGTTTCCAAAAACATATTTTCTTTTTGGCTCTGATCTCCAGACATGCACACATGAACCTCTGCACCCTAATGAAACATAGGGAATCTTTGTATGCTCACGTCAGTAAATCTTTTTGCACTCTATTGCACAAGTCCTTGTGTGTATCTGTAACCTGGATCAAAGATCAAAACAACTGCAAAAAGAAGGATGTAGACAAACACACAAAAAAAATTGAAAAAGCCTGGACATCAAAATGGAAGGATAACAGATTGCTAGTATATTGATGCCATTGGGGAGTTTGGAACCCCAATACCCAGGGAGAAAATTAGGAAGGATGTTATAATTAAGAATCCCTGGTTCTGTACATTATTTCTTGCACCAAATCTAGTTTTCCATAGAGTACTGCTCTAACAACAGCACTCCAGGCAGAAGTTGTAGTGTTTATAAGCTTGCCACCATGTGGTTCAGTTAGGTAAGGCAACAAAATGTGCAATGGAAAGATTCAGAACCTAGAAACATGAGAAATTATGTTAGTTTCGGGAAAGAAGGAAGGACTATCAAGGAATTTTTGCAATCCTCACAGCAATCCTCTGTAGTGGGTTAGGCTGAGTAGTAGTGACTAGTTTAGGGACAATGTAGACTAGATCTCTTCCTTCATTTATTGTCAGTGCTAACCAATGCATGTTTATTACCCATTGTGTGCTTAGGATTTCAGTCTACATTAATCATCATTCATTTATTTGTGCTAGTTCTTGGGTTTTGTTGCAATAATGTATGAGGGCACCATGGGTGATACAAGATGGGTGCTTATTGTGGTATCAGTGCTCCTCACACATGCAATTTTTTTTTGCAGCTTCTGACCCACACGACTGCCATCAAAATGCCAGTCCGTCTTTCCTGCCTCATTTAATTTAGATTGACCCTTTCCAGGTAAGTCAAAAAACAAAAACAATACCCTGTTGCCAATGATCCATTTGAGATATCTCAGTGACTCATTTGCAAGTTAAGCCCACATACAGGAGCACCCTGCCTTTGGGGTATGACAACATATTGCTGTCCGCACTATCGCGAACCTGCACTTTGAATGGAAAGTGTACAAGGGAAGAATGAGTAATTAGGTTAATTAACTGAGGTTTATTAGGCATCTTATTATGCAGTTAAAATGCTCTGCTCATCATGACCTCTTCAGAACCAGTTGGGTGAATAAAGTGTGCATGTACACAGAGACGAAGATGAGAATGGTGTTACTGCTCCTATTGTCCGATCTCATGGGGTGAGTGATGATGCCAAAACAGTGCCTTTCACATATGAGTGGGGATATTATCTAGGGATGGGGAAATGCGTTCAAGTTCTCTGTTTCTCATATTTCCACTCTTCACTTCCTACATATCCACATCAGATTGTTATTTTGTCTAAAAAGAAGTCCTCATGAAAACTCACCAGCAAATTTCTAAGCATATTTTTGCATGCAATTCTACCTAGGATACACAATTTTTAAAAACACTTTCCCCTAATACAATGTATTTTGTATGTTATTTTCATGAATAAATGCATTGATATGCAGATTGCTAGTGCATTATACTAGTATATGCAGTTTTGTGCATGTTACTTGGTTAAAAAAAATCATAGAAAGGCTGACTGTTTTGATACATATTTTGTTTCAGAAACTGTGACTTACAGTAGGTAAAATGTGCAATGGAAAGATTCAGAACCTAGAAACATGAGAAATTATGTTAGTTTCAGGAAAGAAGGAAGGACTATGAAGGAATTTTTGCAATCCTCACAGCAATCCTCTGTAGCGGGTTAGGCTGAGAAGTAGAGACTAGTTTAGGGACAATGAAAACTGAATCAAAATTTCCACCAATCCAGATCCCTACTGTCTGTGGACTCAGTGGAACCCTGTGAATTTGCAAAAGAGTCGGTCTTGTTGGTGGGTGCCCCCAGATGGTGGAACTCCTAAATTAGCCACCTCACTGCTTTCCTTTCACCAACCAGAAATGACTTTTGGCCCAGACAGGCCTTTGACCACTCACTGGCTGTTGTGAGGGGTTCTGTACTTCCTCTTTTGTGTGTGTGCTTTGAAACGAGTTAAAGAGTTTTCAGTGCTGTTTTTAATTGGGTTACTTAACACACTCTGTGTGTGTGTGTGTGTGTGTGTGTGTGTGTGTGTAGTGTCTGTGTTTGTTTTAGCTGTATTTTAATTCATGTTGTGAGCTGCCTTGAGGTGCGATATGAAATAAATAAAATGCAAAAAGTTTGGAAAATAATCCAAAGGTGGGACACAAGACTGGACAGGGGAGGGGGTGCTACAGCAACAGGGGTGGGAACAAGATTTTCTGGGGACCAAACATCCCATTCACTAAAGAGTGCATAGATTTTTGGGATAAAATGTGTATGCCCATTTCTACACACACACACACACACACACACACACACACACACACACAGTGGTACCTGAGGTACCACTTTAGCTAATGGGGCCTCCCGCTGCCGCCTGTGCGCGATTTCTGTTCTCATCCTGAAGCAAAATTCTTAACCCAAGGTACTATTTTTGGGTTAGTGGAGTCTGTAACCTGAAGTGTCTGTAACCCGAGGTACCACTGTAAATGCAAATTATTTTATTTATCAAATTATTGCCCACTGAAATGTATCAAGATCCCCAAAGTGGGGTGCAATATTCAAGAGGCCAATCAAAGGCATATTAAAATAGCACATCCCCAAAAGATCTGCTCCTAGGGAAGAAAAAGAAACGAGCCCATGGTGCTCCCTTCTGAAGAGGGGTGTGCGCTTTGATTTCATGTGCTTCCCATTGCCACAGCCTGTCACAGAGAGTAATGAAAAATTTTTGGCAGGGCAAAGCAAAACAGATGTAATAACAAATGTAGCCGTTATTAAACCCTTACTCCCTAATGATGCCGGAGGAGAGCTGACAGCATGTAATACTGCCAACTATGACCCTATTTTCGGTGAAGCACTCTCAGAGCAACTTTCAAGTGTGTGTCAGAGCTCGCAAGCGGGGAATATATATACGGAGACTTATGACCCTCATATTATAAAGGAGAAAAAGAGAGAGGGTTTTCTTGCTGCCAGGACAAAGGTTATACACATAGCAAGAGTCATTATCATTAGAGGGTGCAGGACAGTCAACCTCAGGGCTGGAGGTGTCACAACTAATAGCTGCCTCATTGATGCCGTATCTCACCCCTTGTATTAGAATTGCTCCCTGGCTAACCTATTCATGCTGAGGCTTGCCCTGGCACCTGTGTTGATGTGCCAAAATTACAAACGATAGCCCATGAGTGACTGCAGAGAGAGCAGTGCTTTTAACTGCAAGGTGCAGAGGGCTTGAGTCTTCCCTCACAGTAGTGGGTGCGCGTGTTAATGACTTCCGTAATTCCACGAGCAGAAGTGGATTGCTATTCTCTTTTTGCGGCAATGCAGAAATGAGAGAGGACCAGAAAATCTGAATTAGAGCCAAGCCTACTATTTCTAGGCATATTAAACTGCCCATTCGGATTCTGCAGAGTCAGAGGGCTCAGCGACAAAGCCAGATGCAATTGTAGCAAGCATGACAAGCACATTTGTGTGGGTGATTATCGGATAAAATGGCCAGAGCTGCCCAACTTTTGTTTAGCTCACGAAACAGCTAAACAAAGCAACCCAAACCGTAACACTGAAATCTATAGTAAACCATCTGATTACAAAGTTATTTGTTATGCAGGATCAGTGCCTCTTAGTCAAAGCCATGTGGAGAGTGTATTCTCCATTGTGGGTATTATCTGACAAATGGCCAAAATCAACTTCACATAGTAAAGCTGGTAAGTTGCATTCTTACAATTTAAATTTGGACACAAACCAAAGCTATTTAAGGCAGATTATTGAAAAAGAATATGTATATAAATGCATTTTTTAAGAAAGCATTTGTCATCTGTGGCGCTCCCAGCCCTGACACTACTCATAAACTTCAGGCTCCGGGCAGCCAGATCGCAGCAGGAAGAAGTGGCAGAAACAGCTTCCTTCTCTTTCCTTTCCAATATGTTGCCTCCATCCCCAGCTAGGACAGCTTCATTTTCAACTTCCCCTCTATGTAAGATGGGGATAGAAGCTATATCACACCTAGTTGGTTTTTTTTTTTAAAGTGGATGTCCATGAAAGCTTGAAACCAAAAGCAGCCACCCTAAAAACAAGGAAGGACAAGCAATGCAGAACCAACCAAAGACATACAATATACCTCCTTTAGATTTAAAAACTGCTGCTATTAGATGTAAACTAAATTGGCTCTGCTTACTTCAGCTGTCTAGGATATACAGTCAAGAGGACTCATAAGCTTTCTCGTTTGATATTTGAAATGTGACATCTATTTCTGCTTGTGCTCCGCAGTTCACCTGAGAACCAGTTTCTGAATATAATCAACCAACATGGAATCCATCAATTTGATGGGCTTATTTTTCCTCGCCGCCGTCAATCAAGCAGTGGTGGAAGATTGACAATGTCATTAGGTTGAACATGAGAAGGTGGACAAGGTGGACTTTGCCCTGAAGATGCTGTGCTCCCCCACTCCCACCCCTTTCCTGGTTCTGAAGTGGCTCAGACTCATCACTGCTCTGAGCCAGCCACAGCTGTACTGCATATGGGGGGGAAATCATGCCTTTATTTGCCTCTCTGATTCCAGGACAGACTCCTTAGCCATGCCAAAGAGAATCCCTCTTTCCCCTTATGAACACTGCCCTGAGCTTGGCTGTGCAACTTGGACTACACGGGAGAAAGAAGCCATTGTCTAATACCACACACAACATGGCTGTCCTCACACAAAGAGGAAAAAACCTTCTGGGCTCCTTCCATAGACGACACACTATTTGTTTTTAAATTATAAATGTAACAAACAAATACTCTAAAGTGTGCATTGGTGTAGACTTGAGCTTTTATCCTAGAGAATGGAGATGGTGAACATGTCAAGTTTGGTTTCTCTCAGTCTCTAATTTTTCAGTTCGTAAGTAAGGTCTCATCAGCCTGCAGAATTTCTCATGAAAAATCATCAGCATTTTTGTGTGAATTTTCACACACACTTTTTTTGCAAGCACGTTCCCCTAATATAATGGATTTTCATATATGCATATTTGGTTGGAGAAGTGCACTGCAAGATTCAGAGAAGTGCAATTTTTGAAGGAAAGTTTCAGGTCATGTATTGTTTTGGAAAGTGCAAAATAGGCAGATTGGCATTTAAATGTGAAATTATAATTTTAAAAAACCCAATCCCTTAGGCTAACTCACTTGTACAAATGATGAATAAATGCTACTCACTTATAACTCACTCCAAGGGCACCACTTTAAACCAACACAGCCATATTAATTAGATGAACACAATCTGCTAATTTTGTCAATTGGGGCCATACTGGGTGCATGAAGCAAGAAACTGATAATGATAACATTTCAAAAACTGGATTACTGTTCCTTTGGGGTGTGGTACTGCTAAGGGAACAGCATAGGCAATGAGATGTTTCCACATGTTTGGTGCCTTTGTTTACGGTTGCTGTCTCAATCATCTCCATTTCTTTGTATAAATACTAAAACTGCAAAGAAAGTAGTTTGCATTCAGTTGGTGGGAGGAGAGTTCTATGGCACTTGGAGAAGTTCAATATACCTTAGAGAAGCCAACTATGACAATGCCGGAGAACAAAATTCCTGCAGTCTTTGTTGTTGGTTGAATATCTAGATCAGCCTTTCTCAACCTGTGGGTCCCCAGATGTTGTTGAACTACAACTACCGCCACCCCTAGCTAGCAAGGCCAGAGCTCAGGGATGATGGGAGTTGGAGTCCAACAACATCTGGGGACCCACAGGTTGAGAACCACTGATCTAGATTCTCTAAGCCAGGCATGGCCAAACTTGGCCCTCCAGATGTTTTGGGACTACAACTCCCATCATCCCTAGCTAACAGGACCAGTGGTCAGGGATGATGGAAATTGTAGTCCCAAAACATCTGAAGGGCCACGTTTTGCCATGCCTGAGTCAAAGCAAAACATTCAACCAGGAGTGTAGATCCAGCCATAGACAAGTCATCATGAGAATTCCTAAGAAATGATGCCTGTAGGACAAGGCAGCATAAGGACAAAGCCAAAATGTCTAGCATATAAGTGTGATTTATGAGTGTTCTTTGTGTCTGTGTTGCCCACAGTGCATTATACTTTCACCTATGCCCTTTGAAAAAGACATGGCATATTAGCTGTGACCCTGGGGTCAACGTGCATGATTCACGCAGGCAGTGCCATGGAATGAACGCTCATGAGCCAAAATCAATTGGGCTTCTTTTGTGCTGAGTCACTGCACTCTGCAGAATGTCTGAGATCAGCATTTCCGAGGCTGGAATTTAAAGTAGTTCCATGCTGAGTTCACAAGCTGTCATGCTGAGCAAGGCTTAATCACTGGAAGTCTCAAACCTGCACAGTCAAAGACGGACAGCTGTGCCAACATCCAGGAGAGTATCTGTGGAAAATTAAACTTTTGTAAAGGAAATGTACTTGCTTGGAGGGGCGGGAAACAGAAAATCCCCTGGGCTAGAGAAACACAAAATTTAACAGCTTGGTAGTATGACTGTACAGCATACTCCTCCAAGTTCTAAAATGCAAGGTCTCATGCTTTTAAGCTCATAACAGACATCTTTTTAAGAAAGTATATTCTATGAAAAGATTTGGCAAAAACATCAGTTCCATACTGGTTGAAAGTACATTAGTCTGGATCTGGAAATGGTAGCCATGTTTTCTGCAGAAAGCCATACATATTATGGAAGGACAAACACTTTATAAAACCAATATATCAAGCAGCTAACTTTCATTGACTTGTGCTATACATTTTCAGTAATCTGCCCCTCTCGTCTCATCAGTCTAGACATGGTAATAATAAATAAATAAATTACAGGGTGGCAAATGTATAATACATCAGCTTCAGTGTAGGCAAAAGACAACAATCCTGTGACTGACCCATCTTGATGTCACCGTTCTTTAGTTATTACATCATATTATGTATTTATTTTATTTATTTTTACCTAACAGAGTTTGGGTTCTACCAAACCATGAAGCAGACTAAGTAGCTAACACAGAGAAAACACACACGTTAAAGTTATTGCTAATAGTCAGCTGTAAACATTTTCAAAATATAAATAAAATCAGCAGTTAAAAACATACATTATAAGAGAAAACTGTGTATGAAAATACATGTCAGATTTACATATCTGGAGAGGCTTGACCAAACAAAATTAATAAATGACAAAAAATCCTCTGTGTTACACTTCCTACAATGCGATGCCAAATGGGGCAAACAGTAGGGGAGATTCCTGTATTGGGATCCCTTCCAATTCTATTATTCTAAGGCTCAGACAGAGAAGAAGAAGAAGAGTTTGGATTTGATATCCCGCTTTATCACTGCCCGAAGGAGTCTCAAAGTGGCTAACATTCTCCTTTCCCTTCCTCCCCCACAACAAACACACTGTGAGGTGAGTGGGGCTGAGAGACTTCAGAGAAGTGTGACTGGCCCAAGGTCACCCAGCAGCTGCAAGTGGAGGAGCGGAGACGCGAACCTGGTTCCCCAGATTACGAGTCTACTGCTCTTAACCACTACACCACACTGGCTCTCAGAGTAGACTTCAATGCCAGTGGGCCCTGCTGGGACCCATAGGCTCACGTACGCCTGGTGACCACCATAATTCAGACATAAACATAGCCGTTCTATTTTTTTTTAAAAAACCATGCTTATATTAATTAGCAGGAATGCTCATACTGGAAAATAGATCTAGAGAACATAATGTAGAATCAAAATAGGAGAGGAGATCTGCATCCCTCTGGCTTTTGCTGAAATGCAACTCCCATCATCACTGATCAATGACCATACTGGCTGGGCTGATGGAAGTTGGACTCCAGGTTCTCCATTGCTGCTGCTGTGGAAGTTTGCATGTATGTTATACAGTTGTTGAAACAGTCTAATAATATTTGTGCCGTACGACTTAGGGCCATATCCAGTGCCGCAGAAAAAGGAGAAGCCTCTGAAGAGGAGGCGTTGCTAATAGGTCTGGGAATTATCAGATTGGCTTAAGCTTCAAGAACTGCTCTTTCATGCTTCCTTAGCAGCTTCCTTTACTTTCTCAGATGATTGACAATGTACACAATCATGCTGTGCTTCTGTGACTATGTGATGCAGCAGTCATGAACAGGATCACCAGCAAGCCTGTGAGGAGCTTGATTTCAAATCACCAAGGGCCAATTCACATGCTAAGCTTCCCAGGCCCACTTGGCATGATTATACATTGGCCTCCTCTTGCACCAACAAGCACTTGGTGACGCACATCACAAGGGGAGGCTCAGAAGCCACATGCTTGAAAATGTCCACTGCCCCCTTGTGCAGCACTGACTAACTTTATATGGAGTCATACTTCCACATGGCTCAGTATATCCATTTGTATTGCAGGGATGGTGAATGTTTGGCCCTCCAGGTGTTGCTGGGCTGTGTCTGCCATCATCCCTGACTGTTGGCCATGCTGGTTAGGGTGATGGGAATTGGAATCCAACAACTTCTGGAGGGCCACAGATTCCCCATGTCTGCCACACTGGAAGAGACTTTGATCACAGTTCTTCTGGAGCTTCTGCTACCTAAAACATAAGGTAAAGGTTAAGGGACTCCTCACCATTAGGCCCAGTTGTGGCCGACTCTGGGGTTGCGGTGCTCATCTCGCTTTATTGGCCGAGGGAGCCAGCGTATAGCTTCCGGGTCATGTGGTCAGCATGACTAAGCTGCTTCTGGCAAACCAGAGCAGCGCATGGAAACGCCGTTTACCTTCCCGCCAGCAGTGCTTTCGAACTGCTAGGTTGGCAGGAGCAGGGACCGAGCAATGGGAGCTTACCCCATTGCGGGGATTCAAACCGCCAACCTTCTGATCGGCAAGTCCTAGGCTCTGTGGTTTAACCCACAGCGCCACCCGCGTCCCATACTTAAAACATACAAATGTATAAAATCAATGTCAGAGATAGGGAAACTAGTGACCCCCCAAAACTACAATGCCCATCATCTCTGACCATTGGCCATGCTGGTGGGGGCTGATAAGATTTGGAGTCCAACAATATCTGAAGGAAAACATGTTCCCTATTCCTCATCTAAGCTAAAGCAGGTGCTCCACCACTAAACTGTTGCCTCTGCTTCCTTGCGTAACCATTGTCTAGTCCACTGTCCATTCTATTAGAATATGCGTGGAAATAGCTATGGGAGATCTGCAGGAATAAAACAGCTGGTTGGAAATAGGTGCTCACACCACCCACCCAGCTGATAGATCTCTATGGCTGAGAACATGACTTGGATTTGAATTCCACATTGGCTTCATTGGTTATGCTGTTTTTTTCCAAGAGGCTAGACGAGGTGACAGATTGAGAGAGCAGAAACTGACATAACTAAAAAGGAGAGATTAGGAGCAATTGAGTGGAACAGGGAGAAAGGGCATTAAGAGAAAATATAATGCCAGGCCCTCAGCTGCATTAAATTGTCAGAGTTGCATTGATTTCAACATCCAATGTTCTTTGTCTTCAATGGCAATATGCCACTTATTCTAACTCAGCATCTGCTTTGATTATATGAAGAAAAATGGCAGATGAAAATGAGAGATGAAAGTGGGGAAAGAGAGGAACAGGAGGAGAGGATTGGACCAGGCAGAAAATCAGCCACATCCCCCCCCTCCATTTCTGCTTCCTTTTAGAACAAGCAAATTCTACTTTATGACCCTTCTTATTGCCTGTAATTAGTTCATCCTCAAATATATGAAATCCATAGACAACTGTCCTGAAGTGAGTTTGTGCAATTCATTTATACAGGTTTTAGTTATAAATGCACCCCTTGCCCAAGGTAGAGAATCCCAAGCAGCTAATCAAATTCGACCAAACTCATTCACTTTCCTGTTGGGTATCAAAACTCTTCAAATGATCAGGTGTTTCAGCAGCCAACCAGCTTGTTATCTTGTTACCACATTCTGCACACTTCAGCATTCTCAGTAAAGAAATTGGAGGGGGTTGGATGGAGAGAGAAACACCACTGCTTGTTGATCTGCCATTCCAGAGACAAGCATTCAGCTAAAATATGCAGGAGTAAAGAAAACAAGCACAGCTTGTCTAAACTGACTGAGATCCTAACATACATTGACGTGCTTCATTTGAAAAGGTTTATAATCACCGAGTGCTTTAACCACAGCACAGAAATGGTAGATAAAAGTCTTAGATCATTTACAGAGGTAGCTTTATGTATCAAGGTAAGTCGGTTAGTCTACTTAGCCCAAGGCACATTTCTAGTCACTCAGTGAAGCAAGTTTGAATTTATTCATCCTACATCTTGAAAACACTGCTAGAATGGAACCATCTAAGGCAGAGCTTTCCAAACTGTGTGTTCCAATACGGCTGCAGTGTGTAAGTGTGTCACATGAAAGCTATTATAAGGGGTTAGTTTAACCTCTGGTTTTCTAGTAAAACTGAATTACTGTGTTGCAAAACGATGCATGTCTAAAAAGTGTGCCGCCTACATGAAAAGTTTGGAAAGTTCTGATCAAAGGAGCTTGGATGGACACGGAGGCCAGAAGAAGGGCATGGGGATTTGTTGCATCTGCCTTCCAATTTCCTATCAAAGATGGAAGGGGAGGAGAAGTAAAAATGGAAACATCCTTCCTAGACAAGCCAATTTAAACTGGGAGAGAGGCAAGGGTGAGGGGGCAAGAAATATGCCCCCAAACCAGCTAGAAAATCCCACTAAGAAGACTCAGACATCTTTTCTTTGGACTTGCTCTTACAGTGTTGTGCTGACTTCCATCCACCCCATCTTGTTTGTTAGACACAGAGTCTGTACTTGGCCTGGGGGGTCTGGCAAGTGTCTTTGCGACCTCCAGTACATGGTGGGACCCAAAAGGATCAGCTTTCACCATCAAAACCCAAGAATCCCTCTGTGGGCTCCTTCCGTCTCTCTGTGGACCAAGACTCTTGGTACTACTATATTGCAATATAAGAAATTCTGTTGTTTTGAAAGGCCCTTTCTGATTTGGCATGTTTTCACACGTCTCATTTACATTTATTGAATAGCATAGCTGAGCATTCACAGAGTGATTATTTACCAACAAAATGAGTGGGTGATTCAATGAAATTAATGAGAGGATGTGCATCAAACGACTCTGAAGTATGGATTTTAAGTCCTTGGAACCATCACATGATAAGGCCGAGAAAGGTCACATCAGACTTGCCAAGAAAACCCTGAACATTCCAGCTGAGACAAACAAATCAAGGAGGCATTCAAGAATTCTGCATCTACAAAAGTGATCATTGTTTAAAAAGTGGGAAAATATTTGCATAAAAGCCCTGCTCATTGCAATCGTGACAGAAATATCCCTTCATTTTTCAATAATGAATTAATGCAGCAGTTTGAAGTATACTTTTATCAGCCATTCTCATTCGTTAAGGGCATTGACAGAGAAATTAACTCTAGTGGCACAATTACTTGTGATAGGCCTGTAGCTGTCAGAACATCTATTCATTTTATGGGTACCAAAATATCTGCAGAATTATCATTGCCACATTTTGCTTCTCCCCATCCCCAAAAGGCGAAATAATTCATTGGTGACAATTAGCCACTTGAGTTCAACAGCTGCATGCCAGCATTTGTAAGTGGGCAAGGTTGCCGCTCTTGCACTAATGAATGTCCGTGCTTATTTCATAAGCTCTAAAAAGAGAGTGACATCTGCCCTTAGGCAAGGGATGTACAAAAGGGCAGCCAAGCTGCTTTTGCATGCCTTGCTAGAATACTGCTTGCATTCGGCCAGTCTGAACCAGTTAGCCAAAATTTGAGTGTTTAAACTATTGACATAGACATGTTTCTTCATCCATATTACCTTGGAACATGTCTGTGCTAAAACACTAAGAAAGCATGCCAGGTATTTGTACATTTTGTTTAGTAGTGTGTGTGTGTGTGTGTTTGTTTGTTTGTTTGTGTGTGTGTGTGTGTTTTAAAGAATTATAAACAAGGAACTAATGTCTGAAAGCAGTGTCTATCCCCACCCCTTCGCCAACCAAAATACAGTGGTACCACTGGTTACAAACTTAATTCGTTCCAGAGGACCGTTCTTAACCTGAGGTACCACTTTGGCTAATGGGGCCTCCTGCTGCCGCTGCATGATTTCTGTTTTCATCCTGAGGTAAAGTTCTTAACCCGAGGTACTACTTATGGGTTAGCGGAGTCTGTAACCCGAAGTGTTTGTAACCCGAGGTACCACTGTATATGTATCACAGGGATGAAACATTGTTGCACTTTCATAGCAGCACCCCACAATACTTTGAGAAGGCAATGGAAGTTTGAGGATAACAATGAGAGTTCCAGAGTCACACACATATATCCATAACTAAGTGGGAGAGCAAGTACTTGTTTTTTCAAAAAAGACAGATGGATTCACTAAACAGGTCAAACATAAAAAGGTGGTCACACTGGCAGAGGAAGAGGAGTGCGGGGGGAGAGCACCGCCCCCAGCAGCGCGATCCTGGTGGGGTGCCATTGCAGCTGTCCCCAGGACGCATGTCGGCCACGCCCCCACTTGCTCTCCGTCCCCCTGTGCCGGAGCATGAAGCTCTGCCACTGGGTGGTCAACATGTAGGAAACTGTACATACATTTATTTGTTTTTGGCAACCCACTCCATGCTCATATCATCTAACTGCATTTTAGCATGTGTAACTGAAGATTATATATGCAGGCAATTGACCTCAAATGAACTATATACAGTACAGGAATGTCACTTGGATGAAATTTGCTCTTTTTTCTGCACAAGATTAGAGCACGGGAGAATTCCTCAGGACTAGAGACAAATTCTCTTTCCCTTAAGCAATTAACTTGCTTTGTGGAAAAGGAACAAACCCTTGTTGAAAGGGGCATTATTCTGCAGCTGTTGGGAGCCATGCTGCTTATCTGTATACGTGCATAAATCTGCAAAGCACTTATTTCAACAAAGACACATTTGTTTATTTAAAATTGTATGTGTGTTATTTTAACCACCTTTCACCCCGTTTGCTCCCTGGGTGGTTTACAAAATAAATTTGGGGAAAGTGCAAAATGCAACAAGCCATAATAAGAGTAAGTTAACTGTAAAATAAACAGCTGTGCACAAGAATGCTCAGAGGGCAATCCTGACTGACTTGTCTGTGTAGGGATTTCCATAATTAGGGCACCAAAGTAGGGAAAAGGCCTTTCCCCTAGTTATCATCCATTTTACCCCCAGCAAGGGAAGCATACAGAGGTCACTGGCAGATGTGCTAAGTTTAGCAGGCAGGGTGGTTCGTTATTGTTTTCCCTTTTACACTTTTAGTTTCATTTCTTATAATGTCCAGTACCATATAGGCTAGGGTGGTGCTGTGGTCTAAACCACTGAGCCTAGGGCTTGCCGATCAGAAGGTCGGCGGTTCGAATCCCCGCAACGGGGTGAGCTCCCGTTGTTCAGTCCCAGCTCCTGCCCACCTAGCAGTTACCTTTACCATATAGGCTAGCACTGTCCTATCTAAAGGCCAGTAGTAACTTCATTAGAGGTGGCCCATAAAAGTATGAAGATAAACTCTGGGAACTGAGCTGAGAGATAATGAGCTGAGAAATAATGACTTGCCAAGGGCTACTTTGTGTGTCCATGGCTGAGCAGAGGAAGTCAAAGATCCCAGGCCAGAAGCAAATATAACTGTCTGGAATTTGAAACCTGCAGGGCCCTTTGTCGTTTCCCTGGCCTAATAGATGTTTTATTAGTCACAACATTTAAACTTTACCTACCTGGAATCTACTTGGAAATCTGTTTAGCTCCTTAAAGAAATTGCTGACTAACTAGCCGCCATTAGCTAGTCAATACTGGTGGTTGTGGTTTATAGACCATATTGCTTTCTCCCAATCTTAATTGTAAGCTAGTTAAAAAAAGAACAAAATGATTTTACTGACACTCAAAAGTGAGTAGTACTAAAGGACCATCCTAAGAAATGAAAATTGATAGAATAAAACCACTGCTTCGTTTTTGCTTCTGCTGTTTATTTTTCTTTTCAAATCCATTTAAAAAAAAAGATCTGTTAACGGCACATGCCGGTGGTGATTACCTAAATTATTTGGATGGTAGAGGAAAATGTTGACAGCTAGTGCAAATAAGAAAATAAATAAATTTCAAGTCACAAAGCGGAAAGGAGATGCAATCACAGTTATTTTAGGGTGGAAATGGGAAGGCACCCAATAGTTTAATCTTAACTTAACCTACCAGGCTATTTCAGTAAGGAAAACAACAACAATCAATTCAAGAAATGTTATTGTTTATATGCAGCATTTACTTTAGATGTAGCCTGATCACACCCTAACACTTCTAGAGTAATTGCCTTTAAAAATAGCTGTAATCTAGCAGTTTGTCATTTTATATTACTAGTGCATTGTTATAAGAAAAAAAACTTGCTCCTTTTCCCTTATGGGTTACCCAAGAGCCCATATAGAGTTCTTATGTAGGTTCTCTATCGGTAGGAGAAAATAACAGAGGCCAACCAGAGAATATTGAGAAGCAAAGCAGCTAGTAAGCCTGATCTTTATTAAACTGTTGCAACAGGGTCTCCCCACATACACAGGAGAGAGGAGGAGGACCCCGAACATTGGTGTGCAAGCTCTTATATAGACTTTTGAAATTGCCCACCCTGTAGCCCAAGACTACCCCCTCAAACATCATACATACATCACAGAAGGAGGTGGTCAACAGCAGAGGAGGCGGTCTACAGCAGAAATCCTGTTTGCCAGGGTACCTGATAATGGTCACTGATTGCGTTATCTGAGCAGTCTGGCCATTCTTTTGTGATGGTAAATACACAGTTCCTGAATCCAGGTCACAGGCTCACCCTATTCATACACAGATGTGCCCTTAAGACAGGATTTGTGAGCAAAGAGACAATGGGGAGGGTTCCCCATTTCCTTCCTCCTTGCAGAGACATATTTGAGGTCAATTAGGGAGAGTCAAAATGGCTTCAGGATTATTTTCCTGTACTGTTTCAGACATGTGGTTTATATATTTATGTATGTGTTTGCCTGGTACATTTATGAACATCTATTCTATATCTTATACCTCATAATTCTCATAACATGCATCTTTTCTGCGGAATTGCAGTGGGGATGTGTTCCAGTATTGCATTTTCCTTATTTTATTACAATCTTTTGCTTTCAGCAAGTATTTAAAATTCATAGATTTTGGTGTGGTGGTCATATTTGCACATTTGCCAACTTTTCTACTAAGATGGACAACCTGGTTAATATTAGGGCTGTGCATGGACTCTAAGACGTGGCTCCCAGGTTCGGCAGATTTCTCCTGTACTACCCTGGGAGTCACTCACCCCATGTGGATCACCACCTGAACTTGAAAAAGTTGTGGGGCAGGTAGGGAGCTAGGAGTTTTTAGAGGGGCTTTTAAATATAAAGTTAAAATGGTGCTTAAAAAGGAAAACCCAGGGGTGTGCGCTGGCACTGCAGGGGGACCTGATCCTACGTGGTGCTGCTTCACAAGCAGCTTTCCTGCAGGAAAGCTGGTTGCAAAGCTGCACCTTCAACCAAAGAGGGCCAAAGCATCAGGCATAGACTCATAGAATTGCAGAGCTGGAAGGGAGCCTGAGGGTCATCTAGTCCAACCCCCTGTAATGTAGGAATATGCAGCTGTCCCTTACGGGGATCAAACCTGCAACCTTGGTGTTATGAAGATGGGACTAGCCTGGGAAGAAGTTCAGGACTAGCCAGAAGCAATTAAGATGTCCCAACAGTTTCCATACCCCACCCACCAATATTTTAAATATGAGGTGTGATGTGTTCACTCCCGAGACTTAATTTGCAATCATGTCTGGTTTGCAAATGAATGCTCCTCAGTTGCTCTACGCCGGGGTTGGCAAGGTTTACCTCACCTGGGCTGGTTCATGGGCAGGATTGCGAGCGCTTACTATTTCCAGTATCTGCATCTGCACAGACGCGATTTTCTCTGCCATGGAAGCGAGTCCCCGCACCGCACTGTGCCAGTTTAGCGCAGCGCATGGGGACTCACCAAGCGGGCAGCTCAGTTTGGGGGCCAGTTAAACGACCCCCACGGGCCGCTTGTGTCCCATGGGCCTTAGGTTGCCTATCCCTGCTCTACGCCCATCTGCAGAGGCAGTACAGTGGTACCTCAGGTTACTGACGCTTCAGGTTACAGATGCTTCAGGTTACAGACTCCACTAACCCAGAAATAGTACCTCGGGTTAAGAACTTTGCTTCAGGATGAGAACAGAAATCGTGCTCCGGCGGCGCAGCAGCAGCAGGAGGCCCCATTAGCTAAAGTGGTGCTTCAGGTTAAGAACAGTTTCAGGTTAAGAACGAACCTCCAGAACAAATTAAATTCTTAACCCGAAGTACCACTGTACCTAGATCTAGGCAACAATAATGCACCTTCCTGTTCAGGTTCCTGATCTCCTGCCTCCTGAGCTGCCCCAACCTCCACTGATACTTTCTGCTCTGCCAGGAAGTTGGGAGGAGGAGCTGGCAACCTTGCTCTCCCTCCTGAAGAGACACATCAGGAAAAGCCCATCTCCTCCAGCCCCTGTTCCCACCAATCAGGTCCCCCTCATTCCCCCACCCCTCTTATTCCTTCTGCTTTGGGCTCTGCCACTCTAAGTCTGATCATGATGGAACTGTGGGGCTGGTGCTACATTATAAATTAGGATCTTGCTTTTTCTCCCTGGTGCTCAAGTCTGTGTACACAGTGCCCTCCTCTTTTTAACTTTGCAACAACCCTGTGAGGCTGTGTTAGCATAAGCAGCAGTTATTTCAAATACACCACAGGGAGGATAATGCAGGGGGTCCAATCCTGGGTCCGGTAAATATTCTTGACTTCATGCATGGGGGGAGGGGAGATGCTGATCTATGATCACCCTAATTTGATTGCTTGTTAAGTGAGCCTCAGAAGTAAGGAAGAGGAGAATGCAGCGCTTCAGATGCAGCATTACATAAGTATAGATATGTAAAAGAAAAAAGTATAGTTAAACATTAGGATAAGTAATCATTTTGAAGGCTCACTGGGAAGCTGTCATCTTTGTCTTGAAATGCTGATTGATTCTCCTGGAATTAGTGTTAATGGAATTTGTGTGTATGCTTTCACAGGAGAACTGAGCAGAGACAGAAAGGTGTTAACAACCCTTCTTCAAGGAAGACCTGCTGATTTGCAGCAAGTAAATCAGCCAAACAACCTTCCCTTCTTAAAGGCACACTATCTGGGGCTGTATTCCCAACAACCTGAATCCTTTCCGTTCATTCATTCTTTAATCCCAGCATGGGCTCTGCATGGTGATTGAACACTTGCTTCACTCAGGGATCCTCCATAACCAGCTGAGCTATTAGTATGCACAGGCCATAACAGCTATTCTTTACCAAAGCATGCACTTTTAGATTGAAATTCTACACATTTAACTTTCCGGTTCCAAAGGTATCAGTTAAAAGGTAGGCTTCTAATAGCTGAAACTCAAAGCGCTCATTAGTTCCATATGTCAAGCTTTAATGTGCCAGGTGAAGTTTCAACGCAGAAAAGAGGAAGTACTCCGACAGATAACCTTAAACATGAGTGGTTAATGTACCTCCAAGTAAAATGCAGGTTCAATACAATATGCAAAATAGCAACCACAGAATTGCATTGGATTCTTATCAGCTTATCAAGCTGCAGGTATGGCTCTCAGACAGCTCCTATAGGAACTTTCCCTCTGAATGTGTATTAGCCAAAAAAGAAAAGGAAAAAAAGTTTGTTAAATCACACATCTATGAAGCTGGGGATTAAATGAACTCAAACAGGAGATGTACAGTCTGTTTCTAAGCCACTTAATTGAATCTGCAGCACTGAGGCTTTTAGTATTCCCCAGCATTTAGAATTTCAATTTGCTCCACAGATTCTTACACTGCACGCCCAGTGAAAATTAGCATTTGTGCTGAATAGCTTTTAATCAGCTCTTCTTTTATCTTTAAAGTATTTTTTTTTAAAAAAAGAAAAATCCTGCCCACTACATGCCCACTTAATTCTGAGATTCAATCCACACTTTCAGTTTTCCTTCATTCAGCTTCCATTGTCCTCAATCATGCACTAATCACATTAATCTATTCATCTTATCCCTGCCATTAGTTTCAGGTTTCTTTTTTTAAAGCAAACTCCCCCGTGTTCCTCGGGGTTCATTAATCTATTAAGATTTCCTGCTGCATCCATTCCATAGTTCAAAACAGTGTTGTATAGAGCTACCATTCAATGAGTGTTAGCTTAGAACATGGAAGGATAATTGCTTGGTCGATTATTACATTAATTATTTTACCTTTCAGCTATTTGCAATTCCTACAATTGCCAAATCATTGAACTGTTTTCAGTTTCAGAAGTAGTTTCAAACACTAATTAGTACTTCTCACTCACTTCTAGGAACAACAAATGCAACAGTGGAGGGACACAAATTACCACTTCTACTCTGCATCGGGGAGGGAGGGGGATTTAATATTATTCATTAATAGTCAAACACCTGATTGAGGTCAAAAAGTATTAGATTTCCTTAATGATGCCATAGAAATGCCAAAATATTTGTTACATATTTCCCTCTATTTGCATCTCTGTTCTTAAAGTCCCACTGTGTTCAACAGTGTTTATTATCAGGAAAACAGGTATAGGAATTTTGCTATTGAGCTCATAGGGAGCTATGAGTCAACATGTTTATGACTGCTTTGTTCCCTGTGCACAAGCTCACAAATATGGCAAACCTCATTATGAGGTTCTAGGACATTTTCAAGGAAGAATCTGCACTCTCCAGTCTTGCTTAACTACTTGAAAGCAGGGAACTTCCTTCTCTCTGTATCTTTCATTTGATGTATTATTTCTGGGTGCGGGCTGATCATCCTTTGTTAAGCTAATTGCTGGGGAGTCCAGAATTTTATAAAAAGTATATGAATGTGCTTTAATGGCTAAAGACACCTTTTCAGGTTTTGGAAGATGACACCCTTCAGCTAGTGCAAGGGGGCGCAGGAAACATTTGGAGCCAAGAGATACAGGAATAAGGCCCCAAGGATCCATCGAGCTCAGCATCCTGTTCGCATAGTGGCCAGCCTGATGCCTATAGGAAACCTGCAAGCAGGACATTATTGCAGCAGCCAACATTCTTCCCACTTGTGATTCTGAACAACTGGTATTCAGATGAACTGCAGAGCTCACTCAACCTCCTTCCAGGTGTAAAAGGTAAAGGGACCCCTGACCATTAGGTCCAGTCGTGACCGACTCTGGGTTGCGCCACTCATCTCGCTTTATTGACCGAGGGAGCCGGCGTACAGCTTCAGGGTCAAGTGGCCAGCATGACTAAGCCGCTTCTGGCGAACCAGAGCAGCACACGGAATTGCTGTTTACCTTCCCGCCGGAGCGATACCTATTTATCTACTTGCAGTTTGACGTGCTTTCGAACTGCTAGGTTGGCAGGAGCAGGGACCGAGCAACGGGAGCTCACCCTGTTGCGGGGATTCGAACCGCCGACCTTCTGATCGGCAAGTCCTAGGCTCTGTGGTTTAACCCACAGCGCCACCCGTGTCCCTTTCCTTCCAGGTGAGTCACTGCCAAATACTAGGATGGAGAGAGGGAGTGGTGTGTGTGGTTGGTGTGGTGCAGTCGTGCTGGCAGAATCAATCTGGTGCTCCTGCTAGTGCATTTGCACTTCACTGACCTCACTGCTGCCTCACTTCTACAGCAGTGATTCAGCTGGAAGTCAAGTGAGCAATGCAGCCACATCACACCATCAGCTACTGTTAAGAGGCAGAATATAGCCATCATGACTAGCAGCCATTGATAGGCTTATCTTCCATTACGTAATCCTCTTTGAAAGCCATCCAAGGTAGCAGTTGTGGTTGTGGGGATGGAGGACAAAATTTGATTCAGTTTGTATTTAAAGGCAAATTTACGTAATTCACACTTTCACAATACAAGATGCAAACGGAAGCATTTTGAAATTTATACTTCTCTGAATTCAGCAAGGCAGATCTCAGGCCAAGTTTTTTTTTTGTGTGTGTGTGTGTGAACCTTAGTAGAAAATCTGAATATTTTGACAATGTCAGCACTTTAATCTGGGCAAGACTGAAGAGCCACACTAGATGTGATTTGGGACTGTGATACACCAGTAGAAAACTAGATCAATTTTTTAAAAGCCCCTTCTTAAAGAGCACAATCAATATCACAAGAAAGTGATGCTATTTTAAAGAAAACTGCTTAGTGGAGGCAGCAATATGCTTGGTACTTTCAAAAGAGGGGAATAAATTCATAGCCTTGATAGCAACCAGCCTGAGCACCCCCAAATGTATTGGCTCTTCTTGTGATGAATCTTGTCACTTGTACAGAACACGATAAGAGCATCTCTATTTTTGGTGCTTGGACTACTCTTTGTGACAAGATGTGGATATCAGAACTTCCATGCTGGATAATTTGAGGTAATTGAAGTCTGATATGCTCCCTTGACCTTTTCAGTAGATTGCAGTTACACTAGTGGGATCATTTTTCATTTTTCACCCCAAATTGTTTTCCACCACATGGAGAATGCCAAGTAATCAGAACACATAGAAATTGTTTCATTCATTGTATATACAAATAACACAGCTTATGCATTTGCCAGAATGGTTTTTCAGGCAATCCTGCTAAACAAAGGTTCCCCCAAACTTCCAAATATATTGTCTTGATTGATGCTGAACCCCAAATATGTTAAGGGAATGAGTGTAGACAGAATATGAATAGTGGTGCACATATAAATATTATACTGTGCGCTCTAGCTTCAAGCCACTTGCTAGAAGTAGTCCCATTTGTGGGGGGACAAAAAGGCAAGTACAGTGGTACCTCTGGTTATGAACTTAATCTGTTCTGGAGGTCCATTCTTAACCTGAAACCGTTATTAACCTGATGTACCACTTTAGCTAATGGGGCCTCCCACATCTGCCACACAATTTCTGTTCTCATCCTGGGGCAAAGTTCTTAACCTGAGGTACTACTTCTGGGTTAGCAGAGTCTGTAACCTGAAGTGTTTGTAACCCAAGGTACCACTGTGTTACAGACCCTATAGCTTACACATTTTTTGGAACATCATCCAAGCCAACTCCCCAAGAGGGAGAGAGAATGTTTCAAAGCCAAGGTGCCATTGTCGAGAAGGCCCTCCTACATGTAACAGAGCTATGAACCTTCAGTTAGATGAGTCCTAAGCCATTATAAGGACTTTATACATCAAGACTAATTGGGCCCAGTGGCTGACTTGTGTAAACAGTTAAATGTATTTTAAATGCTGCAACATGGCCTTGTGCAGTCAGACCATTGAGCGGGGAGGGGGAGCTGTCACCCCCAATCAAGTAAATAAATAAAAATACTTAACTGATCAATCAAGTAGCTTAGTTCTGCCCCCCAAACATAAAGCCTGTCACCCAATACCTGTAAATGAAAAATTGGAACTCAGGGTCGTCTTGCTCTCTTTGCTCACCTGGTTCAAGCTAAAGACAACATCCACTAACAAGCTTTAGGCTGAAGTAGTGCAGTTTCAGGTATGAAGGGAGAAACTATCTAAAATATATTCTAGAGGAAATCAGATTGAAAAGATACCTTAGGCACATTCAACCATATAGCTGATAATGCCGATTGCAATCAGAATCCAAGGGATTTCACTTTCAGGCACTGAATAAATATTAAATTTAGTGTAGATAATCCATCCCTCAGGCAGCTGTTGCAAGCATCCTCCTAAAAATTAACTTTCACTCTCTGATGCAATCTCATATCATTTGGAAATGTACCTGCTTGGCATTTTCCAAACAACATGTCCACAACATACAGAAGCAATCCTTCTCAATGCCAAAGTCATCAAGCGATTAGAGCTACCTTGGGGGAATTATCCATCAACTATTCCTCTGAGTAACAGCCCTTACGGATGCTTCTAACCTGATCAGTTAATTCTGTCACCAGCTGACATTTTACAGACAGACCATTTCTTTCCACTGACATGGAGATACTAGCATTTACTACATATATGTGGGTTCCATACTGTTCGCTGAAGAGAGCTGTTTGTTCAGTTGAGACCTTTCCAAAGTCAATTTCGCACCAGGTTAAAGGAGATCTATTAAAGCGATAGTGAAATAATCAGCACTGTGCCACATCAATGCCTATTTATAGCTCCTGCTTGGCAGACCCAACAGCACACCCATAATAATCATGGTGGGTTGTTTCCCAAATAACCTACATGTTTCAGTTAGTAGGATCTGACTTGATGTCTTAGGTAAAATATTAAAATTGAGAGGCCCTTTCCACATTGCTTCTGTGAACTGTACAGCTATGAGCCTTTCTGCCATGTATACAACTTGGAGTTCTCTTCACTTATCTTACCAGAAGGAATTTGAACTTGCATCTTTCCTTATGTGTCTTTTACGTCCCCTTGGACTTGATTTGCTGCTTCTACTTAGCCACTCATTTTTTCCCTACCCAATAGCCAAATGAAGTCCAGTGTCATAGGAATACCATGCTTCTCGCCTTTCTCTTTTGTTTCATCATGTAGCATCACTTTCCTCAGCCGTGGAGATCTGAACAGAAACCTTCATCAGAGCAACAATTGGAAAATGCATTTCCCTTGACCAAGTGCTGCAGGAAAAAAATGCTCCCTTGACAGAATTTGAAACACAAGAGGAAATCCCGATATTGGAAGACATTCAAAAGGATAAGATTTCAAAACAATCGGCACAAAGCCGGGATGTTGCAGCAACAGTATTATAGATAAGAAATATCAAGAAATAATGGCTGCCTATGCCTCTCTGCAACACACAGAGGGAGGATATTTTTTGTAAACAGCTTAAAGGTTTTCTTCTTACCATCAAGTGGTATATAATTTTTGTTATATATATAAAATACATACTTTCTTCTATAGAGATCTTGATAAGAGCCTCCTGAAAATCTTGGGAACACATGAAACAAAGCCTGGAAGTAGTCAATCTAGGTTTTATGCCTGCTTTTATGCAGAACTTGCTGTGTCAGAAACTATTAGAGGTACTTGGAATGCATCCAGATGCAGTAGAGCAAGATTGCGGAATGACTCTTAACATTGAAGACCACACAGGCAAAGTTTGGAATCCTCTTTTCAGGACATTTTCACTCATCCTGTAAGGCCAATCCTTTCTTCTCTAAAAGCAGGGTGGTGTGTTAGGGATCCACATGGAAGGTGTTTTCTCAGCGGCCAGATGTAACATGCAGCCCTGGTTCACCATATGAAAACTCCCCAAAGTATGCAGAGTTTCAGGATTCATGATGGACACCTCTAAGAACATTTGGTGCTGGCATGAAAACTCCCTGCATTTCAGGAATAAAGAAATGGCTTGCCCACATTCTGGGTTTGATCCAAGTAGAAAAGCACTTTCATTTTTTATATTACACCAAAATATGCATCCAGCAGGACTTCAACAGCTGCATGTATTGTTTTTCTATGGGGAGTAGTAATTTATAAAAGAATCTGAGCAGTTGTCCCTCTTCCTTTGTGTGTACACAAAGAGACCAAGCACTATATTAAAAATCACGAAAGGGTTTTTTCTTCAAACACTAATAAAATTAAATGGTGCCTTGTGTGTTCTTCTTGTCTCAAGTTCACATACTTTGAACCCTATTTTTGTTGGATTGTTCCACAGTGAGTACTAATAATGTGCTGCATAAAGAACTATATAATCAGCAGAGCTTTGTAAAATCACAACTATAGCAGATCTAAACACCTGGGAGTTTTTAGAAGAGATGTTATAAGTGGGCTGACCACACAAGCATTCTGTCACAGCCCTGACCTATATACATCAACTTCTCCATATGGAGCATTTGAAGGCTGGGGGCTAAACAATTTCTGTGGTGAGTGTCCTAAGCAAGTTTCCTTGATTCAATCTTGATTCCAGGTCAAAGTCAGTAGACCCCCAAACAAAGATTGAATCTTAGCGATCGGATCTTTAGTTTCTCATGAGTCAGCGTGTGACATATAAGGCAAGTGCTACAGTCTGTGAGGGATGCTCAAGTCTTGATGCAATAAGAATTGTGCCTTTTCTAGTCATTGCTTTCTGTGTATCTGCAGCATCCCATTTTCTGCTTGGAAACACATGATTTGCATACTGATGCTCTTTGCTATCTATCATTCTATCACTTCCTGCTTTTTGACTGTAGATCCACGTGAGTCCATTCACAGAAGCAAATCAACAAGATAGTAGTTGCAAGAAAAGTGATTGAAAAGACTTTGAAAACTGACACCAGTGAGAAAGGTTGAAATATACCTGAGAAGTCCACAATAATTTTATGAGGACAGCATATTTATTGAGGGGAAAATGCCTTTTTGAGAGGATACCTATTGCAGCTAAACAATGAACACAACAAACGTTCAGTTCACCTATCAAAAACACCTTTAATTGCTGATTGGTTTAAAATACTGGACAGAAAAGTAATTATTATGATTCTGCAATATTTTTTTTTCATTCCAGTGTCTTTTACTCAGCTTTACAATCAATCAATTATACTCATTGATTTGTCACTGTGGAAAATTTGTATTCCTTGAAGGCTTGCCATACGACATTATGACTGGCTTAATGCAGCTCTTGTAATATAATTTGATGGCAAATATTGAAATGTATGCGAAAGAATAAAATAATGAAAAATTGTATAGGCTTTGGGTGTTGTGAAAATGCTCAGTGAGCAATTGCCATGGGAATAACAAAATGAAGGAAGATGAGGGCAATCCATTTTTCAGCTAAGGACAAAACAAGTCTAGGACAGAGACATGTTTTTAGTGATCCCTCTGTTTCCACATGTGGATGGTCCTTCTGCTATCTCAGAAACTTAATTCAAAATACAGGCTTTTACAGTGGTACCTCAGGTTACATATGCTTCAGGTTACATACACTTCAGGTTACAGACTCCACTAACCCAGAAATAATACCTCGGGTTAAGAACTTTGCTTCAGAATGAGAACAGAAATCGTGGTCCGGTGGTGTGGCGGCAGCAGGAGGCCCCATTAGCTAAAGTGGTGCTTCAAGTTAAGAACAGTTTCAGGTTAAGTACGGACCTCTGGAACGAATTAAGTACTTAACCCGAGGTACCACTGTAGATTATAGAATGAGACCAAACAATACAATGTTAATTTCATAATGTGTTGCTTCCCACAGCATAGTAAGTGAATGAAAGGGCTCCTATGATGGGAATGGCTGTATTGTTGTGACTAATGTGCAACTTGATAAAACATCAGGTTATGTACACCATGTTCATAATTACTTAACAGGAATGTCATTCTGAAAAGTCGTTGAGCACAAAAGCTAGCCGCAATTGCATTGCTCCTAATCTAATGAAGAGAGACAACAACCTCCTGTTTTTGAAAGCCTGCTTCACTGGATATTGCACTTTTGTCACTACCAATATATTCCACATGAAAGGCTCAGGCTTCTGGTTATTGGTCACAAATAATTTGAAACTCACTGGATTGCAGCAGTTTTTAAATTTCTTTTCAACATAGCAATTAAAAGGAAACATGACTTTGTTCATTTTTTTAAAAAAAAAGAGGATTAGGTGATGTTAACCTCTAGCGTTTCAGGAAGGTTTCTTCATGCAAACAGATTAACGGGATATTAGTGCTTGAAAACATGGATCTTTTAAAAACTCACTTTCAAAATCACAAGGGAAAGTCCTGTGCAAATTGTCACCTACAAAACTAAAATTAGCTCAGCAGCTCAGTTGCTGGAAAACTCTATGCTTTTTGCAGTGGCAGGCAACAACAAAAAAAGCATATAAAGCTCTGGTGGGCTACCATGTATTGCTACTTTTGGCTTCATGGGTCATCAAAGTTATGTTGTGGAGTGCATGTCCCCATGCTGTTTTATGAAATTCATTAGGGGATCTGGAGTTCATTAGTATGTCAATGACACCCAGATCCACCTCTTCATGTCATCTGATCCAGGTGCTAGACTGCTTTCTTAACACCATGATGTGTTGGATGAGAGCAAGTACACTGAGACTAAATCCAAATAAGGTAGAGGATCTCTGGATTGCTGATTTCCAGTTTTGAGAATTAGGTAAGCCAACGTTTTAGATGAGGATGCAGACTAGGAGTACTCTGAGACAGGGGTGTAGGAAGGGTGTGTGTGCAGGGGCTGCGGTCCGCCCCGGGTGTCATCCTTGAGGGGGTGACCAAATGGCACACCGCGGGGGCAGCACTTACCGAGGGGCCTGGCCTGCAGCGTGCCCGGGCCCCACGTCTTTCCTGGGAGTGACGTGGTGGCTCGGGGCCCCGCACTGCCTGAAATGGCAGCATGGGACTTGTGTCTGCCAGGCGCACTCTGTGGGCAGCTCACCATGGCACCCCCTGGGTGGATCGCCGTGGCACCCCCATGGACAGCTCACCCCGCCTCCGCTGCTCCAGGTGCCGGAGCAGCTAGCTACGCCCCTGCTCTGAAATTCAACTTTGCTGGAGACTTAGTTGTACAGAATGTCTTCAACTATCTTTGACTGGCCCACCAGCTATGACCATTTCTGGACATGGATGATGAGCCCACACTATTACACGATCCTCTAATCTCTCAACTGGAATTCTGCAATGTACTCTGCATTGCATCAAGTGTGCTGTTAGAATGTTGCCCATCTCTAAAAACTACAGTCTATGTACCTCATGAGAGTGTTATATAGTAAAACAAGTATTTTCAAAGAAACCGTGATTGGTAAGAACGTTAAGGTAAGGTAAAAAAAAAAAACCTAGATGGTGAAGTATAGTCAAAGGCGTGTGATGCTCATCTCGCTTCAGGCTGAGGGAGCCGGTGTTTGTGAGCTTCCACCTCGCCATGCATCTTTCATTTTCATTTTCCCACTTCCTACATTGCAAGTTGCACTTCCAATTCAAGTGTTAATGCACTGTATGAATAAATTATTCATTATCACTTTGACATTTTCCCTTAAATAAAATTAATAGTGAGTTCGAGACTTTCAAAAAACAAATTTCTGAGTTGAGTGAGTTTGTGCTACCATAAAGATAAAGAATTAACTCCATTCATTCTGAGCAACAATTTAGCAAGCACATTAGAATGTTAAAATGTGAATAATCTCATTCTTTTGGTACTCCATTTATAGGTTTGCCTGTTCCTTTCATATTGAAATGGGCTCTTCAAAATGGATCTCTGTTGTTTAAGGGATAATATAAATGAATACAACACATGAGTCAACTGCTAATCGCTTCCTGCTTGGTTTACTGAGAAGCAATCTGACAAGCTGCAGGTATAAATGTTAACTAATAGTGATCAACAATGACAAAAGTTATAAAGAGACAAGAGCTACTCTGGGGCCAAAGCAGAAGTGGCATCAAATGTGCATTTGCAGTTAATATGAAGGTATTGTTGTTTTTAAATGCAAATTGCTTCAGTGGAGTCGGGGTGATAATTAGAGCATAAATGGTGGGGAATTTAATTATTTCCATTCACTCCTCTTTTTTAAAAAAAATCCGTCCTCTAAATTTAGTTTGGGCTAAGAACAAGTAGATAAATAATAAGTAGATAGGTACCGCTCCGGCGGGAATGTAAACGGCGTTTCCGTGCGCTGCTCTGGTTCGCCAGAAGTGGCTTAGTCATGCTGGCCACATGACCCGGAAGCTGTACGCCGGCTGGCTCCCTCGGCCAATAAAGCGAGATGAGCGCCGCAACCCCAGAGTCAGTCACGACTGGAACTAATGGTCAGGGGTCCCTTTACCTTTAAGAACATTGGAACCAATGGAGAATTTCCTCCCAATGCAAATAGTAGTTTCAGAAGGAGAATTTTCCTCAGGACCATAGCAATCAAGGAAAAGCTTAAAGACATCCATGTAGTTAGCCTTCAGCAAACCTGAGGAGTTTCCATTGACAGGGACCATTGGCCAGCAATTCATTTTCAACAATAAATCTGTATCTTTCTGGGGAAAGGGGGTGAAGGGGCACTGAATCACAGAGCGAAAGGCTCTTTAACTAACTTTCCTTTAGAGGAATAGCAAAGAAAAATTTGGTTGAGATCTCCCTAATAATTGAGATCCTGCCTTTCACATAGCATCTCTCTCTCTCTCTCTCTCTCTCTCTCTCTCTCTGTGTGTGTGTGTGTGTGTGTTTGTGTG
The DNA here is from genome assembly GCF_965153285.1 of Podarcis tiliguerta. Classification (NCBI taxonomy): domain Eukaryota; kingdom Metazoa; phylum Chordata; class Lepidosauria; order Squamata; family Lacertidae; genus Podarcis; species Podarcis tiliguerta. The sequence goes on along the minus strand of NC_139535.1, from coordinate 66,944,755 downwards.
TGTGTGTGTGTGTGTGTGAGAGAGAGAGAGAGAGAGAGAGAGAGAGAGAGAGAGAGAGAAGAATGAACAAACAGCTTTTCAAAGAGCCCCTGAAATGCAGGATTCCTTCAAGTGAAGGCCTGATCTTTGAAAGCCCTTCAAAAAGAGGAGTGTTCTACTTTATAGAGGACACATGGTCACTCCAATCTCATATTTGTGCCTTGGCTCATGTAGAAGATACTGGGATCCAGACTGAGCCCCAGCATAGCAATTCCTTACCTTCCCACAGGCCTTGCTTTGGAGACAAGTCTTAATTGGCTCAGTCAGGATATATTAGCAACCATGTATTCCAAGGCTTAGTATTCATTCCAAGAATTCATTCAGTCTTTTCCATTTCCAGTGCCCCTCTTAGAAATACTGTGGCCATTATGACCATTTTAAAATGGTTATTAGATAAGATTCATAGATGTGCAGAAATTAGATGAGATGTAAGAAGTGAAATCTAATAGATTCTCAGAATTAGGTCTGTAGACGTTTGTCAAGTGCAATTTTATACATGGGCTTACACAATTATTACTCTTGCAAATGCATATTTATGACAAACTGCTTAACCAGAGAAGGTGTAGGAACAGGGTGAGATTCCATTCCACAGATTAAAATTCAATTACTTCTTTCTGTCCCACGTTGTCGTAAATTATTATTGCTACAGTTCTGAAAGCACTTATTCTGATGGGTTCTCAGTGACTAACTGTTATTTGGTTTACAAAATTTATGCACCACTTGATTGTATCAAAAAAAACCCAAAACCCTCAAAGCTGATGCAGTTAATGGTGGGAGTGTCTATTTTAAATATATGACAGCCCTGCCTCTCATATCAGTTGAAGGTGAGAAGGGAAGTTCAATGGATGTAGTTCAGTGTTAGTGAATTTGCTTTGGTTTAGTCCCTGACATCTCCAGTTGGGAGTGTCTCCTGTATGAAACCCTGGAAATCTTCTGGCACCGTGAGCAATACTGAGCTAGGCTGACCAGTGGTCTGACTCTGAATAAAGGAGCTTCCTGTATTCTTCAGTAAAATGATTTGTATTTTGCTCCCTGTGTTTGATGTGCACAGATTAAATTTCAGGTGGTCTAAATACCCACTGATCTAACAAAAAAAATAAAATTATCACTGAAGTCTGTATCAAAGATTTCCTTCAGCAGCAGATGGTATATATTGAATATTTGATTGGAAGTTTCATGAGCTTTTCCAGTATAATTGTGCCTAACAGCAGTAAGTTTCACAGTATTTGATAATGCCCTTTGATTCCAGTTCTCTTTCTGCAGGGTCGTTGCTCCTATAGAAATTGATGCTCTCAAACAAAATTGTAAAAGTGCATGCTGTACTCTAATCACTTGCTTTTGTTCTTTCCCCATTTATCTTTGTTAGTCTAATTTGTGTGTGGTGTGTCTCTGTGGGGTATTTTAGCTGTTTTTCATTATCTTTCATTCAATTTTTTTTTTAAAAAAAAAAACTTTGAGTGAGTTATTTTTACTTCTCAGTGACCCTGAACCAACAGACAATGTATACAACTAGGTCACACAACTTGTAGGCTGTGGAGGCAAAGATCTGCAACTGCAAGTCATTCTGTAGCCTACAGTGAGAAGATCCTAATTGTCAAAAATAGCTCTCCAGTTGGGGTGGAGCTACTACACTAACTTCCCAGGAACTGCATCACTGTTGCTTACCGGGAGGAATGAGGCAACAGGGAGGTTGGCACAGTGCCCACACACTGGCAGGTGTGCCAGACTGGCTCTGCTAGTGTGTTCGCACCACACTGACCTCCTCCCACTTCAGCAGTGACCCACCTGCCAGGAAGCCAGCATAGCAGCTCTGCCCCATCTGGTGAGTTCTGCTAACTCTGCTAATGCAATTCAGTCATAAGAGCGTAATAAGGGCCCTGTTAGACTCAGCCAAAGCCCCACCTTGTACATGCATCCAGTGCTAGCCAGACAGTTATTTATTGATAGTCACAAGCAGGGCACAATGGCAAAAGCCTTCCTTTCTTTCAGAAGCTTGCATTTGGTTGTATTCAAAAGCTGGTGGTTCCATACAGCTGTTTAGTTAGTTAATTTCTATTCCATTCTCCCTCCCAAAGAGCTTGGGGTAGCAACAAAGCAGCACAACAATACAATTAAAATGCTCCACACATTTAAAACATTTAAAACCAGCCACATATTCCCATAGCAAATAATTTAAAGGTTGCCAGGAACAGTGATCACAGCTAATAACCACTGAGAGGCATATCCACTATGAATCTGTCTAATTCCTTTTTACTAGCAATTGAAACCAATGGCCCTCACCACATCTCAGGGCAGTAAAACTAATTATGTATTATGTGACAAAGTACTTTTCTTTCTTTTATCCATCTTGAATCTACTGCCCATCAATTACACTGGTTGACTTCAAGATCTAATGTGTTGTGTGTGAGAGAGAGAAATTCTATAGCCACTTTTTCAATAGCATACATAATTTCATGTTCCTTTATCATGTCTCCCCTTGTTGTTGTTTAGTCGTTTAGTCGTGTCCGACTCTTCGTGACCCCGTGGACCAGAGCACGCCAGGCACTCCTGTCTTCCACTGCCTCCCGCAGTTTGGTCAGACTCATGTTTGTAGCTTCAAGAACACTGTCCAACCATCTCGTCCTCTGTCGTCCCCTTCTCCTTGTGCCCTCCATCTTTCCCAGCATCAGGGTCTTTTCCAGGGAGTCTTCTCTTCTCATGAGGTGGCCAATGTATTGGAGCCTCAGCTTCACAATCTGTCCTTCCAGTGAGCACTCAGGGCTGATTTTCTTAAGAATGGATAGGTTTGATCTTCTTGCAGTCCATGGGACTCTCAAGAGTCTCCTCCAGCACCATAATTCAAAAGCATCAATTCTTCGGCGATCAGCCTTCTTTATGGTCCAGCTTTCCCTTCCATATATCACTACTGGGAAAACCATGGCTTTAACTATACGGACCTTTGTTGGTAAGGTGATGTCTCTGCTTTTTAAGACGCTGTCTAGGTTTGCCATCGCCTTTCTCCCAAGGAGCAGGCGTCTTTTAATTTCATGACTGCTGTCACCATCTGCAGTGATCATGGAGCTTTTGAACTGCTAGGTTGGCAGAAGCTGGGAGACAGTAACTGGAGCTCACGCCATCATGCGTATTCAAACCCCACCTCCACATGGTTTGCTGTGGGAATGTTTTGATCAGCTTCCCATGTGGACTGGCAGGAACTAAGTGGCAGCTCCCATACAGTAACCCTTGCACAAAAGCGTTTGAAAAAGCCCTGTGACATAACTCATGGAAAAGAGCCATCCAGCCACTGGGCAAAGTGAGCCAGTTTGTTCAGGCAGCACATCGCAGAATTGGCTTGTTGCATGCTGTGCAAAATGTTAAGGCCATTAGAGGATACAGGCAAAGGAAGCAGTGGTTGCTATGGCCACTGTGACAGCCTTTGTTTTTGTATAAATTTGTTTGTTTGTTTGTTATTAATATTATATTGATGTGCCCACTTTTCAGCTAACTTCGTTTTTTTTTTTTCACTTTACAATGCTTTCTTTCTGTCTGCCTACCTCTTTCTTTTCCTTCTTGCTTCTGATTTCTCCCTCTGCCATTTCATCTTCCTTTTACCTTTTCCACTCTTCTTCTGTCTTCCCCTCCATCCTTTTGGCTTCCCTTCCTTGTCCTTTTCCTTCTCCTCCTTTCCTCCTTCCCCTTCCCCTTCCCTTCCAGTCCAAACTCATAGGGCTTCTCTCCCCTAAGTATAGCAAGGGGTCTCTCTCTCTCTCTCTCTCTCTCTCTCTCTCTCTCTCTCTCTCTCTCTCTCTGTGTGTGTGTGTGTGTGTGTGCTAATGGGCAGGCAGAAGGGAAAAGGATATACAGAAAAATCCTTTGTTGGACTACTCAAAAGTAGACCCCACTGAGTTAAATAGGACTTACTCCCAGGTAAGCATGCATAGGATTTCAGCCCTAGAAAGGAAAGGTGTGAGGGTGGGTAGATGAAACAGGAGTTTAATTAGCAACAAGACTTTTTAAAAGTGTTGATCCTGGGGCTTTGCCTCAGGCAGCACAATGTAATCGAGGTAATACATATGTTAACATTGATCATGGATTTCCATGAAATCCACCCCAAGCTGTTCTGAATTTGATGCCATGTTAAATTTAATCGTGACCCTTTGTATAATTTGGACAAAGCATCACGGCATTTGCAGCTCCTCATTATGAAGCAGTCCTTAATGCAATGCAGGAACAGCTCCAGGGTGAGGATAGGAAATAGAACCAAGTGTGCTGTATGCTGAGCCAGTTGAAAGAATGGAGGCTCTGTACTTGCTTTTTTACCAGGGTTCTGTGCAGCTCCCTGAAGCCAGGATGCTGGATTGTAATGAAGGCGTAGTAGCTACAGTGGTACCTCGGGTTAAGTACTTAATTTGTTCTGGAGGTCCATTCTTAACCTGAAACTGTACTTAACCTGAAGTACCACTTTAGCTAATGGGGACTTCTGCTGCTGCCGCACTGCCGGAGCCCAATTTCTGTTCTCATCTTGAAGCAAAGTTCTTAACCTGAAGCACTATTTCTGGGTTAGCGGAGTCTGTAACCTGAAGCATATGTAACCTGAAGCGTATGTAACCCGAGGTACCACTGTAATGAATTCACTATGCATGAACACACTATGCATGAACACACTATGCATGAACACATGCATGAACACAATGCATGAACAAATCGACAGGAGGTTGCCTGTAGATTTACTAGTATCAGACAGAGAAGGTCTACAAGGCTGGTGTTACTTTGCCTAAATCATCTAATCACTTTGTATTTGCATACTTCTATCTTTTCTTTTCTTTTAAAAAATGCATTTTCTTCTTCTTACATCTCTCTGTTTAGTGCTGTATAAATTAACACCAGAAGCAAGAGCTAATAAAAGAGATATTCTCCTGTTCCCACTAAACTCTGTATCGGCATTTGAGGAAGGCAATTCTACCATTTCACAAAGTGAGCACAATTCCACCTCTTTTCCTTAAGTGTCCTATAGGCAATCCAAAATATCCAGATAATTAGAATCATGAACAAATGGGATATATTAACTTCAGCTAATGGGGGTGGGGGCAGACGTTACATTTCATAAAACCAATCTATAATCAGATAATTGCATTTCTAATTAACCGTAACATCTTCTGCAGGAGGCACAGAATTTGTTTCAAAGGAAACTAAATGGTGTCCAATAAGGTATGTTGCTCTCCATGAGACTTCATGCTCCTCCATGAATTGCTAGGATGATGTGAACCACAATTTTAGGCATAATTTAGTTGGACACGACTAAACAACAAATTTGTTTATTTAAAATAGTATTTCAATATATGTTTTATTAAACAGGAATGCAAAAGTTTAATGTAAAACTAAGAGGACAGTTTGACTTTCGATGGCAACTAGGGTTAATTTTCAAAGGGCAAAGTCAAAGCCTCTTAAGGGCATAATTTCAATTATAGTACGTGAAGGGAGGGAGAAAGTAGGAGAAAGGAACAAAAGTTTTTTCCTGATCAAATATTGGTTAATGCTCTGGTTGGCCACTGTGAGAACAGGATGCTTGTCCAGATAGGCCTTTGGTTTGATGCAGCAGGGTTTTTCTAATGTTATTATCATCTACCTCTGCTAAAGCAACTGTCTCTTCTCTGGTTATTATTGTTGGTCCATTCTACATCTATCTAGAATTGCTCTGCTCAAAACATTCATCCTCACATCATGCAAATCTGAGCATGTATTCCACCAGTTCCTCAATTGCATTCAGTTCAGATCCTGAATCCAAATAATCAAATCAGGAAACGGAATCCTCACACAGACTTACGAAAATGACCACCTTTTTTTTTTTACATAGGCCCTCAAGAGGAGATTGACTCATAGATTGACTCATAGATAGATGTTTTAAAAACAAACATGCCCGCCAGCATCTACTAGAAACAATTCCTACAAGAAGAAACTGAATACAGTATGTGTTGTGCCTACTTCACACATTATGCAGCAGCAAACTCCAGTTCGCTAAGCAGGTAACCCACAGGAACCATGAGTCAATCCCAACTAGTTTTGAGGATGCCTGCAAACACATTTGTCACATTCACACTTTACGTGCATAACATATAAAAGGTAGATAACTTAATTTTAGAAGCAGCCACAAATCTGGGTCAGGTCTCACAGAAAGAAAGAAAAAACACAGGTGAGAACATTAACAAACACATAAGAATGAGTTTTCCCAATATCTGACTTTTCTAGGAAGTAGCAAAATTCAAGCTGGAATTTGCTTGCAACAGAAAACTATAAGAAGGGATATGTATCAAACTGCTTTTTTTAAAAAATGCTCACAAGATTGCAATGGTCTCTCTTGACATTTACATCCAGTGCAATCCTAAGCATGTCTTCTCAAAAGTAAGCCCCACTGAGCGTAACAGGGTTTATGCCCAAGTAAAAGTGTATAGGATTGTAGCCTTAATGGATTTATTCCATGTTACTCCAGGGTGGAAATCTCACATATGAACTTCTTAACACTGGTCATTCTCCTTTTTGGAGAGGAGTATTATATACCTGTCAAAAGAGCAACAAACCATTCACCAACAATTTGCAAATATGCTGCTGATGCCCTTGTACTTAAAGTGTGTGGCTGGAATACAAAGAAGAACCAAACCACACAGATTTCTCTAGTGCGCAGCATTGTTTTGTGTTTTGCACAGAATACAGACACTTTCCTGGGTTCACACCACTACATCTGTCTATGGTTTCTGATAAAACCAACCTCAATTATTTCCGATAAAACTTCCCACAAGTTCCCACTCCACCACCAAGCCCAAAAACATGCAGAAAAGTATTATGAAAACCGAGATGGTGGAGCCCAGCTTTGGCGTCACTCATTGGGTGCCTCTGGCACACTATCAATGTTCTTGACCTCTAGTTATGTGCAAAGGGCATGAGATTTGTCACTTGGATATTGAATAACTATGTCAGAAAAGGAATTCAATTTGCAGGGGTGTCAGTCAGATCATGTTCCATAGGGAATTTCATTTGCACTGAAGAAGTCCAAGTGCAAAAGGCCCACAAAGAGACTCCCATCTGCTTAATCTTACACAAACAGTCATAGATTGTAGTCTGGTTAATACATGCACTAAGAAAACAAAACAGGCATTCTACACCAACATTAAGAACTTTTCAATCTAATCAATTTCAGTGGGAGCGAAGAGATATTCATTTAACAATGCTTTTAAAAAGTGCTTAACATTTTTTAGATCATGCCTTGTATGACAAATCGTACAACTGGCAAATGCCATTTCCTGTAAAAATATGTTTTGGAGGACTTTTTTAAAAAGGTGACGGAGCATGCTGCTAAATTGATTTTAAGCTTCTTGGTGCTAGTAAGACACAACCTCTGCCTAAATACATTTTGGATAATATTTCAATGATGGGGTATCAGAAATGCTTTCCCCCCTAAAAATGTTTAGGGGTACTCTCGTTTTCCTACTCATATTCAAATACTGCCCCTCAATGAGGCCAAACTTAGATTTACAAAATGTTTGGTGGTATGCGTACTCCTGCGCCCCCCCAGAAAAAAAGCACTGGGTATGAGCATACGTTCCAAGTGTCCCTATTTTTTTATGTTTTATTATGTTTTTATATGTGTTGGAAGCTGCCCAGAGTGCTGGGGCAACCCAATAAGATGTGTGGGGTATAAACAGTAAACTTATCATAATGGAATGGGATGTCCCTATTTTCATTGGAGAAATGTTGGAGGGTATGCATAAGTGGGCTATCTAATATCACCTTGTAAGTTTCACAGCAGGCCACGATCCCCTGACCTGCAACTATGTTGACTAGCCACAAAGCAGGCCGTTCTTCTACGCTTATCATTACTTGTGAAGTGCATATAATAAAGTATTTGATTTTTTTTTTTAAAGAAAAACATTTTAGTGAATATTGCTACTTTTGCCACTGAGGCTTAGTGTGGTAAGACTCAAGTATACACTTCCAGAATTAACACTAAATACATTACTTTTGGTCAATAAGCCACCCTAGCTGCTAGAGAGCCGTGAAAATTTGAATCCTGGGCTTTTTAGACTCGTCTACCCATGTACTAAGGGACGCAGGTGGCGCTGTGGGTTAAACCACAGAGCTTAGGACTTGCCAATCAGAACGTTGGCAGTTCGAATCCCCGTGACGGGGTGAGCTCCCGTTGCTCAGTCCCTGCTCCTGCCAACCTAGCAGTTCGAAAGCACATCAAAGTGCAAGTAGATAAATAGGTACCACACCAGCAGGAAGGTAAGCGGCGTTTCTGTGTGCAGCTCTGGTTCGCCAGAAGCAGCTTAGTCATGCTGGCCACATGATCCGGAAGCTGTCTGCGGACAAACACCAGCTCCCTCGGCCAATAAAGCGAGATGAGCGCCGCAACCCCAGAGTCGGTCACGACTGGACCTAATGGTCAGGGGTCCCTTTACCTTTTACCCATGTACTATCTGAAACCAAAGAAGAGCACGGATTGCTAGATGTGAATATTTTTTCCAACCCTCCATCCCCACTACTGAGACTGCAGCTCTTATTATCTCTGGCCATTGGCCATGCTAGCTGGAAATTGGCCATGATGGAAATTTGAATGCAACACCATGTGATGAATCACAGGTTCCTGGTCCCTGGTTTAATCTGTAGAAATTTCCTTTCCTTAGATGGCTAGAAAGCAATACAGATAAATCACAGAGGATGTAAGCCTCTGGAGGAAGAAAATTCCTTCTGGCAGAGATCTGTCCTTGTTATCCTCAGTTGCTCTCATTGATTCTAGTTGGACGAAGGGCTTGTTCCTAGTCAAATTCAAGTTGGCACAAAGAACTAATAGAACGTGAATCTGTTCTGTCTATTCATAATCACAGGTGTCTGTAGCTTTGGGCTGAAGAGGCACACATGGCCACCATAATAAAGAAGAATGGTAAAGAATAAGCAAGTACACTAACATGTCACAACAAGAGCCCTATTTATGCTTTCTGTTCACCAGAACCATGCCAAAAGGGCATGTCTCTCAGCAATGATTGCCCACATGCTAAAAGTACAAATGGGGGTGGGAACAGCACACAGTAAAAAAAAAAAAAAAAGCCATTTTAAATAATATGGCTGACCCTTAGAGGGTGTCTTACTGTGTCCTGCTTCTCATGTAAGTCAGCTCTTAGCGTGACTGTGTAAGGACTTATATCATCTTATTTCCCTTTTGCTCTGAGCACCTTTCCTTGAAAAATGTTTGTAGAGTTCAAAAGCTTGCAACATTATTGGGGGGGGGATATACATTTACATATTCTCTACCTTTAGGGACAACACAATTATACCTCTCTGATCTATGCAGAAAAAAATCCTAACAGTACTTGGCACTGACCACCACTTTTTCCAGCTATTAAGCACGAATTATTTTATTTTATTTTTAAGTTTCATAGATTAACAAAACAGCAAATGATTGCTTGATTGGAAATTTGCTTGATACTGTAATATGCTTAATATACAGTATATGCAAATAACTCAGTTCTCTATTAGTTCATAGATCAATTCCTTTTTAATAACGGTTGTGGACTTATCTATTTGATGTAATCCTTTGCATTTGCATTTTCTATAGAATTAAACATAGTGCATCATCTGACAAGGGAATGTAGGTGACATGTATTCTCCAGATTTGGTTTATCATGCAGAAAGTCCTACCTTTGAAGAAGCAGTCTTTGCTGTGAATAATGTAGATTTTCTTCCTTTGCAAGCAGGATGCTCGATGAAGTTCACAGTGATTCTCATAGAATTTGCCATCAGATCCACACACCGGCATATAACTGGGCTTGCAGTCATCTATGCATCTACATTCGGGCTTATCTGTCTCCTTGTTCACAACGCACTTGCTTCCCCGGCCACAGTACTTCTGTTCACATGATGCATGGAGGCCATCTTGCCCATAAAGCACTGGAAAAGGAGAACAGCGGGTGGGAGGAAACAAAAGTTTTGGTGTTAACAACTCCAAGCTGAGTAACAAGGGAACACTGCAACATACTTTAATAGCCAAAATACTTTTCCAAAGCTGTGTCAGACAGATATCACAGAGACTGTGTCACCATTTTCACCCACTGTGCTCCACATATTCACTGATGGAAGGCATATGCACATGATGGAAGGCTTCATTCATTGGCACCACCCCAATGCCAACCTGCCCAACAGTCTCAACCTATGACCAACATGGGTTCAGCGAAGATCTGATCAGAGAGCCTATGTGCTGACATGAGGAGGGCACTGTGTGAAAGGAGCCTCTTGCATGCAGCATGTCAAGTCTTTGGTTGGTGTCTATATATTATTTACTTGCTGATTTTAAAAGTTAAATTCATTAGCCATATGCATAGACCACCTTTCTAGTAGATCACTCTCTAGACATCTCTTTGACTTGGAAGTTAGGTTCCACTTTCATCTCTTGAACTATTCTGGGCCAAGACTCACCGTTAACAGTGACAGACAAGCAACCTGGCTCCTTTGTCATTTCACTATCAGCATGCTTAGTAGGTCTTCAGCATTAAAACATTTCTGACATTTAAAGGCTGCAATGTCAGCATATTTACTAGGGATTCAATTTCATTGAGTGGTATCTAACTACCGTGTCCCATCAGTGTAAGGATTTCTGCCTCCGCAACAGGACTCCCTCCCCCTTCCACTGTGCATGCCAAATCTGCTCCAGAGGGTTGGGAGAACCCCTAGAACAGATGTAGGGGGGCAGGAGGAGAAGAGGAGAATGTTCTGTTGTGCGTGCAGAAAACCTTGCACTGATAGAATGAGAGTGCTATGTTGGATTCCTCCTGTTGAACCTACCCCAGGACTTCTGAAGAAACATGTGCATGATCATGTTGCACGTCTTTTTGAAAAGACACAGAATTAGGTTTGTACTTCATACATTGAGCTGGTCTAGAGGCTGCAAACTGGTGCAAAACACTGAGACTAGGCTGCTGATGAGGACAGATTATTGCTCAAATGTTTGTGCTGGCTGCCCATATGCTACCAGGTCAGCCTCAGGGTTTCTGTGTAAAATTATAAGGTCATTAATCTGAGTCCAGAATATCTCAAAAACCACCTGAGATCTTAGGGTATTCACTGTAATGTATTGGACCTCCCATTGCTAGCATAAGTAGCTTATATCCACCAGGAGCTGTGTGTTCAGTATTGTGGACCCAATTTTATGGAACTCTTTCCCACTTGAGGTCAGAAGGGCCTCCCTGTTGAACATCTGGCATCTACTGAATACTTTATTCCTTCCCTTGAGCATTTTAACTGATTTCTGATTTTATATTTTAAACTGATTTTTTATATTTACTGTATTGAATTACTTGTACACTGCTTAGAGACGATTGGGTGGAATTCAACATAATGCTAAGTATGGTATTCACATAGAGAATGAGATCTGCTTGCAAAACCACACTTCTGCCCAGCACTCTAGAACAGATTTAAGGGGTATAGGAAGGATGAGAGGGACAGAAGTCCTATTGTCTGAATGGGCAATGCATTCTATGCATGCCAGCAACTGAGCTGAATCCCGTCCGCTGTAATTAAGTGGTAGATAAATTATTGAAATAAATAATGAATAAACAGGTGGCTAAGCCATGTGACAAACTAAAGCCTCAGTGATTAAATACCGTAATTACAACATAGCAACCTCGTGATTTCAATAAAGTTGTGTCTGTATACGCAGCAATGTGCCTGATATCAATAGGAAACTTTTGTTCGTAAAGTGAAAAGATTATTGTGTTCTGAACAGCATAAAACTGGTGTCACAAAACCAGACAAGGTCACATTGGGTTCTTTGAGGAGGCTAACCATGAAGTGCCCTCCAAATGTTGTTGGACCACAACTCCCATCAGGCCCACCGGCGTGTCTGATAAGGGATGATGGGAATTGTAGTCCAACAACATCTGGAGGGCACTCTACACCTGCTTTAATGTAATGAAGACTAATTAGGAGGCATTCAGCTGACAATAAAAGGTAAAGGTGCCCCTGCCCGTACGGGCCAGTCTTGCCAGACTCTAGGGTTGTGCGCTCATCTCACTCTAAAGGCCGGGAGCCAGCGCTGTCTGCAGACACTTCCGGGTCACGTGGCCAGCGTGACAAGCTGCATCTGGCGAGCCAGCGCAGCACACGGAACGCCGTTTACCTTCCTGCTGGTAAGCAGTCCCTATTTATCTACTTGCACCCGAGGGTGCTTTTGAACTGCTAGGTTGGCAGGCTCTGGGACCGAACGACGGGAGCGCACCCCGCCACGGGGATTCGAACCGCCGACCTTTCAATCGGCAAGTCCTAGGTGCTGAGGCTTTAACCCACAGCGCCACCCGCGTCCCTATCAGCTGACAATGGGCACACTCTATTGTTGGATGAGTTTCCAAGGATGAAAATATAGGTTGGATACACATAGCAATTTGAAGACATTTGACTGTGATCTGAGAGCCATACATACATATTGTTTATTTTGGCATTCTCTTGTTACTGGTTTTTGAAACACTTCTAACACTCACAAAACTTGTTTGACTAGAGATTAAGGCTGAACAAAATAAGCTGTATGCAGACAGCACTGACTAGCTCTATTATATCACCTTAAGTTCTTGGGAAAAGATTGCCTCCAACCTTACTTGTCCAGGAGATATTGACCAAGTTTATACATGTTGACATGTATATCATGCAGGTTCTCATGTTCATATTTATACCAGGGTTTAGACACAGGTTCATATTTATGCCATTTGATTCCCGTATCTTTCAGGTAGTGCCACAAAAAGATTGGATGACACTGAAATCCTAACCCAAAAAAAGTTAGTCTCTAATAATGTGGGACCTGATGTTTCAGAGAGCAGAAGGCTTACAGCTATTAGTAGAAATGGATACAGAAAAGGATTTCCCAATGAAGGTACTGTTCAAAAATTAATAACTAGCATTTTACTCAATTATCCAAGTTTTTCGAAATTAGAAGATTACTGTGCAACGTTAATTGTAATAAGCATAATGTAGAGCATTACAAAAGCATGTTGCAAAAGGACTAATCAAAACAGAAAGGTTAGTTTGCAATTTACTGCAAGCTTTAATCCTTCTGTTGTTACTGCATTATCATCTTTTCCACCATTATAATGTAGTACAAAAATGCTTCCATGCCAAAGGTAGGGGCTCCAAAGCCCCTGCCGACTGAAGTGAGTTATAATATGGAAATGCAACATCAGTCAACAGCTTTATATGTAAAAAATGAAAACAAAATCCCACGTTTCCTCCAGCTGTAGTTAAAGCTTAATTTTCAACACTGTAGATTCAAAGGCAAGGAATCTGTTATTGGAGGATTAACTTCTCTACTCAATAGCTTATTAAAATTCCCACCAACCTTGGCAGGCTGAGAAATATTGACATTTTTTCTTGAATCATAATAAACTAGAAGGTCAAAGTGTCTCCAAGTGGCATAAAAATTACAGTCCCTAAGTGGCACATCTGAATATCCTTTATTCACTTTACTAATTGTTCAGCATGCCCCTGCAACAATATCCATGGGACTGCTAATACTGTAACCTGTGCATGGCTTGATTGCAAAGGTCATGTACAATTACAGTGTATACTGTACATTTGTCAGAACACATTGTGCCAGTGCTAAAGCACAAAAGCCCTGCAGAAAAAGATCAGCACAGCTAACAGTCATATAAAGGGCTCTATTTTAAAAGAGAACTGTGGGCACTCAAACTTGATTTTGGTTGGGTTGTAGACTTGGGACAGTCTGTCCATGGTAGTCTCACACTCTGATTTTTTTTTTTTAATCATCTAAAAAAGCTCCCAGGACATATTTGGACCCTCGCTCCCTTCCTTCCTCTTCTCTCTGATAACTGTACCCTCTGCTTCCCTGGATTTCATTGACCTGCACTATTCCATAAAGTGTAATTGATGGTGCTACGTCATCATTGGTGATGATAATGAGGATGATGATAGAAGCAAACTCCTAACGTGATTCATCACATGTTGGCATGACCAAGAAGCAGAACCCAGAAGGAAGCTATGTTGTTAGGGACAACATTGACTCTCAGTGGTTAGTGCTATCAGGAAGCAGGCTAAGCCACTACCCAAATAGTGGCTCAAGTGCATGCAGTTTTTACTTGCCCTACCCCATGAGTGAATGACTGTTATTCACCCCAACTGGGAAACTCAAGCGAAACTAAAGCACTGCATTAGGAAGACCACTGTGGTAAGGACAAAGGTTCCTTTCACCTGATTGACATGGAGGTGCCCCTCACATAGGAAGGAGGAGCAGAACAACACCACTGCCCCTGATGTCATGTGCCTCCATCTGACCCTGTTTGCTCATGACCACATATTGAGCATGGATGTCTGAGGAGATGCCGTGTCCTGTAATTCCAGTTCCTGATGAAGGCTATGCCTGTAGTGGGCCATTTGGCACATAATATGTGCACAGTAGGGTCATGTGGCCTCAGGGACAGGGCAAGCAGTACAACTCCACTGTCTCTTTCCGTGTGCAGACTTCACAAGTACAGTGGTACCTCAGGTTAAGAACTTATTTCGTTCTGGAGGCCCGTTCTTAACCTGAGGTGCCACTTTAGCTAATGGGGCCTCCCGCTGCTGCTGCGCCGATTTCTGTTCTCATCCTGAAGCAAAGTTCTTAACCTGAAGCATCTGTAACCTGAAGTGTCTGTAACCTGAGGTACCACTGTAATGTGTGAATGGAGTTGGAGCTCTGCATCTCTCTGCACACCCCTCACCCACTGAACTAGTGAATTAACCGCTAGGTAACAAAATGGCATTGTATCCAGATAGATAGATGCTAATTTTCAGCCTGGTAAGGACTAGCAATTTGCAGAACGCGGCAATACTCACTTGAGAATAAAAATCAATAGAGGGGCATGCTTTGCTGAGGAGGGGTGGATCATGGGGATTTATATCCACACAGTCAAAATTGCAAATATCAAAATCTGACCTTGGAATTCAACATGTAAGCACTTAAGTCTGAGTTCCTGCTGCATAAGGAACAGCTAGCCCCAATGCTCAGCGGCATTATTCAACCCATGTTTCCCTGAGCTCTTTGGCAAGGACATGCTAGAGAGGATTATTAGACTTCGGCAAATTAATATTTGTATAGTCCTTTGAAGAGCTAAAGCACCACACAAGAATTATCAGTCAGTGTTCAGTTCAGGCAAGAGAAACAATAGACAGGCTTCAGCTGCGAATGAGTCAATACGAGAAAAGCCCCAAGGCATTTCCCATTTAGAAACACAGCTCTCTCTTCCCATTAATATAATTTGATATTTTTACTAATACACGGGATGTCACTGAATGCCATTCAAAGTTACAGAAAAGGATTCCTTACAGTGGCAAATAGCAGCCGCAGTCGGTTTGGCACAAAGCCATGCCTGCTGTCCATTTAGGATCCAGTAGTGTAATTACTTGGGACTTGCTGCAGTGTTAATTATCTGGAATGTTTCGTTGTAGGAATATAAAGAATTGTGCCAATGAGTAACTGTTTGCAGGGGCTAAGCCTTATTTATCTGCGCCAGTGGGCAGATTCACGGCGGGGCCTCTAAATAAAGCAACAAACCAAATCTGTTGTAGTGCTAGTCTGATAGTATTTTAGCACATGCTTTGGTTATGTACATTTGGCAAAGGCTAAGCTCCAAGTTCCTCAGCCTAGTGAAAGGCATCAAACCATCTATTTGTAACAGAGTGCTTGTGATTAAGAAGGCTGTCACTCAGAGGGCATCTAGAGGCACTGTTGTTCTTCACCAAATCCATTTAATTTGTGCCCTGGTGATTTAAAATAATGCTTCTAATGCTGCAATTCTATGTACACTTAAGGGGATTTAGTCACTAGCAAGCCACACATAGGAAACGCTGTCAAACATAGTGGGATTTGCTTCTGAATAAATAGTCCTAGGCCTGAGCTCTTAGAGGCAAACTAGACAGCATTAATTGGGCAAATGGAATGCAATTATCACATACGGTTTGTTATGTAAAAAGCAGCTGCAGGCAAGCTGGAGGAATGTCCTGGTCCTGGTTTTGGCCCTGGGGGGGATGGGGGGGGGGGAGAAATCAGTTCTCCACAGTTGCTATTTGCGTTTCTAGGGAAGCCTCCACAATGGCAACTTTGGACATGAATCTTCTGCAGGTACGTTAGCAGAGACAGAAAGAGTTAACTTCCCTGCCCCACAGTCCTGAGAGGCTTCCCTGTGGCTGCTAGATCCTGGATTACCCAGGGTTCCAGGATCTGGGTGGCCTGTGCATGAAGTGGTAAATGTGTGAAGGATTCCCCACCTTTGACAGCCATTGTAGTGAATGGACTGGAGAGGTAGCTCTGGGCGGACCTGTTCCCCATGGGCTCAGGGCTAAAACCAAGGACCAGAAGCCCCCCCTTTATACTCACTTTCCCTCTCTCTTTGAACAATATTATCTAGGGGGCTATAGAATATCACAGGGATGGGGGACCTGTACCCTTCTATGTTGGACTTCCATCAGGCCCAGCCAGCATGATCAGTTGGGTCAGGGAGGGTGGAACTTCATTGCGCAATAGCACCTTGTTTCCCTCACCCCAGCCTGAACCATGCATTGCTCCTCCAATCAAAGCTGCCTTCCTGGTATGCTACTTGATATTTGCTACTCTTCTCATCTGATCCCATCCTCTCCTGCAAGCCTACTCAGGCTTAGCAGCATGCATCAACTCCCATGATCCTTATCCAATGTTCATGCCATGGGTGAAATTGTAAAACAGACAATAGCTGAGGTAGAGGGGAATGGGAAAATAGCGCATAGCGTGTTGCCTACAAGCTGGCTTTGTTTTGAGCTGTTCTTTTGCCAGATAGGTTCCCCCCCTCTTTTCAAATAAAGGATCCACACAAATGAGCTATTTTGGAGCGAAATACTGCTTTGCATTCCCAACATGGCAAACCACACTACAAAGAACAGCCTCATAAGAGGACTTCTCAAAAGCACTCTTAATTAACACACAGGTGAGTAATAGCTTCCGACTAAACATTTGACCTCGGTCATCTGGTACATTAAGCAAAGTAGCTCCAAAGGCATGTTCTTTCATGTGATTGCTATTTACAACAATGCCTGTCTGTTAAAAGCATATGGCTGTCCAAAGAAGACTTGACTGCCTAAAAAGAAATTTCTAAGGCTCATCAGCCAAGGCGAACTGAAGGATCTCTCAGGTCACTTCTCAGCTTCTGAGACGACGACAAAATTCAGGATGTAGTTCACTAATTAAACAAGCCGCTCATCAACATTTCTCTCGTGTTATTAAAGCTGAATGAATTCCCCACTCTGGCAAGGAGTATAAAAAACAGTAATGGAAAAGGTAATCAAGTGAAACTACTAGCTAACTGCATGGAGGATTTATGAGCCCACCATGCTGCATAAAAAAGATATAATTCGTTTAATTTATTAGTCATAAAGAAAGTAATTTACTTTGGTTAAAAACTGATCATCTTACAAAACAAGCCACTTTTTGACACTAATTAAATTTACCAAATATGGCCGAAGACTGGAGGTACTATATTATATTAACATTAGTGTGACAGGAGAAGAAGTCTATTTGTCTCCCTTGTGAACTGCTCCTGGTGATCGCATGAATTCAGGTTAGAAATAAGTGATGTATAGACATTAGTAGGAAGAAGTCTGTGAAGCTATGGTTGTCCTTGATATTAAATTCAATGGACATCATCTAGCCAAAGCTACACCATACTTAGCTCTGGTAGATTTCAATTGGTCAGCTAAGTGCACATTCCTGTTTCCCCACTGAAGTCAATAAGAATTCAAAGTGCTTAACTTTGGCTTTTGATCATGCACATCTCATCAGTATCCTTTAATACACAAAACACAGTACACTGCTAAACTCAGTTTCTAATATTTTCAAATGGTTTATGTTTTTTATAACCGTACTATGGTATACATTGTCACCTCTCTTTAAAAATTCTATTCTCTACTGCAGTTTCAATGCAAAATTTCTGACTGGCTGAACTTCCAGTAAGTTTAATGGGAGTTAAACCTCCTGTGGAATTTACTAGCAGGTTTTGTTTTTAAATGCATCTCCATGATCATGAGAACTATAAATTTCCTTTTAAAGACGCAGATAGCTCAGATAGCTGAGCTTAGGAATGTGAATTCTGCATCAGACATCTTCCCGAGTACAGAACCTTTCATATGCAGAATCATAGGACACTAAGTGTTCAGATTATAATGGTTAGGGTACGTTCTGCAGTTTCTCTAGCTGTGCGTGTCTCTAGCTGTATATTCAGTAAATATGCAGGTTACAATCCATTCCCATAAAAATATATATGAATGCTATGGCACTGATTTCAGTGTTTTATGGCTTGCATAGATCACATCTAGGCCATCAAAATGCTATCAAGCATGAATTACACATTAATTACCTGTGAAGAATAGTAAGTAAATTTGAATATCCTGCGTGCCCCCATCGTATTGAGCAAGTATAATTTACTTTGCTTGTAAGGATAATAAACTAGCAGATCTGATAAGGGAGCTTCCTCCTTCCCTTAGCAATGCATATTTATGATCTATTCCTCAGGTAAATTTATACTTTGAAGCAATATAAATTTAGTCATATGCTAATTCAGCTCCGTTGCTCTTCAGCTAGCAAACCAAAGTATGCATTTTTGTCACTGCAATATGACGGGTTTGGCATAATTTCTAAGGGGTGCTTAAGTCCAACTCAGCAGGCAAACGGTGCTGATTTCTCATATTTGTTGTACATGAGAGCAAGGATTTGGAGACGGTTTCTCCCCCGCCCTCTTTTTCTTGCAACAAGAATGCCTTGTTTAGAAGAAAAAATTCTTTCTGCTTTATATTGCATAAGCTTACAACAAGTTAGCCTCTGCATAAACATCTTGTAGTCGTGGAAAGACTAATGGGTTCTTTTAAAACAACAACAACAAACCAAGTGCAGCCCACTCTTTTAGCTGATGAAGTCTGGAGGTCATGCACATTTTTCAGCCACAATATCTAAAGAGGACATAGAGGAGGACACCAACGAGTCAGAATTCCACTGGAAAGAGATAACACGGGGCTCAGAGGAGAATGACAGAGTGTTATTGGTCCCCATATTAATTTTAGGACACTCTGGGAATTGGAATAGGAGGACAGCACGCCTGATTTATAACCAGGGAATACAGCTTGAAAAGCTGGGTGAGATTAAGCTAGAAATATTTTAGTCATAGTGCAGAAGTTTATGCATAAAAATCTGCTAACCAGATACATTCATCTATGATGGGCTAACATAACAGATTGTCTAGATCAGTGGTTCCAAAACATTTCCCCTCACAGACCACTCAAAAATTGCTGAAGGTCTGGCAGACCACGTAAGGATCTTCTTTTGCCTGTTGTAGCAAATGTAATGCACAGTGATGGATGCAGAATTATTTTTAATTGTATTTTTAGTGCTTCTTTTTATTTCCTATCTTTTGTATTTTGTTGTCTCACAATTTGAATTCTATAGAATTCTAATACAATAAAATACAATGTTAAGGAATAAAAGTAATAAAAATACAATTAAAAATTAATATGACTATTTAATGCTATCAGTGTGCCGTTTTTCATCTTTCATTACAAATCTGCAGATATGTCGTGGACCACCTGAATGACGCTCATGGACCACTGGTGGTCCAGAGACCATGGATGGGGAATTGAGTGAAAGGAAGGCAGAGTGAATGATTGACAGGCAGACAAAGCTTATGTGAGGGAGAGCAGAACTGGATAACGTTATAGTGGTAACACAGGTAAGGCAATAACATTAATTCACATGATATTCATGGAAGATAAAGGCTGTCAGTGGCTACTAAAATCTAAAATCTTATTGTTTTAATTTTTTTAGTTGTTTTTAATGTTTCAAATATGTTTTTTATTTGATATTTTATTGTTCCTTTTCTTGGATGTGTGCTTCCTCAGGCCCCCTTAGGGATAGAAATTTAAGAAATAAATAAGTAGATAAAGGCAGAGCTACAACTACCTTCTCATGTGAATATTGAGGTGATATAACTGAATTGTCATCTGTGGGAAGGACACTCTCTCTTAGAACTTAATTTTAATGCTAGGCACCTAAATTTAAAGCTTAGTTGACCACCCAATGAGCCCATTAAGTAATCTAATGTCTGTATATTTTTCTTAGTTAGGCCTTGTCAGGACATTGGAGGACGTTGCAAGAAATAAAGAAATGCCCAGTTATCTGTGCTTTAGGGTATGGATCACAGTGAAGTTGGGAATTGAGCGATTAGAGCTAAAGATCTCTAAATGCTTCTAAAAGCATGATATGAAATCCCTGTAGGCGATTGCTCAAAGCTGGGCTTGTTGAATCTCATTTCTTTCATTACCTCTTTCCTGCAGCCCCAGGCTTTCCCTCTTAATCCCAAGGCCATCCTTCTTTTTCTCTTCTTCTTCTGTTGCCTTTTACCCTTTGACCACTGCAGTGAATGCTTACACTCAGAGGCCTATTCTAAAAGATGAGTGAGATCAATAGTTCAGCGTCACACATCCATTGCTTCAGTGAGATTCCTCTAGCAAAGACCGTGCACAAAATTTG
Source organism: Podarcis tiliguerta (assembly GCF_965153285.1). Taxonomy (NCBI): domain Eukaryota; kingdom Metazoa; phylum Chordata; class Lepidosauria; order Squamata; family Lacertidae; genus Podarcis; species Podarcis tiliguerta. The sequence goes on along the minus strand of NC_139535.1, from coordinate 66,924,165 downwards.
TGGTGCAATGATGAAATAAATGTCCAAATAACATATCAGTTATCACGGCCATTCTTTAAAAGCTGAGTCCGTGGAAATGGTCAGATGTCATCTGAGATGTTGTCTCAATCTTTAAAAATCTATTTCTCTATTATCTGCATCTACTTCCTAACCTTGAAAGTTAACTACTGCAACTTACATTGTAACCACTTACATTGTAGCCTTAACTCCCCACCACCACCACTGCCCCTGCAAGAACAATATTTTTGAGGGATCAATGATTCCTCCATTTCTTTTCTATTCCTCAAAGGGAATTTTGTCTCTCTCAATTTTTTCTGAACTTGTGGAATGTGGTGACTGAAGACTGTGAGGTGGGTTGCCTAGGGTCTGGACCAGGGGTAGGCAACCTAAGGCCCAGGGGCTGGATTGTCTTCTCAATGCTGCCTGCGGACGGTCCGGGAATCAGCACGTTTTTACATGAGTAGAATGTGTGCTTTTATTTAAAATGCACCTTTGGGTTATTTGTGGGGCATAGGAATTCATTCATTCATTTTTTTCAAAATATAATCCGGCCCACCACATGGTCTGAGGGACGGTGGACCGGCCCACGGCTGAAAAAGGTTGCTGACCCCTGGTCTGGACATTAGTCAAACATTACATAGGAACTCTACACAAATTATGAATGCTGCACAGGAACTCTCTCAGGCAACCCCAAAACATGCCCCTCTTTGCTTAATTGGGACTGAACCATCATTACTGCCCTGAACATGATAACACAGGAAAACTGCATAAAATATTATATAGAAGGTACAGTGGTACCTCGGGTTACATACGCTTCGGGTTACAGACTCTGCAAACCTAGAAATAGTGCTTCAAGTTAAGAACTTTGCTTCAGGATAAGAACAGAAATCGTGCTCCGGTGGTGTGGCAGCAGCGGGAGGCCCCATTAGCTAAAGTGGTGCTTCAGGTTAAGAACAGTTTCAGATTAAGAACAGACTTCCAAAACGAATTAAGTACTTAACCCAAGGTACCACTGTACTTGTATGCTTCAGCCCCAACTAGCCACACCAACTAGGGGTGAGGGAGGCTCATGTGATTCACTACGTCTCTCAAAATCTGGGTGTGTGGACCAGGTAAGCTGCACAGTGGTTCCTTTTCCTGCTCATGTGTCCCAAAGCCCTGAAAGTCTCGGAAATTGAGGGCAAGTCTAGGAATCCCCTAACCTGCTGCCTCTGGCTCAGCACCCAGAGGCCCAATGGCTTCTCATAGTGGCACATGCAGAGCTTGTCTGAGGTCTGGGGCAGGAGTCTTGTTAAAATCAGTTTATTAACTCAAACAAAAAGGCAGCTGGTCCCTGGTGGGGGGTCCCCAGCCAACTTAGCCCTCCAAGGGCTGGGTATGATGCCATGAAATGGCAGGACAGCAGGAATGAGGAAGAGGATAGCAGCGGGGGGTGTAGCCATGACTGGGGCACACTGGGACAAGCTGGGGGTGGAGGAGGAGAGGTTGGTGTAGAAAGTACTCACAGCGTGTCGGAGGATGGTGAGGGGATGGGGTTCAGTGCACAGGAACTATAGCAGCAGGACCCATCTCCAGAGCTAGAGGGGTCCCTGTCCATGAACAAAGCAGGTTCTGATGTATAGGGAGAAGAAAGCAGGGTACTCTAGGAAGCTGAGACAGTCAAGGCCCACAGCCCTGCTCTCTAGCTGGCCAGGTGGGGCTCACTAGCTTTGATGGGAGGCATGTGATTCCTTAGCTGGAGTAGTCTCAGAACAGGTGAGGCTCACATGTCTCATCAAGCCCAGATGCTGCAATCAGCATGCGAGATATAGAATGGAAGCAGAGCTGAGGTGCTGTGTCTGCTCAACTTCCCAGGAGCTCTTTGGGACTGTGTTTGTGTACAACTGACCTTCAGGTGCTCTGAGCTCTGGATTGGCTGCAGAGGCAGGAACCGGGCCTAACTGGACTTTGGGCCTGTGTCCTAATATCTGCCTTGGGATTGTGTACCCCAGCGGGACTTGCACATCTACTGAACTATCATGGTTCCCTACCTTGGGTTGCCATGTGTCCTCTTTTTCCAGGACATGTACTCTTTTTTCATGGGTAGAGTCCTCATAGCAATCCACAGTTAAAAGTAGAAGTTGGCAAATGTGTCCTCTTTTTTCTCTTCAAAATAGGGTAACCCTAACTAAGCACCATTTAACCCAGCTACTAGGCAGAGTAGGCAAATAAAAAACTCTTCTCATGTTTGGTTTGATCAAGAGACAATTCTTACCTGACCTCAAAGTGACTAGATAACTTGCTTTGAAGCACAGGGAGCTTGGGGTGGATGCTGGAACCAGGATTTAAGAAACAGGTGAAGGGATTTCTAAGCCCTTTCTGGCTCTGTCCCACTCCAATAGCATGTGGATGTAACATCTTTTCTGTGGTGGTCCCCATTTGTTCAATGCTCTCCCCAGGGAGGCTCGCCTGACATCTTCATTACATATCTTTAGGCACCAGGCAAAAACTTTCCAATTCTCCCAGGCCGTTGGCTAATTAAACTATCTATGGCATTTTAAACCTTTGGGGTATTGTTTTGTTTGTTATTATAGAATAGAATCATAGAGTTGGAAGAGACCTCAAGGGCCATCGAGTCCAACCCCCTGCCAAGCAGGAAACACCATCAGAGCACTCCTGACATATGGTTGTCAAGCCTCTGCTTAAAGACCTCCAAAGAAGGAGACTCCACCACACTCCTTGGCAGCAAATTCCACTGTCGAACAGCTCTTACTGTCAGGAAGTTCTTCCTAATGTTTAGGTGGAATCTTCTTTCTTGTAGTTTGGATCCATTGCTCCGTGTCCGCTTCTCTGGAGCAGCAGAAAACAACCTTTCTCCCTCCTCTATGTGACATCCTTTTATATACTTGAACATGGCTATCATATCACCCCTTAACCTCCTCTTCTCCAGGCTAAACATGCCCAGCTCCCTTAGCCGTTCCTCATAAGGCATCGTTTCCAGGCCTTTGACCATTTTGGTTGCCCTCCTCTGGACACGTTCCAGTTTGTCAGTGTCCTTCTTGAACTTGATCTTTGTGTTTTTATACTGTAAACCACCCTGTGATCCTTGGATGAAGGGCAGTTTATTAGTTTAATAAATAATAATGTGTATTCAGTCCCTTGAGAACAATGTGCTTTCCAGGCAGTGGATGCTTGTTCAAACTATTATCACATTTAGAGTGAATGGTATGGCTATCTTCTCCCTGTCATAGCCAGATGGGATGGAAAATTGGAACAGTTTTTTTTCTGCCAAACAAGCAAAGCGCATAAATAAGCATAGATCATAGCCATGGTCAGAATAATGTAAATAGAGTTTAGGCCCTCTCTCTCCCAGATAGTTTTGCCTAGCCTAGGTGAAATTATTGCTGACCAAATAAAAACAAAAGCTTCCTAAAACTGAAGACTTCAAAGCTGATTCCTGCTTTTGTAAATGCTTTTTGAAATTCACTGTAGGGATTGTGCTAAGACATTGTGCTGAATCACCACCACCATTCAGATTGCTATAAACATGGGAGCCAGGGGAGCAGTTACTTCACTGACGAAGCCCAGCATAATACTCTAGATGTGAGTGCTACATCATGTTCTAATATACGTTGCTACCTACACAGATTATCTGGCTTTTACTGAATTTATAAATTATGAATGCTCTTTTGACCTTTCTTTCTCCCTTCCTTTGTTTCTCCTCTCTGGACCACACATTGCATTTACCAAAGAAATACTACACAAAATGGCCTCTCCATGGCAAGTGATTCCAATATCAGCATTGAGGACTAGAATGATATACAACATGGATCGCTGCTTTAATAGCACGAGTCTCTGCACTCCTGCCAGTGACCACCAGGAAAGTAGAGCCTTTGTTTGGAAAGATACATCATGCCTCAGAATATCAGCTGCTAGTGAACAAATACCATCTGCCATGGCACAAAGTTGCATGTGGGGTGACATTGTGTACCACCCTGAGAGACACATGGCATGAGTGCCAGATGTAATGCATGGAAAGAAGAGCATGTCTTATGGCACTGTGTAAGTTCTGCTCCCTTCTCAGTCCATTTATTCTGCTTCTCACTTGCCCTAAAAGGTGACAAAATAGACAAGACTGGTAGTCTCTGAGTGGGATTTTTTTTTAATGAGTGGACCTGTGTGGTTTTGAAACAGTATCCTCTCACCACCACCCTCAACTATTTCATAATCCACACATAGTGTCAGTTTAAATACATGGTCATGATCGGCAGTGAAATGAAGTGAAATAAAAGTAGAGAGGTACCCTGATACAATTTTATAGTGATTGAGGATCACATAAATCACCCCTCTTGATTACAGAACCTGTGAAATAGGGAAAGGATCTTCACTATGGCTTGTGGATTGTGCCCACAGAACAGGAACGCATAAAAAGCCCTGCTCCAAGTTGTTGTGGAATGTGCTACTGATATTTTTGGAACCTGAAGGATAAATTCTCCTGGGGTGGATCTACACAGAGGGGGGGAAAGCCGCTGTAAACAAGTCAGAGATTAGATAGTTATAACAAAAGGGGGAGGGAACCCTATGGAAAATAGTGTATAAAATTTTCCTGCTTTCTGGCGCCATCTGGTGTTGCATGTTTATACTGCATCCAAATCGTTGTTTCTTTACTAATGTAGCTGAGTCCTAAGTCTCTCAAGTAATGTGATCCTGATCTGTATATGTTAGTACCACCTCAAACTTGGCCTGGTGGCAGATTGGCTGCCAGTGCTAATCCCACAAGCAGCGTGTTTTTATGCTAGCAGTAAGTTTACAGCCACAAGCGACCTAGCCACAATGCAATGTATAGTGTTAAGCGTTTAAAGTTAGATGGTAGGGATTATGTAACAAAAGAGGGGAGGGGAGGAGAGAGATGGAAGAGGATTGAGTAACAAGGGCTCATATCTCTCAAGGAACATGGAGCAGGGGCCTGGGCTTCACCTCACTCAGGACGTTAGAGCAGCAATCCTGAGACAAATGTAATTTGTGCCTTAGCTTTGTTGAATATTTGTCAAGAACCCAGTTGCCACCATGCTTAAAAATAGGTTGGATGGTTTCCCCCATTTTAAGACAATTGAAACTGCTAATAAATATGGCACCCAAGTTAATGAGTTTTAAAGAGGCAACAAGGCACAATAATTTACATATTGCTGTAAGTGGATTAACAATGTAAATAGGAGACAGCAGGAAAAATTGGAAGGCTGTTGTTTTTAAAGGACTATTCACAATGCTCTGAAAGGAAGGGGATTACGCAAGCTGTAAATTCTTATTTCAATTTTGGCCAGCGTGAGGGAACTCTGGATACTCCATTTTGAGAGCAGGCCAACATATTGTCAACTGAAAACAATAAAGCAAACACTTTTGAATGCTTGTTTTTGATTTCCCTGTTATCTTTAGCTAAGCTATTTTCTTGGCTCAGAGATAACATTTTCACAAACAATACCATCTTTTTCGGTTGCTCTAAATGGCTTTGTAGCTATATTAACAAATTCCCAAAGCTTTGTTTTACATTGGCAGTTGCCAGTGGTGAGACCGAGTGGTCTACTACAAAGCCTGATTAGTTTGACATTTGCACCTGAATTCTGAGATAAACTCTGGTATTCATGGGTGGCAAGTTCTTGCTTCTCAGTTCCCTGAAACCCAGTCAGTGTCACGTGAAGCTCCTTTTGCCTATGTCCTGGATACCACTGAGCACCATTGTTTTCAAAGTGGCTGTCAGTCATTACCCCCCCCCCCAACCACCACCCCAACCTATGCAAGCCATCCCTTATTGCAAAGAGAAACCCACGGTCCTTCAGATGTTGTTGAACTGCAGTTAGTTCCACCCAGCATGGCCAATGGTCAGGGATGATGGGAGTGATGATGGGAATCCAACAACATCTGGAAGGCCACAAGTTCCTTATGCCTGATTTAATGGAGTGTGTCATCACTGAGTGATGATCATACACATGAAAATTCCCCTTATTTTCAATACATGAGCTGGCAATTAGACCCCAAAGACAAGGAGCATACATCTAACTGGATAGGAAGGAGAAGATAACAGTGGGAAAGAGACAACAAAAGAGCTCAGCTGGGGAATAAAGTTAGGCCAAAGGTTTTGCAGAAGTGTTCTGAACTGTGGTTTGAAAAAAGAGGCACCAATGTGGGTGTGCTGGAAGTAAGTTCCAGTTGTGCCTGGTGTAGTGTGGCAGAGCCACTGAGTTGACCTTCCTTACCTTACCTGAATGGCACTGGGGGAGGCTGGTGGCAAGGTCAGGGCTGTACAGATGCACCAGTATACCTGAAGGAGTGTCTCCACCCCCATCATTTGGCCCAGACACTGAGGTCCACCTCCGGGGGCCTTCTGGCAGTTCCCTCACTGCGAGAAGTGAAGATACAGGGAACCAGGCCGAGGGCCTTCTCGGTAGTGGTGCCCGCCTTGTGGAATGCCCTCCCATCAGATGTCAAGGAAATAAACAACTACCCGACTTTTAGAAGACATCTGAAGGCAACCCTGTATTGGAAAATTTTTAATGTCTAATGTTATTTTAAAAATTATGTGCTGTTAGACACCTAGAGTGGCTGGGGAAACCCAGCCAGATGCGCAGGGCAGAAATAATAAAATTATTATTATTATTATTATTATTATTATTATTATTATTATTATTATTATTACCAGGGACTAGACTAGACTGACTCCAATCTAGTTCACAACCCTGACTTTGCTGCTGCCCTAACCCAGCATTTTCCCAGTAAGGTTTTGGGAGGGTAACTCTGTCCCACCACACCACCCAATCCAGACACAAGGGCAGTGAGGGATAAACAATGGGTGAAGCAAGGAAGAGTCTCCTCTCTTTTAGAAGAGCAAGTTGCCTTTTGCAAGCCTTTCTCAAGCTCAAAGTGGTAGAGCTGGAGGTCAGATCTGAGTAATATATTGGGATATGAGAGCAGAAAGATAGAAAGGTGAGGCTGTGCAATCCTTTAAAGGTAAGAACAAGGAGTTTGCACTAGACATGGGAAGAGGGTAAGATAAAATGCAGATAGGATGTGAGGGATAATCAGGCCCCTTGCTAAAGTACTACACCCCAGAGATGGAATTAACCTTTCACGGAGGATATTTCAAAGGTAATACTTAATGAGCCTCACAACTCTAAATCTAATTACAAGGCTTCTGTTCCAGTTGTTGAAGTTCAAAACTAGGATTCAAGTATTGCTCTCCACCACCCACACACTCATGGAAAGGTAAAGAGTTGATGGCTCAGAACTGACAAAGAGCAGCTATGTTTTCTACATCATTTAGGAGCATAGGCAGCAGCCATACCTCAGACCATTGGTTCATATAGCTCAATTTTTGTCTTCACTGATTGGCAGCATCTCTCCAGAGTTTTAGACAGAAGGTGTTTTTTCCCAACCCTACATGAAGATGTTATGGATTCAACCTGGGACCTTTTGCATGCAAAGGTCTCTAGGTATTTTCAGAGAGAGTGGTGATTGTCTCTTGGTCTTTTTCACCTTAAAATAATCAAGAGGTATCTGAATGGTGTGCATTCTTCCTTTCACATAACTGAAAACATGAGCCACTTCACACCAGCTGGAATTTTTTTCCTGATGCTTGTTTGTGTTGGGAAGAGACCTACTCTAACAAGCATGACAGCATGAGGCTATCCTTAAAACGGCCTGTGGAATGCCAAAGAACTATGGATAATTCTTCTTTCCAAGCAGAACAGTAGATATTTTTAAAAGGAGTGAAATTAAGCTTTTGCCTTTTTTTTTTTAAAAAAAGAAAATCTTCCTAAAACCTATGACACAAACAATTTCTTCCTGGGGCAGCAATGGCTTGTAGCATAGGCTGATTGAATCAGATATGATGGAGAAAGAAAGAAGTTGATAAAAATGACAGAGCTGAAGTTTCATAGGTTAGATTTTCACCCACAGCTGCAAAAGCCCTTTTGATGAAAGATAATGGCCTGCTGAAAACTATGACACACAAACCCTCAGCAAAAAAAGAAAAGAAAAGAAGAAAAAAGAAATTGATGTTCAAACATGTGCCCCACCTTGATACATAATATTCCAGGTGAGTATGGGTGAAAAGCCTTGTTTATTGGGATGGATGGGTACCACAGGAGCCTGAGTTGCCATCGGCAACAGCTTCCTACCATTGATTTTGTTTTCAGCAATGAGTTCCAAATAATATTACAGCAGCTCAGTGCAGCCAATGGAATACCATGTAAGACACGGAATGATGCTGTGTGATGATGCGTGAGGTGCTTATATCACTAAGGCTACCGAGCCTTAATGCACAGAGTAGGAAGCAAATACCACTGAACACAACTGAATTTACTTTTGAGTAAACATGCATAGGATTGTGCTGTGAATATTGCTACATAAAGTCATATGCTGCAAGAAAGCAAATAATAAAAAGATGCTGGGGAAATGTGCTGGAAGGTGAATGAATATGTAATAATTGCATGACGATGTCACTTTGTTCAGTGACAGTGAAAACCTGCACAAAACAAATCCAGATGGATACGAATGAACATTTTGAGTGAGCTGAAAGCTGGATGAAAAGTCAACTTTTCATGTAAAATGAAAATAAGGAGTGGGGTATTGTTTCGGCAACCCTAGCGGTAAGCAGTGTAATAAAAAGGACAGTACTTTGGGCAGAAGAAGTAAGACACCTTGGAACTACGGATTTGGATAATGTTTGCAAATGGCAGTTTCATTATTTTCACTACTCAGGGTCCCCTGTTTTTGGCATCATTAACTTGAAATTCTAACTCAATAAAAAGATCCATTTGAGCTGATATCACAGTGATGCACCTTCACAGTCAGTAGTCAAATCATGGATGCAATTGCTGGGTGAATGCTTCGAACCTGATTATTTTAATAAATCATTCACTCAAATTATTTTAATAAATCATTCACAGCTGCACTTTAGCCCATTCACAGTTTCTTGGTTGTTTTCTTTTTTCTATTTTTCTGCTGAGGGTTTGTGTGTCACAGTTTTCTGCAGGCCATTATCTTTCATCAAAAGGGCTTTTGCAGCTGTGGGTGAAAATCTACTTGGTGAGTGCTTCCCAGTTGTAATCTGAAATGCCATGTTACCAAGTTCTGCTGATCACCCCGCCAGCCTGATGTCACCACCTTGTACGATAAATCCATTTTATTCCAAGAGATCTTATTCTAAGAGACCTTCATTCTAAAACTTCTCTCCAGTCTCCCTAAGGGCCATCAGATATGCTAAGAAGCAACTCATGTAGTACCTTTGCACTCAGTCAACAGTAAACACATTTTGAGCAGCCAGTTCTGGATTTGCACCATTATGTGGTTGTTGTTTTTTGCAAGCCTGACCTCAGTCCTACAATCAGGATAAATTGGTCCCCAAGTGGCAATTCCCAAGTTTAGATCATTGGGCTATGGAATGGAGATAAGAGAAGGAAGCCAGTATACAGAAGTGTTTTAACAAAATCCAAGAGCATAATGGCAAAGTCTAACAATCAACGTAGGTCAACAGTCCTTGTAAAACTCTTTTGTTGAATGCAGGTAGAAAAACTACTGCATATTAATTTGGAAGCAAAGTAGGCTACATCTCCAGTAATTCTAAAGATAATATAAATGGTATATGTGCAGAGCTCCTTTCTTCAAAACACTAGACCTATCTTCTAAATAATTTTAGCTTCCCTCAAAATGCTCCAGCTGTTTCACCTAAGGAGCTGCCATGTTCTCTTTCAGTTTGGCTTTACATGAAATTTAGTGGCACTTCCAACAGAAAACCTGAGCCTAAAAAACTACCATATAAATATGGTAGAAAGAAATAAGAACCCCCTGGAAAATACTCTGACAGACATAGTTGTGGAGGGCCAGAATCCTCTGGACGCCTGCTTTATTCCCTTCCTTACATCTGTGTTCGCCATATGAGTTAGGGATAAAATGAGAGGCTAGACTCCAAATGTCACGAGCTTTGTCAATTTTTGCTTTGTTCTTAATGTGCTTTAAGCACAGCCTTTGTGTCCTTTAGTCTACTTCATATGTAACCTACAGAGAAAAGGGTGAGATTAGTACAACCTGCCGGTAAATGTTTTTGGCAGAAGCTTGTCTTGTAAAACCAAACAAAAAGATTTATAGCCTAGCTCCACAGTGAGTGCAAATTACTTTAATGGATTTATAGGAGTTGAGTTATGGTCCAATTTAATATTTGGTGACAAGAGTTTTGTGAGCTCAGGTTGCCACAGGAGAGTTTGCTGGAATAAATAATGCATTATGCTGCCCACTTCTGACATCAAAGAGAAGAAAAGTAAAGATCATGATTCTAGCCAAAACTATGTGGAGTGTAAAAGTTCCCTCCGGGGATGAACGTGGGTTGGATATTGGGGACTGACATCCACTGGGAAGGAATGATGCCACCCACGTATTCATTATTCCATATTTTTCTGAGTGCAACTGGATCGTAGGAAAGTGTCTGCTACACCACTCCAGGAATGGTACATCCATTGTAATATTTTGTCCATTTATTAGAAGCGATGACTGGAAAATAGTATAAATCCTCAGGAAATATAGGAAGGGTGGGGTAAATCCAGCAGAAAGGACCACATTACTCCTAAGGTCGCTGGTGGGGTGTGGACTCCTGCCCAGTGCCAGATTTACGTATAAGCTAAACAAGCTATAGCTTAGGGCCCCACTCTCTTGGCCCCCCCCCCCCAATATTCTTAGGTCCATAAATTACCATATAGCATATATTCAACACAAAAAACAGCGACAAATTGTTGTTGACAAAGAGTATTTTGTTATGTTCAAATGGCTTTAGATACCTATTAGGTCCATAAATTACCGTATAGCATATATTCAACACAAAAAACAGTGACCATTTGTTGTCGACAAAGGACAGCTGGGCACATAAAGGGCCCCATTATCTTCAGGAGCTTAGGGCCTCATCAAACCTAAATCCGGCCCTGCCTCCCACCATGGATTTGGGGGAAACAGCCTTTCTCCCCTTGAGAGAGATCTGTTTCCATTGGTTTGCATGAGCGCAGCAGCACTCTGCCCATCTGTAATATCCAGTAATTGGTATTCCTAGCTATTGACATTCTTGACTCACTCCAAATTCTTTGGATCCTTTGCCCATGGAAAAAAATTATTAATAATTCCAATGAAGCTTAAACATTTATAAGCAGTGTGGATAGATGATAGATAGATGATAAATAGATAGATGATAGATAGATAGATAGATAGATAGATAGATAGATAGATAGATGATAGATAGATGATAGATAAATAGATAGATGATAGATAGATAGAAGATAGATGATAGATGATTGATAGATGATTGATAGATAGATAGATGATAGATAGATAGTTAGTTAGATAGATAGATAGATGATAGATAGATATAGAGGCTTAAAACATGCATGCTTTTGCTGACTAATTTGAATTTCTTTGTGAAAATGTTATCCAGGAGTGATGGATGTGTCTCTGCTGTGATCATATTTGACACACTGACACGGAGAGGGAAAAATAAACAGTCATTATGCAAAGGGGCAAATGATCTGCCTTAAAACAAATATGCACATTTCAAGAAATATACATTTGTAGCCCAAAATCTGCCTGTCTCCTATCCTGGCAGAACAACAATTCTTGTCTTTTCAAGTGGGTAAGTCAAGTGACAAGAGACTATGCACCCATCAAGGCTGGGTGAGAAAGGTTATAGAAAGGCAAGGTGCTGCTGATAAACTTGTATTGCCTGGTCCAGAGGGAGTGTGTAGGCAAGTTCATTCCAGGGACAAAAGAGAATGCATTAATTCTCAATTAGATCATAGTACACAACAAAGCACAGGGCATTAGCATCAAATGTGTTCATTCAAGGATTAAGTGGCTGACTCCACTTCACAGAAACCTAAACTCACGAAATGTCATGGGGACTGCAAGCCTCTTTCCTCCGGACTTGCCTGTCTGCACTGATTTAGCACGGCATACTGTGCTACTTGTTTTGACCTGCTTGCGTTGTTCCTTTAGATGTGACTGAACTTTGATTGTCCTCTAACCGATTTTTTCTTTTTTTAGGTACAATAAACAATTATGTCAATGTACTTATACCCTCCAGAAACTGATGATCCATTAGATCACTGTCACTGCTACTTTGTCATGCAGCTGAATGGATTTAAATTTTTTAAAAAGTCTGGTAGAGGAAACGAGAAGTTTAAGTAGACCTTTCAAGGCAAGATACCAGATCTGCATACTCAAAACTTTGTATGGTCTCTAACTTTATTCAAAAGAATAAATGTGAATATAGTGTAGTGCCATATACTGGAAAAAATGATGGATTTGGAGTAGGGCAACCAGGATTTGAATCCCCAGTCAACCATGAAGCTTGTTGGGTGACCTTGAGTAAAAATGGCTGACAACTTCTATCTTTGCAAATTCTAATACAAACTGTCCTGATCTGCCCTTTTGGGGAAAATGTGTTGAGAATGTAGTTATCAATTGGGTTTCACCATGGAGCCCACCCAGCACTCCTCTTTGTGTGTTTGCGCCACACTGACCTTTCTACAGCCCCCTCCTTTCTTCTTTCTCTAGAGAAGCAACAGCGACCCACCTCCTGGGAAGCTAGTGTAGCAGCGTCTAGCCCAGGGGTCAGCAAACTTTTTCAGCAGGGGGCCAGTCGACTGTCCCTCAGACCTTGTGCAGGGGCCAGACTATTTTTTTGGGGGGGGGATGAACAAATTCCTATGCCCCACAAATAACCCAGAGATGCATATTCAATAAAAGGACACATTCTACTCATGTAAAAACACTCTGATTCCCGGACTGTCCGTGGGCCGGATTGAGAAGGCAATTGGGCCGGATCCAGCCCCGGGCCTTAGTTTGCCTACCCATGCTCTAGCCAATGAACTGCTTCTGGTAATAAGACAGGTTCCTATGTTCCTAATTTGGCTTGTAGAAAGTGTTTTTCTAGAATCTGGAAAGAGAAGACATAACAGCCTTTCTGGAAGCTGCAAAGAAAAGGCGTTGCTTGCTTCCCACAGGCATCTGGTTGGCCACGATGAGAACAGGGGACCTGATAGACCATTGGCCTGATCCTGCAGGCTCTTCTTCAATCTATAAACTGTACAAAGTTAATGGATAGCTTAATTCCCTAGGCAATCTTTAAGGGATAAATTTGCTTGGCTAGTAACTGGAAGCACAATATTTTGAAATATTATTGAAGAAAGAAAAATGCCTTCCTATTTGTTTTGTGGCATATCTTTTTAGCAATAACCTTTATGAGTGTGACTGAGAGAGGCAATGCACCTTTTGAGCTAGATGAAACAACTCGGTTTCATTTATCCACTAATTAATCTCAGCAGCACACATTATTTTGCATGATACAAGATGCTTGGGATTTTATCACAATAATGGATTCCCAACACGCATTTACAATCTAGTATACCTGAGTCAGAATGCATTATATTACCCTGAATACACTTTCTGTGTAACAAGCAGATTGATGTGTAGAGGGGAACAGAGCCAACTATGCCACTGGAGGAAATGAAGGCTGTAATGCCCTGTGTCTCATATAAGAGATACTAAACCTTTGTTTAAGAGCTACATTGGATTCTACCTGCTGAATGTTTCTCACTCCATCCGGATTTTTCATTGCACAAAGGAATGCCCCCCTCCACTGTACTCACCCTGCACACCCCTTAAATCCATTCCAGGGGTTCCCCCAATCCTCCAAAACAGATTTAGGGAGGGCATGGAGAAAGGAGAGGAGGGGGAAAGCCCCATTGCACAAGTGGGAATTCTTTCACTGAATAGAGTAGTTGAATACCTTCCGGTCATAGAATCATAGAATCATAGAGTTGGAAGAGACCACAAGGGCCATCGAGTCCAACCCCCTGCCAAGCAGGAAACACCATCAGAGCACTCCTGACATATGGTTGTCAAGCCTCTGCTTAAAGACCTCCAAAGAAGGAGACTCCACCACACTCCTTGGCAGCAAATTCCACTGTCGAACAGCTCTTACTGTCAGGAAGTTCTTCCTAATGTTTAGGTGGAATCTTCTTTCTTGTAGTTTGGATCCGTTGCTCCGTGTCCGCTTCTCTGGAGCAGCAGAAAACGACCTTTCTCCCTCCTCTATGTGACATCCTTTTATATATTTGAACATGGCTATCATATCACCCCTTAACCTCCTCTTCCCCAGGCTAAACATGCCCAGCTCCCTTAGCCGTTCCTCATAAGGCATCGTTTCCAGGCCTTTGACCATTTTGGTTGCCCTCCGGTCATTCCAGTCCAGTCATTTTGTCTGGCTATCCACTGGCAGACTTTGGGCAAGGTACCATTTTCCATCTTTCACTTGCTCCTTCTTGTGAGATTTGGAATGTTTTAAGCAGCAGTTAAAAATTAAATTTTTGACATTCAAGAATCAAGAAATGGTATACATTTAGCATTTTAATACCCAAGGATCTGATTGTATTCAGCCATCCGTGAACATGTATTGGGATAATTCAAAGAACAGGCAAATACAAACTGAGGCTTACAAGCTGGGTACCATGGAAATGCAATTAAATGCAATTAAACCTGCCAGCATCATCCCCAACATGGCTTTGCAGTCTCAGTTTTACTTGAACAATACAGTATCTGGGATGGTTAAACAGATTTAATTTGCTGAATTACAGACGGGGCGAAATGAAAAAAAGTTTCTCATAGAAAATGGGAGGCTTTATTGGAAGTAATAAAGTATATATAATATTCCAAAACTAGCAGCAGTCACTCTGATTGCATTTTCCTTTCTTTCATCATTCTATACCATGTTTTACTTTATACAGTATGTTATTTATAAAGTTTGTTAAAAACTATACAGGAATATATTATTTTTGTTAGGCTGAAATCCACTAACTGGGATTCAGCTTTATAAATGACACTATTTTGAGTAGATAATTGTAGGATTATAGTACTATACTGTTGTAATTTCATTCATTTGTTTAGAATTTAATGCCATTTTGGCTATTTACATTTTTATGTGAATTATTTTAATATATGTTTTTTTCCAAATATAAACTAGCAATGTTGGGGTCCTATACCTATAGATATACTCACTGCACACACTAAAAGCCAAATATGGAAGCATTTTTATGAAACTATAGCAGAAGTTCATAACATTTCTTCTTGTAGGCTAATTCAAATGTCTATAAAAAGAATAATCTGAGAATAAATCCACAAATGCATGCATGTTTCTCATCACTTGGTGTTTGCACCATCAAATAACAACTTGCATGTATAAAAAGGCTAAACACTACAAAATAACACTCATGTCACCTGATTTCATTCAAAATCCCCTGCAAACTACTTAAGCAGCCCTATCTATCTGAACAACTGCTCAAACAAGTGATTTATGGGTGGTGTAATCTTGGAAGATATGGGACGCGGGTGGCGCTGTGGGTTAAAGCCTCAGTGCCTAGGGCTTGCCGATCGAAAGGTCAGCGGTTCGAATCCCCTCGGCGGGGTGCGCTCCCGCTGTTCGGTCCCAGCGCCTGCCAACCTAGCAGTTCGAAAGCACCCCTGGGTGCAAGTAGATAAATAGGGACCGCTTACTAGCGGGAAGGTAAACGGCATTTCCGTGTGCGGCTCTGGCTCGCCAGAGCAGCGATGTCACGCTGGCCACGTGACCCGGAAGTGTCTTCGGACAGCGCTGGCCCTTGGCCTCTTTGAGTGAGATGGGCGCACAACCCTAGAGTCTGTCAAGACTGGCCCGTACGGGCAGGGGTACCTTTACCTTTAATATTGGAAGAGGCAAGTCACAGAAGATCATTTCTCCCCCATGATTAGAAAAGCAGGGGGGGGGGGGAACAAGATCATTTTTTCCAAGCCAACCTGAGGACTCGGAAAGAGTAACCACCAGTCTCTGCCACCTTCCCTTGAATCTCCGGGCCTTGGGGCAATGGAATGGTGGTACAGAATGGGAACATAGAGGTTCTTCTGCCAGTTCTTCACTAGATTGGATTTTGATCTGAGTCACAGAAGAATGCAGGGGTTTTAAGGTTCACTTGCCATTAGAGGTGATTTTTTATGAGCGCACCCAAATTTATTTCTGAGCCAGCATGGAAAAACTTACCCACATAAATAATTAGGGATGCTAATGAAGTGAGGTGTGGTAACATCTGCATTCACTGTCAAATACAATAGTTTTCAAAAGGGGACAGCTGACACATTGAGCTGCTAGTTGTTGAATGATGAGACATCAAATGACGTACATGCATATGTCAATAAACTCTAAATTAGGGGAAGCCATTATGCTTCCACACAGCTAATGAGGGCAGAGGAAAGACAGACAGTTCAGGTAGATTGAAAATATGTGAAATAGCAGAGTGTTGGTTCAACTGGATGCCAGCACTAGCCATCAACAGTAAGGGACAGACAGCCCAGGCTGCTTTTTTTTCAGCTCAGTCTGCTAGGAAGTAGATTGTGAAGGGATAGATAAGGAGCAGAAGCAACTCACCAGATGGGGCAGAGGAAAAGTGTAGTAGAAAGTAGCTCTGCCTTTGATGCAGTGTCATATATCCTGCCCGCAAGGAAATCAGAATGAATGCTTGTTAATTAGCCAGCATTATTTAATCTCCTTGAAAACAAATTGGGACAAATGCTCAATAAACAGGTGATTTGGAAGCACCCCAAATGTTATTTCTGGGCTCACAATACCATTCACACATATGATGATTCTGCATGCATGTTGTTAGAACTCTAATTTCCCGTACTAGCCATTTCTGTGAGCCACCTGGAAACTAACCTGTCCCATCAACGAAATTAATTATTCCCAGTACCTGGTGTTCCCCTGTCATCTGTAATATTGTCTCCTGCCTCCTCAGGATCTAAAGTGCTCCTGATCAGGTTCACGAGGCTTTTAGAAAATACATTCTTGCCAACCACCGTGAAATGCAACCCATCTCTTGCCAGAAGCTGCCTTATAATGAGTGCTCTATCTAACTCAGCATCGTCCACACTGATTGACAGCGGGTGTCCAGGGTTGCAGATGGGACATTCACACCCTTACTCAAAGATGTCAGGGATTCAACCTGAGACCTTCACTATGCAAAGCGGATGCTCCACCTATAGCCTCCCCCTCATTTTACAATCTGATCTGGGGAAGAATCCTGATGATCTGAACCAGAATTTGCATTTTGAACTTTAGTGGTTAACAGTTCAAAGCCACAAACTTGTCAGACTGGGTAATCTGTTCTTATTCTGCTTAATGGAATCCTACTGGATTCCACTTTGTCCTTTAAAACACGTCTCTCCTCACCACCCCTCAAATCATAAAGTGCTATAACTGTCTTTCAAAAGGAACCTGATACTGGAAAAACCATCTCCCCTCTCCTCCATAAAGAGGTTGTGCAAAGTAATAACTGTGGCTTGAGAATTAATGACAGTTTAAGAATATCAAGAGTTTGCCAAGAAGGCCACTATTGAAAAGAATGTTTGTCTTAGTATGGAGTGCATGGAGCTTTTAAAAGATCTATTCTGTTTCCAATAGGGGATTGCCTCCATTATAGGCCAATTGTCACTACATTCAGAAATGGATATTTTGAGGACAATATGTAAAGTTCATGTGCTGGCATATTGCTGCCCTTAATTCTAGCTGAAGGAGTTTTGTGCAAAGCCATGACCACAACGTATTTCCTTCTGAACAACATAAGCATATACTACCCCAAAACAGCTTGTCAATTTTGAGATGTAAAAGCTCCCTTAATGGTTAGAATACACGTTATACGGCCACAGCCCACACAATTTTATGCATCCCCTGACTGAACACACTGAGATTATGACTGTTCACTGCACTCCGAGCACATATGGTCACTTGGGAATGCTAAAAGCAAGCACTGGCCCTGTCGATCATCCATAATTCAAGAGAAATCAGGGTTAGAAAAAGTGCATGAGCAATCGACATAATTTATATGCTGCAAGTGGGAGAGTTGGCAGTCTCTCACATCATAAAGTTTAAATAACGGTAGTTTAACACCAGATGTACCCACAGCTGTCCTGAGTGTAACACCATTAGCTCCATTACTGCATGAAGTAATCCTTCCCCGAGTTCAGCATCCCCAGGAAAACATCACACCTGTCAGCTTGACTTCACAAACAACTGACTTAATGTAGGGTTTCACCAGAAACTTTTCAAAACTGATCAGTCAAATGGAGCCACAATGCCATACCTATCAGGGAAAAGCAAGCTCTAAAATTTGTTCAGAGCAATTGGTTAGAGAAGATGTTGCATGCAAACTGCACCCCATGCACCAACCCTCCCACCCCCCTTTGCCCCTTTTTTCTTCCCAACCTTATAGTGCATGCAGCACTAATGTCTCACAACAAATGTAACCAATCTGTAGAAAACGCAACCAGAAAAGGAGACAGTGCATGTATTTTTGTAAACTGAGAAATCTTTAATATTTTTTTTTAAAAAAGGAGAAAATGAAAACTGAAATCAATTGGTGAAAAGCAGGAGCAACATATCCATTGGAATTCTGTTTGAACCACTGGATAGAAAAATTCCATTTATATCACTTCTCCCATTTCCCCCCCCTAACATGACATCTCCTCTTCCACTTCTCACTCGCAGTCAAATTGATTTCATTTCACATTGCCCCAACTGAAGACATGCAAGTCCTTTCAGAAATCACATCATCACACAGTGGAAGGCCAGATGAGTTCAAGCAGAAAGAAAAACAAAGGGGAATGTTGATTTGTCTGATGTAAAATTTATATAGATGAACGTTTCACCCTGGCTTCATCTTCTAAACCCACTGACTCTTTAGAAAGTCCTTGCTTATTATTTTGCAATTTCCAGTCCTTAACTTCTCATTCACAAAAGCAAAACGGTAATTCAAAATGGAAAATTCTGTGTGTAGGGGAGATCATCCCAAGCTACAACACTGAGGATACATAATACTTGTGGAGACTGGTAACAGAAGGCAGCTGGGCATGGCCCCATTACATGGAGTTTAAATGGGGGGGATTAAGATTTCCTCCCCTCCCCACAGAAAATCACACTGTTTTATGTTCCCTGCCCACTTTATTTCCTTCCAGCTTCACACTTCTGTTCAATGCAAGCCTTCATCCTTCTCCTTTATCACAAATCTAGATAGATAAAGTTTGTTTTTAAAAAGTGTCATGTTGCTGGTTAAAGATGTGTTGTGAGTGTGAAGAGTCTGATCAATGGCCTAATCCTAAAGTACCAAACGACACCATCTTGACTCTGTTGAAGATGCTACAAAATGTAGCAGATGTTCTATTAGTCTTCATAACTGAGCACAAAGTTCTAACGCAGACAAACCATCTGAAAAGCTCTACCTAATACAGGTGTGGGGACCCTTTGGCCTTCTAGATGTTACTGGACTGCATCTCACATCAACCCTCACCCCTGACCATGTTTTCTAGGGCTGATGGGAATTGTAGTTCAGCAACATCTAGAAGGCCAAAAGTTCCCTACACCTGACCTATTATGTTCAGAGACATGCTTTGTCAAAAAAACTTCTTTAAAAGTTCACTTGTAGTAGAAAAGGGGGCCATTTGAAATATGGTTGTGTGAATCCTTTTAAACATAACCACATAAGCTGTCACTGCCGAAATGCTTCAGGTGAAATTTACAACAAACATTTTTCTATTTTACTGGAGTAGGATGGTGGAAATCAGCAAAAAGAAAAGGAATATAATTTAACTTCGCCCATGATCTATCTCTTCTCTTCCAGTAGTTGGAGAGGAATTTAAATCATGACTGTGTGTCACTAGCCTGCACACCTGAAGCCAAAGATATAAAAAGAGGTCAGCAAAAAACTTTGTGAACTTAGCCAATCCCTTTGGGGATAGACATAGTCTATGAAAATTTTTCTTTGTGGGCATGGTATGTTGACATTTCATTAAAAACCAATTGCCCATCAGGACCTACTATACCAATTTTGCAGCTGCTTCAAAGATGATCAGTTGCAAAACATTGCCTTTTCAGCTGTCAGATATATGTGAAACTCTGGGTAGTGGTGAAATAGGTGATGCAAAATGAACATTAAAAAAAAGGAATGGGACAGTCGATGATATCCCCCCTTTCTAGCAGTATCTCCGCGTTATTAATCTGTCTTTCACTCCTGTCAGAGACTACAGAGACAAGTTAGTTGAGATTAGCAGTCTATCAAAAGATGTGAACAATTTGATAGAAAAGAAACTTATTGCAGAAGAGTTTCCATTTCGGTTCATTAAAAAAGTAAGACCAGAAGGGCTAGGCTATCTTATACACCAACCCTCTCCAACCTCATGCCCTCCAGATGTTCTACACTATAACTCCCATAATGGCTGGCAGAGATGGGAGTTATGGTCCAAAACATCTGGAGGGTATTAGGTTTGGGGAAACTATTATAGACTAACAAATAGCCCAATCCTATGCAAGTCTCCTTGGAAGAAAAACTCATTGAGATCAGCAGGTATTACTCAAGGAAGTGCACTTAGGATTACCATCTGTTAATGTGGCATGCTCCTTCATGTGGTGTAATGGTTAGAGTATTGGAAGAGAACCAGGTAGACCAGGTTTCAGTTCCCCAAACAGTCATTAAGCCCACAGGGTGACACCTTGAACAAGTCATTATCTCTCAGCCTAACCTACGTCACATGGTTGTAGGTGTGTGTGTGTGTGTGTGTGTGTATTAGGGGAAACTTTTCATGACATGCATATTTTTGGGGGGAAAGCATACAGAACTCTGTATTTGGGGAAATGGTTGCAAACATCTCTATATTAGTCGAAATTGGGTATAAAAAGGGTTATGTCAGGAAAAATGTGTACTAAAAAGTTTTTTTAATGCATATGTGACAAAGTGAATTAAAGATCAGAAGACTGAGAAGCGGGCTGAACCTAAAACTGACAGATTTGTCAATTCCTAGCCTTTAGGAAAACAATAAACCATGGTTACTAATCCTGGTTTATTTCCCCAGATATTGTTGGAGTCCAACTCCCTTCAGCCCCAGCTATCAAGGCCAATGGTTAAAAACAATGGGAACTGTAGGTGGCATCTGTTTGTCTCAAGAGACAGTGGAGTGTGAAGTTGATGATCCCCATCTGCCAATTGGAACTGTAGTCCAACAATATCTGGAGAGCCATCCATCTCCTAAACCAGTGATGGCCAAACTTGGCCCTCCAGCGGTTTTGGGACTACAATTCCCATCATCCCTGACCACTGGTCCTGTTAGCTAGGGATGATGGGAGTTGTAGTCCCAAAACAGCTGGATAGCCAAGTTTGGCCATCACTGCCATAAACCATAAACCAAATTAGTTGCAGTTCTATGTTTGGACATAACAAAACATAGTGAACACTTCCAGTTTCCTCCATATGGCTGCACTAAAAGAAGAGGATGGGTCTCACAAGCATGAGGCTCTTTCACATAGCTATGCTAAACCACTGCCTTAGCAACAACCTAGAAGGAGTATGGGGAGACTTCTCCCTGCCTCTGAAATAAAAAAAGATTCTTCCTGAAGCATTTTAATTTCCCTGTAATGTCTGCTCTCAGAATATCGCCTGCTCTCAACCTTGCTTAGCTTATTGGATCCGACAAGATCACAGCCCAAGGTGGTATAGCTGTAGGAATTCCTCTAGCAAGACTGTCTGGGAGGATGAGTCACACACTGCAAAACTTGTCCCAGGTTTATTTCAGTCTTTTGGCCTGTTTGAAGGAACACAGAAAGGACTGAAAGAGAACAAAGAACGAGCTCAGCTAATTCTTCCTCTGGTCAGCTTTCCATTTGACCAAAATGACACATGCATCCCTCATTACACATAGAAATCTTTATACACTTTATACATGTCTATAAAATGTATGCAACACTTCATCAATACAGTCTCCAAAATTTTTTACACATCACTTGGAAAGACAGGTAACTAGTATCAGTGTACTGGAAGAAGCAAAGATTACCAGTGTTGAAACAATGATTCTTCAACATCAACTTTGTTGGACTGGTCATGTTGTGCGGATGCCTGATTATCATCTTCCAAAGCAACTACTCTATTCCAGACATAAAAATGGAAAGCGTAATGCTGGTGGTCAACAATTGGGAAACACTTGCCTGCAAGCGCTTCAATTGGAGAACAGCCTTTACCAACGGTGTCATGGGCTTTGAAGACACTCAAACTCAGGACGTAAGGGAGAAACATGTTAAGAGGAAGGAACGCTTGGCAAATCCACACCATGATCAACTCCCATCCGGAAACCAATGTCCCCACTGTGGAAGGAAGTGTGGATCCAGAATTGGCCTCCACAGTCACTTACGAACTCATTGTTAAAACCATGCTTATGGAAGACAATCTTACTTGGCTATGAGTGATCACCAAAGACCTTGGAAGTCAAATGGAATCCATTCCAGAAGTCCATTCAAATTCCAAAATGTTTGGAAACCAAATTGTGGCTTCTGATTGGCTGCAGGAAGCTCTTGCAGCCAATCAGAAGCCATGGAAGCCCCGCCGGACGTTTGGCTTCCAAAAATAGCTTGCAGACCGGAAGAGTCACTTCTGGATTTGCAGCATTCAGGAGCCAAAACATTTGAGAACTAAGCTGTTCAGAAACCAAGGTACGAATGTATATGTTTGTAGATTAAACCAAGTCAATATTCAAAGAGAGAGAGATTCAGGGAGGCTGGTAAAGACCACCTTATGGCCTGTTCCAGATGCCCAGATTGAGGATAATTATCTCTCCACCACCACACAGTGTCTAGCTAGAAGGCTTACAGGAGAGAGAGAGTGGCAAGGTCACCTCAGGGTTTGCTCCAGCTGAACTACCCTCCGCCCCCAGCCACTGGTCTTCTACCATACACTGGTCTGGTTGGAAGGCATACAAGAGAGGCAAATATCACCTCAGGGACTGTTCCAGTTGAATCACAGGTGTACTCCATCCTGCGAATGGCCCCCTCAGAGTCTGCTATACTATCCCATCCCAACCCACCCTCCACAATGCAGCATGGTTAGAAATAGCCACAAAAATGATAGGAAGTGCTATAGGACACTGGTAGTGATAAGCAGAACCCTCCCTCCAGGCTAAGACGACAACATCACTTGGAAAAATCAAACTATTCCCCATCAAACTTGGAAAATAGGTAAGCTTACTGAAAGCCCAATTATGAGTCTGGCTGGATCCTGTTTTGCTCCCTTTGAGATAATCAGAGAATTCTACCTTCATCTGAACAGTCACAACTCAAAAGCATTCATTACCTGCTTTCTAGCTGAAAATGTTGTCATTTGAAGTTGTTCGCCCTTCACAAATTATAATGCAGCCCAATCATATGAGAGGTCCACCTTCTTGCTAATGCAAAATGCATTAGGATTTCAGTGAAGCACAAAAAGGGCGGAACGAGGCCCTCTGGTAATGTCATATTTATGTTATGTGACCTATGGCACTTTTAAAAGCTTAAATAATAACCACAAAACTACTTTCCAGCATCTAATTGTTCTCGCTAGAAAGCTTTATCTCAGCAAGTTTGCTCTTTTTAAAACCTTCAATTTCTCCCTAATTTGAGAGTAAGTCTTGCTGGATACAATGGAACTTGCTTCCCATTGGAAAGGCACACAGGATTGTGCTGTCAACCACCTGCCCATCCTCTCAAGCAAGCTAGTAAGTACTATTAACACATTTTGGAAAGTGCTGTGTGTCTGCAGTTCCATAACTTTGGACAAGGTTCCAATTCAGCTAGAGCTGAGTGTTCAGAAGTCTACCTAGACTGAGGTTTCCCAGCGCCCCAACCAACTTTTTTGTATGTAATTCAATGGCATCATTTTCAATCAACCACAGAATCAAAATACAGTATATTTATATTACACTCTGATATTCAGAGGTAAGCATTTTATAAGCAGAGGGGCTTTTTTTATTACAGCTGTCTCCCATTATTCTATGAATAATGCACACAGCAGAATTTCATTAAGAAAGTCTATATTTCCAGAAGTGATGAGAAAGAGAGTGATAAGCCCCAGGAATCATATTGGAGAGCAGACTAATAATTAAAACATTGCATTAAAGTTCCTTGCACAATTTTCTCGCCACTCAATGAGGAATCAAAATGATTGATTTTCATGGCTATTTTTAAGACAGCTAAGCCACTGAACAAGACTGAGATCCGTTACAACTTGAATACAATTGTCAGTTTAATGCAACCTAATAGAACTGCGAGCAGCCATCCGTTTGAGCTCTGTAAATACCCAGAATAGTTATTTATGTGGATTTTGTCTGTTTGATCCTAGGTGACACTTTTGATGCTGTTGACAGGAGACACTGCAAAATCCAGTGCTGGGGAAACACACTGAATTGCTCTTGCCATTTTCTTCCGTGTAATCATAAGGAAATGTCACTAGTTAAGACTAAATATAGAAATTCCCTATTGCTCTTTGCTTTTGTAAATGTCTGAATGATGCCTCCACTTATGAAAACTGACATTGACTTTTTTTTCTGAAGAGTTAAAATAAGGTTGACTATATATAGATAATTGGGGGGGGGTTATATTTTTTTAAAAAATCTTCAATATAATTAGTCCATGAGCTATGACATTTAAACTGACATAAGGAGGTCTCCTTTCCCTATCTTTTAAATTCCCTTTACACTGTCTGCTGTATCCAGTTTTACTTCCTACAAGAATTTAGCAACAGTTAACTGCAGAAGCTGATCACACTAGGCATGAGAAAATGCAACAAAATGAAAAGTGTATGCAGGCAGTCAAGAGTGGGTACAAGCTATACAAATTACAACAAGATATGAACAGCAAATGCTGTGAGATGCCCAAGTTCCCTTTTACGACATGATGACTTTCAACAGAAAGCTGAAATGCAACTGGTCTTTCTTGCCCATCTCCTTTTCAGTGTGTACTGCATAGTACAAAATTACCCTAATCCCAGGACTTTATACTGCTACTGATTTCACTTTATTGGAATTATGATGCTACGCAAGATGTGGCAATACTCTTGGCTGACATCTTCAGACACCTTTCACATTCACTGTAGCTTGAGTACTATTAAAATGGAGTATTGCTTTATTTTACTATTCCATACAGGAATGTTATATCCATAGGGACCCAATTAATACGGATTGAGTTTGGCAAGATCAAAATCAACAAACGATAAAAGAGCAAAAACACATTTAAAACATCTTAAAAACAATTCCAATACATATGCATACTGGGAAAGACCTCAGCTTAAAAAGCTTGTTGAAAGAGAAAGGTCTTCAGTACGTACAAGAAAGACAACGGAGAGAGTGCCTCTCTAATATTCAACTCCAAAGGGTAAATTGCACATAATGCTGGGAGGTAGGTGAAAGAAACTGCTGTAAAATGCTGTATCAGTACAATCCTATGCATGTTTTCACAGAAGTAGATCCCACTATGTTCCATGGGATTTGCTCCCAAGTGTGTGTGCATAAGATTGCAGGCATAAGATACAATCCTAAACACTCTTACCTAGAAGAAGATCTCGTTGAATTCATAATGTCTTTACTTCCCTATTTCTCTGATTGTAATACCCATGAATAACCTGAAACACTACCTGGGGTTTAAGCAATAATGAATAATCCAATACCATGGAATTCCATGGGGCTTAGTTCTGATTATGCTTAGCACACTGCATTATTAAATGTTTCAGATGCCATCAAGGCAAGGGGTTTCACAGTGACTCTAGCTGAAAGTTGCAGGGAACTCTTCTTCTTCTTCTTCTAAAAAACTCTATAGAAATGAATTCACTCATTTGATCAGCTGAGAAATTAATTGTGTCAGCCTAGCTTTATTGAAACTATGGTTGTGGTTTGAGTCTACTGCAAGGGGGGAAAATCAGTGCTTCATCGTTCAAGATATACAGTTGTGAAATATACTTCAAAATATGTCATCAGTCCTTTTCATTACTTGTTCATTAGGACAGCTTTGCTCCATTTCTTGGCAGTGTTGATCACAGATTTATGGCATTGATAGATACCGAATTGTCTCCTCAGTTATGAATATTACAAACACATGGCTGCAACCCTGAAACAGTATTTGCTTGTTACATATCCTAACTGCTGGCTCTCTCACCTATTGAGTGCCTTGAGATGGGGAACTTGTGGCACTCCACATGTTGTTGGACTCCACGGTCCATCATCTCTGACCATGCTGGCTGGGGATGATGGGAACTGGAGCCACAGGTTTGTGACTCCTGGTCTATACCAATGCTTCCCTTATATTGGCTGGAGGCTCACACCATGTTAAGAATATGAAATGCTTGCAGACAGGAATAAAGCATTTTCTAAGCACATGAATACTCTTCAAGCTCAGACACAATGTTCATACCAGTACAGTGGTACCTCGGGTTAAGTACTTAATTTGTTCCAGAGGTCCGTTCTTAACCTGAAACTGTTCTTAACCTGAAGCACCACTTTAGCTAATGGAGCCTCCTGCAGCCACCGCACTGCCAGAGCCCGATTTCTGTTCTCATTCTGTTCTCATTCTGTTCTCATCCTGTTCTCATCCTGTTCTCATTCTGTTCTCATCCTGAAGCAAAGTTCTTAACCCGAGGTAATATTTCTGGGTTAGTGGGGTCTGTAACCTGAAGTGTATGTAACCTGAGGTACCACTGTAATGAATTAAAAAGGCAATGGGGTCAAATTCTGCTAGGCTAATCACTCTCTCACACATCATAGACTACAGCAGCAAGTCACAACAGCTTCAGCACATGTCATGAGCCTGCAGCAGGATTCCTACTCATCTGGATGCGAAGTTCATGCTGGTTTCCTCGTTTTGCTTTCTGATTTATCTGAATAAAAACAAGCCAGAAAGCCTAGTATATTTAAAAACTAAGCTGTAGAAGAAGTGTTTCTTAACATGGCTCTGTTCCTTGATGATTGAGGTAGCAGTCCAATTCCATCTATAACACTTGAGCATAATTTCATCCAGATCCCTGGGAAATTTTTGTTGAGGATTCTCATGAATTTTCCTTTCTGGATAAATCCAAGCACATTAGAAAATTAATGATCTGTTTCATTCTTAACTGCCACAGTAGGGTTACCCTTTGCAGAATCAAAGAAGACTGCTCCACACAGGTATCTGACTTGGCAATTTACCAGCTTGAAGGATCCCTCTATGGAATACAGGCTGTTCCAAAAGCAACAGCAGTAGCATTTATGCTGCCCATAAATAGGCAGAACTTAATGTGAACAATTGGAGCTACATTCTTTGTAACACAACACTGTGAGCTGTCTGCAGACTCACTTTCAAAGCCCCATTCAAGGGACACAATTGCATTACAAACTTATACTGGCTTTAAAGCAGTTGGACTGTCATCATTTCCACCGTATATAATCCTAGAATTTTTCATTTGAAAATGGTATGTGACAGAGAGAACTACAACTCACAGGGTTCCATCCAGCTCAGCAGATATACCTAAATGCAGCATTGTTTCTTAAAGACATTTGGAAGCTTTTCCAAAGAGGCCCTGTTTATTCCTCTGCAATTGGCTAATTCTCTCTTTTGTCTGCTATGGTTCTGTATCAAAAGGAAAAAATGGCTAGAAAATAGTAAGTCATTTTACCTGCTCTTTTTACAACTGAACCCCCTGACCTCATAAATGCAGAGAATGGAATTGATTTTTGCTGGTTGAGTGCATTCTCCAGAGATTCCAGCAGGCTGAAATGTAGGCAGGGAGGGAATGTTACTTTTCAGTGTTAACCTGATTATACTTATAAAACAACTCACAGTCAAACCGGAATTAAATTAATGCAGCTTGTTCCTATGCATGTTAGCTCCAAAGTAAGCCCCCCCCCCCCCTGGATTCAACAGGACTTTCTCCTGAATAAAGCAGGATTGCAGCTCTGCCTTCCCAACTCTAAAACACTGTGCTGGTAGTAGGGCACAATGATCACAACATGTCATCCTTCATCCACTTTTGTTGATGAAGATGGCTTTAAGATTGGATTGCTAGCACATAAAGATGTCTACAGAGATTGGGGAACCAGTGGCCCTCCAGATATTATTGGAATACAGCTCCTATAATTCCTGACTATTGGCAAGGCTTGAGCGATAGTCAACTAGGTCATATTCAGAGTAGACCCATTCCAATCCATTGTCTTAAGTTACAGATCACTCATTCTGAGGTAGCAAAAGACATCACTGGAAGGAAATTCCAAAATTCCAAAGGACTTAGGTTAGATAAGGGGCCAGAAAAGCCCAAATTTCAAGTCAAAAATTCCTTAGAAGATATAAAAACATTACATTGTTTCATTTTCAGTGTAAAATCCCCCAGAACTGTTCTGCAGATTGTATATCATTCCTCAAACATAAGTTATTTTAATTTTATGTATACATTGAGAGAATCTTGACAGCTCTTTGCACTCACTAAGCTCCCAAAAACACAATATATTCACCAAAGCAGCCAAAACGCAGGAGTTAGTTTAGTTGAAATTCCATTCAAATGTCCAGTTAACAGCTGAAGTGACCATATCGCTTCAGATAAGTGCAGGTCAGCTCACCTACTACCATCTCTAAAATTGCACTGGGATCCTTTTAAATGGCAGTTCACAGGCATAACAAGGGATGAGCTCTCTCATCAGTATATCCCAAACACAAAGCTGGCATTTATAACCTTGTGTGATCACATTGCAGTGATGCATTGAGATTGTCAAACACAGCAGTGGAACAGCTTTATGTAACTCTTTTTCCTATACTAATTAGCTATTTTTAACAGCACAGCATGAATTGAGTTTTTCTCACTATTTGAACCAATGGCTGCACATTAATTGATGTGTCATGGCCTATTAGCCATTTTTAAAGAAAACTGATGATTTTACATAGGTTTTTTTTTTTAATACATCGTTGAAATTCAATTACTAAAAATCAATTGCTTTAAAAAATGGAAACATTCTTTTTCTGTGCCCTTCAGCATGGGTTTTAGCAACCTAAACTGGGTTCAGGGACTGTGTTCCTGGAAATTCACCTCAATCTGTAAAACTTTCATACAGCTTTATAATATCAACACCTGATATCTCCAAGGCAAGCAACAACAACAACAAAATTATCACATGGAAACTTGGAAGCTTGGCTGTATTATTCAGAACATTCACTCACCATTCAGATAAAATAGAAGAATTTTCAGTGAGTATTTAGGAATTACTTCAAGGTATCTCCATTGGCATTATTCCATGAGATTAGCTCCGTTGACATATGTAAAACTAAACCTCTAACTGTAATTTAAGCTGATTTGTGAATTAAAACACTGCTAGCAGTACTACTCACACATATGGGGGGCTGGGGAAAACTATATACTCTTGGAAGCAACTCAGGAAAGTACTAAGCAAGTGTCTGGGTGTTTTGTTTTCCAACTATTCAAGTAATCTGAGATCATTGCTTAGATGTTGACACCATAAGTCAACTACTGCCGTTTTCCAGATATGTAATACGGGAATCATAGAACTGAAGAGTTGGAAGGGATCATAACCCTATAGGACAATATAATACACAGTTATATGGGGCAATAATATTTTGCTTTCTAATTACATTCTGCCTTGCCACTGATCCAGAGGTTTGCACCCCTTGTGTTGCTGAGCATGCCTAATGGCCAAACAGAGGGCTATTGCTGTCAGTTTTGACAGAGCCAGTCATCTTTTGAGAGGTCTGTGGTTGCTGAATACAGGCTTCTCCATCTCCTAGCAAAAGCTGTTGGTAGGCTTTGGGGTTGTGTGGCAATAAACCCTGATTCCATGAGTTGTTTATGTGCAGACTAGATTATCCTTGTGGTTCCTTCCAACTGTACAGTTCTATGATTCTATGCCCCTGTGCACATGCACACACGTCTCTGTAATGGCAGGGCCATGCCTACTGGAACTTCCGCCTTCCCCCCTAGCATCTACATCAGGGGTCAGCAAACTACGGCCCCTGGGCCAGATCACGCCCACCTGGGTCCTAAATCCAGCCCACGCCGTGAAGCCGGAACCACCGCGAAGCCTAGACTCCTGGCAATGGTGACAGGAGGAAGAGGTGGTAGCTCTACCAATAAAACGCTGCGTCTGGTTTACCTCAGTGGCATTTGATTTGCAGAGATGTCCCCATGCTGCGCTGAGGTAAACCAGGCGTGGCATTTGATTGGCCGAGCCGCTGCTGCTCGGCCTCTTCCTCCCACCACCACCGCCACCCTGGCACTCCTGTGGGCCAGAGGGTGGAGCGGATGAGCTCGCTCTGCCTACCCACTTCACGAGAAGAAGCAGCGGTGGTAGTGGTGGTAGTGGTGGCAGCGGCAGCCCCTGGGAAGGTAAGTGCAGCGCCTTCTTTCTCTAGGCAGGGAGGAAGCCTGTTTCAAGCCACTGTCGCCAGCCCTTCGGCAAATGAGGCAGGCGGCAAACCGAGATGGTGGCTGGGGCTGGGGCTGGGGTGGGGGGTGGGAAGGAGGACTACTTGCCCCCCTCACAGTGTGCATACAAATTCATGGGTTTGTTATATATATATATATATAATTAGTCCAGCCCTCCACAAGGTCTGAGAGACAGTGGACCAGCCCCCTGCGGAAAAAGTCTGCTGACCCCTGATCTGCATAAAGAAGGTGGTCATACCTCAGCAGCACATACAGAAGACCCCCATTTTGATCCTCCATGGTATATTCAGGTGAAAGAATCAGGTAGGAGTGGTGGTGACCTCTGCCAGAAATGCTGGAAAGCTGCTGCCAGTCAAAACAGATAGTACTGGGCTAGGTGGACAAATAATTAAACTTCATTTACGACATATCCCTACACTCTCTTTCTACTGCATTGGAAGGTATTTGGGTAGTGGTCTGTCAAATGGCACTGAGGACTTCCATGACAACAAGGAGACTAAGAAGATCCCTGATGCATATGGAGTCCTTTGGATCAGGATCAGGATAATTTCATGTTGTTTATTTATATGGTTTTCACATAACCACTTACGAGGTTTGAGGTTGCTGAATGTAGGTTTTTCCTTCTCCTGGCAACCTTGCGATACACTTATTGAGTATGTATGCAGGAACAGAAGTCAGCCTACACTAATGCCTGAGCTACAGAACCTGAAAGCTGGATGTCAAACAATGCATCTCCTCTTCCTTTATAATAATAGAAACAGCTCGTTTTACTTTCAAAGGAAAGTAAGTCTCTTGCAAAACTGACACACACACACACACACACACACACACACTCCCACAAAAAGTTGGTAAGATACATGCCTCTTTTCTCAACAAGATCCCAAACGGTTTTCATGCTGCCTATTTGCCTTCAGTATGATTCAGACTAATAACTTATTACCATGAAAGTGACAACGCAAGTCAACACAGGCTTAGATGTCTGTCCCCCAATCTTTCTCCAAAAGGCAATTTTCTTTCATATTGCTGAGAAACTCTTTGCAGCGAGTCATAGGGAGGAAAAAACTTGATGTTCCCATGAATGTATGAGAAATGCCTGAACTCCTTAAAAACAGAAACCAGTGTGTCTTTTAAAAGTACAATTAGCATAGTACTTTGCAGGGAGAGCTGTAACACAGTAGCAGAGCACCAGTTTTGCATGAAAAAGGTCCCAAGTTAAATCACCAGCATCTGTAGGCAGGGTGGGAAAAGGACCCCTGTCTGAAATCTTGGACAGCTGCTGCACCCCGCTATAGACAACACTGAACTACATGGCCCAAAGGCCTGATGGAGTTTATGAGGCCATTTCCTATGCTCCTCTCACAAGATTCGTATTTTTGGAGCTTATCTAAACCTGAAGGCAGTTTTTAGCTTTGAACCACAACAACTGCTTTCCTTTGACTAAATTGTTTTTATATGTGCATGTCTTCCAAGTTACTCAAACCTAGGCAGGATTAAATTGCGAGCTGGAAGCATGGGGACCTCATTATTGGAGGCAGTATACATCTGCATATAAGTTGCTGGAAATCACAAGTGAGGACAGCAGCAGGGTACTCAGGTCAGGCTATGCAGGATCCCCATAGAAATCTGGTTGACCACTGTGAGAACAGCATGTGAGATTAGTTGGGCCTTTGGCCTGACACAACAAAGCTCATCTTATGTTCTTATGCCCGGAAACATAACAAATGTTTGTTGCCTGCTACTCAACTCTGCCTTCTCATTATAAAAATGGGTTCCAAGCCTTGTGTGACCCAATTTGGGTTTTAATAATCATCTGAGTCTCACTTAGGTCCACTTACAGAAAACATATAAGGTTGTAACTGGTTGTTTTGTTTGTTTGTTTTTTAAATCTATATCATAATGAGTATGGAAATAAATTGTGCATATTCAGGAGCTTATAGCATTCACTTTCAACAGTTGGGTTGTCATTTCAGCCTTTGAAAAATGTAATAATAATCTGTCCCATTGTGTTCCAAGATATTGTTTCTATAGCCTTAGAAAAATGTTTAAATTGCACAGTCTACAATCCACTTTTTATCAACAAGCAATGAATTCATGCATTACATTGTTTTATCACTCACTTTCACAACTTGGAGTCAGGTTTAGCTTTCCTGCAAAGTGTAACTTATTACATGGGTAGTTAACTTGGATAAGTTTTACAAATATTCGAGTGCTGTGTGTACATAGCAAGAAATGATCCGCCTTTTAGGGTTTTCACTCAAGGGCAACTTTAATGTCACAACAAAGCTGGGGAAGAGGAGGCAGCAATGACTTGAGATTCTAGAGTCACTTATGAAAAGGAAATAGGTGAAAATGAGAAGGTAAAAAATGTAAAGGTTGTATCTGTTGTTTGTAGTGTTTAATGAAAGGAAGGAAAGGAAATGGCACAGTTGCAATTTGGGGGCTACAGTTGAGGAAAATCCACCTGTGCATTTCACTTTCACAAACTATTCACACATCGCAGCAAAAGCACAACTCATTTGTACATCAACAACCATTCCCCACCACAATAAACATATGAATTCATCGTTAATTCTGAAAGTGTTACTAGAAGGCATGCAGTGGAAGGAGTAGCTCACTTGTGCTCACACTAGTGATGGGAAAATCTGACAATTTGCACTTCTCATTTTTCAAATAATCAGTTCTCCACATTTGTGATTTTTATTTCACCTGCATTTTACTGCATGCAATGATGCCTAATATACACATTTTTGCATCCCCCCTAATATAATGCATTTCTGTATATTTTCACTAGTACACACTTTTTATGTATGCACTTTACCCTAAGGTGCATTTTTATCAAAATTACTTGCCGAGAACTGCACTACAAAATTTGGAGGTGTGAATTTCAAAGGATGGCTGGGTTTCAGTTTGTTTATCATTTCAAAAAGTCTGAATTAGGGAGTTTTGCCTTTAAATGTGAAGTGAACCCAATTTATACCCTCTCCAAACTCCACACAGCTTTTGCTGCCATGGCCTCATTGGATGTGAGGGAACATATTCTGCACATGGTGATTTCAATTTCAGTTTAGAACCCTGGGCTACCAGGGAAGCTCCCACCCATGTCCCACCATCAGACGTTATGTCTCAACTTGGTGGCAGCAGGAGCAGATCTTGACATGTTAATACAGGAGTGCAGTTAAACACTAGAGCCCTTTTCACCACACTTGCCTTATTTGCATAACATAACACCTAAAAGGGGTTCACATCTAGTGTGAATTCCATGCCTTTTTTCGGCTGCTTGTGTGGTACTAATAGAACTTCTGCTGCTTGGTATCCTTTGACCTGTTCTGTTCTGCTCTTATATTTAAAAAAAAACAAAACACCTATCATTATAACCGTACATTATGTTGCATGTTATTGTTTAATTGTAAACCTCACCTTTGGAAAGAGGCAATATTAATTTAAATAATAAATAAATAATCCAAGCATTGGTTGTGTGATTATTGCAAGAGCACTATCAGCACCACATGACCTCCTGAGCTCCCATGGGATTGGTTCTTTGGGCTCAAGAAGAGAATGCCACTCTTGTGATACTGCCGGCAGAAGGTGTGTGGGTGAATCCAGTGTGGCTTTGTCTGGTTTTGTAAAAGTTGCCCACTGATTCTGCCTTGCTAAAAACAAAAACAACAACAACTCATCAAAACTGGCTTAGTTCTACTTTTTACATCAGTGTTCTGCAAAAAAGGAAACCTCCAATATATTGCAAGGAAGCCGCCGCCTGAAGATAGACATATGGCATTGCTCTGTTAAAAATTATTCAGACACAACGAATATATAGCAATATAGCATATGTGTTTCCTATTCCGATTCCTGGTAGTGTGGAGAATGAGAACAGATGGTTGAATAAGCAGCTTACCCTTGAGTGCTGAATGTTGTGGCAGGATCCCTCAAGGCAAAACAACTTTAAGGCAAGTGCGTGTGAGACAGACATGGAGAGAAAAGCAAAAGGTGCATCTAGGGAAGTGAATTAGATCACTGTACCCTTGATCTGATTACCACTAAGCGGTGGGGGGGGGGGAGAGACAACAAAAAGGCAAAGTATATATTTTCTGTACCTGAAGATAGATGCGTCGGGCTGACTGCAATGCTGTAGCTCCACTCATGCAGCAGACTTCCACTTCTACAATGGAAATTAAACCTTTTCTTCTCTTCCCTACAGCCCATAGGCAACCCCCAAAATCTTCTCTGCAAAGTTGGGAGACCCTTTGGAGCAGATCTAGGCAGTGCACAGGGAGAGGAGAGGAAAGGGAACACCTGTTGCAGGAGTGGAACTCCAACCATATGACACTGAATGCAACCCAATGCAGGGAAACCAAAATGCTTGTTTACAAAGCTATTGTACTACCAACTTTACTGTATGCTTGTGAAACATGGACCACCCATAAAGGCCATCTCCAACTCCTCAAAAGATTCCATCAATGGTGTCTCCAAAAATTTTTACACATCACTTGGGAAGACAGGCAATCTAATGCCAGTGCAAAGAATAAGTGCCGGAATAAGCAAAGTGCAAAGTGCGGGAATAAGCAAAGATCACCAGTGTCAAAGCAATGATTCTTCAAAATCAACTTCGTTGGACTAGTCATGTTGTTCAGATGCCAGTTCATCATCTTCGAAAGCAACTACTCTATTTCCCAACTTAAGAATGGAAAGTGAAATACCGATGGACAACAAAAGAGGTTTAAAGATGCTCTCAAGGCTAACAAAAAAAAGTAGTATAAGCACCAATTATGGGGAAATACTGGCCTGTGAGCGCTCCAGTTGGAGAACAGCCTTTACTACAGGTGTCATGGCTGAAGAAGCCTGAACTCAGGGCAAAAAGGAGAAATGAGATAAGAGGAGGGCATGCTTGGCAAACTATCACTGTGACCAACTAGTGCCCAGAAACCTATGTCCCTACTGTGGAAGGATGTGTTGATCCAGAATTGGCCTCCAAGGTCATGGACTCACTGTTAAGACCCTGTCAATGGAAGACAATCTTACTCGGCTATGAGTGATTGCCAAAGAAGAAAGAAAGGGGGAGGATGGGGATGCAAGGGACAGCTTTCATCCAAGCTGAATGA
Source organism: Podarcis tiliguerta (assembly GCF_965153285.1). Lineage (NCBI taxonomy): Eukaryota > Metazoa > Chordata > Lepidosauria > Squamata > Lacertidae > Podarcis > Podarcis tiliguerta. The sequence goes on along the minus strand of NC_139535.1, from coordinate 66,888,770 downwards.
GGTTTCCCTTGAAGTCATGGTGGTGGATTCCTATTGCTCTGATACAATGACAGAAAGATGGGAAGGAGAGCTAATTACAAGGGGCACATGACAATAAATGTTGGGGGATTCCTGGTTTTAAAATTCTGTATACATAAAGGAATTGGATGTGCACTGAAGGTCAGAGCAGGTACTTCTGAAGTCTGCTCCCATGGTAAAAGATAGATAACAGTTGCAGATAACTTTATAGCCATTGTGATTTTTTCATTGAAGAATATGAGTTCTATAAACTACCAACATGGCGGCAGCATCTCCCCCACTCCTGGTTAGAATAGGTAAGTAATTCAGGTAGTAATATGCATGATGGGGAGAAAATGGATAGTGATAATGTTGTTTCTCTCCCTCTCTCATGATATTAGGGAGTTGTCCAATGAAACTGATGGCCAGTAGATTCTGTACAAGTGGTTTGGTTTTTTTTAAAAAAAGAGTGCTACTCCACACAATACATAATCGATGTATACATAAGATTCAGTGATGGTCAATAGCTTAGATGGCTTTAAAATGATATAGTGCATTAAGCACACTCATAGTACGGCTTATACATTGTTATAAATTATTATGGCTATATGGGACATCTAGGTTCAGAGGAAGCATGGCATTGAATACCAGATGACAGCAAACAACAGTAGAGAGGGGTTATTGCCTTCAAGCCCTGCTTGGGAGCTGCCTAGAATCATCGGGGGGGGGGGGGGCATCATTGTGATAATCAGGATGCTGACCCAGTTGGACCTTTTGTCTGATTCAGCAAAACTCTTATTATGTTGATATGTTTTTAACATACTTTGATGTGTGTATAACATGTTGGAAGTTGTTTCCTTGATGCCGAACCAACTTTTCATAAACTTTGCCTCTTCACAGTCTCTATTCCTTACAGCTCAGGTGGGGAATCTGTAGACCTTCAATTTGCATCAGCCCCAGCCAGTATGACCAAGTTCCAGTGATTATGGGTATTGTATTGGACCCACAGTCAGCAGAGGTCCTTGATTCTGAACTTCCATTTAATAAAAAAAGCAAGTCTTCTAGGCCTCCTAGAAAGAAAGTTATGAAACAAAATGTGCAAACAATTGGCTCGGGTGGAGTATTAGGAGAATTGGCATGACAGACTGGAAGTGGCTCTCCAGGATTTCAGGCTGGGTTCTATTTTGGGCCTAACTGAAGACACTGGAGATTGAACCTGAGACATTCTGCATGCAGAACAGATGCTCTAAGCTACATAGATGTACTTTGAGAAGCCGAAGAAGCTTCTCAGTGGTTTGAGATGCAAGGAGCAAATGGTGATGAGCAAATATTTTGGAGGGTGGGGAAAATACAAGGCACACAGTATACTTTTTAAAATAGGTAGTATGACATTTGAACTTCATTGATGTTAATTAAAACATTAGAAGTAGTCCAAAGAAAAAGCTCAGGAGCATGTGACTCAAGCAATTATGGTGAACTTTGTGACAATAAATATATTAAAAGATTTTGGTTAAACTTTTATTAAACCAGGAAACATTTTTTATACTTTAATTTCTGAAATGAGTTATTATTTTTTTAAGAAAGAAAGGAAATTATCCGAATTTTTGTTCAGCTAAAGGTGTCAATATTTGGCACTTAGTTATCACTTCTCTCACATGGCTCTTAAAACCACTCTGCTACAAGTGCATTTATTTCCAGAGTGGATTTTTAATAATAAAAAAGTAATCTTTTTCAACCAAATGAATGTTGTTGGCTTTTTTTGGCTAGAATGATATGACTAGATTTAATTACTGCTTTACTGTGCAAGAAGACTCATTAAAATCTATCATATCACATTCCCCAGTGTCATATAATGAAATATGCATTTGTCCCACACCTAGAAGTTGTTTATCTGAAGAACATTTGACATCTGTGACAATGCAGTCATCAATCTTCCAAATGCAAATTCCATTTTCAGTTAACAAGTATTGCTTGTGGTCACTGATTTTATATTTATGAAATATATTCCGCACTGTTGATGTTTTCCTTGTAAATGAAATGTGTTGCTATCTTGACGGAGAGGTTGGAAAAAGAGACCACGGCGCTCAAAATGCCCTTGAATCAATTCAAAAGACCTCACAGAGGTACTGAGGCATTTGTCATGAATTCATCATTTCAGGTACATTTGAGACTTCAGACTGTGATGGGTGCCCCCAGTACATAGCTTTTAATTTCCATTCATAATGCTGTGATGGTTACGGCATCTCACACACTATTTAATTAACTGTGTCCCACTCTCATTATTCCACTCACTCCTTATTCAGAGATTAGTAGTACACAGCTCACTGTAAATTGGTGAGCCTAGTTATTTATGACAGTGCCAAGTTTCGGTACAACCTCATTTCGGAAGATGTTTTACGGACTTATGTCTCACGAATGATTGAGCATAACTGTTATCATATTCAAGCAAATAAACTTTACAGTTCAATTTAGTTGTGATCACTTTATTAGCTCTCGTTCTCAATGTTCTAATCAAAGCATTCCATGCAAGAAGAAGAAAAAGCTTTTAAAAGGGTGGTGGGAGGGAAACCTTCTTAAATATTTAGGCATCTTCTTGAAAACCTGATTAATACACTTAATATTATGCAGACCTCATTTCTGTGAACAGTGTCATCTTATGGGTGTTATATGGACGACGCTGGACATGCTAAGCCAGCAAATAAATACTCCAAATGGGTCATGGTGATTACTGTGCTGGGTCAATGTCATAAATCACGAGGCACTGCAGGCAAGAATGCCAGCTAATATGTGACTATCAGTGTGACAGTTAAAGAATTAACCAGGGGAAAATTGTAGTTATTCAATATATGGCAGTGCAGCACAGAGTGAGGCACAAATTACTACTTTTCACCATGTAGTTTGCAGGCCAATTATACCCTCCCCCAATACACTATGGTGCATTTAAACTGTGTATTCAGAACCTTATACTGTTCCCACACTGCATTTTCCAACCTGAGGATCTTGTCCATTCTGAATTATCTAACTGATGGCTCACAACTCTTTGGAAACAATTCAATCATTCACACAATCCCTTCCAGGGTTTTATTCTTTTTGACAATTCAGTGGCCCGACATATTTTCTGCACCTGCTAATGGAATGCAAGAGAAAGAATGAGAACAGCACTAGAATGTTTTATCTCCTTTGAGGATAGTGCTGTTTTATGGCTCGATTAAGACATTGATATACTCCCATCTCTTGACTCTATAAGGCGTTAAAAGATAGTTCAAATTCAAGGATGTTCTGAAATTATATAACTGGAGTACTTTGCATGTAGCACAACTTTGCATGCAGACTATTCCAGAGAAAAGGTGTTATGACAAACCTTCAGTGTCAAGCATGAGAGGCTTCAAAAAAATTTCATTAATTGAAATGGTCCATACCTTCAGAAAAAGGAAATTGTCGAAAATGATGGCTCTGAGACCAAATCAAGGCAATAAAAAGTCCACTGTTGTGGTCAGATTGCAACCCCATATAGATCTGAGCCGCAATATTGAGACTGTAGCAATTGTAGCTGACAAAGATAATCTGATGTTTGACTTGTTTAGAGAAGTTTTTAATGTGTGATGTTTTATCTTATTTTTACTATTCTGCTGGGAGCTGCCAAGAGTGGCTGGGGCAACCCAATCAGATGGGCAGCATATTATTATTATTATTATTATTATTATTATTATTATTATTATTATTATCATCCTTTTCAACTATCCTATTCACAGGTCTTCAAGGACATAGCCCGTGTCTCCTGTAAATCCTTGGTGATGTGATCAGTAACATTCCTTTTATTCTCTTAACAAATGAAACTAGGGCTTTATGGTCAGTGGAAGTGGTCAGTTTCCACCAATATACATACTACCAAAATTTCTGAACTTCAAATGTAACAGTTTGCCCTTCATGAGCCAGTTGTGGATTACAGTGCTCAGTAGTTCAGCAAGGTTCATGACACAAATTCTACTGGCTCCTATGATCTATGCTCCCCTCCAGTGGGCCAATAGCACTGCTCTAATCTCATAAGAAACATCACATGTCAAAAACAACTCTTAATATCAGATTGATAGTGCACCAGAATCTCCGAGGTCTGTAACAAACAATTGCTTGGCATCCTCAAATGCTTCATTTTCTTTAAAAACTCTCCAGTGCAACTTGCCATTTTTCTTGAGGAAGTTACACCAAGGCTACAGAAGCATTAACTGGTTAGGCAAAACCTTGCTGTTCGTGATTTCACAAACCAAGGTGGGCTTCAGCAAAAAGACATTCTGTTGCAGAGGTGCTTTCCAAATTGCTTTTATTTCATCCATCACAGAGTGCAGTTTCTCAAACACATCACTTCTGATGCCCCAGAAAGAGCTGCTGTTTGTTTCTTTAATAATAGTCCAGCCACCTTCAGTCTGTTTACAAACTCAGCTAAATATTGATTGAGTCTATATTTTGGGGGCCCTCTGATTTCTCTCTATAATAACCACCTGAAGAATTGGTCCTTTGAAAGACAGCAAGTGCAAAAAATAAAACAAAACTGTGAAAAGTAAATGATTAAATTTTAAAAGTCCCTTCCATACGTGATGTAACATACTACTTAGAATTATCAGGGCCCAGCCTGACTCCCTCCTCTGGCAACCTGCACAGAATTTTGCTTAACGGTTGCCATTAATTTGATTTTAATTAATTTTTATAATGAAATGTTTTTAGAATGTTGGATTATTTGATTGTTGGATTATTTGATTGTTGTTAGCCGCCCTGAGCCCGGCTTCAGCTGGGGAGGGTGGGATATAAATAAAAATTATTATTAATTATTATTATTATTATTATTATTATTATTATTATTATTATCATCACATGAGCCATTTAAACGTCAATTTCTCCATCACTGTGAGCAACACTCCCATTACTAATAATGCAAGATCCCACATTTCTGAGATAGAATATTGTTCCTTCCATTATACCCTATTTATGAACAACTTCTATTCAGCACATATGCACATATCATTATCTTCTCTATAGGAATAAATGAGTACTACTCATTCCCAAAACTTAATGGTTTCAAAACGCAGTCTTTTTTTCAGGCATTGCAACTCCACAGTCCTTTTTAAATTAATTTCTAATTAATTAAAATTAATCTAGGTTTGAAATAATGACCTGGAGTACTGGTTTTAGCATACAATAGTCTCCTGGCTGAAGACTACATGGCACCTCTGTGAAAATATCCTGATATTTGTATAATATGTCCTCAAGAGGTCATTTTCATACCATTTTTGAAGTGATATATATTTTTCCTACAAACTAAGCTAAGTATCCCCTGTCAAATAAATTACCAACTGCCACAATCTCAAATCATTGCCAGTGGGAATTATCTCACACTGTTATTATATGATGTAAAGTGTTTGGTGCCTGGTTTCTTAAAGAACTTCTCCTAGGTGTGCAAATTCATTTTACTGCTTTTCGGTAAAAATGAAAACGTCTCTTCCTATTTCCAACTTGGCTCATAAGCGTCATCTGCCCAGTCCAAATAGTACCATCAACAGGAATAAGTTCCCATCCAGTAGAATTTGAAAAGTGCCCACATTAAACAGATTTTTCATTCAGTTACAATTCGGGGTATTTCATCACCTATACTCCCCAAACAATGTAATTCATTTAATACAGCTTCTGTGTGTCTTAAATGGCCCCTCAACTGCACAAGGCTTTGTAGAGCTTCACCTTTTTCTTTTACTCCACGTAGTCTTCTAATGTGACCTGCCAGACCACAAATGTGGAATATTTTATTTTTAAATTCACAGGCCTTTGCTGCCTACTTTCACCCATAGTGTTAACAACTTTCCTGAGGCATCTTCATTACTTTTCAGGCACTTCTATATATTTTGAAATATTTCCTTGCATCTCCTGTGTGCTGTTTTTCTTCCTTTCCAGTCCCCACCGGTCATTTTGTCTAAATCCTGAGCATTTTTATTTGATAGTTCCAAAGCCAGACCAGCTTTAAAGCTAACTGTGGTTCAGACAATAGACTTTTCTGTATTTTTCATCAATATGGCACCACAGAAAAAGAGCCCTGATGCATCATTATAGCCATTATGACCAAGGACAATTAATAACTTTATCCTGCAGGACACCTCCAATACTCCATAGTTCATGAAGGGTGAGGCTATCAACAGCAACTGGTCACAGTGGCAGAGGCAGTATGTCTCTGAATACCATTTGCTGGGAATCTCAGGTAGGCAGAGTGTTGTTGCAGCCATGTTCAGCTTGCAAGCTGTCCACAGACATCTGGTTAGCGTTAGCCACTGTGAGAACAGGATGCTGGACTACATGGGCCATCGACCTCATTCAGTAAGGCTATTCTTATGTTCTTAGGTCTACCTACAGGCATGAGCCCATGATCTTGATGGTGTCTTGCACTTGCACAATGTTTTCAGCTGGGTGACATGACATACCATCTCATAGATGACGCTGTCATGGAGGTGTGAGTGTATGATTTGAATAGGGTAGCCAATTATACATCACCAGAAAGAAGGGAAGACAAAGGAGGAGCCCAGCTGCCTAAGATTTGCACATGGTGATTTATATGAATAGAGAAAAAATTAAAATTTTGAGTCGTATTCAACATAATACTAAGTAGTTGCATTGAACCTCTACTGAACCTCTACTACTGAACCTCCCCCATCTCTTCCTCCTTACATACCCACTAAATCTGTTCCCCCAGCCCCTCAGAGTACAAGGCACATGTAGTAAGAGAAGAAAGGAAGGAGGGAGTCCTGTTCAACCAGTGGTAATCTTTGTGCTGACTGGATGGTTTAGTTGACTATCATCCAGAGGTTTGTATCCAGTGTTAGGCCTACTCAGAGTAGCCCCATTGAAATTAATGGACATGAACTAGGGTAGGTTTATTCATTTCAATGGAATAGAACTAGCATTGGATACAACACAGTTACAGAAATACATTTCGCCACAGTAGACATCAGGTGCCTTCTCATACCAGGTGCTGATTGATGAGCAACTTCCAGGCCCCTCCCCCTCTCCCTTTTTGTGGTCCCTGATCTTTACACTAGTCTTGGACTGGGCAGTTCTCATATAAAGGACATCTTCAAATTCAGAAATGACCTCTGACAGCTCTTCCAAATAGAAGACTGTGCTCTGTAAAGGAAGAGAGATCTGGGGGAGGTCCAGAGCTGATCGTGCAGTCTACCAGTTTGCTTATTCATTTCTACAAATTTGGCAAGGCAGTGTCATGTTTCTTGTGACCAGTTTCAAAGCATTGGGCCATATGCAATCTCACACCTGCCCATAGAGCACAGTGCCACACACAAAACATTCTGAGTCATGTATCCCTTTCTCCCACTGATCATGCTACCTGGCAAGACTTGCCCTGCATAAGATTTCTGCTAACTGTGGTTACAAACAAAACTGCATGATTGCTATCGGTCTACCTCCTATTTTCCATCTCTTGAGATATAGATGCTACTGAAAATCACATGGAGCATCATTCATCCCGTATAGTAAGAACATTGTCCCAGTTCATTGACAATTTAAACCTATCGCCGTTATCTCTTGGCAGCCATTTTCACACATGTGCTGTGTAATGAAGCACATCCACCACTCTTACCATTTTGAGACAAGTTTCCTCAGTTGTGCCACAAACTCTCTTGTCTCCCTGGAGTTCAGTGGTCATTGATTAAATGTAAATCGCTCTACTATTTCACTGGAAGCTGAGTTAAACTGGGTCTTGGATAGATTTACCCACCTCTACAGCTCTGTCTTCTGCCTGGCTTTCCAGGACTTAACAGGCTTCTCATTAATTGGTAGGTGGGAGTCCCACAGCTCTGGGCAAAATGGCTTTATCTGTTATATCATTAGTAATGAAAAAGGAAGCCTGTAGCTCACCACAGTCTTCCCAGGTTTGCTGCTGTTAATTAAACTGTGAAAAGGAGTCCCCAAACTGGCAGCCATTTTTTTGTCAGCAGCTAAAGGTAGGCACAGGTTAGAACAACTCCCCTTCCTTGTGCATTTCTCTGAAAAAGCTTGTGGGTTCAGTTCTACCTTGTTGATATACGTTACATCACAGACCCCAAAGCACCTAAACATTAGGAAGAACTTCCTGACAGTAAGAGCTGTTCGACAGTGGAATTTGCTGCCAAGGAGTGTGGTGGAGTCTCCTTCTTTGGAGGTCTTTAAGCAGAGGCTTGACAACCATATGTCAGGAGTGCTGTGATGGTGTTTCCTGCTTGGCAGGGGGTTGGACTCGATGGCCCTTGTGGTCTCTTCCAACTCTATGATTCTATGATTTCCAGGGTTACTACTGTTAATATTTTAAATAAAAAGTAAAAGTAACAAAGTATATTCAATCAATTTGGGGTGGATTAACAGGAGGCAAGTTATTACCCCCGAAATTCAATACAGTGCTGTTCATTTCCAAAGCAATCAACTAGAAATAAAAGCTACCTCCCGCCCATGTCTAGTTCCATATCCCTCTCTCCTACCATACCTAAACCACTAAAACCTTCCCTTTAAATTTAACTAGAGCTGATAGAAAGATGTAGGGAATAAAATGCGGGAAAGAGGCTAAATCTTTGATGGGGAAACATCTCCAGAGTGGATCCTTATGATAAGAGCATCTTTGGAAGAGTGTCCCTCATGGCAATGTTTTACTCTACCAAAGTTGTACAGCTGCTAGTTCCCCTTATGCAGTTCAACTATTGTGGGTTTAAAGCTTTTCCATAGCTAATTACCTGTACAGCATCAGGCCATGCAGAAGTGGCTCCCATACTGCAGTGAGCATGGATGAATCTGCTCTTGATCTATGGCAGCAAAGAAGAAGAAGAGTGCTGTGATGATTCTTCAAATTGTTGAAGAATCACCTTTCATAGGGAAGGGTACATAATGAAATGATTTTAGAATGTTGTATTATTTTATTGTTGTTAGCCGCCCTGAGCCTGGCTTCGGCTGGGGAGGGCAGGATATAAATAAAAAATTAATAATAATAATAATAATAATAATAATAATACATACATACATACATACATACCATCAAGTGTATAAAATTAAAATGTGTGTGTTGAACATTCAGGTGCATAGGTGGTCATGTGCCTGGATTGCATAGGGTAAGGGAAAAAGACTACATCCCCGAAAACCCCTGGAAACTACCCTTCACAAGATTTTATTGCCTCAAGAGTTATGTATGTGTGTCTGTGGAAGCATCTCCCCTGCCTGTGGTTTTCAGAGCTGCAATCCCTCTTTTTGTGACTGATCGATATCACCAGCCAACCCAGGTAGGATGGAATCAAAGGAAAGGGTAGAGTTTAGGGACTGGTGTGAGAGGAAAGGCATTTTTTTAGGACCCAATGGGAGAGACCTGGTACACAACAAATTCTTCTCCGGCTCACGTTTTAATCCAATATGGAGAAGAATTCAGGCTCCTAATACTCTCTTCTTCTTTGAGACGAGTGTTACAAGTCCCCAAAGCCCATATCTAGGCCAGAGTCCAGTGGGCTTTGCTAGCATGTGCAAAACACAGGAGAGAGAAACTCAGACTTGCAAAGTGGAAACATACCCTCATGGCTGCTAGTACATTACAACAAACAGGTTGCTTGCAAATATGCTACTATTTCCCATGCTACTGCAAACTTTCCAAACTGGACTGAGCTGAGATGTTCATTACGGTGACGCATGGGAAATGATTCAGAGAACACTAAAACACAGTACAACTCACAGTATAGGAATCAAGTATTACATGTGAGCAATCATATCAAAATAATAGTTAAGAGGAAATACATAATGTTCCAAAGTGTCAGTTTTTCACAAGCATGATTGGATCACTGGATAAAAGCAATGAACCATATGATAGGATGGGAGTACAATCAACCCCCAGTGAACCTAAGGGGGTCCCTTCATTTGTTGTTGGACTACAATTCCCATCAGCCCCAGTGTTCATGAATTATTGAAGTTATAATCCAACAATATTTGGATGGCCACAGGTTCCCCAACCATGTTCTGAAGACTGGTGGCCAGGCATATCTTGCCAAATTTATCCCAGAATGAATTCAGGATTCAAAAGTTAGGCAAATTATGCTACTCTTGTCTGCCCATTTTTTTGGGGGGGGTGGCCCTCTCAACCTATTACTCTTTTGATACCTCATCCAAAATTCATGCGAGAATATTCTAAACCTTTGTCTTTTTGCATTCTATAAAATGAGTTCAGGAAAATGAGCAATAACTGTAAAGATAAGAATGTAACAGGAAACACTGGAGAGGAGGTGTTTAACTGTTTAGCAAAATATCATAAGCTAAGCTAATACCAAGTGTCAGGGGTTCAGGAGCAGAGTCACAGGAGAGGGAGGAAATGGAGAGCGAGGGGGAGGAGTCCGAAAGAAATGTCAGCGATGACAGCAGTCCGAGGTCTCTGAGTCTCTCCAGTGACTCGGAGGATTCACAGAAAGGGGCCCCCATAGTCAGGGCAAGGGGAGTGCCCAGGCGGGCACCTCGGGAAGAAGGCGCCAGAGGGGACTCAGAGAGTAGCAGCTGGAAATCCGGACCAGCGTCCCCCCCAGAGTGCAGTAGGGGGGAGGAGTCCCAGGCATCGGGATCAGGTGGCGCGCGGGCAGCGGGAGAACATGAGGCAGGAGTGACCACACCCTCGTCAGGGAGCGAGGAAACGGTCATCAGGAAAGTTAAACGCGCGCGCGCGCCAAGTTCAAATGTACAGGAGGGCGGCAAGGTGGGCAGCCCGGGTAGGGAGCCAGGTCCTAAAGCCCGCCGAAGAGAGGGAGAGGAGTCAGAGGGGTCAACGTCTGCGTCAGAAGAGTCCAGGAGGGAGGAGACCCCGGGGGGTAGTAGGACCCAGAGGAAGAGAGAGAGAAGGAAGAGGTGGAGTAAGATTAGAGTCTTAAACTGGTGCACAGGGGGCGGAGACTCAGACGGAGCTTCGCCGGTCTAGACTCCAGACGTAGAGCTGGGACGCTGAGGCTTGGAAATGGAAACTATTCTTCAATAAAGACTTTGATACTTTACTACAGGCTAGCGTTGGTCCTTGGTGAGCTGGGACCAGGAGCCAGCTCTGACACCAAGATATTTCAGTTCCCTTGCAATCTATTTCAATACCATGGCATAATGTTATAGGAACTAGCCCAGGGTTGTTCAAAGCACATTCCTTTTCTCCTGCCTGCAGCCCATGGAAAGACTTAAAGCAGGGAAGACTAAGCTAAAGAAAGTGTAACTGCAGGCGCTATTTAATTTCTACAATATATTCCCCCCACCACTCCTTCCATCAGACATTCAGTAAAAGAACAGTATTGTGAGTATTGATTTTTCCCCCTCGCAGTTCTCAACTGAGGTGCTTAAAAGACGGGAGTGGGGATACACATAACAGAAATGTCTGTTGGGCTTAAAATCATTGCCACAGTAGCAAAAATAACCCTTGCAAAGTTTCTTATTTTGTTTTAAACTCTTTATAATAAAAAAACCCATACTCAGCTTGAGAATTATTTGAGTATTTGGTAGGGCTAGGAAAGATGAGTAGGGTTACGAAACCTCCAAGTCTAATCTGGAGTCTCAAGGTTTGCCTCAACCCCTCCAGGTAACAGGTGGTGACCTTGAACCTCTGGGGGTGTGAGCATGCTAAGCCCACCAGGAGTCAGCTGTAAATTATAGCCTAAACATTCTGTAATGTCTGAGCTGCTCCCCTCCTCTCTCCCAGTTAACTCTTTCTCTCTCCAGTGCCTACTTCATGACACCAGGGGCCATCCCTAGGTTTCAGGTTTGGGTCCTGAAATCCCAGGATATGGAATGATCTTGGCCTGGCAACCCTAAATATGAGATCTGTGTGCAGGGTAAGCCTATAGGCTACGAGCTTTGAGTTGGAGTAGGGGAAGTCTATTAGATCTGCTGCTCTTGTTGTGCTTAGACTTCTCTGCACTAGTGCTCCTGTTGTCATTATTTTCCACTTGGGGAATCAACATGGCTGAAATAAGACCAGACCGCTCTGCAGTTGCAGAGACTTGGCAGTGTTCACACCTGACCATACTGCTCATGAGAGGTGTGTGGCCCTTCAGTGTACCAAATCTAAACATCTTTTTTTCCCTGTTCATCTCTAGTTTATATTCAAAGCTAATGAATAGTTTTCTGGGCAAAACTAGCATAGGATTCTATAAACAGAAGCCACCTAGAATACCCAAATGACTGAGGTTTCTTAGCATGTGCTTTGGTTTTCATTTTGTTTAACAGCCAGACAATCAATTATCAAATATTTAAGCAGCTGACAGGTCTAATTCTATATTGTTTAGTTATATGCAGGGGTTGTTTTTTTTTTGCTGGTGAAGCTTCCGTGATGTGCTAGACTCACCGTGCTCTTCTCATTGGTGTATGGCTGATAGATCATGTGATGAACCCAACCCCAGCCCTTAGCAGCTTTTGTTTCAAAGGGAGACCTCATTTATCTGTATGATGTGCACCTTCCATGTGCATGCCTCACATGCCTCAGCATATGCCAACTTCTTATGCTGCACTGCCTACCCATTGGCAGCTTCATGACACTGCTATAAACCAATTGTTTTCCAATAGCCATCAGATAACCATCCTACTTTGATAGCACACAAACTGAGTTATATATGCTTGCACCGTGGAACAATTCACATTAGTTAATCCCAACATATCTGGGGGGGGGGGGGAGGGAGGCGTTTAAGTGTTGAACAAAAAGTCCAAAGGGTATTTTGTAAGCTAGGGAGAGGAAGGAGTTTGTGTCGAAACAATAGCTGCATAATTCTATTTGAGGAAGAAGCTCTGTTCAAGGGACATCTGTCAAAAATAAGAACACAATCCATATGCATAATGTGATTCTAGGTTATTATGCAGTGATGTGATTTAAATATGTTTGGCCAGTCGCATCTTATGAATTGTAACTGAGTTGGCTGAGGTGTTTGTTTTGGTGGCTCTACCAGCTAGGGCTTCTGAATTCAAAGCCTGTTGCTAGTTATAAATACAGGTGGGTACATCAACTTGCAAGTGTCTGTCTGTGCGTGCGCTCACGCACACATGCACACACACACACACACACACTTCTCACAAGCTTTGAACTTTATTTTGATATGAACCCTAAACTTAGGGCCTTTCTGCACTTAACATTGTTAGTGGGAATAATTGGCTGTTTGATCTGATGTTTTTAAGAGCAAATTTGTAGCTTTCTTCACCTTTGGTCACATGTTGCTAATAACAGAGTGTGAGGGTGAAGTTTTCCTTTCCACACTAATGGTGGGTTGTGCCTGAGGGCTTGTCCTACATGCTTTCCAGGCACAATCCATGTTTTAAAGCTCCATGTCTGAGCCTTCTCTTCTCTTCTACTGTTTTACTCCAGAGATTTCCCCATGGAATTTGACTCTTTAAAGTTGAATTGGAGCAAACAGCAATCTGCAGAAAACCCCAACTGTTGTTTGTTGTGCTTCAGCTCTAAACAGTGGGTTTTCAGTGGGACAGTGGGGGATGCAGGTGGGGGAGAGCACTCAGACAAAAGATAAGTGTGGATAAGCCTTGAATTGAGATAAATTATTTGGCTGTAGTAGTCACACCCCATCAAGTTCTTCCAGCCTGTTAATATTGGAGTTATGAACATGTCACATGGATAGCCCTTTCACAGCTTTAAAAAAATTATTTAATGTCTAGTATTCTGGAATACTGGAGTATAGGAGATTAGAAGAGGAACTATGTGTCTGCATGAGCTATGGCAAACCTGGTTATCGTGGTAAAATTTTGTCTGCAGCTAATGATTGCTGTCACAGGCAGTACTTTGACTCAGTACCATTCTCTCTACCTGCCATATGTTTTTTTCTGAGCTCACATACCCCCAACTTGCACCAGTGAGAGGAATGCAACATGAAACAAACATCTCCCAAACCATGCCCACCAACTCCCACCAATCAAAAAGCAGGATGATACTTGCATTATCATCATCATCATCTTGCCTTTTCTCTAGACGACTCAAGATGACCTATACAAATTAAAACATCTTGCCACACATGTACACATGCCAGACAACTGAAAATACTGAAGAAGATTTTGTTGCAGTTGAAGACAAAGTGGGTTTTCACCAGTACATTTTTCTGGAATACCAGCAGAATTCATCATGTGGCAACATAACAAAAATCAAAAAAGGAAACAGCAAGTCCAGCAACTATTCCACTATAAATGGTAAGTTTAGAAAGACCCGTGCATAGATAGATCTCCATGCATTTTGCTATGCATTTCAGTTCTAGTCAATTCTAAAAGCATTTATTTGCAGCTGCTGAAAATGCCAGTTGTGCTCATCTGTCATCTATGGAAAACCCGTCTACTACCTGGGATGGAACGAGTTATGAAGGGAAGGAACAAGTTTATTGCTTCACCCCCAAATCTCAGCCTTAATTGTAAAATTGCTGCTAAGTCTCTATCCTGTTGGTAAACTCTAGCTTTGATGCCTTTAATCCTTTGTATGAGGTGGGTTTGTGATTCCCAGTTTTAAGTCTTGAATTTGGACACCAAAGTTTCTAATCCTATTTGCCTGACTGCACACCCTGAGAGAGATACTAACTGGCAGTCAGGTTTATTTTTATTTCAGAAGCTGCAAAAACACAGGCAAGATAAAAGTGGGAGAAAAATAAGAAGGGAGTATTTTTATTTTTAAAAAAGGTGGTAAAGTAAGGAATAAGTACTTTAACTGCTTGAAATGTTTTAAAGCAGCAGGATCTTGCAGGCAAGGAGCCAGAACCTGAGAGAATCTGCAAAAAGCACTCTATAGGTTTTGTGTTAATTTTCTTTTTAACTAGGCTTCAAGCCTAAATATTGCTTGTGGTGAGAGTTTTTCCCTTAAGTTGTTTTATGTTCCAGTGAATGTTGACTATCCCAGATAAACAACTAGGAGAAGTACCACAGCATCAGAGGCCTATGGAGTGCCTGATGATGTCATCAGTGCATGCCAGGACTTTGAAATCCCAGGAGGTCCTTTTGGTTACTGAATACACAAATGACATTTTGTAAAATTAAGCTGAACATCTTGGGGGTATGCTGAAACATGATGTACACAAACTCTAAATATGGCCAGTTAGCAGTAACTAGTGTTCCTGTTTTGGGACGCGGGTGGCGCTGTGGTCTAAACCACAGAGCCTAGGGCTTGCCGATCAGAAGGTCAGCGGTTCGAATCCCCACAACGGGGTGAGCTCCTGTTGTTCGGTCCCAGCTCCTGCCCACCTAGCAGTTTGAAATCACATCAAATGCAAGTAGATCAATAGGTACCGCTCCGGTGGAAAGGTAAACGGCATCTCTGTGCACTGCTCTGGTTCACCAGAAGTGGCTTAGTCATGCTGGCCACATGACCCGGAAGCTGTCCCTCGGCCTATAGATGAGCGCGCAACCCCAGAGTCGTCCACGACTGGACCTAACGGTCAGGGTACCTTTACCTTTACCTTGTGTTCCTGTTTACTGGTACTTCCAGTTTAATTGAGACGGCACACACACCATACATTTAAAACACATTTACAGCACATTTCTACTCCCAAAGAATCCTGAGAATTGTGCTTATCATAGAGCAATAATTGTCAGCATCCTTTACAGTTCCCAGGATCCTTTGGGGGAAAGTATGCTTTTAATACATGATGTGTATGCTGCTCAATTTGTTTGGATCTCTTATAAGCCAATGCAGGGGGGCAGGAGTACTAAGTTTGTATCAAACCTTGATTTGTGAAGTTGTAAGTACAGTGGTACCTCTGGATGCAAACGGGATCCGTTCCGGAGCCCTGTTCGCATCCTGAAGCGAACGCAACCCGTGTCTGCGCGTGCACGGGCCGCGATTCGCCGCTTCTGCGAATGCGCATGACGTCATTTTAAGCGTCTGCGCATGCTCGAGTGGCGAAACCCAGAAGTAATCCGCTCCGTTACTTCCAGGTCGCCACGGAACACAACCCAAAAATGCTCAACCTGAAGCAACTTTAACCCAAAGTATGACTGTAGTGTAAAAATAGTTTTTAAAGCTATTTTTAATGTATCTTATTATTCTGGTTTAGACTTCCGTCATAATTTACTCAAACAACCTATCATTTATCAATAGGTTTCGGTGTCATTCACTAATTAACTATTTGACTTAGTACTCTGATAAAGTACCTTGCATTAATAACTGATAAATGAACAACATATTCCTTTCTTTAAACATGTCTCAAAAATTATTATGTATGCAAAAAACTTTCTAATTGCTATTAATATTTTGCATAAGCTGCCATCCAAAAGGTTGAAGAGCAGTGCCACAGTGAAGCATTGCAAAACAAAATGTTGCCAAATAAATTATGAGAGTAAGTAATTAAATACGTGTTTATGGGAACAGGGAACAGGAGAATTGGTTACAACAGCTACTAATCCTCCAGCCCCTGAGAGGGTAGAAGATTTTCACTCTTTAGAACCACAGTAATTGGAAGGCAGGTCCCACACGGTTTGCCAGATGAAATGATCTCGTTCAAAAGTTTATAATTATATATGTTAAATGGTCCAGTCCACTTTCAAGATTCCTGATAATCTTTGATTTTTCAATAGAGCCTTTCATTTTTGAAGTGTGTGTGTGTGTAAATGTCTGTATCAACACAGTCCACTGCATCAAACTGTTGGCTACAGGAAAAAATGTGCAAATTACTCATCAATACAGTGAACACATTGAACCGAAGGAGGAGAGCTTTCCTGAACTTCAAGAAGAAAGTTAAACCTCATGAAACATCAGTTCACTCCACTTTTTAGGATATATGTATTCTTGCAAAGGTGGCTTGCATATACAATATCAAAACACAAAGCATATAATTTTTGTATTAAACGTAACATTAAAATAACAGCTGCAGCTAAATATTTGCGAATGGAAAGCTTCATAAAATATTATCCCAGAGCATTGCAGTTTGCTTGTATTCAGTTGAGAGCACACCTGGGAAACCACATGATACCATTATTTACTTCAGGGAGTTGAGGAAAAAATTAATGGAAGATCACAGGAAATCTTTCAATCTTATCTCTAGCTTCACCTAAAGGGCTGTCTTCCCAAGAGACACACTGAAAGAAACGATTAGGCAGAATCATATATCACTGTGAGTCACAGAGCAAAGTCAATGGTGGCTGGCACATACACAGAACATATTGGGAAGTCACATTGCTGTGGAGTGTAGCACCCTTCGATAAAAACTGGTGCCTTTTCCCCATATGGCTTCCAGATGCTGTACCGTTGATCTTTCCTCATTTTTTTAAAAAAATGTTTTATCACCTTGATGCTGTGAGATAAAGTAGGCCTCTGAAAATGTAGGACATGGTCCTCTATCTTTTTCTGCAGTTTTAGATGTGGCAGCTGTTATGCCAGGCCCCCTGTGGCAGCCATTTTGTGACATGTCACATGCCCTTGGCACTATCTCAACATTCCAAATGTGCCCATTAGCCCTCAAAGATTGGTGACCAGTGAGGTAACTTACAGAGTCTCATGAGAAATTGAAATATGCCCCTGCTGACAGATGAATACAGTCGTACCTTGGGTCCCAAATGCCTTGAGAGTCGAATATTTTGGCTCCTGAACACCGCAAACCTGGAAGTGAGTGTTCTGGTTTGTGAACGTTCTTTGGAACCTGAATGTCTGACACAGCTCCCATGGCTTCCGATTGGCTGCAGAAGCCTCCTGTAGCGAATCGGAAGCCGTTCTTTAGTTTCCAAACATTTTGGAAGTTGAATGGACTTCGGGAAAGGATTCCATTTGACTTCCGAGGTACCACTGTATTGTCATTTCTGATGTCAGATTTGTGCCCACTTATTTTTATTTTTCATAGAAACTAGCCTGTTTCCCAGTGTTTTGCTGAAACGCCATTGCTGAAACACATTGGAAGTTGAATGAGACCCTAATGTTGTGAATGACATTATTGGGCCATGACTAGACATGAGAGCAGGCTTGGCATTTGGATCTGCTCCAGAGGCTGGCCCCTGTGCCCATAGCAACACAATGAAGCCCTATAAAGAGTTATTTTTTGCTGCAGTTGACTTACACAGCTACCCTTCTGAAAATTCCACTGTGGAATACACAGGCCTAAGGGACCTGCAGGAAGATTTACGCACATTAATTCTCCACACTTCTGGGATTGCTGGAAATAATTGGCTTGTCAGAGTCATTGAAAGTAGAGTGTGCAGTTGACTTACTGGTGGGATGTGGGTGCTGTTCTGCACCCCCCCATGCTAATATGTGGGTAAAGGAAAGAAGAAGCTATAAGCGTGTCATCAATATTAGCCAATGAGGTAGTGAACACTTCAAGTAGAACAAGCATTATCTGTGGTTTTATGTATTAAAAGTTTATTCTGCCACTTCGTTTCATTTAGAAATGATAAATAAAGCATTGTCATTAAAACAAAGGGGAAACTGGGGGGGGGGGCAGGGAAATAACCAAATGCCTTAACTTAAGAACTAAGTTAGGATTTGAATAATAATTTTGCACATTTTTAAACAAGCACATACAGGAGGCTGGAGCAAATGTGTGCCTCCTTTGCATCATTGAACAATTACTGATCATTTACTGCCATATTTATGTATAAACTAAACAAACTATAGCTTAGGGCCCCACTCTCTTGCAGTCCCCCCCAAAAAATTAAAGAAAAAAACTGGATGTACATTTTCAAAATATAAAATAAAAAACAAATAAAATAAAACATACATACAGCAACAGTGGCAAATGGCTTTAGATACCTGTTAGGTCCATAAATTACCATATAGCATATATTCAACACAAAAAAGACCATTTGTTGTTGACAGAGGACAGCTGGACATATAAAGGGCCCCATCACCTTCATTAGCTTAGGGCCTCATCAAACCTAAATCTGGCCCTGATCGTTTATTACAAAATCAAGAGAGCAGTGTGAGGACAGGATGATAAGAACATCAGGAGAGCCCTGCTGGGCCATTTTGGCCAAAGGCTCCCTTAGCACCCAGCTATCACAGTCACTTTGATTCCTGCTTTAAAAGCCTAGGCTGGTTGTCTGAAAGATTGACAATTAGGCAAGCTGTAGACACAACTTTCAGTCATGAATGTGGTGTTGCCTGTTCGGTTGTGTGCCTGAACAGCACTGAGAACCATCCTGGCTTTCCCACCTCTACAACTTGTATGGAGTCAGTGTCATGGGTGGTGGTGCTAAACCCAGAAAGAGAATGCCATTCTTTTTGTGATGCTGGAACAGATCCTTGTTTTTTAATTAATCTGACTCAGCCCACGCCAACATGCATGCTCAAGGAATCCGGTATACCAAGTGCCCTCCTCTGTGCCTTACTACGCACTTGCTATTGGCAAGGTCAGGTCACAAAATTCTTTATTAATGAAACCTAATAAATGAAATCTTACTTTATCATCCATGTGCCTACGTCTGGATTCTTAAATCCCACAAGCACCTAATTTATCATCCTGCCCTTGGATGACTTGTTACAAAATTTTCCTCTCTCTTTCTCCACCCCTTCCACAAAATACAGTGTAAGAATTTGGTTAGTTCAGAATCAGGGGGAGAATAAAATAAGAGCAACACATAGCACTATTTCCCAGTAAACGTTTAGTCTTTTAGACAGGAGAGTAAAAACTGGAAAGCCTCAGGAGGATTTCTTTCCATAGCGTTGTGGCTTCTGGTTGCAAATTGACACTACATATGGCTAATGTAAGAAGGTAGATCAACATCTGTTCTCTTGAATGTCAATTGTTGGTTTTTTTATATTATCAGCATTCAGACTTGCCCTTCTGGGTTCATCCATACGAATGCAAGGTGTTTGGTATTCAGGGTTCTTCATTACAAACACTTTCAGCAGCACTAGCAGTGCATATAAAACAAGGAGTGGAAAAAAGGCAGACCAGTCACAATGGGGGAATAACTTTTCATCTCAAAATTAATTGGCATGCTATAGGATACCCAGGATGTCTAGGTGGGTTGTTGGTGATTCACCAGCATGGACAAACTTCCATGCCCTTTACATAAAAATGAGATAGACCACAGGGCTGTAAGGAAGGAGTTCTTGGACAAGCATACAAAGCTGGATATACAAGTGTGAATTATCAAAATTCACGTTAGCCAGATTAAACCAAGTTTCTCTGCTGAACATTAAAGCTGCCTTTGTAGTCTGTAAAGTAGGTATGAAGCAGATGATGCTCATCCCACTACTTTGATGGTGCTGTCCCGTGCATGTTGCTTCAGAAATAAGTCCACTGAGTACATCAGGACTTCCAGGTGATGGAGAATCTGTGGTGCTGCAGATGTTGGTGGACTCCATCTCTTATCAGCTGCACCCAACACGGCCAGCAGTCAAGGATAATGAGAGTTGTATTTCAGAAACATCTAGAGCAGCACAGTTCCCCAATCCCATTGCATAGGATTGCAGCTGGAATCACTTTTCATCTCAAAATTAATTGGTATGCTATAGGATACCCAGGACGTATAGGTGAGTTGTGGGTGATTCGCTAGCATGGACAAACTTCCTTGCCCTTTAAATAAAAATGAGATAGACCACAGGGCTGTAAGGAATTCTTTGACAACAGTGTCCCATCCCATCATGTCTTTGGACATTTTGGGTTGTATCCAGTACTGCAATTCTGTTAGCGTAGCAGACTAAGCTGCTTCTGGTGAACCAGAGCAGCGCAAGCAAATGCCGTTTACCTTCCCGCAGGTGTGGTACTTTGACGTGCTTTCGAATTGCTACGTTGGCAGGAGCAGGGACAGAGCAATGGGAGCTCACCCCGTTGCGGTGATTCGAACCACCAACCTTCTGATTGGCAAGTCCTAGGCTCTATGGTTTAACCCACAGTGCCACTCGCATCCCGAGTAGTTGTAGTAGCATTTTATAAATGTATTCCGAGTGCCCCCATTCCCAAAATTACTTCATTAAAAACACACACACACACACACACACACACACACACACGTTTCTCCTTAGCTCTGTCTAGATACTGGTGTTCTCTTTGCTTTATCTGAAAACATTAAAGAAATATTCAGCAATATGCACATTTGTAACTGAAATAAAAATCCCCTGGTGACATTTTAAAGGTAATCTTCTCAGATGAACTTGTATAGTATTGAGATCCAGTTAAATGTGTTAATAGATTCTATTGCTTGAACAAGCAAACAGTGCTAGCTAGACACAGCTGTGCAGAGGAATCCATGCAGATTTTAAAGGGATTGTTGTTTCACAGAAGAAAAGAGGAAGATCAATTATTGGGAAGGTGTGAAAATACCGTGCAAGCAAATCAGGATGCATGCTCATGGTCATCACTGCTCCATAAACAAATCAGAACAAATGTTCAATACAGACCAGTCATAGTCTAACTACAGTGTAAGCACTGTGCAAGCAAATCAGGATGAATGCTCAATAAACTGGTTATCTGAAGGAGCTCACAAAATAACTATATACTAAAGGACAGAAAAATATTGACCATAACTTTAGATATAGCAGAAAGGGAGAAATCCTGCATCAAAGTTTACCAGAACATTATTTGAGAGGAATTAAATCATACACTTTCTTGATGAATGAATACCATTACAAGCAAACAAATAAAGCCTGAAGTGGGAATTAATACTTCATTAGTAGAGACAGAAAAAGGAAGAGTGTGGGTGAAAATATCTTTCCATATCAATTATATCCTACACAAGGAAATGAAGAATTATTTCTATAAAGAAAGTTTATTATTGCCCTGAGAAAAAAACATACTGTACATCTTATGGCAGAAGGGGAATTGGGACATGGAGTAATTTAATGCATAGTGTCTAGAAGAGCTAGTGTTTGCAATAGCAAACTCATCCGCTGATAAAGAGATAGTCATCAGAAACACTGCTTCTTAGGATGGAGCTTGGAACAGTCCAATATTTATGTAAGATCTAAAATGGTATTCAACTTATTGCACCTGTCATAGCAAATAATGCCAGATTTATTATGTAAACCAACACTGAATCATGTGTCAATTATTCTTCCAGCATGTTTTACATATGCTCGTATTATATGAAAGGGAAAGCACAGGTATGTATAAACAGGAAAAATTGTTTAGAACTCCTCTGACTCTCAGTTTTAGTGTACAAACATACTTCATTGCTGATGCAAGAGAATTTTCTCCCTCCTCGTGTGAGAGGGGGAGACATTTTGCATAAGCCTGTCATACAAGCATCTTTCGAGACAACCCATTGTTTTTCATGAATTAGCATTTTATTCTTTGAGCAAAGCATTCACTGCTCTTTATTGCCAAGCCATAGTGAGGGTTCAGGTGATACCAGCACAAGGTGTTGAAAGAACATGTGGCCACCTGGGATTGGGCTAAGGTACTCCATCACATGGAAGATGCTTATGCATGAATACACGGGGGGAGCCCCTTCACAAGCTGGTCAAACATGTGGTTGATGTATTTCATACAATCCCCTCCCTACTAAATACAGTATTGTTGGAATAAAAGGCAACCCGGGTTGAGGAAGAGCTATGGCTCATTGGTAGAGCATGCAGAAAGTCTCAGGTTCATTTCCTAAGATCCTTCCATGCCTGAAATCTTGAAGAGTTGCTTAGAATCATAGAATTATAGAGCTGGAAGGAACCCCGGGGGTCATCTAGTCCAACTCCCAGCGAAGCAGGAATCTCAACTAGAGCATACATGACAGATGGACATCCAACCTCTGCTTTAAAGAGAAGAGATCACTACCTCTCATGGGAGTGTGTTCCACGGTCAAACAGCTCTCACCGCCACAACGTCCTTCCTGATGTTCAGTGATCTTTTAGTCCCTGAGCTAGATGAACCAATGGGGCCACAGTCTGCAATGCATGGGCTTTCTCCCCATGCCGCCCCACCCCAGAATCTCCTGCTAACCTTAGAAGAAAGCTTTCATTGGGGCCAGAAGAAGTTTTGTGTTCAGCACTTGTGGCCACTTAAGGAGTCTTATTTTCATTGGAACCACAGAGTGGGAAGAAAATATTAACCCTCCCTACCTCTGTGTCATGGTCTCAGGAATGTTCATTCCTCACACCCCACGCCAGCTGCTATTAAAGGAACTAAAATTAGGAATGTTAATGCTTTTATATAATTAGCATCTCTCTCTCTCAGCTCATTTAAAAGCTACCACTTGTATGCATTACAGGCCTTCTTTTCACATCACAAAAGAGCTGGAGCAATATTGAGATAGTTTGAAAACCAGCTTCAAAATCATGGAACCTAAGACTCATAGCAGGTTTAATAACCATTGCTTAGGAAGAGGGAAGAAATAAGCTTTCATTTTTGCACTGCCTCACTTTTCATCAGGCTTTGTTGCGTTGAGCAGTATGTGGAAAGTGAGAAGACGAAAGGGTTGCTTCCTAGTGCCAAACCCCTCCCTTTCACATGCACAGTGGACTGGTGTATACCTATGTATTAACTGCCCTATAGATCTGGAAAGCCTGCAGTTGTTTCCATGGCTGTAGTTGTTCTTTCCCCGACATCTGTGATGGCAGAAAGGACGGCTGGCTCTCCACCTGCTCTGCCAATTTATGCTAGTCTCTTTTGACTTGGTGGTGCCATGTATGCAGGCGCGTGGAAGCATTTGGCAGTGGGAAACGGCCTTAGGCATTTCTTATTATGGCAGATACACAGCAGATTGCATTGGCAGTGGGTGGGGGTGGGGGTGGATAAATCAATGGGTGACATTCATCAGGCTTATCTAATTTGATGCACAAATCAGATATTAGCTCTCACTAATGAACGTTCAAATTCAATTTAGCATTGTGCAAGTAAAAATGCATGAACTTCAACACTGTCGTTTTTCATTAGCCCCTACGTTAAACAAGCTAAAGTTCAGTTTGTTACTGGATGTTCTTGAGTTAGATTGTGCTGGCATCTCCTTCCCTGGTCCTGGCTCCAAACATCTCCACACTTCAATTTTGCGAAAATAGGAAGAAGTGAAATACTTTTGCAAGGTACCAAGGGAAGAAAGATGGTGGCAACGTAAGATCAAGCAGATATATGTTTGGAGATCTTAAATAACACATTTTATCATCATCATAGCCAACACCACCAGTTGCCAGTCGGGTATCTATTTCTGTCATAAGTGGCAGGCAATCACGCATCTAATTTATTCCTACAAAGGTACTAGACTTTGTAGCTTTGTATTCTATCCAGTCTTCCTTTTCAGTAAAAAGATTCTTCAGTACTGTAAATGTATAACAGAGAGCACTCCAGAGAATTTATATGCCCAGAGAGCAGGTCAGCTTTGATAATAATAAAACAATTAGGGTTATTTTGTTTAATGTTGAAATTCCAGAGTGTTCAGAGTAGCTTTTAAGTAAGCACATTTTGTCTGAGGACCAGCTGTAGTAACTGCGGTTCCCAAACCTTCCCCCCTCACAAACCACTTGAAAATTGCTGAGGGTCTTGGAGGACTGCTTAATGATTTTTTTTTTGCCTATTGTAGCAATTGTAACGCACTGAGTTAGATGCTTTACGACTTTTAATTCTATTTTTATTCCTTACTTTATTCCTCATATATTGTATTTTATTGTATTACCGTTTTAATCCCACAGACTTCATATTGCAATACAATAAAATACAATATATGAAAACTAAAAGAAGCAATTTTAAAAACAATTAAAATGCATATTAAAATTAATGTGCCATCTCCCATTTTCAACCACAAAATCCATAGGTACGCATCAGACAAATGAAGCTGATGGTCCACTGATGGTCTGTGGACCACAGTTTGGAAACCCTTGGATCATACAATGCTGTCTTGCCTTGTTGGCTGGGAGGATGTTTTCCAACCTAGCATTATATTGAGAGTAAACAGTCAGGTTTTAAAGGCCATGCTAGTCTGCCCTTTGTTATAAGAACATAGGAGGAGTGCGGCTGGATCAGGCCAAAGGCCCATATAAGGTAGGCATCATTCCATATTCATGATGAATTTTAAAGCTTGGATATTGCTTTGAGGAATGGACTTGCAATATGTTCTTGTCACCTACTGTATTTTAGCCATCAAATAAGCTAAAGTGCTATAATGGTTTCTAAAAATAAAAAAGTAGGAAAGGAACTTTCCTAAGGTTTTCTTGCTGTATTACAAAGGACATAATGGTTGATTGTGTGCTGCCACGGCCATTTGTAACTCTTTAAAGATATTATTATTTGTGTCAGTGTTTATACAAAATGACACAAGGAAAGACTGTATTTTTAAGCTCCTGTTGAAGCTTAGAGGGCCATGGACTGTGGAAAAGGGCATCTTCTACTTCTACTTTCAAGGTAGTCCATTCCACATTTGAACGACTCTTACCATCAGTAAATTCTTCCTAATGTTTAGTTGGAATCTCCTTTCCTGTAACTTGAAGGAATTGGTTGGGGTCCTACTCTCCAGAGAAGCAGAAAACAAGCTTTCTCCATCCTCCCTGTGACTGCCCTTCAGATATATGAAGATGGCTATCCTATTTCCTCTCAGTCTCTCCTAGTTAGGTGACGGTTATGTGTGAAATGCCCTTAAGGAAAATTACTAGAAAGTGACCACAATGGACTGTACAGGACTCCCAAGATCATAATAGTTTCTACAGGAAAATATGGAGGAGTTATAATGATGAATAAAATTATATCCGTTTGCAGAAGTAACCGGATGTTAATTGTATTTCTCAAAGCTCTGTACAGTTAACAAATGTAAGAAAACTTTGTCTAAAAACAAAACAAAACCACCCATCTATTGCCACATCCCTCACACACCACACAATTGGTTGCTGGTACAATTTCCATTGGCTAGTATTGGGACTAGTATTGGGAACACACTCTGAAGGCAGCTTATTAGGAAAGATCTAAAGACATCAAAGTAAAATAAATTCAGAAAGGAAAGTGTATCATTATCGCACCCAGCTAACTATCAGTTCGGTACATGAAATGCTACAAAGTAAATTGCATGCTATTAACACTCTTTGTTGTAGTCCTTTGTCAAATGAACAAAAATGCATTTCAATTAGCTTTTTTGTAACATTCATCGCAAGCCTACCTGATGGAGAAATAATCTTTCCCCATCTCCTAAAATGATAAAAAGTAGCATTGGTTTCTAAAAGGTAAAAGAATATCTGTTAAGTATTAATATAAATTACCAGTGGGACCCGCAACAAAATGTTGCAGTGGATTCCCAACCCTATTAATGGCATTCTGCAGGATTACACATGGTCAGCCCTGACTTTCTGTGGGAGAAATAAGTCTGCAATTGGCTCAAGTGGGCCATTCCACATACCCCAACACCACCTTTTCCTTTTTCTTTTCCAACTGACACCTAACATTCAATGGCTACTGAGTATATTTAGTTCTCATTTGACTGTTGCTACTTTTAAAAACTGGCCCATCTCTCTCTCTCTCTCTCTCTCTCTCTCTCTCTCTCTGTCTCTCTCTCTCTCTCTCTGTGTGTGTATCTATATCTATATCTATCTAATCTATATCTATATCTATATCTATATCTATATCTATAATGGGGGTACTGCTTGGGGTTTCCCAAAGCTGATACTCTGCCTTGCTTTTCAGGAAGTCCATTATGCCTTCAGTTCTATCTGTACTCACCACAGCAGTTTACTATTAGAGGGAATCATGATCCCTATGTTTTCCTGATGAGGACATTGCCTGGGAGATGAACCACTAGAAGAACAAAAGGAAGGTGATGAGCCATTTAGAAAGCCAAAGAGGGAGCTCTGTGCCAGGCAGCAAATGGGAGAGGCCCCTTCTTCAATTCAGAGTGAGTTAGAAAACAAAGGCAAGTCTGAAGTTGAGTTTTGGGGTTGGCCAGGATGTGACTTAGAGGGAAAATAGGGTTGCAGGCTGTCAAAGGCAGAAAGATGGAGAGAGGATCGGAGCACAATGGCTGGTTTCTGTTCGGACCCAAGGCTGCAGCTTTGTCAGAAACAATACCTTTTTGGGGTGGTAATGTGTAAATAAACCATATATCATAAAGACTCCACAGTCCCCACTGTGCCTCATTCCCAAAAGGAAACACAAACCCTTGGTGCCTGGAACCCCTAGAATCTTGCACTGTTCAGAGATTGGGGTGGAGTGCAACAATATATATTATGCATATACA
Organism: Podarcis tiliguerta; assembly: GCF_965153285.1. Classification (NCBI taxonomy): domain Eukaryota; kingdom Metazoa; phylum Chordata; class Lepidosauria; order Squamata; family Lacertidae; genus Podarcis; species Podarcis tiliguerta. The sequence continues at coordinate 66,861,710 of NC_139535.1, read as the reverse complement.
TCATAAAGCAGTAACACACTGTGCCTCATTCCCAAAAGGAAATACGAACCCTTGGTGCCTGGAACCCCTAGAATCTTGCACCGTTCAGAGATTGGGGTGGAGTGCAACAATATATATTATGCATATACATCATAAAGCAGTAACACACCCTTTGCCCTCAACCTAGTTTGAGCAGCCCAGTATTTTTTTAAAAAAAGAACACCTAGCTCCTGTTTAGTTGCCAGGAAAGCCTTCATGTTGTATTTGATCAGATCATTTAGCTCTTTCCACCTGCCGTTTATCTCACAGGGCACATAATGAGGAGACAATGAAGCTTGCTGCCAAGCTCTGCAAGCAAGTGGCTTCATCTGCAATTCAAGCCAAAGCGATTTGGCTACTTCTCTGGGAGCTGGTTGAAAACCCACTGCCTTTTCCTCTAGGCAGCTGAATTATCCCATTTGAAAAAGTTGTCTTCCAGCTCTGCAAGGGCTCTTTTGGTATGATCCTTAAAGTGTTGTTAAAGCGGGTAATTAGTTCTTGCTGAGGCATAAGACGAGAAGTGGAGGTTTCATCATTGCATTTAATGTTCACAATTGATGGAGCACCAGGCAGTCTTCTGTTGAACATGCTGGGCCCATGCTGGCAGTTTCCTTTCTCACTCTGTGATGACTATGTATCCACTCTGCAGTGCATCTGTTGTAATTGCAGAATCTCTCCAATTCCTATCAACTGCTGCCTCTCGCTCTCCTTCTCACCCCTCATCCCCCTCCCCCCGGTATCTTTCTGGCACAAAATTATTACTCATTTTGCACCGATGCCAACATAGACTTGGAGATGCCTGGAACGCAGAAGGTACACAATGCAGAATCCAACTTGTAGCATCGTCACTGCTGCTCTTCCTGGGGTCTATCATCTCACACTGCTTTGCTCTAACAGGTTAGCATGAAATAATAGAAAACAACTGTAATGATTTCAAGAAATTAGAGTAGCTCATCACAGTAGGAAAAAGAGCAAAGCAATGAATTTTAAGTGAAAATAAAAGAGGCAGAATACATATGGAATCATGTGGTGGTAGAATAAGAATGGAACACACACGGAAGAGAATAAATTTGTAGGTTTGTCAAAGGAAGTACAAAGGGTTTAAAAACATGCTTGAGATGCCAATGAAATACATATTCAATAAATTAGGGAGAAGATGTCTTCATCCACTTCATGACAGGCACAGTGCAAAGTTCCCCATGCTTCCCTGAAGGAATTATATGAAGCAGTGGAACCACTGCCACATCTGTGGAAGATGGGGTGGAAGGTGGGGGGGGGCAGTAACATGACTATGCCAGCTGGCACAGCAATTGCACCCAATGTCATTGTGGGATGGCAGCGAGTGGGCTCAGTCTGGCCCCTCCTCAACTCTGTAGCACCTTGTTTTGGGGCCTTCTGCTGGCTACCACAACATCCCATGGATGGCAACAGGACCTTGCAGTGCTTGTTTGAGGCCTGGGGTGGATGGAAGGCAAGGAGCAATCTTGGCATAAGCCTGGGGCTCTCCTCCAGCTTAGCCCTCCGAGCCCTGGGGCATGTGTACCCAGCTGCCCACCCCCTCTACCTGGGCCTGGATATCAGGCAGGCAGGGGAAGCTACATTGCTCCATACAAAGCTTTGTGGGAGGGTCCAAGGCTCCTCTTTATGCATCTGCCAAAGAAACATGGGTCTGCCAGGTTTATCCCACAGACCCATTTTCAACGGCCCCTAACTAAATGCTAACACTTCAAGCATAAACTACTAGAATTCAGCATTAGACTATTTCATCATCTGTGTTGTGTGATGCTGATTTGAAAGCCATGCATGCTAGTTTTTAATGCAACCCATTTTAAACAATTGTATTTATTCTTTTAATAAGTCATGGAACTCAAGGCAGTGCATATGAGATTCCCAGGTAGTCACCCACCCTGGTAATGATAAAGACCATAAACCTGCTTAGCTTCAGCAAGGTGGTGGCATAAGCAATATTGAGAATATTGGTTGAAATGCAGGGGACATAAAACAATGCATGTATAAACTCAAGATAAACCCCAAAAGATGGAGGAAACAAGGAAATGTTTAATGTTTGAATCAATTGTTTGGAGATGAAGATACTTTTGGTAGATGGAATGAGCTTCTCTGGGGTTTTGCCATGCTTTTATTTATTTAACAGGCGAAAATAGCTTATTCGGGTTTATTTTGGTCTACTAAGTGCAGTAAATATGTATTTAGGCACACAATAAAAAAAAATCTTCTAGAAATATATTTGAAAAAGTAATTACATTACCATACATGCTGCAGATTTTTCATTCCTTAACTCAAAAAAAACAACTGGACCATTTTACAGACTCAACTTATTAAAAATACATACACAAACACAGGCATTAATTACCGAGCTGGGACCCTGTTTGCAGTAATATAGCCTGAAGTGAACATTTACAGAGGAAATAGAAATCTCTGAACAAATAAGGGGAACAAAAGGTCCTACTGAGTCCCATCTAAAGAAGCATAAATACATTGTTATTATGGTGTATTTGTTAAAGCAGTTATTTTATTGTGCGGGTATTGGGCTCTACATTCAGCATGGAGGTGTGGCTTTCTCTGTATAGTATAACAGAACCTGTTCACTGAAGATAACAATCAAATGTAACTAAGTGGGCTATTAGATAGCTGCAGTAAGAAGAAAGCCATAAATCTGTTTCTTCCCCTACATTAGTGAGAGACAGTTCATCCATTATGTGGCAGCCTGAGTTCCCTGGAATTTGCTTCAGGGATGAGGTTATGTGTATGAGGCTCTAAGAGGAACCTCAGGCAAATTTGCCTGATGTACCGCACCCATGCCTCTCCTCCTGGTCCACAGGCCACAATCCCTCTCCACAGATCTGTATCAAAGCCTTCTTGGATGCTTTTGCCTGGCTGGAATGTGTCCCTGACAATATTACTTGTTGGCCCAGATGGAGGACAGAGAGTGGTGTGTGAGTATGCACAGAAACCAGCCAACTGTACAGTGGTCAGATCCACTGCTCCACCCACTTCTGCCTCAGGACACAGTCGCCAGTGGCTTCTGATCCCCAGCAAGCTGCCCAGAAGGGAATGCAGCCCTTGGGCTGACAAAGTTTCTCCACTCCTGCACCAAAGTGAGTCTCCTTCCTGCACTACACAGTTCATGTAAGAATAAGCCCTGGGCCATAGGAGAGGAGTCTTCCTGTAAATGTGGTATGGGAAAATTCCAGAATGTTGAATCTTCAGCTGATGTTGTTCAATAAAGTCCAGGTTCAATCCATTTAGGTAACTTCAGAAGAGACTCCCTAGAAAAATATACAGTGGTACCTCGGGTTAAGTACTTAATTCATTCTGGAGGTCCGTTCTTAACCTGAAACTGTTCTTAACCTGAAGCACCACTTTAGCTAATGGGGCCTCCTGCTGCCGCTGTGCCGCCGGAGCACGACTTCTGTTCTCATCCTGAAGCAAAGTTCTTAACCCGAGGTACTATTCCTGGGTTAGTGGAGTCTGTAACCTGAAGCGTATGTAACCTGAAGTGTATGTAAGCTGAAGCATATGTAACCCGAGGTACCACTGTATATCCTAAAACACTTAAAGAACACTTGAGCATGCGGAGGATGATGAGACATTTGCCCCCTTGGACTCTACCACAGCAAACACCAAGGAAATATTGGTGTACAGTTTTCTTTTAATTTTTTTTAAAAAATCATTAAGAGTTTCAAAACAAAATGTTTTCTAAATACATTTACATTAACCCGTACCAATGGCTTCAAGTTACAAGAAAGGAGATTCCGACTGAACATCAGAAGAACTTTCTGACAGTAAGAGCTGTTTGACGGCGGAAGGGACTCCCTTGGGAGGTGGTGGACTCTCCTTCCTTGGAGGTTTTTAAGCAGAGGTTGGGTGGTCATCTGTCATGTATGCACATAAACATAAAGCATAAAGCAAAAAACAGTTGTTGATAATACTGCTACACTATTATGTAAAGGATATAAAGGATCGGTATAGGAAAGTTGACAATTAAGCATTTGAGGGTCAAACGGGTGGAAGGATTATGCTTGTGTTTCTTCTGGCCAAGGTAAACTTAGAGCAAGTTACTTGTCCCAGAGGTCCATAGCTGCTGGAAGAAAAGTGGGATGTATCTGATGGTTTTTAACAAAGTCTGAAAATTCCCATTAGACTGCCATAAAGGAAGCTACTTTGCCTTTCAATTTAGGAATCTGACTTGCCATATAAGTTTTTCCTGAAGAGCAAAGCTCCAAAAGTTATTCCATCAGTTTGTTATAATGAAACCACGAAGTGTCTTCCAGCCTTGAGTTATAGATAGCTGCGAGAATCAGAAGGTAAGTACTTGGATTTAATGCCCTCATTTATTGCTTCAAATATCAATGTCCTCATTTTTTCCTTTACATGCCAAAAATAAAGCAAGTTTTGGAGAGAAGTGAATATTGACTTTAAAAGGGTAAGGGAAAGGACCCCTGACAGTTAAGTCCAGTCGCGAACAACTCTGGGGTTGCGGCACTCATCTCGCTTTACTGGCCGAGGGAGCCAACGTTTGTCTGCGGACAGTTTTTCAGGGTCATGTGGCCAGCATGACTAAGCTGCTTTTGGCGAAACCAGAGCAGCACACAGAAACGCTGTTTACCTTCCTGCCAGAGAGGTACCTATTTATCTACTTGCACTTTGATGTGCTTTTGAACTGCTAGGTTGGCAGGAGCTATGGTTTAAAAAAATTCTGCAGATATTTGAAACCATTTTTGTTGAACTTTTGGACATTCGCACCACATATGAAAATAAAAAGATGCTATTTGTGTAGATTTAGCTGTGTTTGCTTTAATCTTCTTGAATTCTGTATCCAGAACTGTCCACCTAACCTGATATCCTCTCTGCTTTTAATTCTTTATTAACACCACTTGTTATGGCCAGTCATTCTATGTTTCCAAATACTTTGCCTTAAAGTAACTTTAAATACAGAAAGCTTCAGAAAAATGTTTTCATACCATCACTTTACAGGCAGTCTTTCTTTATACCATTCTACTATTATCTATAAAATAAGTTAATTTCACACATTCCCCTCCACTATGATGGTTTTAAAAAGGCATCTTACATAAACATACTTATCACTGTTGTGTAATAGATTTCAAAACAATGGACTGACAGTAATCATTGTAGAAAGTAATTTCTGCAAGTTAACTTAACCTCTACTTAACCACAATTACTGAATTCGTCACAGATTTGTGCTGAGATCAAATGAAAGAAAGTACAATTTCCTATGGGGAATTAACAGATTATCCTAAAATCATATTGTGGGCCAGGTGCTAACCACAGGAAACCGTTTGATCATCTCTGTTGGAAAATCTGAGTAGCTAAACAGATTTCGTTAAGTGACTAAAATAGTTTCTCTGAAAAAAAGAAATCTGCAAGCACTGATTATTTTGATTCAAAGCAACTTTGGAACAAACAGTTCCTTCATTGCCTCCTTCAGAGACACAAAATTGCTTATCAATGGCAGGAGACAAAACTATAATTGTTTCAGAGAGGTGAAATAATTTTGAAAGTGTATCACGGCTTGTGGTGTCCATACTCTTCTCACTTTTCTCTCTGGCAAAGTTTGTGCAATTTAATCTTAAAAAGAAATCCCTCAGAAACCAGGGCAGGGGGTGGGGGGAGAGAAATATATATTGTTGCACACAACCCCAATCTCTGAGCAGTGCAAGATTCCAAGGGTTTCAGACATGCTTTACCCCAGGGTGTGTTTCTCCTTTTGGGACTGTGACACAGCGGAGACTATGATATGTGTTTTATTTACACATATATACAAACTGAGCCGACAATGGAGGGGTTCACAGCATTAACAGTCCAAGAGGGTCTTGCTGGATCGAAATAGCCATCAGCCATTGTTGCTCTGCCTGCTGCTTTGTGTATCAGTCTCATAACTCCTAACCCTTGGAACCCATCACAGCAACCCTAACTCCAATCTCGCTAAATGCTGGCTTCTATCTGTTGAAGGAGGGAGAGGCCCCATCCACTTGCCATCTCTGACAGAGGCTCATGATCCTTTGTTCTTAATGGCCATCCCCAGGCTATCACCTCATGAGGATGTTAGCCTGGCTTAATTATCTTTTAGCACTTGGCTTAATTAAAGGATTAGCAGCGTCTAGTACACAGCTTCATACACTTGGGTCTGGTTTGATACAAACGGGTTTGGCATCTAGTCTTAACACCTAGCCTTAATTAAATTCTATTTCCTATTAGTCCCAAGAATTTAGGTGTTTTGAGCAACCGCAAACTCATAACAATATTTACACCACAAATTTAAAAACTCATGCATATACACCAAGAATGGGGGACTTTTGGTCCTCCAGATGTCGCTGAACTACAACTCCCATCATTCTCAGCAATCATGGCGACTGGCCTGGAAATACACTATGGGAAGCAATGACTCTCTCAACCCAGTTTAACTCTGTCCAGACCAATTGCTGGCCTCCAGACAGTGTCATTAGGATGCAGACCAGCCCATCCCTCAGCTGTCTCCTAGTGGCAGCCATTCCAACAACCCTGATCTTTTCCCATCCCAGCTGATCATTATAAAAACTAACTTTGAGAACTGGTGCCTGAGGTTGCTTTCCCCCCTCCTCACCTCTTTTCCTTTTATGTCTTTTTGATTGTAAATCTGATGGCAACTACCTCATTTTTGATCATTTGTAAGCTTCCCTGGGAGCCTTCTTGACTGAATAACAGGGCAATGAGGCTAATAAAAAGTGTATTCCTAAGAGAAGCAACATGGGAAAGGAAGAGCCATTTCCCTGAACATTAAACTAAATCTCAGCACCAGTTTCCCAATGGAAATCCTGGGGCGGGTAGTCTCTCTCCTTTTTCTGGCAGAAAAGGAGGCTCCACAAGGTTGGAAGGGTGCTCCACTGCCACTGATTTCCCTGGTCCTCCTCCAGTGTAAGTGACTGAACCTTAGGAGAGAGGCAAAGAGGAGCAGGTGGGCACCATTTGTGCTTCACAAGCGCCCTCCAATTTGTGTGCAAATCTGAGAATCAAATGTTTGGTGGTAGGGACATTAGATTTAAGCCCTTGCAAAGCCTTGCCCTGTTTGAAAGCAAGCGGCAGGATGGTCACACATCTCTGGTGAGAGCTAAACCTTTCCATTTGTTGCCCATAATTTCTGATAATTTAGTCTACTTGAAAAGAAATGAATGTGACTGCAGGAAAGACAGTAGTTCGAAGACCTGGAAAGGACTGACAATCACCTGGGGAAGCATGGGAGGGGACCTAGGAGACTATGCAGACCAGGACTGTGCTCAAAAGGCACCTCAAATTTATCTACCCTAAGTGGACAGAGAAAATGGCTGGAGGGAAAGGGAGACCATTTCAGCAAGTATCTCTAGAGGACAAAAATACTTTCATTTTTCCAAAGGATTTGTTTTTCTGTTGTTTTTCTGGCACCAGCAGCAATTCTGTTGGCAGCCTGGCAGCCTTGCTTTCTCTACAGTGTGTTGACCCTAGTCTCTCTCTCTCTCTCTCTCTCTCTCTCCCCCCTCTTTCCCCTCTCTCCCTCTCCGAAAAGAGGTATTTTGTCAGAAAGATGTCTTCTGAGAAATCTCGGTTCAGTTCTAAGACATGAGTGCAGCTCACTGGAATTCTTACCCTAGAAATCTCATCTGCCTCCCTGAGCTACAATTCCCAGCAATCCCTCGGAAGAAAAGACTCTTCAAACAGATTAACTATGTAGTGTATATTAATCCTCAGTGTTTACACAAAGGTAGGAAACCGTTTGGGGGCAGAGGGTCACTTTACCCTGGAGGAAGCTTGGGGGGTGGGGACATACTCCAGTCATAGAAAGGCCAGACCCCAATGTGAGCAGGCCTGGAAAGGACATAATCACAGATCCTTTCTATGCATTCACACACACATCAGTCCTGTCTGGGTGTTCAGTGACGTCATTAAAAGAATTACACAAGGGGGAATATGAAGGCACTCTGCCAAGCCCTGCTCTCTCTAAGGCATTGTCATTTTCTTATTTTCAGATCTCCATGAGCTTAAGGGCAAAGATCTGAAGTGAGAAGCCTCCTGGATGCTGCCTGTTCTATTCAGAACCTTGACTGTGTAGGGTTCGTGGCATTTTTATTCTATGTACTGAGAAAGGGAAGCTCTTCCATGCAGGAAATCTTCCATCTCAGCACACACAGAGAAAAACATGTCACCCAGCCAGACACTTCCCTTCTGGTGGAGGGTGGTATGTGCCACTCAGCAGAGTGTACCATAAATTGCAGCCTCATGTATAGCTAGACTATACGGGTAAAGGATAAAGGACAAATCATGACATATCGTTAAAACAAACCAATTCCATCAACCTAGCCAAAAAAAAAAAGTTATTTTCTTAACTGGAACTTGAGGAAAAACTTCACGACGATATATTGCAAACCTAAAGTTCATCTCAAATATTCAGTTCTGTGCCAACATTTTAGTGCCAAGAACTCTATGAAGTTGTCTTTAACAAGATATTACAGATTGGTCCCACTGTGCTAATCAGAATGTTCTGGTTAAGCTATTGCTGTTTCTGGCACCAGTTAATGAACTGATAGCTTTATTCCCTTCTCTCTCTCTCTCTGTTTCTCTCTCCCACAAGCAGTTTTCACTTTAGGCCAAGACATGTCAAACTGATAATTAAGTCTCCCCTCCGACAGGTCCGTAATAAAATAATTAACGTCACCATCTTTACAGAACTAGTCTCCAAATGGAGAATGTGCATAACTGATGGGATAATAAGTTTGATTTCATGAAGGGTACATATTTATGTCTGACAAGCTGCCAGATTTTTTCCTTTAAATTTGTAATTTTCTGTTGTTTCAATCTACTCCAGCGGTACAAAGATTAATTATCAGTTGTATTTCATCTTTGGTGGATGGGGACAATGGGCATTTTTACGTACATTCTTCACAGAGTAATCCTAACATCATCTTTATATTTAACACAATGTTTTCAAATGTCCAAAGCATTGCACATGCAGCATGGAGTCCATTTTGAGGATTTCAACTTGAACCTCTCTATAAAGCAGGTCAGTATTATTACCACCACCCAATATTGCAGGTGAGAAGCCTGAGCTTGGGAGAGACTGGCTTGCTCAAAGTGACCTGGGGAGAGGCAAAATTTGAATCCCTAAAAATTATTTGGAATGAGGAAATGTTTTTTGGCATTTGTGACTGTTGGGCATAGGCAAAGCCCTTCTCTTCCCTGGCATAAAACTGAGCATTCCTCACGACTGTGTCAACTCACAGCCAGCACTCCTAGGTATTAAAACTTCCTTCTTGTAATTTTGGTTAATGCAGTCCACCTGTGATCCAGTTCATGAGGACTTCTGTAGTCCTAACCAGTTAAAATAAGGCAGCTCTTTTTCTAACAACTGTAACACAGTGTTTTCTGGGGACAGCCAACTCTCTCTCTCTCCCCCCAGTGTTGTCCCCCCCCCCAAAAAAATTAAGGGTCACTCTCATTTTGACTCAAGAAAATCACCATTTTATAGTTCAAATTGGGGGAAATAAATGCAACAAATGGATAAAGTACGAAGATTCAAAAAATGTTTAGGGGTATGCATACCCCTATGTCCCCCCCAGGGAAAAAAAGCCCTCCCTCCCTCTCTCTCTCTCTCTCTCTCTCTCTCTCTCTCTCTCTCTCTCTCTCTCGTTTCTGGAGGGATGTGTGTGTGTATGGAAAATACCTCTTCTTGCAACTCTAATTTTGAGAACTTCTGACATTTCTAGATAAGTAAACTCTTAAGGTTGAGACAAAGAGGTCTAATTTCATGTTTGTGCTTACCTCATTTGGGGAATTAGCATGACTCGCTCCTTCATGCCAGGACCTAGCAGCTCTCTGACTCCTTCTCCAGTCTCTTTACACACAGCTCCCCAGGCAGAGCATCTGTTAGGTGTGGCAGGTGGTCACATGACTCTCCATGTTGACAACCAGCCACAGAAACTCCTTCTGGGAGCTTTCTCTGTGCTTGGGTCAATGGCAACTCTGGCTAGCCCTTGTGTTGTCAGTCTCCCTCCTTCCACCAGTGTTTCTTTTACAGAAAGCTCTGAGGGCGTGTGAAGGTCAGCAGCTATGTTTGGCCCCAGGTGTTTTCTATCTGACCAGTCATGCCACCTAATTGGAAGGGGAAACTGCAAGTCTTCTGTGCTTACAAACACTCCTCCTAGCTATTCCTTACCACAGACATGTGGAACCTTTGCCCTCCAGCTGCTGCTGAAGTAAAACTCTGATCAACTTTGTTGGCTTTGGCTGATGGGAGTTGTAGTTTAGCTATGACTGGAGGGCCAAAGGCTCCCCACACTGGCCCTGTTGGCAAGCCTTGTTGACTGTGGCCCTGATCCTGCATCTAAGCAGTTAGGAAATAGAGGATGCAGCAGAGCAGTCCCTAGAAGTCCATCACAGTGACATTTGTTGTGTGTGGTGTTTTGCATTTTTCAACACCATTAACTAATTGCAAGTCTTTAATGGAAGCTGTAAACGAGGCAGGATAAAATTGTCAATAGTGTCACGTGCTAAAATAGTAGAAGTTACACATTCATACCCTATGTTGTCCTAGTCAAATATTCCTCGTTGGGCACTAAACTTCCATGGCAATGCTTAGGGGGAAATAGAAAATCAAAGAAGATGTATATAAAATGACAACAGCTGCAGAAAGAGTGAAATGAGTTCTCAGTTGCAGCAACTATCCACATGAGAATAGTTGCTAAAATGGGCAAAATAAATAATGTGGAAAGCAATTGCTTTTCCTCCTGATAAAGCTGTCTACATTGGGAAATGTGTGTTACCAAACTTGTGGCAAGAATGATTAATGTATTAATTATTATATGGCACAGATTTGTGTTACTACTATTTGTCTTGCTAAATGCTTTAACATTTTGGTTCTTTCATTTGAGAGGATGGTGCTGCATCCAGTATGAAGCAACTGCCCTCTGATCCATTAGTTTGACTGAAAGCACAATGATCTGTCAGTTGAAAATGCAAGTTACTATACAATTAGAAGTGCCCCCTGAGAATCAGTCTCTAGGTTACACTGCCTATAGCACACTGGCCCACAACTTAATATACATGGGTCTGGTCAATGTGGTGCCCTCCAGATACTGTGGACTACAACTCCCATCATTCCCAACCATTAACCATGCTGGCTGGGGTTGTTGGGATTTGTAGTCCAAAAAATACAGAGGGCACCACATTGGCTGCCTCTAGCCTATAGGAACAGCACCCTCGTGGTTTTCTCCAGGTTGGTTGCATAGTTTTCTGCACATTCCCATGCAGGGCCTGACCATCATACTGGAGAATAGGCAAAAAATTCACAGTCCGTGACATTCACTGGTGAGGAAAGGAAAAATTCACAATACAATGGTCCCAACACATGCAGCACTAAACGATATGCCCAAGGAAATTTCCCTCTCCAAGGCAAGTAAAATATGGGTCAGTTCTGCAAGGGGAAACGAATGGACCCTGTGAAATGTCTGTCAAATTGTATCATTTCAGAGTGCATGTGAGAGAATGCAACACAATGTCCTCTTTCCCCAAACATTCTAAGTTTTGCATATTAGGGCTGCAATCCAACACCCATGTTCCTGGAAATAAGCTCCATTGTATTCAATGGGACTTATTTTTGAATGGTCATATATAGGAAATATTGTATGTGGGAGAAACATTCACACATTTGATCACTTACTGGCCATTCTTGGTCTCTGCATTGTCACAAGAAGCCACTGTAGTTGAACAGAGTGACTCAAAAGGCAGCTGGTACCAAGTGTCAACAGGTGCTGCTTGCCAAAGATTCATTGTAATTACTATGACCACAATCAAATAAACTTAAATGCAACTTGTGTAACAGTTAATTGACCAGTTCAATGCACATTTCTCCCAATAATTTGTGTGCAAGTGTACAATGGATATTGTTGAATGCCAGCCCAATCTCTGAGTGGTGTGGGATTCAGGGGTTCCAGGTGCTAGGAACTCCTTGGGTACAAACAGATGTCAAACATTGTGCTCTGTGTGCTGCTTTGCATCTTGGTCACCTAACTCTACCCTAAGCTCTGGCTTTACCAGTTGAGGGAAAGGGGCCCCAACCATTTGCCATCTGACGCCCAATTCCTATGATCCATCACCTCACATTGGAAGCTTAGTCTGACTTAATTCCAGGGGATTAGAAGTGTCCAGTGTACAACTTAATATACATGGGTCTGGCCCCAGTTTTAACACTCTGAGCGTTGATTAAATTCTAACACTTACTGTTCCAGGAATTTAGAAGTGTCTAGCACCCACAGATTCATGATAATTTCATTGCCATTTGATGTGCAAAAGAACCCGGAGTTCCTATATGATCTATAGATGATTCACTGAAGTGACTTGGCACAAGTTTTAAAGTGGCAATTTCAGGAGAAGCTATGACCCTTTTGGTAAATGAATCATTGGTTCCAGAGAGTTGAGGTCTCTTTGGGACTAGATTAAAGTTACCGGACGTCCCTGTTTCCCAGGGACAGTCCCCGGATTTACAAATCAGTCCCCATACAAAATCCATTGAAGTTGCAAAGTGTCCCTGGATTCATTGGAAAAAAATATGGTAACCTTAGACTAGATGGGAAGTTCCACAGAGGACAAGAAGAAAGAGGAGATTCTTGCAAAAACCATCTCTTCTCCTTTAGTGCTTATGGAAGCTTCGGCTGGTTCAAGACTCCCATTAGTGGAGGGACTATAAATCTTTGTTTTCCTGAAGCTGAAATAACATTGAAGCAAATAAATAAAGAATATGCAAAGTTCTTATTCATTCTGATTAAAAAGAATACAGCCTTGCTACCACTTATCTGCAGTACTAGATGAAATGTACATTATTTAAATGTTTAAACCGAAATAAGTTAAATCACAGCATTGTAAAACAAATGCATACTTGCACCTGAGCATTTCTGGATTTAATGCATTTTTTTAAAAAAAGGGTTTTTTTAAAGCTATCTACTACAACAACCTGCAGCACAGTTCTGTCTTATTCATCTGCTGATAACCCTCAAGATACATGTCATTTGTTAAAGTTAGACAGATGAGCGGAGAGGGAAAAATTGGTTCGATCATTTCTTGGCTGGCTGACTTAAAAAACCCCATCATTTGACACCAATTTCTTGAATGGATGGCTGCAAGCAAAATATAAACAAATGAATAATTATGGCTGGAGTCTCCAAGCCAGATTGAATAGCTTCATCAACAAACAGGGGATAGGAGGGAGAAAGCTATTGCAATTTGCCCTGGCCGAGAATCCAGGTCTCTTAAGTTTAGTACAATTACTCACTCAGGCATGTGTATGGTTCTTTAAAAAAATATTATTAAGAAGAGACTCATCCTTCATGGATATCAGAAGCAAAGAAGGGCAATTCGGGCCCTTCTGCATATTTCCTAGAACCTTGCAAGAATGGGCCTTAACAGTGTGGAACAAGTCATTAATGGTATAATAATCAATTAACCGGTTGAATGGCACATGACAGGACAAAGTTGCCTGAGTTTCATATGTGAATTGTGCCTTAAGAATCAGCTCTAAACCATATGCTTTATGTAGCACTATGTACAGGAAAACTGAAACATTCACATTTAGTGGGGGGTCATAGAGGCATTTAGCTCTCCGAAAATACCATCCTCTTCAATAGTTCCCAAAGGAAAACAGAAACACTTGTGCATAAAAAGATGGGGCTGCAGCAGAGCTGTGGGGGAGACCTCAGGCCTGGGGGACTCTCCTTCCTTAAAGGTTTTTAAGCAGAGGGTGGATGGCCATCTGTCATGGCTGCTTTAGTTGAGATGCCTGCATTGCAGGGGGCTGGACTAGATGACCCCAGAGTCTCTTCCAGTTCAACAGTTCTATGATTCTATGGATGGAGACAGGTGGGTGTAGAATCCTTTCACTTTTGTGTAGCTGCAGTGCAGCCTACTGTACAAAGTTAAGAGTCACATCCACAGCATTGTCCATGTCTGCTTCTGGCCATCCCAGTATTTGCCTCTAGTCCAGGGGTAGGCAACCTAAGGCCCGGGGCCGGATGCAGCCCAATCGCCTTCTCAATCTGGCCCATGGATGGTCCGGGAATCAGCATGTTTGAGTAGAATGTGTGTTTTTTTTTTTAAAAAAATGCACCTCTGGATTATTTGTGGGGCATAGGAATTTGTTTTTTTTCAAAATAAAGTCCAGCCCACCACATGGTCTGAGGGAAGGTGGACCGGCCCATGGCTGAAAAAGGTTGCTGACCCCTTCTCTGGCCCCATCTATTGCCCTTGGAAGGATACCGGTGAGGTAATGCAGCCCTAGAGATGAAATAGAAGAAGAGTTTGGATTTGATATCCCGCTTTATCACTACCCGAAGGAGTCTCAAAGCAGCTAACAATCTCCTTTCCCTTCCTCCCCCACAACAAACACTCTGTGAGGTGAGTGAGGCTGAGAGACTTCAAAGAAGTGTGACTGGCCCAAGGTCACCCAGCAGCTGCACGTGGAGGAGAAGAGAATCGAACCCGGTTCCCCAGATTACGAGACTACCACTCTTAACCACTACACCACACTGGCTCTATGGAGTCTGGGAACCCAGCAGCATATGCTGGTGGAACAAACCCAGTCTCAGACACAGATGTTCTCACAGAAAGTGAGAATTAGAGGCATGCGCAAGCAGCTGCCTCACTGCTTTTGTTATCTGGGGGCAAGTCAAACACTACATAAGCACGCACACTATATTGTGTGTAGATGACCCCTGGGATCCCTTCCAACTTTACATTTGTATGATTTCACAAATATTTTATGTAGAACATACTAATCCACTTTTGCAGACCTGGAACAGGAATAAGCTACTAGCACAAGATTCATTTTTCATTTTAAGATAGCAACATAGAGCTTTTTTTCTATATAGGAATTAAGATAAAATGTTAGGAAGTTAGGAATTGCAGCCTCCTCCCCCAAAGGAGCAGAAACTTACAGTAATGAGCATCTTAAGCTGTGCTGTGTGTGAACAGGAAGAAATAAAGGGCAGGAATTCCATAAAGCAAACCTTGGAAGAATTTTTAAGAAATATTTTATTGATTTTGTTAAGGAGTGCAAATATAGCAAAAAGTAAGAAAATTAAGACTCCAAGATGTAAACCGTAAAACATCACAGCCTAGAAGGACAAAAGTACAAAAATACAGTAGAATAATAAGGTGCACAAAGTTTCCCTTTACAAATAAAGATATATTGAAATAAAAGTATTCTTCACCCATGAGTTCCATCATTATTCAGAACAAAGGTTCTATGAAATTTCTTAGATGAGCCAGATGAGCATATACTGGTGACACTGAGCAATTGTGTGCCTTAATAATACACAATAAAATCATGCCATATAGCAAAAAAAAATTAAAAAGGAAAAGAAAATGATCATTCGTGTTCTGCCCTTTAGTTAGTTTTAGTTTATGTAATATCTTTCAAGGAGGGAAGATAGAAGGAATTTTTGAAGAATGAAACTCACTTTTCAGTAAACATTATGGGGTAGAATCCAATCGATACTCGTGCACTTGCTCCAGCCAGACATCCACCAATGGAAGAGAAGGTGTCTCCCCAATTTCCTTTCCCTGCTTTCTGAAAATCTGTTCTGAAAGGTGGGGAGGCACACAGCAGAAGAGACTTTTCGGGAACACTGGGAGCTGCAGCAGGAATTGGCGGGGGGGGGATACCCTCTTCTCCTCCTTTATGGGCATCTCCCACTACACCAAAAGTCTTTGCTCTTTGGTATAAAGGGGAACCCATTTTGTACAACTGTATAGAAGGATGTTGACCACGGGGAAGAGCATTGCTGAAAGATAGCAGTGTACCATGTGACGTGCTATCTGGAAATATAGCTTTAATTCAGCTTCCAGCTTATTGTGGAGGGGCACTGCTTTCAGAAGCTCTGTGCTGAAGGTAACCATTGTGAATTGAGGACCAGTGGAGGACTAGTTTGGATGAATGGGGAATTGCTAGTTCAGCTAGCCACCACCTACCTGCTTTCTTACTTACAACCAACCCATGGGATGGTGCTGCCTATCTGCTTCGTGTCCCTTAGCCTTAGGGTAGAACTCAGCAGCGGAGAGGAGAACGGGGATAGCAATAGATTTAGCTGGCTTGACTTGTCATTGGCTCTGGCTCCACTTACCCTTGGCTCCTTGCCTTCCACCCTACTAGTCCTAATGGATGCCATCTGCCACTGCTGAGGACCACTTCTTTGCCTCTTACAACAACTTTGAGCCCCAAGTCCAGAGCTTCAATCAAAACTTTGCTACGTGCCTTAGACATATCCAGATGAACACACTCTGTTCCAAAAGATCACCAACCTAGCCAGCCTGTTTTCTTACGCATTTTGTCATCTTGCTGTTACACAACATTTAATAATCACTTGATTTATCTATGTATCTTATTTCTAAGTGCTGTGCCTTATATTTAGGACTTTTTTTTTATGGGAGAAGATCAGGGCAGATGGGCAAGTGCTTCAGTATCCGCCAATATGAAGAGAAGAATAAAAAATCCCACACCAGTTTAGTTAATCCCCTCCGATATTTTCTGTGACCAGCCATATATTTATCAGTCTGAGTAACATTCTGCTGTTGACTTCCTTGCCACTGCTTGTAAATCTCCAAACACACTTTGATTACAGATAGGCAGAGTTCAGGCTGGCACTGAAGAATCTCTTCACATCCGACTGTTTGTGCTGCTGTCTACAATTCAAGGGAGCTTGCTTTGACAGATGGTATTGGAAAAAGTGTTTGATGAAAGCAAACACAATGTCACAAAATATGACTACAACTGCAAAGGCTGAGGTGGGGAGGGAGAGAAGGAGCAATCCTTCTCTGTTCCTTCCACAGCTATTTATACCATTCAAATTCAATGTAAAAATGACAGTATTATAACCTTTCACACAAACCCCACTATCCCTTCATCTCTCTGGAAGGTGTAGATAACTAGGGAAAAAATAATAATTGGCATAGGAGCATAGGAAACTGCCTTATTCCGAGTCAGACAGTTGGTTCATCTAGCTAAGGAGATGCTGAGGATTGAATCAAAGGACTGCACCTCCTTCCGCATGCAAAGGAGATGATCTACCACTGAGCTACAGCCCTTCCCAAAATATGTTTGGAGGGAGGAGTTAGAACAAAAAATACTCAATAGTTAGCACCTTGAGCAACCTCTGTATCCAGTTCCCAATGAGTCACAGTTCTTGTTTCTTCAAAAATGTATATATACCACCTTTGCCAAAAAGGTCTCAGGGCAGTTTATAAGAATGAATAAGAGAAGGGATGCAGGGCCACTCCATCTGTACAGCTGACAAGCAACTGTTGGTGCCTCCTGTTCTTGATTTTTTTCTATCCTAGTTGGTCTTTAGAACAACTTAAACCAGAGTTTGTCTATTTCCTCTTCTCTCCCAGTCCATTCCCCTGTTGGGTCTTGTAGATTGTAAACCTGGGGTCAGGGATGGCCTGTTCTGTGATATGAAAGCCACTCTAGGAGCCCCCCCCCCTTTTTTGGCACAAAGATCCAAAGGGAGATTGAGGCAAGTAATGCTAACAGCCTGTTTGATAGCTTGCTTATTCATGCCGTCTTAGTGAGGATATAGTCCTCACTAAATCAGCTTGGGACTATTGGTTTATTCAGAATTGGCCATGCACTGGTATGCAGTCAATGACAGTGGGCAATAGCAGCAAGGGATAGCACTACACCAAAGAGCTGCAAGATGGCAGACATTAACACATCCCACATATTAGCTGAGGGATTGCCTTCTAAAGAGGGAAAGGGGGGAAGTAAGGCTTAGACTTAGACTTGCTGGCATCTCACAATATTGCCATGCCCCAGTCACAGCTGCAGAGTGCTATACTTCCAAGTTTATGGCCTGCGATACTCATTCAAGTCCTGCATTGCCTGTTGAGGAGATTCAAAATGAAAGCAAGATTCAGAAAAAAATGGGTGTCATTTCAGTCTTTCAAGGAAAGACATCTCATAGTTCTTAGGTACCCATTTATTGGATCATTTGTAGCAAAGCATCATAAGACTCAGAGTTCTTGGAGTTCAATAAAGGCCTATTCAATTATAGTCACAGCTGCTTGCCTCCCTCCCCCCCCCCCCGTTTGTTTGAAACTCTTGCAAGCATGGACAAGAGCAGGCGCCCATGTGGTGCCCTTCAGTTACAAGAAAATTTGTACGCTGATGTTTTACAGCCTGATCTAAAACACAGTGCAGACAAAACAGGGAATTATAGTCATCTGTTTATTGGAGAACTGTTTCCCACTTCACATTTCTACAGAGATATATTAGGCATTCCAGAAACATCTGTTAAACAAAACTGAAAAGTTAACAGTAAATAGAGTGGAGCTCTTTGATAGCCATTTTTCAGCCAGCTGTCCATTGTCTGTGTTAATAAAGAACAGCTTGAGACAGCTTCCAATTAATAAGAAAACATGGAAATCTGAAGGTATTTGTTCACTCCTTATATATTGCTGTCCCAGTTTTGCACATTATGTTATCTGTGCCAACTAGGGAAAGGGGGTGGGGATTCATTTCAGATTGCATTGTAATGTGAAGCCACCTAATTCACACTTCCCAAAGCATGATGTGAACTGAAACACATCTATGATTTGGAATTTGAGTATCTCCAAATTTTCTAAACCGTACACTACCTCACTTCTCCAAAACACATATATTAGAGGACCGTGTGCATGGAAATCTGTACATCAGTTAAAGCGGTGTGCAAAAATGCATTGTATTGAAATAAATGGCTTTTAAAAATGTGTAAATCAGAGAAAATAGATACAAAAATGTGTATTTGGATAGAAATGTGCACAAAAGTTCATACTGATTTTTATGTAGATTTTATTTAAAATGCAAACTGATGCAGAAATAGGCAAACCAAATTTAAGATTTGAAAAATGGAAAAAAAAAGAGAAAAACCAATAACTGAGCAATTCATACGCTCCTAATGTCAACACACCCTAGAATCCGTTATTGTTTCCAGTTTCCCCTCTCTCAACATTTTCCCCCTCCCCTGACCACAGAATCTCAGCCCACTGGCTGCAACCTTGTGCTCGCAGGGCAGGAATGCATTTGGCTGCTGCTGTTAGTCAGCGCTTCATGACTCTTTCCATGTCCTTAGACAGCCATCAATCACAATGCAATCACACAACTGTCTGAGACGTTTTGCCGATAACCTTTTGGTTTTAACTTGAGAGGCAGTTGACAAGAGCTGAATTAAAACAGCTGCTTACTACACTTGTTGTGCTTGCTCCCCCCCTCTCCACTGAAAGGTGAAGCGAAGCGAAGTGAATGGTTGTTCAAGGCAACTGGGTACAGATGGACACGGGCGATGATTACAACACACAGCGGACTCAAACATTTTAGCCTCTGCGTTTTATCAAGTTATACGCACTGACCAAAGATGGATTGCTGTAGAGCAACAATGGAGGCCATCAATCCATACAACTGCAACACGCTTTGCTTCCAGTACTAATCCATCTAGAAAACTAGCCTCATCTATAACCAAGTAACCTCCAAATGAACGTTTACAAACAGCCCTTCCCAAACATAAAGCAAACAGTTTTTCTGCAACACCAGCCTAGTGCAATTCTGTGAAACCCCCTTCAATTAAAACTATGAAACCATGGGGCGGTTTGGTGTTTCCCTGTACTTTGATTCCTTTGTACATAACCACATTGTACAACAAGCATATTACCACAATTTTTCAAGTTAAAACAGAGTAGCATTTTTTCTTAGCTGTTTGTGCTCTTTGTTATTTGCTACACATGCTATAGTTTGATAAAGTGAATTAATATACCAGTGTATCAGAACAGGATGCTATGTAGAAATATTCACCAAACGGACACTATTTATGTCTATGGGTTTTGAACTATCAATCTCCTTTATAGGCAGCTTCTTTTTGTTCCCTTTTGTGAAATGAATTTTCACAGAACATCAAATAGAGTTTATCATATAAAGTTCCAAGACATTTATGGCTGTGAAGTTGAATCTAAACAGTTGTTTGTTACAATTAAGAGACAGTAAAAAGTTTCATACACTGAAATCAGTTCTCAATATTGAGCATATTATATTGATAAGATTTTGCTACAGAGCAACATTTGGGGATGAAATGTTAAAAAAGATGCCTATTTTAAATCTGAATGATTACATTTTCCAGAAAAAATTATTAGAAATAAAAATCTAATTGCTTACCCTTTCTTCTTGTGCTTTCAAAGCTTCTGGATTCCTGCAAAGAAAAATATATTTATTTTTCACTCTGCTTACATTTGTTTTTCAGAATATCACATTTACATTAAATCAGATGGTTAATCCTAATTTAATGATTCCATTAAAAATAAAAATGTTTTCATTCACAAAAGTGACATATACAAAGGTACTGAGAGCCAGAGAAAGTAACAGCCTGATTATAATCATGCTTATCTTAAGGTATACTCCATTTTTAAAAAAGAACTTGCTTCCAATTAAACATTTTTCAGACAGCCGCCTACAGAGGAAAATATAGGCCTACCTCTTATGTCACAGTGAATGGTTTGTGTCTGATCTGGGCTGCTTTGTTCTTCCCCTCTGGTCATGGTTTATTTTGCTCCAAACCACAACAGGTAGTCAAGAATTTTCATTGGTTTACAGACTGTGGTTTGTTTCAGTGAGCGAAACAAACAACTAAGCCTGGTTTGAGGCACAATGCTAAGCCAGGGATTATGTTATGTTTCTTCTCTATGCTAGTGGGGAGGAGCAACATAGGCCACATCAGCCTGGGACAGCTCAGTTGGTAACATAGGTGCCAACTCCCTGGGGCCCTGGGTGCCTGAGCACCCACAAAATTCTCCATGAAGGGACTGGGCACCCACATATTTCAATACCAGGGCCATGCACACTGCATGGCACCATGGCCCCGGACACCCACGGTTGGTAAAGCATGAGACTCTTAATCTCAGAGTCGTGGGTTTGAGTTCCACATTGAGCAAAGTATTCTGCACTGAAGGGGGTTAGACTAAATGGCCCATATGGTCCCTTCCAACTCTACAATTCTATGATTCTATGTTCACAGTAAACCATAAACTATTATTTACCGCGGCATGCAAACAAGATCATGCAGATATGCAGGTGGAAATAAAATTCTACTGAAATCAGTGGGTCTCATTTCTGGTAAACATGATTATATCATAGTACAGTAGCAGAGTGAAGCTAAGGAAACCCCATCAAGAGGTGACAGTGCTTGGCCATTTTCCTGCAGTTAATTCTTCTCAATGTCCTTCCATATGTTGAAGTAGATACTTAAGTATCAGGCTACAATGGATGTTACAGTAGCCTCACAGACCTCATCTCCCATTCAGTTTTCGTTTCAATTGTAAAAGAAATTGAAAATGGGAATGAGCACAATGATCATATACTTACATACTTACACTCTAATTCAAGTTGTCTTATTATTGACACCAACACTGACAAATTTTGTGTACAAGTACAGGCAGGAACATGCTCTCAAAGAGGAATTTACAGTCAATAGAGACATTTCTAGATAGGAACACCAACACCTTATTAGCAAGATCAGTGTCAAGCTTCAAAGTGATTTATGAACCCTTAGCAAAATGTGAATTCCTACATTTGAAAGGCAGTTGGTGAACCACTCCAAAATATATATTTACCAACACAACAGAACTCATCTGAATATATTTTAAACAATAAATGATTGCTATACGTCTAACTTCTACAATATTTGTAGACTTTGTATTTACTATTAATCCAACATATAGCTTTATCCAGAGCAGAGCTGCCGTAACAGGAAGGTACACCTGTTGAATTCCTGCCCATCACATAGCTGTTCAAAGCTCAAAGTCTTTGTCAAGGAAACACAGTGAATAGCAGTGTGCTAGGAGAGGCCACAATCTCGATGTGGGCCTGTGTAAGCTCACTGTAGCCATTGACTCTGAGCCAAGTTCCTAGATTTTTGCCTGATACAAGAAGCTTGCTTTACTCTCCCATATAGTCACCATGTATTGCTCAGAATGGCACAGACTAAGGGGGAATTAAACATAAAGTCCAGCTGAGGTCCAGTGCAGAGGGCCTTCTGGCGGTTCCCTTGCTGAGAGAAGCCAAGTTACAGGGAACCAGGCAGAAGGCCTTCTCGGTAGCGGCCCCTGCCCTGTGGAACGCCCTCCCACCAGATGTCAAAGAGAAAAATAACTACCAAACTTTTAGAAAACATCTGAAGGCAGCCCTGTTTAGGGAAGCTTTTCATGTTTAATAGGTTATTGTATTTTAGTGTTTTGTTGGAAGCCACCCAGAGTGGCTGGGGAAACCCAGCCAGATGGGCGGGGTATAAATAATAAAATATTATTATTATTATTATGTACCCAAAATTTATGTAAAACGTCAAGTGGACAGAGCAACACATGCAAAATTTATGTTTGTACAATGGCTGCTTTCTACACAAATAAGCACATATCCCTCTAAATTCTCCATTCACAAGCAAGGGACATTATCCAAGCTTGAAGATTCATTCCAGCCAAGCAAAAACATGTGGTGCAAAGCAATGAGGGGTGTGGCCTAGGAAGAGTTCAAAGGACCAGAGATATATTTAGTAAACATAAATTACGGTAAGTCATAATAAAGATAGAGAGAACTAGAGGACCCTCTTTGGTCCCCAGGTCCGAGATTTTCTACCACAACTTTAAGAGCTGTAGTGTCTGCACATTGTGTTTCTCACTCTCACAATCATTTCAAGGCGTACACAGATATAAAAATAAGGCAGTGCTTTTCTCCCCTAAAAAATGTTTAGGGGTACTCTCATTTTGACTCAAGAAAATCACCATTTTATAGTTCAAATTGGGGAAAATAAATACAGGAAATGGACTAAAGTACAAAGATTCACAATATGTTTAGGGGTATGCGTACCCCTGCGTACCCCCAGAATAAAAGCACTGCAAAAAGGTAATTTAATATTCAAGTGTTTCTTAATGTGGGGAGGGGAGTGTTCCCACTTATCTTAAATCCTTCACATCAAATATATTTGATTACATCCAAATCCAGGGCCAAATGGTTTGAAATAAATGATAGTGAAATATCTTGCCTCAGGAAGAGTAATATTGCACCAAAGTTTTGAAATGGAGGCTTATAAATGGGGTTTATTTCCTAGGCATCATTTTAAGACAGCACATAATGAGAGCTAAAAATCTAATTTTGCAATGGCACAGGTCATATGTTTTGATGTGTCGTCTTGGTTTCAGGACGTTAATTCGCTTTGCCAAACCACTTCATGAACAAGATTCTGAAAAATCCGTTTGAATGCCGTTTAGCACGCACCACATTTTCTCTTCAGACCTCACTTTCGGAATCTATTATTCCCCACCCCCATGAATGCAATATAAATGAATTTAAAATACATAATTATTGTTTATGCCAAAGTCACTGTCACCTGCTCTTTTGAGGAGCATTGTTTGCAAGATATTCGCTGCTGTGCAAACCGCACTTTCAAAAGGAGGTTGCGGTAGCATTATCAGGTATGAATTGCCATCGTTTTAAAAATGCTTTTCTATATGACAATGCTATCTTATGAAGCTAGTGCATAGCCTCATTGCACCTGAACTGAAGCACTTCAAGACACCTGGGTGAACCTTGATACAATTTGACAACATCTCGGCACAAATAGCTTTTCTACTGTTATGAAAGACTGCCTCCAGCTGTCAAGCTGGAAAAAACAATGACCACTTTGTGTTACCAGCTCTTGATTAATGCTGAAGTATGGTTCCTGCTGATAAGGAAAGTATTATTAAAACACAGTGTCAGATTTCGGGGGGGGGGGAGAGAGAGAGAGAAGAGCGCCCCCACACATCCATTCCCCCCACCCCCTTGACAGTATGCATTACTATACTGTCACATATTATTTAGCAGGAATATTTATAACATAAACACTCATTCACCTAATGGATTAAAACAACAAAAACACTCCCACCATGTTTCAAAGCATTTCCTGCATGTTCTTTCTGGAATCCTTACAACAACTTTGTAAAGTAGGCCAGGACTAAGAGAAGGGTATAAGTAAGAGAACGTAAGGATGTGATTTGTGGAACAGGTGCTCCTTTTGCACATAGCTCACAGCCGCAGAACACAATCCTCTGAATGATTCTTCAGAAGTAAGTCCTATTTAATGACCCCAATGGGAATATCCCTGCAGCATTAGTTGCTACACTATACCAAATAAAGTGAGAGAGACAGAGCTGAAAGCAGTATGGCAGATGTATTTAAAAAGAATGCTTTCATACCACTGTATTAATATTCTGTTGGCAGCCGTCCAGAGTGGCTGGGGAAATCCAGTCAGATGGGTGGGGTATTGTTGTTGTTGTTGTTGTTATTTACTACTGTTCTTAAAGAGCTGGTACAGATTGTTCTGTCTCTGGATAGAAAGCCTGAAACTTAATTATACAAATCCAAGGAGTAGAACAGCTCTTCAATGGCTGCCAGGCTAAAGACTAAACATCTGGAAGTAGGGCCATCTCAGCAATGTTTACTCAGAAGTCAATTGTACAGTGGTACCTCTGGTTATGAATTTAATTCGTTCTGGAAGTCCGTTCTTAACCTGAAACTGTTCTTAATCTGAGGTACCACTTTAGCTAATGGGGCTTCCTGCTGCTGCCGGCGCACAATTTGTGTTCTCATCCTGAGGTAAAGTTCTTAACCCGAGGTACTATTTCCGGGTTAGCGGAGTCTGTAACCTAAGTGTTTGTAACCCCAGGTGTTTGTAACCTGAGGTACCTATGTGGTTAAACTGAACTGTGGGATTAAAGCCCTGTTTATGAGCCCTGTTTAAAGTTATGAGCGCTTTAAATGTGTAGTGAAGATGTGGCCTAAACACAAAGCTAAGAAATATTCAAGGTAGCTCCATCTTTGTACTGGACTCTAATGTGTTTTGTGTGGTGTTATGTATGGGTGCTTTTTTCAGTTCTTCCTACCAGCACAATCTCCTAAGATCCCCTCCATAAAGTCAGAGGGCACGGGGCTTTTGTCAGATAAAAAAAGAAGCCTACCAGGCAGGGGCGTAGCAAGGGAGGTGCAGTAGCTGTAGTCCAGCCTGGGTGCCCCTACTGAGGGGGGTGACAAAATGGCAGGTGGTGGCACTCACCGCTGGGCCTGCAGCACACTCAAGCCACACGGACACCTGCAGGTTCCACTCTGTCCGCCCACTGCCTCCCCCCAGCTGTAGGGTGGCTGAGGCCCCATGGCGTGCCCCGTCCCTATGGGTGCTGCCCATCCCTCCCTGCCCCTCCCTAAGGGTGTCACATGCCTCGTCCCACCCCTATGGGGGCCATGCACTCCATCCCTATGGGTGCTGCACACCCCACCCCTATGGGCAGTTTGCCCTATTCACCCCACCCCTAAGGGCGGTTTGCCCTGCCCCTGGACGTGCCGTCCCAGGTGCCAGAGAGGCTTCCTCCACTGCTGCTACCAGGATAGCTCAGTCAGTAGAGCATGAGATGTTTAATCTCAGGGTCATGGGTTTGAGCCTCACATTGGGCAAAAGATCCCTCATTGCAGGGGGTTGGACTAGATGACCCTCGTGGTCCCTTCCAAATCTACAATTCTAGAATTCTAAGTTCCACGGGATACATTATGATGGTTCACAGGCATGCAAAACCTCGATGTGCAACCAATCCACTGATGGCATTTCCAGTAATTCCTTCTGTTAAGAGACACCCAATGTCTTCCTAATGAAATAATTACCTGATAGTTTTAAAGCAGGCCAATGACTTACTGTGCAGTGGATATATATTTTTAAGTCCTTTCCCTTTGTTGTTACACTTGTAGGATAGTCAGCGATTGTTGAGTCTTATAAAACAGGGTAGTCTTTCATGAGGTGCCATGTTCTTGGAGAGATGCTTCTGGAAAATCTGACCATCTCTGTCAGGAAGTGTTTGGAACTAGAAAAGTGTTGTATGTGGTTAAACCGTCACAGCTTCCATTCTGCCAGAACTCTCCAAAGTACACAAAAGGACAATTCTGACAGGTATTTGAACATAAGAGTGCATTGGTTGCTAAGGAAATAAGTCTGGCTCCACAGGTAGGCCCTGATTGTACTTCTGTGACTGAAAGGTATTCATGTTGAAAAGCAGCAATGTTGAATGTAACTTCGTAGTTCAGGAGAACACTCATCAGACTATAGGCAATGTTGAAGTATGAATATTTTTGGCAGACTGTTGTCCTCGTTGACCTTGCATGTTGAATCTTAAAATCATGCTCTTCTAACTACCTTTTCATTTCCCTAGGTTTTTAAACCTCCAGCCATATGCTGCAATTTTATCTTTTGTTCTTACTCTTGTGTATGCCGCCTGGTGTTTCATGTGGTATCTATACATTTCTATGCTTTAAATATTGTTAAGTCACCTAGGATATACTTTGAATTGAAAGGCAGGATGCAAATGTTCAAAGGAAAGAAAACAACAAAATGTTGTTGTTTTTACTTTCTGGATCTAATATTGCAGTCCTATATATACATTGTTTGGGTTTAAGGGCCATTGAAATTAGGGGTGTATACTAAACATGAGATTTAGTTTGCATCCCTATTCACTGCTTTGGAGAACAGCTTGTTTCGGTTCAGAGTGATTTGGAGACTACCTCAATACAATATTCAAAAATGACTATTGGAATTTTTTTCCATGTGATTAGAAAGTTCCAATCAGAGTATAACCATGGACCTAAATTAGTATCGCCATTAATTTACAACCCAAAGGGACTAGCAGATAGCTTTTAACTTCCTTGTCACTATATAGAAGGGAAGAAATGTAAGCTAATTTAAATATTGCGGTCTGTTTATGAACATGAGGACCAGAATATTTGTGCCACCTTGATTTGTAAATTTTGCATAAACACAGAGGACTTATGTTGTTTGTATTTAGGAACATATTGCATTTTATAAAAGGTGTTGATGAATCAAAATATTATTCAAAGCAAAGAACAGAATTATTACTATTGGGTAGGAAGCTCTGTTTCATCATCAGATGTTGGCAGTTTAAATTTGTCCTGTTATAAACCAATGTGATACACAAATGAGATGCACTGGTAGCCCAACTCAGACTATCATCTGCTCATCCATACGGTAGCTAATTGAGATAATTTCTGTGCCTGTCATTTTTCTCACTTCTATTTCAAGCCCAGGTAAAGCTCACTTGAAGTTGCCATTCTCATGCCAGAGCTCATGAGAAAATTATTTTTTAGATCAGTGAAAAGCAGCAGCATCTTGTTGGGTGGGGTGGATCTTAGGTTTGCCATACGTCTGGGCTATCCTAGACTCTTGAACAACAGCAGAGAACTGCTGAATCAGAATAAATGGCTATTTTGAATTGTAGGGATCTTGACTCAAGTCCCCACTCAGTCATGAAGTTTATTGGGTAGTCTGGGAGAAGTCAACATCTCTCTGGGAAAAGTCAACACCACCTCCCATGTTTGTAGTTGAAGTTAAATGGAAAACCAAATATAGGATATATATAGTTCTATAGGGGAAAGTTGGGATATCAATCTGATTAGTAAAGTTGTGTTGTTGTTTTTAAAGCAGAACATGGAAACTGACATTGTGCCATTAAATCATACTACCACCTGTATAGTATAGACTATTCACATTTTGAATATATAATAATATATATAATATAATAATAATCTGGGTTTCAGGAAAGGATGTATAGCGACATAGAGAAGAACAGAGAAGAATTGCCATTGTAAAGCAAGGAAAAGTTAGACCATACCTCATGTGTTAGCCTCCCAGTATCAGAATAAAATTGCTTGCTCCCATTGGATTCCATCCATCCCCAAGCAGTTGATGGGAAAACCTCAAGTAATATGAGGAATGACCAGAAGCTTATTGATTTCATTGCTGTATGTCTGAGAAGAAGAAAAACAACAGGATCAACCAGAGTCAATAGCAACATTCCGTGCGGACTAGGTTCACATTTTAACACTATTTCTGGAGTTATCATATAACTTGAGTAGCTTGTGAAGATTCCTATACCAAAGCAAATAATATTTGCATTGATGAAGCAGTAAGACTTATCACACCAATCACAGTTTTAATGCACCTGCATCTTACCAGCTGATGTCCAAACTGAGTTTCAGCATGGAGTGAGGTTAACAGAACTTTCATTTGGCTGTGCAGTCAGATGACCACGTTGCCCCTTGTGATGCCCAGTAAAATATCCTGGATATCTACCCTGGACAAATTTGTAGATCTGTAACTTTGCACAGGTGTAGGGAGCCTTTGGCCCCACAGGCGTTGCTGTACTACAGCTCTCATCAGCTCCAGCAAGCATTGCAAAGTGATAAGAATTGTAGTTCAGAAACAGCTTGAAGGCCAAGGGCTGTCCATCCCTATTTTAAAGGGTTTAGGTATGTGTGGTGGGTGTTTGCGTTAGGAAGGACTGCATTTTTGGTTGGTGGGAGTGAAGAGTGGTGTGTATAACTGCACTTTCATTTTGATGGACAGATATTCATTCTGTTTCATAAGCCTGCTGTAGAAAAGGGAGGGGGAGTTCACATTCATTGCTCCACCCACTTTTTCCTCTGGTCCCACTAAAAGGTGCTAGGTAAAGTGGAACCTTGGTTCTCAAACGGCTTAGTTGATGAGCAAATTGGATCCCGAATGCCGAAAACCTGGAAGTAAGTGTTCCAGTTTTCGAACATTTTTCAGAAGCCTAACATCTGATGTGGCCGTTGGCTATTGTTTCCGGGGCACCTGCGCCAATCGGAAGTGGTGCCTTGGTTTTCAAACGTTTCAGAATTTGAATGGACTTCTGGAATGGATTACGTTCGAGAACCAAGGTACCACTGCATAAGCAGCCTTGCATGTCTCCAGTCAGTAGAGGGCAGTGCTGAGACTAACAGAGAGTCAGGGAAAATATACCTTGTGGTTTCCCACTAAATGTATATGTTCTGTCACTTCCTTCTGCTCTCCCCCTTACCTCTTCTCTTCTACAAGGCAGCCATGAAACTATTGTGTAGACATAGAATCCAAAGCCATCCTTGTGAACATGAAGTAACTGTAAGTGAATAACCTTTGTTTCTTTTACCAGTGGTACTCCTGTGTATTTTATTTTGATTTTTTAAGCCATGCTAGTGGTCTGTGATTGAAACTATGGGTGGAGGTTTGGCTCCAGCTTCCAAGCTGTTTTAACTCTGCTAAATAGTTATATACTATATAATATATGTCTATCAATTTTATATTTTAGATCTGTCAAAGGGAATGTGGCCCTTGGGCTGAATTGGATTCCCTACTCTGTTAAAGTATAAGAAACGTTATGCTTAAATTAACAGAACACCAGCATTAAGGATCAGAAGACAATAGGGATATGAATAGAGTGACAGGCAAATTAATACCTCAGATGGGATGTATTAACCATGTCATCAGCACAGTATCATAAAATCATCTTTTCACAGAAAAAATCTGCCAGACAAAGCAGCTCATGTGTGAACAGATGTCTTACTAGTGCGTAGAGCCGCCAAAAACATTTCTAAGAGTGCATTAGTTTTAGTTGCTAAAAGAGGAAGACATTTTCCTGCCTTAACCATATTCAGGGATTGAAAGATTTGTGCAGTACAACCTTACATGCATGCTTGCTGAGAAGCAAGTCCTTCTGAATTCAAGGGGGCTTTTTCTGAAAAAGTGTGGATAGGATGGCAGCCATAGATTAGATGTCTATCAACTTCTTATAATCTTTATGGAAATTTCAGGAAAAAAGAGTCACGTGAAGATGCACAAGTCAAGACTCTAGGATCCAGTTTGCTGCATCAGCACACATTGCTAGATTTTTATTTTATTCCTATTTGGGGTGGGTGGGGAGGGAAGAGTAAAATGAAATGAGCCACCATTACACCAAAATCCTCCAGCTATATTTCTCTTACATAGCATACCTGGTAGCTTACAGGAAGACAATGACCTATTGCGGCTCCCTGTCATTATTTCTTGTTTTGAATTTAAGGGTGTGAGTCTGCAAGCCGTAACCTGTTTACTTTTATCTCTGGATGCATCCAGCACGTTAGGCCCCTTTAAAAATATTGATGATGATAGCAGAACAATGGTCACTATGGTAAATCCCGGCTTCCTCTCTTATACTAGGCCTTTACAGTGTGAGCATTCTTGTTAGGGTGGGGGAGAAGTACCTGGTTATCTGGCACAATCTACTTGTAAGGGAATATCTGAACCAGAAAGGCTAAAAGGCTGCCATGAATAAAAGGCAAGGACATTAGGGCTGAGCATGCTGCCTCCCCCCCACCCCAATCCAGTTTAATTTTCACAAGTTAATACTGTATCTCATTTGAGTAAAAAGTGCTTTTACTGGATGCAGCTCCACTGGGAAATTTGCATTATTTTGACTGAAATGGATTGCATACACAGAGAGAGAGCGCTGCACACCAGTGAACAGAGTCTGAAAGAAAACACACCAGTGCAAGACCTACAGTGCAACCATGTGCATATCTACTCAGAAATAAATCACTTTGGGTTCATTGGGATTTACTCCCAAATGTGTGTGTATAGGACTGCTGCTACAATATGATCATTTCCAAAAGCAACTGTGAAACATGAAGACTTTCACAAAATTCTGATCCGGTTTCATAAGGATACATACATAGTTTTCTGAATCTCCATTGATTTCAAAGAAATGTGCATAACTTTGGATTGGATCCTTAGCCTTTATACAATATTTTATTTGCAACTCTTTCTACCACTTAATCTAAATTATCTCATTAATCTTTGCGGCAACCCCATTAAATGGGTCACTTTAAATATCCTCATGCAATAGGTGAGGCAGTGGGATGGCTTACACAAATCCATAACCAAATAGAAAATTAAGTGCAGCTCATAAAGGTAAAGGGACCCCTGACCATTAGGTCTAGTCGTGGCCGACTCTGGGGTTGCGGGACTCATCTCGCTTTATTGGCCGAGGGAGCCGGCGTACAGCTTCCGGGTCATGTGGCCAGCAGGACTACGCCGCTTCTGGTGAACCAGAGCAGTGCACGGAAACGCCATTTACCTTCCCACTGGAGCGGTACCTGTTGATCTACTTGCACTTTGTGCTTTCAAACTGCTAGGTTGGCAGGAGCAGGGACCGAGCTACGGGAGCTCACCCCGTTGCAGGGATTTGAACCGCCGACCTTCTGATCAGCAAGTCCTAGGCTCTTTGGTTTAACCCACAGTGCCACCATGCTCTGATGTATTTCCTCCTGAAGCCTGATGTTCAGAAGAAAGTAACTAAATCCAAAGAATTAATCACTTTATTAAAAAGGGGGGGGGGGGAACCAACTAATTATGCTGAACTCTGTCTCCACTGCCACCATTTTGCGACCAACAAAGTAATTGCATCACCATTTTGTGGTTTGAAGAAGCTGTAATTTTAAGTCGTTTCAAGTGGGCCCGAGGGTAGAAAGTCGGGGAACACCATTCTTAGAAGCTTTGGCAGTAAGGTTTCTGCTTCTAACATCTTGATGTCAAACCAGCAGATGTGTCTTTCATTAAAACTCTTCATTCTTAAGCTTGAAGTATGAAATAAGCCCTCCAGAGCTAACTTCCAAATCCACCTGCCTGAGGATTAGGCTGTAAATAGGGAAATGTTGGGTCATTTTGGGTGGAAGGAAGGTGAAAAAGATCACATGCATTAATAGGGAATGAATTTATACATTAGAGTTCAAGCCAAGATTGAACAGACTCCTTAAACAGATTGTGCTTAGAGAGTACAAGACAAAGAAGACTGTTCTACTCTCGGCACCCAGACTGTTTAATATTTCCCACCGCGCATGCCAGGAGAGCAGTTTCCTCATCATGCTTTAGAGTGCTTTCCCTGCCTAAAATCAGATTTGCTGTCAAGCAATTACCAAGTTGGTGATAAAATTTGTGCAGAGTGAGTTTTAACATACTTTGATTTAAATTACTGGGGTTAAATGCAATCAAACCCATATGCATATTTATGAGCACCTCATCTTGGGTTAGATTCTGCTTAAGAAGTGCAACTTTTTGTGTGCAGTAGAGAAGGGTGGCAGAAATCTGACCCAATACCAAATGCAATCTAGGATAATTATAAGAAACACAGAGGGTATATTCCAACATGGGGAATGTTGCATTAGTTTTCCTAATGGCTATTAGTTTTCCTTAGGCTATTAGTTTTCCTTAGGCTATTAGTTTTCCTTAGGCTATTAGTTTTAGCCTGGAGAAGAGGAGGTTAAGGGGTGATATGATAGCCATGTTCAAATATATAAAAGGATGTCACATAGAGGAGGGAGAAAGGTTGTTTTCTGCTGCTCCAGAGAAGCAGACACGGAGCAATGGATACAAACTACAAGAAAGAAGATTCCACCTAAACATTAGGAAGAACTTCCTGACAGTAAGAGCTGTTCGACAGTGGAATTTGCTGCCAAGGAGTGTGGTGGAGTCTCCTTCTTTGGAGGTCTTTAAGCAGAGGCTTGACAACCATATGTCAGGAGTGCTCTGATGGTGTTTCCTGCTTGGCAGGGGGTTGGACTCGATGACCCTTGTGGTCTCTTCCAACTCTATGATTCTATGATTCTATGATTCTATGATTTCCTGATTATAATGCTAGTGTTTCTGCCCCCATTTTCTAACATTCCTTTCACATGTTTGTAACTGTTGTGTTATGGAACAGTGGCTTTTTAACTGATATTGGACAACATCGCTACTCCCTCACACTTTGTACATGTGTGGACTTCTGTCCTCACACGATTCACCCATGAAAACGGCAGGAAAGAATGGTATGCCAGCATGCCTTAAAATTCATCACTTTACTCCCACAATTTTCTGGGTTAATGCGTATGCAAACCAATTAGCACAGAAATGAGCACTAAACTTCCACAATACTCCACTAAATTTCCAGAAGTGGCTTTTGCACCGTGTGAAAGGTCATATATTACATGGAAATTAACAATTAGGGAAATGTCAGGGAAACAGAATAACTGCTATATGTGGATGCAGCCTGACGCCATTACCAGTTTAAAATATTTGTAGCAGATTCTGTGTCGTGTGTGTCTCTGCAACAGTAGTCTTCTTCAGACATTATTTAAACTGCTTTAAAAAGTCAGGGTTCTAAAATGTGTGAGGAGCCTCTATGAGTACAGAAGGCCCCTCTCGACCCAGTCCCCCTGATTACAGTGCTCAGGTAAAGAATGTCGGAAGCAAGCTAGTACCCTTCACACAGTTTCACATTACATACCAAAATCTTGAACCTTAACCACCCAACCCAATAAATGATTATACATTCAAGTAATGACACATCCTCGTGGGTCTGTCCCATGTTGGCATCGAATACCATCATTTGGGAAAGGGTGAAGTGTTTTTTTGCAGTAGGTAAAAACCTGCATTCACAGAAGTAGCTGAGCATGCCTGTAGAGTTAGCCATGTGGTTTGGATTCCCAGCAGTGGTCACGCTGCAGATTTTGGCTCCGAAAAAGAAGAAATCTCTCTCTCTCTCTCTCTCTCTCTCTCTCTCTCTCTCTCTCTTCAAGTAACATTTTTTACAGATCAGTTTCATTTGTTGAGACATTAGGAAGAAAAGGGGGAAAGATGAGTGGGGGTGGGGTCGGGTGGCGATGTTTCCATTTTACTTAATATATGTGGGGTTTTGTGTCAGCGTCACTTGTGCAGGTTCTCTGCTATTCACTTGTGTTTCTTCGGTGGTGAGAGAGGTTATATCTAAGCACATTTTTTAAAAAAGCATGTTTTAAGAGAAATTTGTTTTCAGTGCATTTAAATGCAGACTTCATAAAGAATTGTTAAAGGCCAGATTGATGAGGAAATAATACAGGACAGGCCGGAATTATGGGTAAACACATTTTAAAGTGGCACAGAGCAAATATGGAGTGATCTATCCATACAACCTTGTTCTCCAGCTATAGATAGACTTAGTTATTCTTCATATGGGTGCTGATGTCACAAGCATCCACTTCCTTATTCCTAAGGGGAACTAAGGAGAGGTGTGCTTATTACTGATTTATCTATTATTTACTTAAAATATTACCTCATCCCTACATACCCAACCAATCATGGCACCCTACATGAGAGGGTATCCTGCAGAAAGCACCTTATCAGGAGGTCTGCTCCCTGCACAGTGTTGGAATCAGGTATTTAGTGTGGTGGGACCTACCCTTTGAAAGTCCCTCCCATTGCATGTCAGACAGGTGCCTTCTCTGCTGACTCTTTGACATTGGGTTGATTGTATCCCAGCCAGGTTCTGTATTGAATATGAAACTGTTTTATTGTGGATGCTTTTACTGCCCTTATTCTTTATTGTGAAACACCTGTGAGATGTTCATAGTAAGGGAATAATAAGTGAAGTGAAGTGAAATAATAAATATGTCTGCATACACATTTATATCTAACCCCTCTAATGCCTAGGCACTAATCTAGTGGCTTCCTGAAAAGGCCCTTGTGACATCTGAATAATGTCAAATGCATGCAGTAAAGCACTCCCCATACTAAATGGAAAACATGTGCAAACAAGAAGAAGAAGAAGAGGAGGAGGAGGAGGAGGAGGAGGAGGAGGAGTTTGGACTTGATGCCCCGCCTTTCACTCTCCTTAAGGAGTCTCAAAGCAGCTTTCCCTTCCTCCCCCACAACAAACACTCTGTGAGGTGAGTGGGGCTGAGAGACTTCAGAGAAGCGTGACTGGCCCAAGGTCACCCAGCAGCTGCATGTGGAGGAGCGGAGACGCGAACCCAGTTCACCAGATTATGAGTCCACCACTCTTAACCATTATACCACGCTGGCTGATAACAGAATGGGGGAAGCACTAAAACAATTGCACTTGCAGAAAATGCTGCTGCTGTTAGGGTAAATAGGTCCCGACACTGGCAGGATCAGTCTCCTTGTACCCATCCTCCAGGGCTGGATTCTCATGCCCAGTAGTGTGAGCTGCCCTCAGTGTGTGAGTCATGGAATGAGTTGCGAAATGAAGGCCCTCAGTCTAAAAGTTAAAACTCCATTCAACAGTCTTGACTCTCACTGCGCGAAGGCTACCAAAAAAAGAGAAAAGCTCAACACTTCATGTAATTCCACAAGCAGCACTTCTCAGTGGCAGACAGCGCACAATATGCCATCAAATCTGCCCACAAGCTAACAGCACTTGCCTTTCCTCCCTCATCCACGGATTCCTTTGTGTTTGAAATAAAGAACACAACTACATCACCAGTTCAGAAGAAACCATTCCGACTCCCAAGACCATCAAGCTGTCTCAGAGAGTGCCACCCATAAAAGTAAGACAATGGGGTAGTTCACAATGAACAAGGAAACTAGAGTGCAAAATACAACAGAGCAGGTGAACCACTATTCTAAAAATAGCTTAAAACAAGCCATGCACACTTAGAAGATCATATGTTTGTATGTCTAGATGTGTGTGCGTGTGCGCGCACACACACACACACTTATATCACATGTTTCATAATGCAATTTCCAGAATACTTCCAGTATAGAGCTATTAGAAAAAGTAGCGCTATGGAAAAGTTTGCCAAAGAACGGCCACTGAAAGTTAGCCACAAAAAGAAGGACAAATCAAACCTTTCAGGCATTGTCAGTTCAGCTGCTTTATTAGTTTGAGCACACGAAAAGAAATACAATCAGCTTCCAAAACAAATCTGGGCTTCACTTCCTCAAACAAAGTTGCTAATTTGTTGCAGCAGCTGCATAGCTGTGAGGCTTGGAAAATAATTTTACTGCCCATCAGTTTTATAAAATGCTGCTAATCCTAGGAAAATTAATAGCACAATTCTATACTAACCCTTTCAGCAAACCATCATGAAGTTAAATTACAGTTCCAATTAATTATCTACACCATCTCGGATTAATCTCTTAGGCTTTGATGAATGAGATGCCTAAATGGCACCAAGTATAATGTGTTACATTTTGCCAGGCATTCCATTTGAGACAAAGAGCATTTGTAAAAATTTACACAGCAGAAAACTTAGCACAGGGCTTTCATTTTGCCCCCTGTGTCAGTCTCACAAAGTAACGAAGTATTGAGTTTCCCTTCTTGTCAATGCTGGGATGATCAGGAAATAAACAAAGCAGCTAAGATGAAACACTATCACTATTAGCTCTGTTTCAGGACTGCACAAACTTTCTGCATCACACAGCTTATTTTGGAGGAATATGTAAGTACAGTGGAGATTTGATTCATATGAACACTCTGCATTTCAGCCAGGATTACTCTGAGGACGTGGTGAGTTGGTAATATTCTGAGGAATTTGTAAGAAGCACAGAGGATGAGGATGATGTAAATTGGATAGCTCAGGTGATTAGAGTCTGGTGCTGATAATGGCAAAGTTGAAGGTTCAACCCCCATATGGGTTGGCTGCATATTCCTGCATTGCAGAGGGTTGGACTAGATGATCCTGAGGGTCCCTTCTAACTCTACACTTCTATTATTCCATGAAAATGATTTTGCTTGTCTGGTGCAGCAATAAAACTGCTACCACATTTGGAAAGCTAAGCAGGGTCTGGTCCGGTTTCAAATTGGAGGGGGAACCACGTGCTGAGTTTCCTGCATTGCAGAGGGCTGGACTAAATGACCCACAAAGTCCCTTCCGACTCTACAATTCTATGATTCTATGACACACATTAGGGACATTTGTGAAGATGTATAGAAGAAACAACTGTTCAAGCCCATAAGAAATATTTTAGATTATCTGTATCCACAGATATATTGTACAAACCAGGCTGAAAGATAGAAACTCAATCATAGACAGAGTAGAATTGATCCTTGGTTTGAATATCTTGGAAAGAGCTGATAAAAATGAAGCAAGCAACAAATACTGTACCCATGTTGAGGAAATATACTATTTTATCTTTGATGCAGCTGTGTAAACTTTATGATACACAAAATATCACAGATGGATCTAGTATTCTTATATCTGTCTGAAGGAGAAGTCATTTTGCATGGACCAAATAAAAGGTTTCATCTAAATTACTCTGACTACATCCCCCAAATAGCCTGGTATGTTAATAGAAGCTGCAGTCACTTGTCTCATTTCATTGCTTTTGGATTTGGGCTAGTTCCCTCATATCAAACATTTCAAAACATTCCATGTTTTGGATCAGATCACTTCCCCACACTTTTGCAATCTGCTAGCAATTAGGAACAGAAAACCAATTAACCACCCATGCACTGCATTGAATTGTAACTATTTTTAAAATCAGTATTTTTCAGTGCAAACTAGAGCATGCATGACATTCTCCCAGCTTGCTGTTGAAGTCAAGCAGACATTTCTGACTTAAAGAAGTGGTTCCTATACCAGAACATCAACATTATGCATGTCACCTTGTCATTCTGTATTATTAATGTGACCTTGAAAAAATGTACAAGCAGCAAATGCTTCTTTGGATTTTTATTTACTGGATACATTTTCTATATTTTGCATGAATCAATGTATGTAAGTATGTGTAACATTGTTCCCATTTTGACCCTCACCTTATATTTGGTGTGCTATAGCTACTTTTCTACACAAATCAAATGAAAACTGACTTGTTAAGAAAAATTGAGTGAATTCATGTTAAAAGCTCAAGCAGACGCACTTGTACTTAATGGAACTTGCAGTTCTGTCTGATTGGGACTTTCTGTTGAACATTTGGGGCAGAAGACATAATGTCTATTGTAATCAGAGCTGTGCTTGAACCATTTCATGATTTGAAATTGCTAGAAAATTATTAGCTATTATTGGCATGAGCTGCTTACAGAGTTGTGGAAGAAATTAGTAGTTAAAAAATTATGAAAGCTAAAATACTATTAAAAAGTTTTCTCAACATTATAGGCCATAAGGTTAGTGGAGTAGACCACCAGATATTATTATAATGAAAATAGAATTTGAGGCATTTCAAACTCAATACGTGGAACAGAAAAGGAAAGATTTAAAGGTCGTATGAGTATCAACTTAGTAAAGAAGAGAAAAGCTGTGCAAGGGCATGGTACTTTTCTGTGCTGCTTTGAGATCTATCAACAGAGCCAGCCTGGTCATTGGGTAGGTGGCAGAAGTTCCCCAGGCAGCATGTCCATGGGTACATCATCCCCTTTGCCAGTGGCAGAGAAGTGCTGCCACCATCAGTGCTGATTTGGGGCAAGATTGAGTCCATTTGGGGTGAGAGCTTGCCCAAAATTAGTGTGACTGCGGTTCTGTTTCTCTGCCAGTGGTGGATGCAGCGGGCCACGTGGCAGCGGCAGAACAGGCAGTGGAGGCAGGAGCAGGTAGGTTGTGGCGGCAGTGGCAGGAGTGGCGAGGCAATGCGGCACTTCCTATTTTGCCTCAAGTGGCAAAACGAGATACACTGCCCCTGCCTATCAAGGATGTTGCAAAAACAGCAAGGAAATGCCATTCATCTTGATTTTAAAAGGGTTGTGTGCCCTTGAAAGATCAGTTGCATAATGTGTGGATGCTGATTGATGAAACTTTGTTGCTGCAAACTTAGTTAGCCTCCATGACAATGTAGTTCCTTCCACCAGCATATGCATTAGTTGCAACCCCTCATAGTCTAAAATAGCCTGACAAGTTATCTATTCACTTAAAGGTAAAGGTAAAGGGACCCCTGACTGTTGGGTCCAGTCACGGACGACTCTGGGGTTGCGGCGCTCATCTCGCTTTATTGGCTGAGGGAGCCAGTGTACAGCTTCCAGGTCATGCGGCCAGCATGACTAAGCCACTTCGGGCGAACCAGAGCAGCACACGGAAATGCCATTTACCTTCCCGCCGGAGTGGTACCTATTTATCTACTTGCACTTTGATGTGCTTTTGAACTGCTAGGTTGGCAGGAGCAGGGACCAAGCAACAGGAGCTCACACCGTCGTGGGGATTCGAACTGCTGACCTTCTGATCGGCAAGCCCTAGGCTCGGTGGTTTAGACCACAGCATCACCTGCGTCCCTATCCATTCACTTGGGAAACTCTAAAACAGATCTTGGCAATTTTGTTATACATGGAGCTTCCTTTGAAGACTTCCTGGAAACTTCAGTTTGCAGTCTAGCTGCTGTGTGCTGAGTTCATGCAGACTGGTCCCAGAAGTTTATATCACACCAATAATAATAATAACAGTAGTAGTAGTAGTAGTAGTAGTAGTAGTAGTAGTAGTAATACAATGCTGGCTCATTTATGAGCACAATTCAAAGTGCTAGTGCTTACTTTAAAAGCACAATATGCTGTAGTACTTGGGTAACGCAGGAACCACTCTGTACAACATATACCTGTCTAAGTATTGAGATTATTATTGCGGGGTGCCTTCTCTGGGTGACCTTGCCCTCTGAATTGAGGGGATGATGAACAGTGAGAGGGCCTTGTCAATTGTAGCACCATGCCTGTGAAATGATTTCCCTAAAGAGGTTTGCCTAACACCCACCTTGATATCTTTTGGTGTGAAAACCTCTCTCCCCCCCCCCCCCTTCCCAGGCCTTTCTGGTTAGTTTTATTCTGCCATGATGCTTCTGTTTTCTTTATCTCAGGTGCTTTAATGTGATATTCTAATTATGCTGCTGCTCTCAGTCTTCTTTGCTTTTATGGTTTGTTAGCCACCCAAACAAGATATGTGAACGGAGCACTTTTAAAGGTAAAAATGCACAGTAGTAGTTTAAAGATGATTTCAGAAAGTAACACTGATTTGTACTTTTAAGAGCATAAGCTCACTTTCAACTGAATGCCATTTCACATGAATGATAGTGCTATTAAGAAGAAATGGACAAGAGTCTATGAATGATGGGTTAAATACATGCAGTCAACTGTAACCTATAATCATTGTTAAATTTGTCCTTCCAAAGTATGCATTAAAAAACAAGGAATGCTACTTCTCTGAAATGAAATAGTATCAGTTTCCTCTACTGAATGTCATGGAAAATCTATTACATTTAGCTGTTTAACCAGGACACAGCAATTATTGAGGGCAAAGCATACCTAGGTTTTCAGGGCTGTGCAGGAAAAGACACTAGGGGAAGGAAGCTAGCATGAACATCAGAAGACATCTATCTGCCCTACTGAACTTTGGATTTTCCCTGTTTTCCCCCTTTCCTTTCCTTTTTTTAACAAACAACACATCATTCTTTTTAGAGATTTAAATCCAGTGTAGCAGCAGAGGCGACACCTAGGGGCAAAACAAGGAGAAAAAGCACAAGTGCAACTCTAAGGCAGAATTTCAGAACCGCAGCTCATGGACAACTCATCCCTGCTGTATGTAACCCAGTTGAGGGCTACCCCACACAAAGACCAGTATCCTTGTTGAAGTACCAGATGGCTGATCCATAATATTACAGTGTGTTAAAGGACAATGCATCAGATATCTGCCAGTATTTTCCATAAAGACAGAAGCATACAGCAACTAACAAATGAGGACCCAAGGTATTTAAAATGTTAGAATTTCAGCATAAATAAAAGGAAAGTGTAATATTGGATTAGAGGAAGAGTTAGATAAGAAGAAACCTCCCTATGAAACTTTTCAAGTTATTTCTGGACCAAAACACAAATCCTGAAGATATTCTGGAGCATTTTAGCATCTTGTCAGAGAATATAAATCCTGTAACTCTTAAATTAAAGCATAAGAAGCATACAGTGTGGTTTAGACTGCAGTCCTGTGCCCACTTACCTAGCATTGTCCCATTGGATCCCATGGGGCATCCCTCCAAGTAAATATTTATATGAATGGATCCTAGAGGATCTATCAGTCATTTGTAGATTGTCTGTGCCTTTCCATGGAAGACAGTCATGGAATTATATAATCTTAGAGCTGGAAGGGACCCAAGGGTCATCTAGTCCAACCCCCTGCAATGCAGGAATCTCAGCTAAAGCATCCATGACAGATGGCCATGTCTCTAACACATCACTTGTTTTAAATAATGTAAGAGTGCTTGTCTCTGCAACAGTGTGGTTCAGTGTAAGTCTGTTGTGATAAAGCTATTGGAAACAGCATACAGTGAATGTCTAACTGCATGGCTACTGTTACACCACAGCCTGATCTTTCCAATATTGCCAGTTTCTTTTTCTAGCTGTGCTGTAAACATCCAACTATCTTCCCATTTTAGAGAACTCTCAAGGCTTTGTCTTTAGTCCATTTCTATTTTGCCGCAAAAAGGATAAGATTAGCAAAGCACAAAATGTTTAGTTTTACATATCTTTGAAGATGGTTGCAAGTATTTATTCCATATGCTCCACTGGATTATGCAGAATACGCACAGTTGTATTTCTACAGCTTCTATAGGGAGGAGGTGCTGCAAAACTTTTGATTATGCAAAAACAAAAATGAATAAATAGTTGGTTGCCTAGTACCCCAGTTGTAAGACCCTGCCTGCAGTCTTGCATACTATGAGTCAGCGCCATCGAACCCAGTGGGACTAAACTTCTTAGTAAACATTGATAGGATTGGACTGCAACCTACTTCTTCAAGTTAAGCAGTACACTTAGTGTGCAATTTAAATAGAAGTATGATGAAGAAAAGTGGTTTGTGTGTTTGTAGGACAGGGAAAGCTACTTGGGTATTTTAATTTAATGCACCATTGTATTTTAATTTGTGAATGTTTTTGCCATTCTCTAGAGTGGGCCAACAAGTCCAAAGCACAATTTACCTAGGTGTTGATATGAATAAGTCCCTAGATGGCTTGCAACATGCAAAACAAATGAGGGACTTCGTGCCATTTCTTTCTTAAGTTAAGGACTGTAAAAGATTTGGCCAGGAGTTCTGCATCTCTCACATGGCTCTCTGCCCCACTGCAGGACAACCTGGATTCTAGCATATTGAGCTCTGAAAAACTATTCACACCGCTGAACTAAGGAATATAGAAAAGAAAGCCTCCCGCCCCGCCCCCCGCCAAAAAATCCCCAATTCCCCGAGCTCTGTCACGAGCAGAGCGGAACTGGAAAAGAAGAGGAACCCGAGGTCCTCTGGCCAAGAGGACAGAGCAAACCCGGTCGGATTCCCGGAGCATCTTTCTCGGTCCATCCGACACTCGCAAACGCTGCAACTGAGGCAAGGCAGATATAGAGGAAACTTGAAACCATCAGCCCTCACCGGCAAGAAAAGGGGTGTCCGGAGAAGAAGAGAATTTAGCAAAGGTGAACTGCCCTAGAACGGCCATTCACCGCGCTCTCCGCGCCGGGCTGAATTCTCTCATAGCCATTCAGCACCACAGAGGTGGACAGTTCCCTCCAGCAAGAGCCGGGGATGGCACCAGCCCCGTCCTCCCCAGCAATCCTTCTCCGCCCTGACGTTACCGCACCGCCTCCACCCCGAATACCATTCATACTGCACCGGGGAGCAGGAATCGCTGCGCGCCCCGCCGGCTTCTCTGCCGACGAAGTTAACCGGCGTGTAAACTCTCGCTCGCTCTTTAGAGACTCCGCAGAGAACCCAGAAGGGAACATGGGATCCTTTGGGGGAGTCACCCCCACTTGGATGATCCATGAACCTTGTTGAGAATCGGGGCTGCTGGGGAGGAAAAGAAAGGAAACGACTGCTCGGCTACCGGCTCGCCCATCCTTCGTCCACCTGGCCGAGGAGATCAAAGGCTTACCTGTAGCGGTCTTCCAAGCGCGGCAGACGGAGCCTCGGGATGCAGAGCGCCGCAGCAGCAGTGCCAACAGCTACTGGAAGAGGAGACGTCAGAGTTTGGGGGGCTTTCTTGAAACACGCAAGATCTTCTCCAGGAAAGGTGGATGGGGTGGGGGTGGGATGAAGTCTGCAAGAACGTTTGGAAGGGCGAAGCGGGAGGAGATCGCGAAAGGCTGGCGGCGAGCGGGAGAGGGAAGGGATAGGCAGCAGGGGAAGGGGAGAAAAGCGAGCTGGAGCGGAACAAAAACAGACGAAGGGGGCCGGAGGAGGAGCCGCTTCGGTCGCAATCCAGGCGCGAAGAGGTGCCAATGCTGCTTTGCTGAATTCCTGCCCTATTTCTGCTGTCTGGACCGGCGCTGCATGACGTCAGCGGCGTATTTGCATATCCCACCCAATAGCTGACACCTGTGCTGAAGGGGGGGGGGGGGGGGAAGCAGAGGCGGCAGTCCCAGACGCGAAAGGAGGGAAGGCAGCCGGAGATGTTGGCTAGCTGGCGAAGGGCAATGGAGGCTGCGGGGCGCCCAGGTGTCCCGCTAGGGGTTTCCTGGGCTCCAACTCTCATCAGCCCCAACCAACCTGCCGGAGGGAGCGGGGCTCGGGTGATGGGCACCTGGAGTCTCTGAACGGCCTGCCAGTGAAGTGAGAATTGCTTTTTCCCTCTGCGCAAGTTTGGCCCATTATGAGGCGCACCGAGGCTGCCCCTGGCTGTCTCTGTGTCATGCTTGACCAAAGACGGCCTCAGGGACGGGCACTGAAAGTGGTGTGGTGTGGCAAGCAGCCCAGAGAACCCTCAGTTTCACTTTTCTTCCCAGTTCTCCTTCCCTGAGCAACCTTTTCCTCCCGGACATAGGAGGAAGCTCTGTAGAGTCTACACTGGTTGGCAGCGTCCCTCCAGTGTCTCCCATCCCTAGCTGGAGGTGCTGGGAGCTGAACCTGGAATCTTCTGAAGCAGCTGTTCTACCACTGAGCTGCATCCCCTCCTTCTCAAACCCTGGAGAGCTGCTGCCAGTCAGTGCCAACAATACTGATATAGACAGAAGAGTACAGGCTGACCGTTA
Source organism: Podarcis tiliguerta (assembly GCF_965153285.1). Taxonomy (NCBI): domain Eukaryota; kingdom Metazoa; phylum Chordata; class Lepidosauria; order Squamata; family Lacertidae; genus Podarcis; species Podarcis tiliguerta. The sequence goes on along the minus strand of NC_139535.1, from coordinate 66,818,063 downwards.
GGAAGCGTTTTGAGTTCCCAAACACCTTATCAGTGTGTCTAATCCCAACCACTGGCAGAAGCGTCTGAGAGAGCCTTAGGTCATCCCACCACATCTTTGCCTCCAGTGGTGGCCAGGGATGGAAACAACCTCTCCTCTTCTCCTCAGACTCAGAGAGAAGGAAAGGCAGGTGCATTTGCACAGCCACCAAAATGGGCAAACAAGATGCTTCTTTGCTTGCTTTCTCCCTGGGTGGTGGTGGATTGGGCCCAGCACGGCCACTCAGAGTGAGCGAGAGGCCATTGGAGGTGGATGCTCCATCCATCTTCCCCCTCATCTGCTCAATTACCACTTATCCTTCACTGCTCAGCTGCCTACTTCCAAAAGAAGGCTTCTGGGGCTGGACCTGCCGAGCCCCATCTTGCTGCCCAGCAAAAGAGAGGGCAGCTGAGCAAGGTGCTGTTCTTTGCTGCCTCACCTCTACCCTCTCTCTATGTAACGTATCTGTGTGGATTCATCCATTCTTTGGAGCTTCCTCCCTAGCAAGTATGCACACTGGGACTCTGTGGTATACCATGTCAGACCATTAGTCCATCTAGCTCAGTATTGCTTGCACAGGCTGACAGTATCTCCCCAGGGTTTCAAGCAGGGGATGTTTCCAACCTTATCTGGGAACTTTTGCTTTTAAGAAATCTAAACCAACACATGTTGCTTCAACCTAGAGAGCATTGATCAAAACAAATTCTAATGCTTTACAGCCAATTCCTATGCTCAGTTCGGTTGCAGCAGCACAGCCAGTTTGAGGCTATAGAAGACTCTTGGCAACAGTACCTTTGATGGGCTCCTAGCCTCCCCACTCACCAGCAGGCCTAATTCTCCTTGTTGCACTGTCCAGATGCCTCTCATTTGTTCATTTGTGCTCTCTCTCTCCCTCTCTCTCTCATGGTGGTGGTGAGGATGTCTAATCTTTGCAGCTGTGCTGCTGAAAGGGAGAATGCAAGTGAGTGACCAGAGATAGCTGCTGCAGCTGCAAGGTACACAGCTCTGTGTGTGTTGGCTAGTGCTCATTGGGACGGGTAGGGCTGAAGGCAGAAAGGCTAACAGTAGGTGGAGCCAGAGCCAATGATAGGCAGAGCTTACTCATTCTAGTTCTGTCCCTATCTTCTTTCCTGCTGACTTCTACATGGGCAATGTCAATACGGCATATGAAACAGGCTCTCTTGCAATCACTTGTTTGGGTTAAATGCCAAAGGGAGCCTTCAATTCTGTATTAGGCATAAAATGCAAAATGGGACAATTTAAGGAGTAAGACGTGTGGTGCATGGAATCAAGTCAGCTGGAATCATGTCCCATCCAATTTAATAAATCTCAACCAGCCCATGTTACTTTAAGCTGGAGAGCCTTCAGTGAAACAGATCTTAATCCTTTGCAGCCCAGTCGTTTGCATACTGACTCAGAGGTTGCTCAGGGTGCAATATAAACCTGCTGTTTCTCCATTGTTTCCCTGACGAAACAGGGTGATTGCTTCTCTCCATTAAGTTACATTTAAGGCATGGCCTCAAGCTGCATCACCTTTAGGATGCCTTCCAGTTTTGGGGGGAAATCCTTTGAACTTGACTAGGAAATAATAAATTATGATTTTCACAGATACTGTATTTCTAAAATCCATCTTGGAACAATACCTTTATTAAAGCAACCAAGATAGTGTGCAAGCTTATGAGTTCTCCAGAAGGCTAGATGATAAATAGAGAAAGGGGGAGTGGAATGATGGGGAGCTGGTTTGTGATGAAGGTCATGGAGTTTGCATCCGGCCACCATCTTAAGATGTAATGTGTGAGGGGGAGGCAGACATTCAGATGTGGCTCTGCCAGGTGTTATGCAGGTTACTGGAGCATGTATATCATGCTAATGTTCTTGTTTACAGTGCAAACATCCACCAAGAGGTAAGATCCATTGAGCTCAATGAAACTTACTCCCCTGTAAGTGTATATATAGGACTGCAGTCGTTCATAAGACTTACACCCATGGCTTGAACTTCTGAGAGACTGGAAAAAAGGATTCATGATTGTTGTCCTTCCCAACATTTCTCTTCTGTTGTCAGCGTCCTCTGGAGGAAAGATCAGGGAGACCACTTAAAATAATCTAGGCTGGTGATCTGTCTTTAAGCCAGGCTACTTAGAGTGCAATAAAACTAGCAGCTGGAACTTCATTGTCTGGTAACTTTCTTTTTGCTCTGTACTTAGCTACTTGAGACGAGTTGTTTGGGTTGTTGTTTTTTGTTGTTGTTATCTTGAATTTGTCCTATGTTTGCTAAATTGATTGTTGATAATGAATGGGTGTTTGTTGTAAGCCCCTTTGGCCATAGCTTACTGTGGAAAGGTGGCATATATAAATAAGCAAGAGCAAATCAAATACACCCACTTACCTGGGAATATCTCCCCTGAATCCGAGAGAAATTCCCCTAGAACTCTATGGGACTTCCATCCGAATAATAATGTATAGGCTAACACTGCCAGTGTGCTTGTGATTGCACCCATGGTCTAATGTTCTTCCATTAATTTATATCTGCAGCTGACAATTGCAACTTATGGACAATGCATTGCAGCTACCAGCTACATGCTCCATTTTGTTAAGGTCCATTGGCATTTGTTTTTATTTATTTAGAAGACTAGAAAAACAAATATGAAAAAGAACAAAGTTAGAAGTATTGTGCTTTTAAATTTTTTTAAAAATATATATTTTTATGAAAGATTTTTTAGTTTACAAAAATGTGTGCATTGTCTCTTGTTTCAATTTGTTTTCTACAACTCAGTTTCATTTGTTGTGAGACATTACTGTTGCATGCAGTGTTAGGTTAGGAAGAAAAGAGGGGGAGGGGTGAATGGTGAGTGGGGTGGGGGTCAGACCTGCTAACGTGTTTGCAAAGTGGGATCTAAATCTCAAGAATAACAAAAAAATTCTGGTAAATTATACTGATAGCCATTGTCTTGAAATAATTGATATATCTATCATTCCAACACAGTGTACATAAAGCCACATTTTTCACAAGTTGATTTCCACACTTTCAGTAAAGAAATATTCAGAAGCAAATCCTATTAATATCAATGGAACTGAGTCACTAGCAAGTGTGTTCAGGATTGCATTCTTAATTAGGAAATTTGACTCTTTTAGATGTCTAACTCAATTTGAAGAATTAATATTTGTTGCTAATCAAGATGGGATATATATTTGCACACAAACACACTTTACAAAAGCTTTCCAAAAGAAGCAGGGGCAGGATAGAAAACTGAAGGTTGGAGACTTCCCCTTCCTCTCATCTCCCCCCACACCCACATAAACTGTTCTGGGCGGGGCTCCGAGACAGAGGAGAAGATGGGAAACCTCTTTTGTACTAGTGGAAGTCTGCTGCTCTAGTGGAACATCTGTTTTGTATATGAACTTTATATAAAGACGTGTAGAACAAGCTGTAGGGAGTTCCAAAAATGTTCATCTTTTTTCTTTATTCTCTCCCCCACCCCCCACCCCCAGTTAGGCTCTGCATTACCAGAAATTCATTATGGAATGCTCATTGTCATCTACTCATTTGATAATGAGATAATGAGTTGGATCCAGTCTTGGTCATGCTTAAAGCAGAACTATCGGAATCAGTTAGTCATCATGACTAATTTAATTGCCAACGTTTTTGATGGGTCTGTTATAAGCATAGGTCTGGGTACAAACATGACTGCTTGCAATCATTATTATTTAATTAGCTGTACTGTTCAGGCTAAGATGCATCTAAACTTTAAATAAAATGTGTTGTTAGAATGGCAGTGCCAACGTACAGTCTTGCACCATGTTTTTGTAAGGCTCTAGGACAATTTTGGGACACGGGTGGCACTGTGGGTTAAACCACAGAGCCTAGGACTTGCCGATCAGAAGGTTGGCGATTCGAATCCCCGCAACGGGGTGAGCTACTGTTGCTTGGTCCCTGCTCCTGCCAACCTAAGAGTTCGAAAGCACATCAAAGTGCAAGTAGATAAATAGGTACCGTTCCAGCGGGAAGGTAAACGGTGTTTCCGTGCGCTGCTCTGGTTTGCCAGAAGCAGCTTAGTCATGCTGGCCACATGACCCGGAAGCTGTATGCCAGCTCCCTCGGTCAATTAAGCGAGATGAGCGCCGCAATGCCAGAGTCGGCCACAACTGGACCTAATGGTGAGGGGTCCCTTTACCTTTAGGACAATTTTGGAAGCAAATATTGATGTGCATCGAGGAAATGATGCAAAAACTTTTGCATTTGCTATTCAAATTTTAACTTTTGGAACTCTGGTTTTGGCTAAATAACTTTGGAGTTTGCTTAATTGGATTTGGCAACTCCCAACTAAAACAGGAGCATGCACTTTCTTTTCATTCCTCTGATTGATGTGACATTGTTAACCAACCTCAAGTTACATGAACCAGTGATAGAATCACGCCAGCGCAAAGCTAAACAAGAACAATCTCAACGAATCACTTTAGTGATAAGAACACGATGGACCATTTTAAAAATTCATGCCATGCAGATTCCTGAAATATCATTAAAGCTTTACTTCCACTCTAATTATACTTGGACTGCAAACTTCAGAGTGTTTGCCCCCAAATAGTTCCAATGCGCTCAATCACATTTCTCCAGCATGATTGGACAAGGGAGGGGGCTGTTTTTGTAAAGCCATTCTCTCCTTTCATGACCTTTATCGTTATTATGTGTGTAGTTCTGCCAAGATCTACTGCAGGAGCTGCAATGTAAAGAACACCATACTTCTGCTATAAATCACCAGAGTAAATCATTGCTCTACTCTCTGAGCTGGTTTATTGGATAGGGCCCAATTCACCATCATTCTGCCCACCACCCGTAAAGCCATTTACCACAATATAACTCTGTTAAAGTGAGGGTTTGCTTGCACCAGTGGAAAAAAACAAACAAACCCAGAAGTACAGCATGATTATGACAGAAGCGAATCAGGTTAGATGAGTCAGCAAGAGGCTTCATTTTAGTTGTTGTTGCTGAGAGAGCATTCAGGACAACAGCACGGGGAAAGATGAGCTGAGCTGAGCTTGTTTGTTACAGGCTTTTAGTGGCGGCTCTCATATTCTGTTACAGGGAAGGATGCGAGGCAGGATGGTTGGGTTAACTAGAGCTGTAATGATTGTTGTGAAGATAAATGAAAGCTGAATGAAGGAGATTCATTGTTCTAACGAAGTAGTGCAGGGGAATAAAATGCATTCCAAGACTGTCCTGTCTGCTGAACTTTCATGGTCAAAGCTGCCATTAGTCATCATGCAATGCCCAACCAAAGGGTGATCTCAGGTCATGACTTCTGTCCTGCAGAGTCTTTTGTGGCTATGGTACCAAAGTTTTAATAATTCTTTTCCGTCACCTGGCAAGTGAGTCCCATGGCTGCAAATGCAAAATAAAAAAAAGAAGGTTTTCACATTCTCCTGTGTAGATGTACCAATATCATCTTCTTGGGATCGAAAAGGCCGGTGGTTGCATTGTTTAATGAGGAATCCTTTTTTTTTTTTAATATATATTTATTGAAGTTTTCAAATAAAGCATATATTAGATAAGCACAACTTATCATTGTCCATTTAACATCTCTCAATTATTACATGGGACTCCCCCACACCTCCCGCATACACTTACATCATTATTAAATTTATTTCAAACAAATTATCATTTAACTCATCTTAATTAATAATCTTAATTTGGTTTGACATATAATTCAGCCTTAAATCTAATTTAATGGTAGACAATTATCTGCACTGGCATCCAATTCAACACTCAGCCAAATTACAATATTTTTGTAAATAAATCTTAAATTCCCTCCAGTCTTCTTCCATCCTTTCTTCTCCCTGGTCTCGAATTCTGCCGGTCATCTCGGCTAATTGCATATAGTCCATCAGTTGCATCTGCCATTCTTCCACAGTGGGTAGCTCCTGAGTTTTCCAATTCTTGGCAATTAATATTCTTGCTGCTGTTGTTGCGTACATAAAGAATGTTCTGTCCTTTTTTAACACACTCTGGCCTACAATACCCAGGAGAAAGGCCTCTGGTTTCTTAGTAAAGGTGTATTTAAACACCTTTTTTAATTCATTATATATCTTCTCCCAAAAGGCCTTCACTCTAGGGCAGGTCCACCAGAGGTGAAAAAATGTTCCTTCATTTTCCTTACATTTCCAACATTTGCTATTAGACGAATGGTATATTTTAGCCAGTTTAACAGGGGTCATGTACCATCTATACATCATTTTCATCACATTTTCCTTCAACGCATTACATGCAGTGAAGTTCAGCCCAGAGGTCCACAACCTTTCCCAATCTTCAAACATAATATTATACCCAATGTCCTGCGCCCATTTTATCATTGTTGATTTTACCATTTCGTCATGTGTGTTCCATTTCAGCAGCAAGTTATACATTCTTGAAAGTACCTTAGTCTTAGGTTCTAACAGTTCAGTTTCTAACTTTGACTTTTCCACTTGGAATCCTAGCTTTTTGTCATTTTTAAACACTTCTTTAATCTGAGCATATTGTAACCAGTCTCGCACTTTGTCTCTCATCTTTTCTAAACTCTGCAATTTCCAGTTGTCACCATCCTTTTCTATTATCTCCCAATATTTTGGCCAGTTGGCCTCCATATTGGCTCTTTTCCGAGCCTTAGCCTCCAGGGGTGACAGCCACCTCGGAGTTTTATTCTCCAGTAAGTCTTTATATTTTGTCCAGACATTAAAAACTGATTTTCTGACAATATGGTTCTTGAAGGCCTTATTTATCTTAGCTTTATCATACCATAAATATGCATGCCATCCAAACGCGTTATTAAAACCTTCCAAATCCAAGACATCCGTATCTTCAAGAAGTAACCAATCTTTTAACCAGCAGAAAGCTGCAGCTTCATAATACAACTTTAAATCTGGCAGGGCAAAGCCCCCTCTTTCTTTCGCATCTGTTAATATTTTAAATTTGATTCTGGGCTTTTTGCCCTGCCAGACAAATTTAGAAATATCTTTCTGCCACTTCCGGAAGCACTCTGTCTTGTCTACAATCTGCAGTGTCTGAAACAAAAATAACATTTTTGGCAATACATTCATCTTGATGGCAGCTATTCGGCCCAACAAAGAAAGTTTTAGTCTTGACCAACTATCCAAGTCTCTCTTAATCTCTGACCAACATTTTTCATAATTATCTTTAAATAAACTCAGATTTTTTGCTGTTATGTTTACCCCTAGGTATTTAACTTTTTTAACCACATTTAGTTCTGTCTCTTTCTGAAGCTGTTCCAACTCAGTATCTGTCAAGTTTTTCCCCAAAACTTTAGTTTTTTGCTTGTTTAACTTAAATCCTGCCACTCGACCAAAGTTTTGAATCAGTTGTAGTACTCTTTTCAAACTAGACTCCGGCTCCTGTAATGTCAGAACTAGGTCATCTGCAAAAGCTTTAAGTTTATATTGTTTCGCTCCGACCTGAATCCCTTCCACCAACCTGTCCCCCCTAATCATATTCAGGAGCACTTCCAGAACCGAAATAAACAGTAATGGGGAAATCGGGCAGCCTTGTCGTGTACCTTTTTCAATTTTAAACTCTTCTGTAACCACATTGTTAACTATCAGTTTAGCCTTTTGTTCTGAATATATTGCCTCAATCCCGTTCTCAAACCCCCGTCCCACTCCCATTTCTTTTAAATTCCCCTTCATAAATTTCCAAGATATGTTGTCGAAGGCTTTCTCCGCGTCTATAAAAATTAAAACTGCTTTAGTGTTTATGTTTGTTTGTAAAAGTTCCAATATGTCTATGATGTTCCTTGTGTTAGTAAACATATGTCTGCCCGGGAGAAAGCCTGCCTGGTCTTTATGGATTATCTCACTTAAAACTTTCTTAAATCTTCGTGCTAAAACATCTGCAAATATTTTGTAATCCACATTTAAAAGGGAGATGGGACGGTAGTTCTTGAGTTGTGTCTTTTCAGTTTCTGACTTTGGAATCAATGTGATAAATGCTTCTTTCCACGATTCAGGCGCCTTCTTCCCCTCCATTATTTCATTACTGACCTCCAACAAAGGTTGTATCAAATAATCCTTCAATGTCTTATAGTAGTTAGAGGTCAGTCCATCTGGCCCTGGTGATTTGCCCTGTTTCAGACTCTGGATGGCCTGTTCAATCTCTTGTCGTGTTATTTTGCCATTCAAAATTGTTCTATTTTCTTCTGACAGCTTTGCTAATCCATTTCTCTCCAAAAATTGTGTAATCTCTATTTCATCTTGTGGCCCTTGAGTGTATAGCTTTTTAAAATACCTCTGGAAGCACTTTCTAATCTCTCCCGGGTTCTGAATGTTCCTTCCTTCAACCTCTAAGTTTGTTACTGTATTTAATCTTTGTCTCCTTTTCAGCTGCCAGGCTAGCAGTTTCCCACATTTATTTGCCGATTCAAAAGTTTTTTGTTTCATTGTTTTAATCTTCCATTCTATTTCCTGATTTATCAGTTTGGAATATTGTGCCTGATAAAGTTTAATTTCTCTCAGAATCGGTTGGGACTTCGGGTTAGATCTTAACTTCTTCTCCAACTCTTTGATACTTTCCAGAATTTTATCTTTCTTTTCATTTTGCAGTCTTTTCTTTAAAGAATTCTGTTGAATCAAGAACCCTCTCATCACAGCTTTACTTGCATCCCAGATAGTTCTTTTTTCCACCGTAGTGTTCAAGTTAATCTCAAAATAGTCCTTTAAAGTTTTTTGGGCCTTCTTTACAATTCTTTGGTCTCTAAACAGGCCATCATTCATCTTCCATCTAAAGGAGCCGGTTGGGATCAATGTCATATCCATTCTCAAGGCGTTATGGTCGGAGCATGTTTTAGGGCAGATTTCCACCTTCCTCACCTTAGGTGCCAGACTTCTAGTTATCCATATTTGGTCGATTCGTGTCCAAGTCAGTTGAGCTTCAGAAAAGAATGTTCCTTCTCTTCCCAAGGGGTTTCTAACTCTCCAGATGTCAACCCAGTCCATATTGTCAGTCATTTCAAAAAAGGTCTTAGGTAGTCTTCCCTCTTTAGTAATGTTCTGGTTCTGTGACTTATCCATATTTGTTGATACTACCCCGTTCATGTCCCCCATCATGATGACGTTGTTGTAATCCAGATAATCCAGCATGGTCTCGTGCAACTTCTTATAAAAATCCGATTTTCCTTCATTTGGAGCATAAATTCCTAATATCAAAATTTTTTCTCCTTGATACTGTACTTCTATTGCGAGGATTCTTCCACTTTCATCTTTAAAGAGAAATTTTGGTGAAAGGCTCTCTTTTGCATAGATCACCACACCTCTCTTTTTAACTGTATCCGATGATATAAATTCTTGACCAAGCCTTTTATTTATTAACACCTTTCTATGGAGCCTAATCACATGTGTTTCTTGTAAGCATATAATGTCCAATTGTTCCTTTTTTAAAATATGAAAAATTTTAGACCTTTTTTCGGGACTGTTACAGCCATTTATGTTCCAGCTCAAAAGCTGCAGAGACATCCTGGATAGGTCTGGTTATTCTTTCTGGGGTGGTACCTTGTTCTCCGGTCCTTGAGGATCCGAGGGGGCGGGCTCCCCTGGAAGTTCTGGCGCTGGCAATCCAAGTCCTTTGTGGAGGTCTTCTCCGTGTGCTCCCAAAAACTTGTCTCTATCTTCCACTGTTTTGATTTTGATCTTTCTCCCTCTGTAGGTAAAGGATAATCCTTGTGGGAACTCCCACCTGAAGATAATTGCGTTGCTTCTCAACAGTCTTGCCAATTCCGTGTAGTTAGATCTAAGGTCCAGCAACTGCTTAGGAATGTCCTTGTAGATTTCAATTCTCTTGCCCAAAATGTCTAGTGACTTTTCGTAGTGCAGGCCCAAAATCTTGTCCCTTTCCTCCTTTGATCTCAGTGTTATCAAACAATCTCTGGGCTTCTCTGTCCTTCTGACTCTGCCAAGCCTGAAAGCAGATACGATTTTGAAGTCTTTTTCCTCTAACTTCCAAAACTTGGCAAATTCCTTAGTTAGAAATTCAATAAAATTATCTTCTTCCACCTCTGGTATTGACCGTATCCTCAAGTTGGTCTCCCTGTTTCGCAGTTCTGTCATCGAAAAGTAAATCTGATGTTCTCCAACTTGTTTGCTGAGTGGTCTTACTTCTTTCTCAAGTTCTTCCAGTCTTTGACTAGTATCTTCAGCCAGTTTACGATTTTCACCTACAGCCTCCTTTAATTCTCCAATAGACTGGGCATTCCGTGCAACTTGTCCAGTCAGCTTATTCAAGCTTTCTGTGTTCTGTTCAATTTTAGCTGTATGCAAATCAGCCTTCTTGTCCAGAGCCTCCAGTTTCTCCAAAATTTTCTCCAAGACAGAGCTACTTGTCCCTGAAGCCATATCTCCCAGGTGCAGCTCCTCTGTCTCTCCCTCCCCTGCCTGTATTAGGGAGGCCGCCTCTATGTCTGGAGGCAAAGTGGAAGGCAAGGCCGGCACAGAAGATCTGCGCTGTGAGGCTGCAGATAAAGTTAGAGTTGTTTGTTTAGTCCTTCCTCTTCTCCTTGCGCCACTCATTCCAAAGTTATCTGTAATCCAAGGTCAATCCAAGTTGTTCCCATGAGAAAGCAGAGTCCCAGATACAATAGTCAAACAGAGGCCGGGAAAGGGAAAGTAGGACAAAGTCACTGCTGTAAATCCAAAATCCTCTAGAGGGAGCTTAGTACGTCTTCAGGGAAAAGATCAAATCCAAGTTAAACTTGTAAATTTAAATCCATGTCCATCGCCTCCACAATGTATTATTTTTAGCAGAGTAAAACTTAAAGCAAAACAGTGTTTCTTACAGTGCCTTGACTGCGACAGTTTCAAAGTATCCAGTTCCAACTCAGAATGTTTCAAAACCTGAATTCAATGTATCCAAAGTTGCAAACTGGTGCTCTTCCAGGCAGCTCCAGCACCAGAGATTCTTATTTATTTTGTAATCCACTGGTTCCACAGAAGAAGAGTATCAATGCACTCCCAATATGACCAGCAAAAGTCAATAGCTCAAAGTCTTTCACTCGGAAAACTGCTTTAACAGGGTGCCAGCATTTAGTTAACGCATAACTTTTTGTCTCCACTCCTCCTGCTCTTTGCTTAAAGTTCAGTATAGCGGGAGATGGGCTTCCTGCTTATCCTCACTCCGTTTTCAGCCAAATTTCAACTTTTTTTAAAAAAGTTTTAAAAGTTTCAGAAAGTTCTCAAAAAGTTTCAGAAAGTTGACAAAAGTTTCAGAAAGTTTTCAATGTCCAAATTTACTCACGGGTTGTAGTTTCCAAAATTCAGAAAAGTTGCAGGAAGAAAGGACAGCGCTGACCGGCAACAGCAACGCGGCTTCACTTCGCTGTTTGCGCAACGACCCACAGCGCCGCTACCCCCTCCGCGATCCGGAGCCCCTTACGGGGTCCCTTCAACGTTTTGGGGGCTGCTTCTGGCGCCCGCCGGGTCCCGAGACCACAGGCTTCTGCCACCTGTGGTTTTCCTGAATGGGTCTCCGCTTCGCCGTAGCGGACGACCCGTTTACAGCGGAGCACCCTTCTCCTTACTCGGAGAAGGCAGCCATTACCGGTCGCGCCGCCTCCGGAAGTCTGTTTAATGAGGAATCCTGGGACTCCCTGAAAGAAAACGTTCTTTGGGGAAAGTGTGAGAAAGTAATAAAAATTGTTATTTGGTGGCTGTTCCTCTTGAGAGGATGCCGGAACCTGAAATGGATTATTGGGCTATGTGAAACCGTCAATAATAAGTTAGGGGACACAAAATAGTTATGTTATCCACCGGAAAACCTGCAAAAATACAGTGTTCCCTCGATTGCATTAGTAAAAGCTATTGAGGCTGGGAATAATCTTCTCTCCTCCTCCCCCAATCTGCAACATCTCCATGGGGGAAGACATTTTGAAGATGTGCTCTCCAACTTTGGATTCTTGGACATAAAATGTGTGACATTTTCACACTTTAAAGTTCCTGAATTCTAACATTAATATAAAAAAAACCCTTGATTTTTCTTTGCCATTTGCTGCTTACATGAGTGTAAGCATTTGTGTGTTTGTGCCTGCTTCTGACATAAAAGAGAACTTTCTTGCTGGTGTCCCCCATTTCTGAAACTCCACCCCAGGGGGGATCAGACAGTTCTTTTCTCTGGCCATGTTCTACCAGAATCTGAAGATATTTTGATTTTGTGCAGGGTTTTTGAAAGGGGTTGCATACATTCAGGTACTATAATTTTTATAGATGCTATTTTAATTTTTGGATATTGGTTATGGTTTTATCGGATTTTATGTTTGCTAGCCACCCTGGGCATCCTTTGGGGTACGTGGAAGAACATGGATATATGAATGAATAAATGTTGCTGCACACTTGTGTATGAAGTGCTGCATGTATGTGACAGTGTTTGTATGTGATATGCAGGCTCATTTTCCCACATGTTTGTGCTGGAAGTGCTGCTACATGTGGCATTTGTGTAATTGCATGTGAAGTGTTGTGGCACGTGTTTGCACTGCATGTGTCACTGTTCCTTCACATGATCTGGAGACTTTGGCTCAGCTCATTTTCCTCTTTTTTAAAAAAATAATAATTATTAACCGACCAATCAAATCAAATCAAATCAAATCACATCACATCACATCACATAAATTCCGAATTACAAAGCCGAATTTTAAATTTTTGTTGGGGGGACCCATATTTCAAGTTCCAAAGGGGGATTCCGATCATCTTCTTGCTGCTGCGTTAATATCCACAAATCTGTCCAAATAATGTTCATAATTCTATCTTGCTGTTTCCACATCTCATCTTGTTCGTATATTTTTCTTTTTTTCTTTATGATCTCTTCTGATGATCTCCTTAAGCAGGTAAATGCCAATTATAATCCTGTGTGAATTTTTCCATTCGTCCAATCATCATATCAAGATGGTTTCCATATATCATCACTTTAATAAATAACAACACTCTTTCCATCATTAATCTCGCAAATCTGTCACTCTTTAGTCCCTCTGAAGAGGCTCACCCACAATATGAAAACAGATCTGTTCCTCCTCCCAGACATAAGTCTTTCAACAGAACTTGCCAAAATGGCGATGGTATTTTTTGCTGCGTCATTCCAAAGCTCTTATGCTTTCCACGATCTTCTTGAAACATGCTTTGGTTAGAAAATTATCTCCACACAGTCTTAAATCCACAGCTTAAGTCATTTAAACGGCATTTCTGACTTGTGACTTGGGGGGGGGGTCAGCTCATTTTCCTTTGTGATTTCTTCTACATTTCTTTTGAGATCTCTGTCACATTCATGTGATTTGCGGTTTGATAACCAAGGAGTACATTCCAGGGTTTTCATAAGCCATTCTGCCTCAATTTCTCACCCTAGATTTTACAGTAATATGGGAATGAAAACAATGTGCTATATCATATGCATAGTACACTCTTTTTTAAACTGATTGAACTAAGAATACAATAAAAACATGGATGATATGTGTGTGTTAACACCGTCTTACAAGATCATCTGTCAGCATTGCAGGGGGTTGCGCTAAAATAAATGTCCCTCAAGTCCCTTCCCACTCTACAGTTCTATTATTATGTGAGAGTTGATGTAAAGCTGTGATGCTGCTGGATTACAACTCCCATAATTACTGACTAGTGGCCATGCTTTCTAGGGCTAATGGCAGTTGGAGTCCAATAAAATCTGGGGAGTTACAGATATCCCATCTCTGATGAAAGATTTCCGATCTAATATATGCCAAGTGCTTTTAGCAGTATAAATCCCAAGTATTTATTTTTGAGTCATAGCAAAGTTAAATGTTGCCATTTAAATGTGCCCTCCACCCCCAGGCTCATGCGATTCAGTGGATTTTCTTTCTGGAGCACAAGCAAAATCCTAGGATCAAAAAAAGCTTAAGTCTAGGAGATGGCACTTACAAATGTACTCATGTGCCAAAAAGCATGGAAATCGTATGTTAATATGCCTGTCTTGTCTTCCACACTATGGTAAGCCAAAAGCATGTTTTACAATGATACATGCTAGGCTTGCTTATCCTCAGCACTTCCCATTGATCATTCAGCCCCAGTTCTCTTCCTCTGAAGACTGGGGAAACCCTAATACACAAAATACTATGAGGCCAATGGGCATCTTGCTGCATACTGACTCTCTGCTTTCCCCATACATTTTATTATTGTTATTTTAAGCTTTTAAAACGAGAAATGCAAGCAATCTTTCAAATAAATGTTGTCTTTTTAATATACTTTATTAACAACAGGCAGTTATTTGTTCCTTATATATTTGCATTTGGGTTAAACAGAATGGCATACAGTGGTAGTGATGAGCTGTATCTGCAAGTGGCAATGAGATTAACTCTTCTTTTAAACACTAGCTATTGGCATGGAAAGGCACCAGCGCTTACCTGGCCTCCTATCACTGCTGTTGCTGTGCCTTACCAGGAAGAACGGGTAGAGGAGTGAGGCAAGTAGTGGCCCATGCAGCAGTGTAGGTGAGGCACCTCTGCTCTCCTAGCTTCAAAACACAGCGTGGTGCTGGTGTGCCCCGGAGGAGGAGGGGCAAGGCATAGGGCTGTGTAGTGCAAGATCCCCATGCCTCACACCTCCCCCTCTACCTCCAGTAAGCACCAGAGATGTCCCATGTTTGGAAGTTGGGGGAGCACTGGTGCCCCACCTACATCTCCACATACCGGTAGGCCACTACTGGGTAAGGCGATGGGGAATTCACTGGCACAGTGCTAATGCACTGGTAGAAGCAAGATGCTGCTCCTGTCAGTGCATTTGCACTGCACCAACCTCCCTATCACCATACCCCTCCTGCTTTCCTGCCCAGTAAGGCTAAGCAATGACAGTGATCGGAGGTCAGGCAAGCACCTCTTTCGCTCTGTGGCAGCTGCTACTGCTTTTAAACTGAAGAGGTTTTCAGCCTAGAATACACATTCATGAAGCTAGTTCACATCTGAATTCCTTTGATTTGCAAGAGAAGGGAACGGCAGATGATGATGGTGGTGATTATACCATACCTTCCAACATTTTTCTGATGAAAATAGGAACGTTCTACTCCATTATTGTTATTGCTGTTGTATTCATACCCCACCCATCTGACTGGGTTGCCTCAGCCACTCTGGGAGGCTTCCAACATATATTAAAATACAGTGGTACCTCGGGTTACAGACGCTTCAGGTTACAGACTCCGCTAACCCAGAAACAGTACCTCAGGTTAAGAACTTTGCTTCAGGATGAGAACAGAAATCATGTGGCAGCAGCGGGAGGTCCCATTAGCTAAAGTGGTACCTCAGGTTAAGAACGGACCTGCAGAACAAATTAAGTTCTTAATCCGAGGTACCACTGTATAATAAAACATTCACATGAAAAAAAGTTCCCTATGCAGGGCTGCCTTCAGATGATTTGTGGGTCGGTTAACTCCATACCCTCCAGCATTTTTCTGATGCAAATAGGGACGTCCTACCATACCCTCCAACATTTCTACAATGAAAATAGGGATGTCCTAAGGAAAAGTGGGACATTCTGGGATCAAATAAGAAATGGGGATGACTTCTGTAAATCCACCCTATATGTATAAATTACCCTGATTGGTGCTGCATTTATAATTAAATAAGCTATCTTTCTCTGAAATGTCTGGACATAAACCATCAGCCCATATTGTGTGTATTCATTTTACATAATGAAAACATCCCAAACCCAAAGCTTGCAATAGACAAGAAACAATACTTTTTCCTGTATTCAATAAAAATTCAGATATTCTTCTATATCTCCCCTAGGCAAAAAGAAAGAAAATAATAAAGAAACAGTGACTATAAAGAATTATTTACTATTTGTTGAGGTTTGAAAAAACTTTGCCAGTTATAATATTTACTTATTCTCTGAGTTATCAAAATGTTCAATTTGAAATGAGTAATGTATTTATTAAAATACAGCTTCATAGCTGCACACAGTGAAGGCAGTATTTATTTCCTCACACATCTTGTGTTGAATGTTTTAGTGGTATAACTGGCAAGGTATATGTAAGCTGTACCGTTTTTATAGTCTGTGCTTGTATTTTTATGGGTTTACACAACAGTTACCACAAAACATTTGTAAAAGCAAGATGCACACGGGCGTATTCATGGAGGTCACGAGAGAAACAAGCAGCCTCCCAACCCCTCAAGTTGTCCTATCAGACTGTGTCACTCACGTTGTCAGTCAGGCACTCTGGAAAACTTCCCTCTTACTTTGTCACTCACAATGTCAGTTACTTTAGTGAGATGAATATGGGGAAAGAAAGAAACTACCCACCTTTTCACTGTTGAATGTTGATCAGTACTGATAGCTTAAAGTGAATGCTTCACCACATTTCTACACATTGGATCAGTGGCTGCCAACCTTTCGGAGCCTGTAAGCATGTTTGTAAATGGGAAAAAGTGTTGTGGGCATCACACCCACACCCCAACCCGGCACACCCCACAGTCTATTCTATTGGCTACAACAGAATGCTTCTTCAAAACCTAATTCCAGTGCAGAGGGAAAAGATCCCCTGCAGGACCCAGGAAAAGCTCTGTGGGCATTTGTGTGTCCCACTCTAGTAACTTCCTTTGACATCTAATGGCCTCCTCAGACATCCCTCCAAAAATAGTTTCTAACTATACAGTGGTACCTCAAGTTACATACACTTCAGGTTACAGACTCCTCTAACCCTGAAATAGTACCTCGGGTTAAGAACTTTGCTTCAGGATGAGAACAGAAATCGCGCACGGGCGGCAGCGGGAGGCCCCATTAGCTTAAGTGATGCTTCAGGTTAAGAACAGTTTCAGGTTAAGAACGGACCTCCAAAACAAATTAAGTTCTTAACCCGAGGTACCACTGTACATCTCGTTAGTTTTTCCATTTGTTTTGGGGTTGCTTTGTTGATAAACCTAGGAACTGGGGTACACGTCTACTTTTGAAGGAACACTGGTACCTTGGTTTCCGAATGGCTTGGTTCCTGAACAAATTGGCTCCTGGACATCGCAAACCCGGAAGTAAGTGTTGGCTGTCAGCCCTGTTTCTGGGGCCAAACAGCCAATCAGAAGCCGCGTCTTGCTTTGCGAACATTTTAGAAGTTGAATGGACTTCCAGAACGGATTGAGTTCAGGAACCATGGTACCACTGTATATGAACGGTTTAGCAAACCACACATTTGTTTTGGTTTTCAGTATAATGCCCGTTTTACGTTTATGGGGCAGCCTCTCACTGTCATCCTCACCCGACAAGTGTGACTAGCTGGTCACTAGTTCCAGAGCAGAGGAAATAATTCTGTTCCTCGGTCCCTGTTGATGGAATACTTAATTTTATTTTATTTTCTGTTTGCTCACTAGGGAAGTGAACCAACCTAATTCACATAACTGAAACTACAACATGGATCAGAATGTTAATTATACTATAGATTTCACACTTCTCCAATGTTTCCACTGTAGTTCTCACACACAAAAAATATGTGAAAAGGTGTAGTTTATTTAAATATGTACTTAAATATGAAATTTTTTTATATTTTTTAAAAGAAAGATTCACAAGGTTGGATTTGTGAATGGACACCTGCAAAAGGGGCACTGGTTGGAAGGAGACCAATTTATTCATCCCTATTGTGCACAGCATCTTTAATAAGATATGTTGCAGTCACTTTGAATTCTATCAGGTTCTGGACTTCATTTATACCAGGCTTGCATCTGCTGTGTTTCCTTCTGAGGTATGAAACCAATTGCATAGGTTTTGAGAAAGATTGTTAAGGAACTGAGGAGGAGATGGGAAGCTTGGGGGATAATAATGACCAATTCATGTCTGCACATGGGGAAGCCCTGTAGCTCAAGAATGAAACCCACTGCACAGAGACCAGATGCAAATAAATTCTAAATGATGTGTCTCAAAAATAGCGGTAAACACCTGCAGGGTGGGTGGGTCATTGACACCCTTATTTGCCCCTCTTCTTATGTCCTCTTCCCTCATTCCATTCCATTTCTTAAAAAGATTACACCTTCCCCTTATTTATTTTTTTAAAAAAAACATTAAGAACACGAATCCCCAGTTAGGCAAAAGAAGCATGAAAGAAGAATTTGTCTAACCATCATTACACTGTTATCATTCAGACTATGATAGGCTGCAAGCTTCAATTTGCTGGGCTATAGAAAGCTAGGGGAAGGAGCATTTTTCAAAGAATGCAACAATGAATAGCTTGCTTTTGTGCCATTAAGAACCAGAGGAGCTTTTTGTGGTCTGCAATTGCTGTTCAGACTTGACATCGGCGTAAACAGGTACTTAATACTGTAAGAAACAAAGCAGTTTATTTGTGGAAGAAGGAGAGAGTGCATTATAAACACACAAGGACTGGACATTTCCTTGAGCAGAGAAAAACCAAAGGGAAATTCTACAAATCCTTATTAGAGTTGAAATAGCTTGGATAGAAATCAGTTGTCAGTGAAGATGAAAATAAGCATTTCTGCCTGAAAGTGATTTAGAAGGGAGTGTGACAAATAAATGAAAATTCTGACAGACTGAAACTGCAGCCCCCATTCCAGTAAATATGGATACATTGAGCAAAAGAACCTTATGTGGACCACACAGCATCACACAATGCCTTTTTGGATTGGTTTCCAGGTTCTTTCATAAGATTTACAGAATATGACATGCTGCATTTCTATGTGCACTTACTAGGAAGTATAGTCAGTGGGAATTACTTCTGAGTAAACATGCATAGGACTGTACTGTTTCTTGCCATCATTCTCGGAAGTGTAAGGATAGTACTGTAAGAGACATGACAAAACATATCAGACAAACAAATGCAATATAACATTTCTATTAATCAGACCTTCATTTATTTGTAACAATTGTTATGGAGCATGATCTTTATTTTATTTTAAAATATGTAAAGAACGGTGGTTGCAATAAGCATTTCTCATGACAGGGCCCAGGAACCTTAAATGCTGTAAATTAGAAGGAAATCTTAGTCACAGAAAAATGAAAGATGGCATACAAGAGTGACAGCATTATTTGCATTGTCCAACTTTTAATTATTTGCTTATTAAGATGGCAGTCTGCATGAATTGTACTGAGCCTCTTGATGGTTGTCAATGGACTTCTGATAGTCATGACCATTGATTTCAGTGGGGTTGTAGACCTTAATTGGTGACAACCCAGTGTGTCTGCAATATACTAACACAGGTTCCTGCCTCAAGGAAATTTCAATGTAAAATATGACACAGCTGAAACAACAAATGAAAAGGGGGGGGGAGAAGATATTTGGGGTTGAACTCTACAGTGTCAGGTACATCAATGGCACCATACAAGCAAACAAGCACAGCCTGGGAAGCACTTGAATTCAGCAGAGCAGTTATCAAAGCAACATTCAAAACAAACAAAGCATCAAAGGCAGATAAATCCACCTAGCCTTAAAAACAGAGCAGGCAAGTGAATAATATTTATGTTTCCAAACCTCTTGATTGATACACATGAGATAGTCTTTGATTTAATTTGATTTAATTAAATTCACTTGGCCTTGATCCAGCTGATAGTTAACGCTGGGTGACATATGCTGCATGATCTGAATGAGTGGTAGAACAAGCCACCAGGATTATAGTCTACCGGTACATCCTTTTTTTCCAACAGGGACAAAGGTCTAGAGTCCCGCCTGCCATGTTGTACTCTCAAAGTGGATCAAAGAATCTAGTTCCAAACTGGACCTATGGCTGTTAGGTATGTAAAAAAACACACAAACAAACACATATCAATTCATTTTGTGTGAAGTGGCCTTCCCTGTAGAAAGCCAAGGATCCAAAATTAGACCAGTGATACCTGAGCATGGCAAAAAGTTTATCCATATGCAGAAATTGGGGAGAAATTTGATCCACTTTGCAGTTAATGGGGAATCTAAAGGGCAATCTACCATATGAACATTTTCCAAAACAATAGGCAGTTATCAGTCAAACTTTTCACTTCTCTGAATTTTGAGAGTTACACGTTGAAAAGGTTTAGACACAAGCCTGGATTTCCTCCAGCTTAATACATTTTACTATAATTTTTGTACAGTCACCAATATTGTACATACAAAAAGGCAACATAAAACGAGTCCAATTGTCTTGATTTTTTTTTTAGTTTTGTTTAATTATGTTAATTATGTCAACCTTCATATCCCCTGAACCACATGTTTGAGAACTCCCATGTGTTTGCTACGATTGAAATCTGATTATTTCAGAAATTCATCCGTAGATTTGGTACTATTGCAATCTGGCTGGGTTCCACAGCACAGCCAACAAGGGTCTGTAATTACAGAAATGCATTCTTGTCTTGATAACTGTAAGCCCCCCAATATGTCAAAAGTCTTTTATTCCCAAGGAAATACTAAATGTGGAAACAGTGGCTTGATTCATTTCACAGCTGTAGTCTTTTCTGATTTGTTCGTAATTTTCTACACTACTGCTTCCAATTTGATACTGTCTGGGCCTAGGATGACAATAAGAATGGGATAACAGATGATGAGCTCAAAATACTGAACACAATCATACTCGCCCTACATGTACCTACAATCAATATGTCACTTTGAGGAAGAAACCATCAGCCACTGGGCAAAGTTTGGAATATAAAATGTCAGAGAACTCAAGATACATTTCTTATATATTTAGAGGTTGTCAGTACAGCTAGCTTGGTGATACAGAGGGCACACTGGCTGAATGGTTCATAACAGATAGCTTTTAATACCTGAATTAACATTGCTGCTTCCCCGATTCCCCAAAGCATCCACAACAAAACGTATGCTATCAGACTAATCCCAGCAGTAAACAGGTGCCTTCTGCAGTGGAAACTGATGCCTACTTTGATTAAGTTTGGACACTGGTGTGCAACTCTTCCTTGAGTGATACTGCAAGCCAAATTGTGATGATTTAGATCTTCAAAGAACTATTTACAAGATTAGGCTGCAATCCTAAACCCCGTTACCAGTGAATTCAATGACACTTGTGTTTGTGTAGACATGGTTGACCTAATTGACCTAGAAGTTGTTCTAATTGGCTTATCAGTTCAAGAGCATAAAGTTGCACTGAATGTCCCACATCGTTCTTGTGTGAAGTGGGGAGATGTGCCTGTCTCCCTTTACACAATTGTTAAACACATAGAAGAATAATGCACATGGACCTCATCCTTCCTTTCACACTGGTTCTTCAGAATGTGTGACATGAGGAAGCCTCCGGCTGTGTGCCCAGTTGTTGTCTCCCCCCCCCCCATATATCCTTTAAAGTTATTAGAACATCTGCAGGGCTTAAAATGGTCAAGCAAAATGATGCAAGATGAGCAGCCTAGAATTTCACATCCACGCATTCTTGGTATGCCAACTGCAGGAAAACAAGCCTGGGATAGCAACATCCAAAACTTATCCTGCGTAGCTCAACAGATAAACCTCAACAGAAATCCAGGTGCCCAACAGATAAACTCTGTTAGACTTTTATAACCTGTTAGCGCATAACCAGTTAAACTTGGGCCCACTATCTGCTGTTGATACCACACCACACTTCGGCCAGTGTGGTCAGCAGAATATGCACAGCTCCAACAGTCTTCCAGCAGAACATTAGAGTTTTCCAGCTTTCCAGTAGTCAGCGTTTTCTAGAGTTCCCAGGTAAGAAAACTCTTTGCCCATTCACTTCAGTTCAAAGTATTTATTCAGTTCAGTTCAGTTCAGTGTTTATTGTCTCATGACACAAGACACAAGACAAGCATAAACCAGCTACAGTAACTCTAAGAGATGCTGGTACACGTAGGAGCCAACTCCTAGGGGCTGAGGTACCTTCGCCCCCCACCCAATAAAATATTTGAGGAAACTGCCCCTCCACCAAGTTGATGGGCATTGCCATTTATAGTGTGTGTGTGTGTGTGTGTGTGTGTGTGTGTGTGTGTGATGTCTTGTGATTCATTATGCAGGGTGGAGACTACCTGGACCCCCCTCCCCATATTTTATTCAAGTTGGCACCCATGCCATTACATCATGAACCACTCTACTACAACACAGTTATCAGACTTAAAAAAATGAAGATTGTAAAAATCCAAGTTTACAGAGAGATCCACTAGCACTTTACCATGCCAGCTCACAGTACTAGAACCCAACAAAGTCGTCATTTGGCTTCTAAAAAGGAAACAACTTGTACCCAACTTGTGAAAAGGAAGGATTTTAAAAAACAAAAACAAAAGGTTTAAAAAACAAAAACAAAACAAAAACACCTTAGTAAGCATGGCTGATTTTAGAGAAACCCTCAGCCAAATTGGACTTGGGTACTTGGTCCTTTAGAAGTCAAATGTCTCAGCTCTTGCAAGCTGAAGCACAAAATTGGAACACTTTCAGATTTTAAGTATACTGTTGGCTTACTACTCATGTGCAAACATAGTTCTGCTTTTTAGCAATGGTGAAGGTGACCACAAGGTTTGTGTTCTTACAAGCATGTGAAACAATCACACACAGCCTAAAATATGTTTACGCCAAAAGAAACAGCATTTAGAAAAACTGTGGAATATGCCCAAAATTGAACATTAGTACTACTCTGGTATACATTTATAAAACATAACAGCAAGGAGAAAGCACCTTAGCCCACAAAGAGATCAAATGATTTAGTGCATTTGCCATTTTTAAAGGTGAGGGGTGTAATTTCTGTAATACCTCAGAATTAAAGGGTCAGCTATTCTATCTTTGAAATGATGGCTCCTCTAAAAGCTAACTCGTTGTCAGTCCATTAGCAGCCAGCCAGAACACATCCAGATGAAAATAATTGGCTATTGATATACAATAATGCTGAGAAGTTATTCTTATTTTTGTTCATTGCTACAGAAAGATTTCCTTTATAACATTTTAAGGTATTAAAAAACAACAACCCAAAAACCTTACAGTTTTAGAATTTAAAGATATTTTAGAAATAAATTCAGCTTTCAATAATGCATCAAGACAAAAACCAACTACACTGTGTGTTTATATACTCTTAATAATATCTTCTTCTACTTGAGCCTTTTCATGGGCTAGCACTCCAAGACTCTGTTCTTTTAGCCAGTTCTCTGTTTACCATGATAATTCAGCTTCCCATAGAGTGAAACTCCTCCTCCTCCTCCCCACCATTAAGGAAGGGCCACTTGTTCTTGGTCTGTGGTTATCAGTGCCACCACAATGCTGATGACAACCACTTCTACCTCTCTAATCCAGAACCACCAGCCCCTCTGTACAATTCCACATTTCCATCTGCCTGTTTGACATTTCCCCAACTCAACATAGCTTCTCCGAGACGAAGTTTTTCCTGTGATCCCCCTGCTGAACAGAAACAAAGCCTTGACTTTTTCTTTGACTCTTCTCTCTTTTGGGTAACCATATTGAATCTATTGCCAAATCATACAGCTTCCCTTTGTATAGCATTGCAAAAATGCTGACCCTTCCTCTCCTCTGCTCCTTGGTGAAAACTCTGATTCATGTTCTAATCCAGGGGTCAGCAAACTTTTTCACTGTCCCTCAGATCTTGTGGGGGGGCTGGACTATATTTTGGAAAAAATAATAACGAACAAATTCCTATGCCCCACAACTAACCCAGAGATGCATTTTAAATAAAAACACACATTCTACTCATGTAAAAACACGCTGATTCCCAGACTGTCTGCTGGCCGGATTGAGAAGGCGATTGGGCCTTAGTTTGCCTACCCATGCTCTAATCTTTTCACATCTTCACTATCACATTCTTCTCTTTAGCCTTTTAAGGTGACACCTCAACCCTTTCATCTCCATACAAATTCCTTGGTCAAAATGATTCACCTCATTTTGACCAACCATTTTGGCTTACAACTCACACCTGGATCTCCAGTACCAACACCATGACCTTGTCTTGCCTTATTTATCTACCCTCATATCCTAATACACCTCTTCTCAGTATCTTCATTCTTGTTTCCTTTTACTTTTTAAACATTGTGTGTTTCTTCCTTTCTAAAAGGGTATGGTCTAGGACTAGGTTAATAACTATGGCTCAGATAAAACTAACCCAGTGTGCTAGTGGAAGTTTCCCCTTTCTTCTCTGCCCCTCATGTGCCCCTCCCCCCCCCACCATCACAAACAGTGTGCCAGTGTATCAGGAGTGTGCAATGTTGAATTTCTGAAATCTAAAATGGTAACACTGCAGACTGCATGTACATAACTACATGTGCTTTCATTTCATTAGCCTTATTAGGAACTTAGTACCCATGAGTACCAAATGCATAAATGAACCAATTCCCTGTCAATGCCACTGTGCGACATGGCAACATCCCAAAGCCCAGTAGCTCAGTCTGAAGGGAGCATCTTCCACGTGCCTGTGATTTCCTCCATGGGGATGGGAACCCTGATTGGTTATGCATTTTGTGCATATAGAAACAAATGTATGACTAGCGGCATTGAGAATACATGATATGTACAAAAGTCCTTTCTGACCTCTTAGTCCTTTTGCAGATGATGAACTTGAGATATTTCCTGACTTGGGTGAGTGCTTGTTTGACAAATAAATTGTGCATCTAGCAACATAGATCACATTTATTCTAATGGTCTAGGGACATCCCAGATATTCACATAATCAATCATTTGTAATAAGTCCCAAGAAAGTGCCTCAAAAAATAATAATCCTGCGTTTCTATTTCTAAGTGCTTATACAGCCACATCTTTCTGTGAGTGCGTTACTTTGTGGAGCTTATCTCTTGCACGAATAAAAAGGGCAGAAATGGCTCCTTCTTAAAAAATAATCTCTCTTGCTCTCATCACCATAACTTCTTATCTTTTCTGTCATCCATTCAAAATCAATTTATTTTCTACTGAAAGGGAGAGAGCATACCTCTTTCTTAACCCTCTAAAATAACTCCTGGACATGAGAGAGAAACTACCTTCAATATTTAACATTAAATCACTTCCCTGCCAATTCATCCTAATCAAATCCTCCACAAAGTCAATAGCAATTACATTTTTCAAGGTGTTGTATTGCTTTGATCTTTGAGGTCTGCAATGGGAGACTGAAGTTAGGCAAGGAAACTAAGGAACAGCAATGACTCAGGGCCACCTCACACTGTGGCTGAAGTTCTGCAGTTTGCACATCCCACAGAGGCCAATTGGGTCTCTTGTGACAAAGCAGTGTGTGCTTCTGATCCTGTTTGTCACTGTTCAGTTTGAGTGTATTGGTCCATCAGCAGATACCAACCCTTGGAAAAAGCTTCACAAATTTAATGTCTAGATGTTGGGCTAAGGACCTGAAAAATATTGTATTCTTAGCTGATGCCTCTAAATGTTGTCGTGTACCAGTGATATATTTGGTGTACACTGGTGTCTAGATCTCTGCAAAAAGACATACAGTCTATATCTAGGCAGAACCTACCATAGATAATGGCAAACTAGAGTCTTCTCAATGCATTCCACCTGACCAGAAACCCACAATCCAACTCAGTTTGGAATTTGACAGCAATCCCTAATATGTTTTGCCCTAGAGATGCAAGCAAAAAGTAGCCAAAGGCTGTGCCACTCCACCTTTTCCACCCTCTTTTCATAGATACTAGATAAACAAAGTTTGCCAAGTAATATCCATGTTAGTCTGTTGCAGCAAAACAAAAACAAAAAAACAAAGAGTCTGGTGGCACCTTAAATGCTAGGGATGGAATTCAATGCCCCATGTATTTGACTGCATATAACATTATTCTTGATGCTTTGTGTAAGTTACTAGACTAACATTAGGGACTGTATTAGAGGAAAGATTGCTTAGAAAAGATACTGAGAAAACTCCTTCTCTTCCAAATGTCTCTTACTCTTTTGCATTGGAGTATTTTAATACAAATCGTGAATGAAAAGCATAGAGGGCTACTTGGTTACTAGAAGGCCACTGACACATATAGAAGAGTTTGGATTTGATATCTCGCTTTATCACTACCCCAAGGAGTCTCAAAGCGGCTAACATTCTCCTTTCCCTTCCTCCCCCACAACAAACACTCTGTGAGGTGAGTGGGGCTGAGAGACTTCAAAGAAGTGTGACTAGCCCAAGGTCACCCAGCAGCTGCATGTGGAGGAGCAGGGAAGCGAACCCGGTTCACCAGATTACGAGTCCACCGCTCTTAACCACTACACCACACTGGCTCTTTCCTTTAAAGTCCAGATGGGGAACTGGTGCCCACCCCCCAAATGCTGCTGAATGACAACTCCTGTCATTTCTGACCCTTGGCTATACTGGCTGAAACTGATGGGAGCTGGAGTCCGACAATGTCAGAAGGGCAACAGGTTCCCCATCCCTCAAATACTGTTGAGTCTGATCTCCATTATATTACATAGTATATATTACCCAGCATACAATGACAGTCCTACACATGGAAAAATGTGAATAACAGAAAAAGGTGCCTCCCTGCCTGTCTCACCTTGCAAGGAAGGTAAAAGAGAGCCCCTGTGCATAATATTAGGTTTACCACCCCTTGGAGGAGGGAGTGTCTGTGCTCTGCCTCCACGGTCATAGGTAATATGCTTCTGAATTGCTAGAAAACCCAGGGCAGAGTGCTCTTGCATTCAGGTCCTGTTTACAGGTCACTGTGAGAACAGGAGGTTGGACAAGATGGGCCATTGGTCAGATTCAACAGGCTCCTCTTAAGTTCTTAGCCTTAGCAGCCCCTTGCCACATCTAACCTGAGCTAAAAGTGGGATGTTAGTTTTCCATCCTGTCTACTCCATTAGTCTCTGAGAGACTTTATTAAAGGAGTCAGAATATATTAGCATTTGAAGTTATTCATGAAGCTGATAGTTCTAGGCTACAATCCTTTGCGCACATACCTGTGGAATAAGCCACCTGGCAAACACTGATGAGAAAACATGTAGAGGTTTGTATACTATGGTGAGAAATGTGCGTGGCTGGGCTTCACTTTTCAGTAGAAGTGGATGTGAAAGCAATTGAACTGTACTCTGCAGCAGAGGTCCCGGGAGAGTAAATCACTGACAAAGTCCCAGTCAATGCTGACCCCTGTGCTTCTGTTGTCACAAACATTGACATTTTAGAACTAAGTGTTAAATACCAGCTTCAGTTCTCTGCTTTCTTTTTTATTCTCTCAGACACTAAAAAAACAAACAAGCCAAAGTCATTTAAGGGCACAATCCTATACCGAAGATTCCCCCCGGCGGAGGGCCTGCAGGATTCAACAGAAGCCCCGCTATGCTGGCAAATCTTCAGCACAGGGTTGTGCCCTTAATTACTTTTGCTTGTTTAGTGTCTGAAAGAATGAGGGGAACGGAAAATACAGGACTGAAGTGGATAGGTGCTACTGCCAGAGTGTTTGAGGCTGTCATTTGGAAAGGGATGAGGAGAGGGAGGGCTGAGGATAAGGGTAGGGAACAGGACCCTCCCAGTAGACCAGATTCTCAGCTGCCCAGTGCCCCATGGACCATCTTGACAGGTGACTGGGGGCTCCCACCTGTCAATCGCCTGGTCTCACAGTGATGTCAAATGAACCAAACCCCTCCTCAAAAAACCTAAATGCAAGGGGTATCTCAAGCTGTGCATGCAAAGGAAGGTTCTTTGCATCTCTGGCTTCAGTTCAAAATGGCCTTATCTTGGGCCCTCTGTAAGTGTAGCTTCCTGTAAGTGCCTATCGGATATTGAGATCAGAGAAGCTATGAAGTTCCTTAAGCAGAATTCTGTAGTAAACCCGATTGCTTCATGCTTCCTATAAGCGCCAAATGACTGTTTGGTATTTATAGGAAGCCTGCTAGGATCAGCTGCACTCCGACATTCCCAATGTAGAATTCTGTAGCATAGCTGCTCACTGCAGACTTACTGTCACTGCCTGTCAGTTGTCCCAGTCATTCATTGGCACAACATTTTCATTTGCCCTGTGCTTGATGTCATATATGGATGTGACATCAGAGGTGGCCATGGTGGGACCCATTCCAGGTTTAAGTAGGTTCCCTACCAGTGGAGTAGGATGATTATGGTTAGAAGGTGCATGAGTAGTTAGCTATTTTGGAATGTTCTTCAGCAGCGCTGGCCTATCAGGCAACATAGAAGGAGGGGTGGTCATGTGGTTTGCTAGAAGGATGGTGTACATCAAAAGTGCTGGTTGGCTCATGCGAGATCTGGGAGGGTGGTCCATGCACCACATCTTCTGATTGGCTCAAATGTGCTTGGGAGGCCCTCCCCGCTTTCCTAGGATCAGGTTGTACCCCGGATTCAAAGTAGGAACCTCCAACATATAAAACTAAGTTGTCCAACCCACCTAGAGCTTGGCTGCTTCATGAAAGAGCCTTTCTCTTAGATAATGGGACATAAACTCCTTTCCCTTGATGGTGAAGAGTGCTCTTTGCAGGCATCCCGTCCAGGGAACTACATGGAAGCTGTGTGGAGGGTCTTCTCCTTTCTCACCCTAATGTATTGTGCTTCTGAAACAGCAATATTGTGAACAGCATAAGGTCATTCAAAGCCCTGGCTAAAAGGATGCCTCTGGAGTAGCAGTGGAAGGGTCGTTGCTGGTTGTCGCAATAGTAACAACACACACAACGTAACATGCTGTTTTTGACTACTTAAGATTAAAAAGGATATCTACATGTGCCGTAACTTCAAGTTTTCCATCTGATCCAATGTCTACATACAAGGAACGTTAGAATCCTCAAAGCAGCAATACGGGGAACATAATAAGATAAGCATACCATATTGTGGTTATTGCCAATATGCCAATTTAGGAACCGAATGGACTTTATCTCCTGACCATCCATTGGACTTTAATTTCTCTTGATATGTTCAGTTTGCATGATGTGTTTGTCTATGGAATTACACTTTGTGAGATATTGTCAGGGACACTCCCAGCAGAGAGGAATCTCCAGAGGAAGAGGAATTGGCTGTAACCTGAGTCACCAAGAAGGAGGAGGAGGAGCAAGCGATTAGAGCAGAGGAGGGCTAGCAGTAGGCGGCGGAGGACGTGACGTATATCTGGCCTTGGGAAGGGTCAGAAGCCAGTCGAGTCAATAAACCTCAGCTACTTAAACTGCCAGAGTTCCGTGTCATGTGTGGGAGAAGCGCTAAACCTGACAGATATTATATGTTGAATTGTGTTTGAAATAGAAGTTACATAGTCAAAAACAGCCTGTTACTTTCTATGTGTTGTTACCAGGATTGTATTTATGTAGCCTAAGGTTTAGTAGTGTTTTGCATTTGGTTGTCCCAATGGGGCTGATAGAGCAGAATGCTGTGACATTATCTTGCATGAAGTGTGTGGGAGGATGGATGGATGGAATGTGCTGTGGGTGGTGGTGTCCCCATCAGCATGAGTTCATTAGCTGCTTCTGTGCACAGCTCATATATGGGTGTCATTGCCAACACAGTCCTTCATTGGTGGGCCATGGTATTGTTTCCAGGGCCATTGTTACTTTATGCTATTCTTCTGATTTTTTTTTTTTTTTTAGTTGTGTATATATTTCCTTTCCTGTCCCAGACTGGACATGCACTGGATATGGGGACCATTCAGCTGGTGTAGTGGCCAACATACATCCAGTCTTGGCATCACTGTAGTATAGAATCGCTCTGTCAGTAATTCATGTGCAGTGATGGTGTTGTGATAATAAAGGCTTAAGAAGTAGGAGTGGTCAAAGTAATTTTGTGCAGGAACAACACAGACTCTTGTGGCACCTTTTAAGACTAACAAAATAATTACAGCATAGGCTGTCTTGGGCCAGCCCTGGTATGATCCTGCCAAGTAACACTTTTTTTTTTTAAGTTCAATTCAATTCAGTTCAGTTCAATGGGGAGCTTTAAGCTTGTGTTTAACTCTTGCAGTCAGATCAATGTAACCCTAAATGTTCTGCACATAGTTAGCCATGAGTGTGAATTTTTGAATGTGAATTTCTGAAATACCACAACACAAACTGTTAAAAGGAAGAGTTTGAGCTGTTTGTGAACATTTAGCCGAACTTTCTGTTTACATTGGATTAAGATTCAATGGGACCCTTTTGAAAACAGCCATTTATCCTGTGAAAGATTTCACAATGAACTTCACAAATCATGGCCAAAGGCTACTTACTCCAAAACACAATCGATTCACCTTTTCTTTTCTTTTTACAAACTAATGACACTATCAGCTGGCAGAGCAAACGTCCTCCTTTAAGAATGCATCTGTCCCTGACTGAAACTATCCCAGAAGAAATCACCTGATGGCCTTGAGATTTATGGTCCCCTCTGATCTGCTAATTATCACTGCTGCACATAGAGATGAAGATTGTGTAGTCAGGGAACATGCTGGAATCTAGCATTCCCCTTGTCAAACTACCAAGCAGGGTGCACATCAATCAGGATGCCAGATCCACCTAATGGATGTTTGCATGATCCTGTGGGGGGGGGGGGGGATCACCAGTCACCAGAATCCTTCTCCTCCTCTTTCAATTGGCTTCCGAAAAGGGCCAATTCATAATTTACTAAAATTGGAGCTACTGTGGAGTGTTTACATACATATCAATTGGACCATTTTTTAAAGAAGCTGATGAAATGGGATAGCCCAGCAAGATAGGCATTTTCAGCACTAGGGCTGGTAGTCTGAGCAGGCTCAGCCATTCTCTTGTCCCATTTCAAGCACTGTGATGCCACTTGAAACAGCCATGGATTCTCCCAAAGAATCCTGGGAATTGTAGTTTGTTAAGGGTGCTGAGAGTTGCTAGGAGACCTCTTGCTCCCCTCCCAAAGCTACAAGGTCTGGGCCTGGTCACTTCTTAGGTGGGCGAATTATATATGATTTGCCTTGAATTCTATGATGGGATGTAAATGCATAAACAAATAATAATAGAACTTCCCAAAGACGTCTCCTTGTTCATGAGAAAATGTCTGATTATAGTTCCTCACCACCAGCTGCACAAAATACCTTCTGATGCATCTACTTCTGGTGGTTCAAAAAAATGAAGTCTATTCTCATTGTCCTCTTCTTCAAATCTTCTCTCTCCATGGTCCACCAGCTGCTGTTGATGGCCTCTGTCCATTAAATCTTCATTTCCCCTAATGTGATACAGTGTGTCCACACAATTTGCATTCTTAGCTGATGTACCTAATTGATTATTCTGCAGGTTAAATGATCTCAGTCATCCATTCCGAGTGTGGGAATGATACAGTACGACAGGCCACTTTTCAGGCTCTTGGAATAAACAATTGTACCAGGTCTAATTGAAAGTCTGAAACATTGCAAGAAATCACACAAACTAGGCTGAGATTATGATTAATATACAATTGTAGTAACTGGCATTGTGTTCAAAATTATTTATAAACAGAAAATGACATTTACAGTTAACATTATTCACAATGAATAAAAACAACTGGGTTTGTGACATCTCGTCGATTCGTGCGAGAAAAAATATATATGTGGTAGCGCAAGAGAATGAAATAATCAATCACTCCTCCAGATATGTATGTATTATATATCCCATAATACTTTATAGCCATATTACAGAAAATGTACCCTCTCGGGGACTGAATTTTTCCTCACTGATATCATTTAGAGCTCAGCTTGCATATATAATAGATTTTCTCTGTTTGATAAACAGCCTCACTAGTTGAGTTGCAAATGAATCCATTCTTTAAAGAATACTTACTGTCATTTCCTTCTCTGAGCAAGCGATGCCCACGAGTTCCTGGGCTGCTTTCACTTCCTTCGCAAACATATTCAGTCTAGGATTTCAGTCTCTGTTTAAAAGAACACCCTTATAGTGCTTACTGCTCTCACCCAGAAATATGGAGCATAGTAACTGTCGTTATTTTTGTTAACACAGATAGATCTTTCAGGTTAGAAAGGTCTTTTATAACCTTGGATAGCATTGAATTAGAGCTGATTTGGATGAGGAAAGACCAAGCGTGCCAACATTCTATCTTATCCATGATCTCTGCCTAGTGGTACGCTGTGAGATACATATATCAAAAGCAGGGATGTTATCAACTGAGTTTCTAGGTATCTTCCTTCAATGGTAGTATGTTTGTGCCTGCATCTGGAATAGAGGTGGGATGCTTGGGTCACAGCCACATCATACATTTAAAGCACATTGCTCCCCCCAAAGAATCCTGGGAAGTGTAGTTTATTAAGCGGTAAACTACAGTTCCCAGAATTCTTTGGGGCAAATAATGTGCTTTGAATGTGTTTTCAAGGAATGGTGCTTATGCAACCAATAAAACAGCTCAAGCCTATAAAGCAACAACAACAACAACAACAAAAGAAGCAGCTCAAATTACAATGAAACAGTTTATGAATTTCACTCATTAAAAACGAGCAGGTTTTTTAAATGTCAGTATAACAATGAGACACTGGAAGCTTGATGGAACAAAAAGACCTTAGCTGCTCATGTAAAGTTTAAAAGAGAGGGCCCCTAAAATGTCTCATGGGGTTCTAAAATATTGATGCCACATGCCTCATTTTCCAATGACTTGGGCTTCTGAATGTGATGCGACAATTAGCAGAGCCTTCAGTGGGTTGATAGGAGTGTATGGAATGCCCTCAAATAACCTACTCCCAAACCACATGGGGCTTACAAGAAAGAACCAGCATTTCAGATTGCATCTGGAAATGATGTGGAAGTCAAATGACGTTTCAGAATGGCTTTTAGAGGCAGCCTCACATAGAGTGCATTTCAGTAATTCAGTGGATTGGGGATGTGTCACAGTTGACCAGGTCAGCTTTATTCAGAATAGGGTGCAACTGTGCCAAAGCACTCCAAGCCTGTCTGCCACTGGGAGTGGAACTGGGACCGGAAGCAAGCTGCAGACCTGATTGGTCTTTCAAGGGAAATACAATCCAGCCTGCTCCCAGTTCAGCTCTTCTTCTGACCAACAGCACCGCTGCCTTGACCGATTAAGCCCTTACCTTCACACTCAGACTTGCCTTTATTTGTTTTACTATGACGAGGTTACTATACCTCATGTTCCAAAATGTCCTATGCTGGCCCAGCCCCACAATTAATCAAAGGCTAGTGACTGGCCTATGAACTGCAGATATGCACTGAGATGTCAAAGAAGAAGAAGCAAAATGTGAGATACAATGTCACGCTGGAACTGTGCATTTTGTAAGCCGGCACATGAATCTTAATCATGTGCTAAGTACACATTTGAAGCCAGCTTTAATTATCTTTGTTACTTTCATTTGCATCCAAACTCCATTAGCTAATGTAAAATCCACTTCATAAGCAATTAGTTATACTACTCTATGTACAATTCCTTGTCTAGTGAGTTCAGTGTGTGATGAGGCAAGTATACTCGAGGTCTGACCATGTGTGCTTGAGTTACAAGGTGCATAAAGAAGGCTACCCTCATTTACCTTATTGGTTTAGGTTTTTTTTAATTTGCCCCCCCCCCTTGTGTATTCTGTGATCTCATTTGGTATTTTTATGTTGTGAACCTCCCTGTGATCTTCGACTAAAGGGTGGTATACTAATTTAATTAATCAACAACCTTTTGTGATAGCTCCTTTGCTGCCATGTTTAGAAGCTTCTGAAAGCCATCATTTGTGGTTTGAGGACCCGATCCCTGGTAGTGGAATGAAAACACAAGGACACGTGATATAAGGTTAATGGGCAAGAAAAGGCCACAACTTTATTGATTACAGCAAGTGAAAAGGTATTGGCTTAGGCATTGGATTACGTCAGCTGACTCCACCCCCTCAGAGAGGGGTGAGTCTAAAACAGGGGGGTTTATTCACCAGTAGGTGGAGCCTGTTGATGTTAATCCAACTATAAGCTCTCCCCTGATGTCACCGAGGGTTGTGCCATGGCCTCCCATCACACAGGCATCGGACAGAATACACGACTGCCGGATTCCTTTAACGGAATACCCAAAATTGAAGGTGCAGGCGATGGCCACACCTAGCCCTTCGACACACCACAACACATTATTCCAATGCCTAACCTACCCAGCAATACCACGAAAGTTGTGACGATTGCTACGAGGTAGGCGAAAAAACCAAAAACCAAAAAGTCTAATGCCAAATGGAAAAATTCCTACCAGGCCCCCCGGACAACCAGGGCGACCAACCTAAGGTCCATAGCAAGGCCAAAAGAAAACTGAGACCCTGAGCTCTAAGGGAGTGGAGGGTGGGTGACTCGTGACGGGACGACGAAAAGTGAGGCCGGAAGGCTGGTGCCGCAGCAATTTAGGCTGCTAAACACGCCCCCTCACAGGCACCTGGTTGGGTGCCTGCCCGTGGGCGTGGGCGCCAGCCAGGTGATTGGGAGGCGGAGACCGGCTCCCAACCACAACCACTCCCCTCTCTTGCAGGAGGAGAGTCTTTGCCTGAAATTTGCAATGGTCTTGTGCATTTAATTCAGTGACCCCGACGTTTCCTCCCATAATTGTGCCCACTATGTGCCAAGATGATGAGTTCTAAGGCTTGTTTCCGCCCCATTTAATTAGTACATTTTGAAAAGCTGCGCTGTAGTGAATTGAGAATCAACATGACTTTGTCATGCTGGACTTCAATCACCATTTTAGGAGAACTGAAATCCACTTAACGCCTTCCGGCTGCTGTCCGCTCCCTTCTGGCATCAGACCAGTGCCCTGATGGATTCTCATGTTTCAATGTCCCATTATACCCTGTGATGTTTTTTTAAAGAATCTAAGGAGCATTAGGCATTCTGCATTGTTGCATGGATGCTATTTCCTTTTTCTAGGATCTGCAGGCATCCCAGTCATATGCAAATCTGTTGAGTCCAATCAGAAGCATGTTTGATTTCTTTTTATATATATCCATAATGGAGTCCTAAAACCATTAGCAATTTTTCTTCAACTTTTTTTAAAAAATCAGTTTCAAAACCAAAGCTGTTTTGCTTTAATATCACAAGACATTTAGTTCCTTGAATGCAGAAGAGCTGCCTTTATGTTCATCATAATTTCCTAGCCTTCACTGAAACAACCTTAATGCTTGCACGTAATTTGAGACTTACTTCTTTACTAATTAATGGCTATGTCCATTTTCTTTGCTTCAGTGAAGCAAACCTCTCACCATCACAAACATCCTGAACCTCTCAGTCTGCCTCACTTAGGCACAGTACACACAAGTGAAGAGGAATATATATGCCAGAGACCTTTACATAAACCAGGTTTCTGTCCTTCACACTGAGACCAAACTACACTTGATGTTAAAAAACTGTATTTTAATGCAAACTATACCAACATGGGGGTGGGGGGGCGTAAAAACAAAAGCAGAAGTGGAATCTAACCCTTTTCTTCCCTGCTTGACTCCTGAGGAAAACCCTCTTCTTCCTTTTGGAGGAAATCCCTCACTGACACCAAAACAAATACTAATTTCATATGAGAGATTTTCCTTAGGCCTATAGCCAAGGAGGAAAGGGTTAAATTTCATCTCCATGCCTGCTCCAGTCCTATTAATTATCAACCCTGCTTCTGATGCAATTTGAATTAAAAATAAAATAAAATCCTCCATTTGAAAAACAAAAACACATTTAATGTCATGTCTAGTTTTGCCCCAATAAACCAGGGTAACAAAAATCTTTCTGGGTGTAGACATCATCCTGTTTTCCCTTTCCCAAATTGCCCTGGAAAAGAGTACATTTTTGTCAGTAATCCCCACAGTTTTCATCCTGTTGGTTCTTATGACCCTATTGAAGAAATAAGGGTTTTCCCATTTATTTTGTTAAATTGTTTATTTATAGGGTTGGCATGTCAAATAAAAATCACAAGATGGCAGGAGTGGCCTAAAGACATTTTGCTCCTTGAGGTGGAGCAGCTTTGAGGATATGCAGCTAACTTTTGCTACTTTTGAATTTCGAAATACCCATTTGATCCTATTTCAAATGCAGAAATGAGATGAACGGACAAGCAAGAAACCAAAACTGACAGATTCACCCATCTCTAACCTGATATACTAACACTGCACATCCCAGCAAAGCAATTGGGCTTAAGTGAGACATCAAGAAAGTGAATAAGTTTTTCTTCCTTCCCTGGCACCATATTAAATCAGACAAAAGTGATGATGGGCAGGGAGGATTAGGGGATGAAGACTTCAGTGGCTGCACAAATGATTTTAACTGTTTCATTCATTACTCTTGCACATATCTCTCTTTTTGATTTGATTTGCAAGCAGTTTGTCACTAAGTATTTCATCTAGAGATTCTTGAAGTTGTGTCTCATTGTTTAGCTCAGATGCATGAATCATGGCGCATGGGTTTGGTTTCTTATATAAAATTGCTCCTAATAGAACAATGGTTGCAATCAGCACACAGTTCATAATGAATGAAATGAATGTATAAGAGCAAAATACTTTTTCTACAACTCTCTCTCAGTATTTTAAATCTATCTCGTTTCCCTTCTCTTTCCCAACTATAGCCTGGCATGCAATCAGTAGGAACAAGGAAGCAGCTAACGAATTTATGCACTCTTTCAGCATAGTAAACCTATCAGTTAGCAAAAATAATTGTCTGTTTCAAAGTAGAGGGGAAGAAGAATCAGTCCTTTTCCTTTCTGATAAAAGGGTCCCCATAGTTCAAACAAGTCTTTTATTAATTAGTTTGCTTCTTCAGTTTCATTCTTCTAGTGGAGACTTTTCTGAACTATCAAAGCAGCTTAGCAATCTACAAGTTTCGAATTACAACACATTCCCAAATCCATAAAGTACTTCATTTTGCTTAAGCACTGGGAACAAAAAGATATTTGAATTGGATGCAAACTATGATGCCTTTACAAGCTGAAATGTTCAAAGGAGATATTAGCTGGATAACCTTTCAAGTTCAGACTTAAAAGACAAACTTATTAAACGTTTGAATCAATTTGGAAATTTTCATGTAAGTGAAGTCGGGCTAAGAGTACTGCTTGATACTTTGCTCAGTCCTCATTAATAAAGATTCTGATTTAGAAGAAAGCAGCGTTCGTCTATCAAAGATCAATTGTTCCTCCCTTTTCAGAACATTGTTTCCCACTATAATGGGTTGTTTATTTAGTCCTTTATTCCCTTTTATGATGTATTAAAATATTATCCGGCAGCACCAAACATAAGGGGGACATTGTATAATGCACAAAGCACTGAAAGCATCTGTAGCCAATGGGCAACTCCAGATGCAGCAGTTTACTGGCACTGATGGTGGCACCATAACAGGTGAGGGTCAATAAAAGCATGCTCTCTGGAAAAATGCTGGAAAGGGGGGGGGGAATGGACATTGGAGACTGTGGAATATAGTGACCTATATTACCATAATGTTTAAGTCTGAAAAGTCTTCTTTTCATTGAGGATGGACTCATGCGATCATTAAAAATTGTACACTGTTTGATTGTAAACAAAACAAAAACCACCTCAGAGTGGTTTACAATTAGCATAGGAACACATTGGGATAGCTTAGTCAGTAGAGCATGGTTGTGGGTTTGAATCCCTCATCGGGCAAGATTCCTGCATTGCAGGGGGTTGGGCTAGATGACCCCACGGTCCCTCTCAACTCTACAGCTCTATGAGTCTATGTGATGTTTGTCCAGTAATTTGGTGTTGTGTAGGAGATTTTGTTTTAAAAATGGCTAACACTGATGGGGTCAGGGCAGAAGAACAAGCCATGCTAGATCAGGCCAGTGACCCATTTGGTTCAGCATCCTGTTCTCACAGTGGCAAACCAGTTGCATCAGGGAAGCTCACAAGCAAGACCTGAGTCTCCCCTCCTGCAGTTTGAAGCAACTGATATTCTGAATGTTGTTGTATGGGATAATTATTGCAGAAGATTATTGTGAGTTCAGGGAGATAATGATCAAACATAGTCAACTCTTCTGTCTCTGTCTTTTCCTGACTCTGCTTATCTATGTTTTATTGCTTTCTCTAACCTGCTCAGTAAAAGCCTTTGTTGTATGGCCTGGGACTTTTGACTTTTGATGTAGAGTAGCTCTGGTTGAGCCAGTATTAGCCCAACAGGACACAGGTCTATAAAATATCTAGTTTCGGGGCATGTCAGTCAGGAGCTCCTCATAGACTTTTGGCCACAGTGCTATGCATCAAGACTATCTGGGGGACACTTTGCCACTTCTTCAGGGCTCCTCAGTTGCAGATTGAAGCGCCACTGTAACGTATATTTTGCTTGCTGTTCGGAATAAAATCTGTAATCCTCTCACCCACTTGCATTTTTATTGCTTCTGAATCTAATTTTAAAAAAGACCCATCTTGCATTTGGCAAAACAGTTGTTGCCTCTGACAGTGGAGGGAAAGCCAAGCCACCAAGACCAGTAACCGCTGCTAACCTTTGATAGTCAAAGTGAGGCTATAGATTGGGGAGAAAACCCTAATCATTTGCTCCACCCTTTGATCCCAAGTGGAATGATCTCTTTCTTGCCTGCTGCCCACACGGAAAGGAAACGAGAGCCTTCTTTGTGAAGCAGAAGTAGAACTCTTCACCATCTCTTGGGGCAAGCCAAGAGAGACCCAGGGCCAATGATGAGTAAAGATGAAAAGCTGCAAATAGCAGTGTCATGGAGTGCCTTCTCAATGTTACTGTTCCTTATCTGGACTGCACAGAGGTGGTGCAGGGTGGTAGCCAGAGAAGCAATCCAACGCTCCCACCAGTATGTCCATGCAGTCCCAACCTTGCCAGCACTATGCCCCATCCCAGCACTGCCCAGGTAGGCTGGAGGAAGTTAGGAAGGACGTTCTGTAGCACTTCTTTATCTCACTGACTGCTACTGGCTGCAACAGGTAGTTCTTGCATCTAGATGCTCAGTACTGAAAACAACACTCCAGCTAAGGAGTTGTACTAGATCTCTCGCCTCAGTTTCTGTTTGGAGTCCTTCTGACTCTATCTCTAGAACCACTGACTACACTGGAATAGATCGCCAGTGCTGGCACCTCCAGGGTCCACTAGCACAGGGGGACTTGACTGGAGTCCTGCCCAGTCCATATTAATGGGTGCAAGGATTGTGCTCTGTGAGTTTTTAAGATTCTTCCCTTTGAAATCATGAATATCTTCCCATGTATCCTTCTGAGTTTTCCTTTGCTCCCAGGAAAAGAACCTGCCTTCCCTTTTGTTCAAAGATGCTTGCTGAATTGCAGGTTGCTTCCACTTGGTTTGAAAATCATGCAAGCATCTTCTGGAAAATGAATCAAACACTTTGTTAGAGGGAAGTCAAGACCTTTTCATCGTTCCAGATGGCATATGTATAATTAAGGACTGTCAGAACAGAGAACAAGATTTAAAGATTAAATGTTTCTGCAACATTTGATTTTTCAATGAATAATATCCTTCTACCTGCTTGCAGTTCATCTTCACCAGTGGAGACCTGTTTACAAGGAGGGATGATGGGGATGCTTTGAGTGAATCTGAATGTTACCTTGAGTACAGTATTTTTGCAACCTGTTTTCTTGACCCCTTTCAGAACCTTTGGAAGCTGGTGAATCTTAATATTTGTTGTTTTTCCCACCATTCTACAGAAAAAGGGAGCAAAAGAAGTGGGAAGGGCCACGGTTATCGGCTGTGATGTAACTGCAAAAATAAACACAGTTTAATTCCTGCGTTAACATACGATCTGAAAAAGAAATGAAAAGTATGTGTTTATATTTTGGGAGAGCAACATTAACGAAGACAAATGTTCTTAACGAAGGATGTTCTGATGGCATTTTAATATAGCTAAATTAATATTATGGGTTGCTTTATTTTAATTAGAAATCAAATTGGCAACCGAAAAGGATAAATCAAATGGAAAAAGTAATGTGCTAGAAAGAGCTGTGCATTTTACATTACATGCTCCACTGAATAACACTTTCCCCAAGAAGAATTCATGACTATAGGCACCCATGATCTACATAGAGCTATTAATCAATGGTATTAATTTCCAGACTATCCTTCTGTGTATGATTGTCTTTAAACATTCATTTGAATGGGCAGAGTTTGGAGCTACACTTTCACTTATAAGTTGCACTTAAAGTGAACCTACTCCAAGTTTGAACTGGACTATGACTAAACTTGGTGACTGTAAATTGCAAAGTTATTACTTTGTAGATCTTCTTCCAGAATTAACTGTACTATAGTTTCTTACGGTTGTCATCAACACACTATTCAGGATTATGCTTATACGTCCACGAAATGCCAACAGGTGGAATTGTACCACTTTATTCAGAGCAAACCTACTGAAATTAATGGACCTAACTTAGTAATGTTCATGAATTTAAACAGGTCTACCCTGAGTAACACCTGGTTGAACAACACCTATTATAATTCAATTGGTACTTTATCTGCAGGGGATTTTTTTCACAGCTTAAATCTTCATTTTCAAGGGCAGCTATATGGATAGTGTCATTATGTGGTTTAGTCACTAGGCGACACTGCACTTAGTTGTAGGTTAAGAAGGTAAGGGTTCATTCAGACCACTTTCTTGTCCTCTTGTTTGGCCACTTCTCCCCAGGGAAACCTGATCGTTAATGCTGAATTGGATTAAACTTTAATCATTTTTTCCATGGGTTGACATTTGCTCCGATTCAGTGCTACAGAGCGAGTTTTCCCAGGGAAAGCAGTGGGACAAACAGAAAACTGCTTGTACCTGTGCCTAGAAAGCATGGGACAAGCGGAAAACTGCTCGGACCCATGCTTTCTAGGTGCAGGAAAAGCAGAAGTGTGGGCAAGCCCCAAGAGAGACAAAGTTCTTGTGTCACTTCCTGGCTGGTATGCCTCCTAGCATACCAGCTTTTTTATAATAGCAGCTTCACAGTTTGATGAGGCCCTAAGCTACTGAAGTTAATGGGGCCCTTTATACGTCCAGCTGTCCTTTGTCAACAACAAATTGTCTCGGTTTTTTGTGTTGAATATATGCTATATGGTAATTTATGGACCTAATAGGACCTAATAGGTATCTAAAGCCATTTGCACATAACAAAATATGTATTTTATCATAGTAATTGTTGAACTGAAATACAATTAAGAAGAAGTATATTCAGGTAGGTAGCTGTGTTGATCTGACGCAGTCAAATAAAAAATAAAAAAATAAAAAATTGTCCAGTAGCACCTTATAGATCAACTAAGTTTGTTTAGATAGCAGATATCTGAAGAAGTGTGCATGCACACAAAAGCTTTTGGCAGAACTGTGGTGTTTGCCTCCTAGGATGGGTCATAAGGAAAGGGTTAAAATAGGTGTGATGTGATTGGCCAATGAGAATGCAAGGGGGGAATAAAAGTTAGAGTGGGAGGTTTTGAAAGTCATTTGGTTGAGGGTTGAGGTTTGGGAGTTGAAGGAAGAGGGAGGTTTAGGTGTGGGTTGGTAGAGTTGTATTGTGAGAGAGTGAGAGGAATTGTGAGAGGTGGAGTCAGATAGATAGTTGGAATAATCAGTTTGGAGTTGTTAGGAACTAACAATAAGAAACTGACAAGAGAAACTTTAACTGAAACCATAAGCTTGTTCCTGCATTTAAAAATAAACTTGATTATTTGTTTATGTTAACAACTGACTGGACTCCGTGCGCCCCCGTGAGATACGGGGTGGTGGCAGCGGAAAAAGCAATTGCAGTGGCAGCACAGGGTCAATAGACCGTCAAACATCCGGGGGCCTTGGGTGTGATCGCCACAAGAACAAACTTAGTTGGTCTATAAGGTGCTACTGGACAATTAAGAAGTATATTAATAGTGATTGGGGGGGGGGGCCAAGAGAGTAGGGCCCTACACTATAGCTTGTTTAGCTTATATTTGAATCCGGTACTGTTCACACATTAACATCAAGGTTTCTTTTGTCTGCATCACCCAAAGTGACATATTCTGCTGCACGCATGAAGTTCTCCAAGTAATGGGGAGTTCTTCTTTAGTGGGAGGAAAAGTTCCAAATCTTCCCTGGATTAATGGAATAGGAATGTAATGTTGACAGGTGTTCTTTACAGGTGTTTTTCAATTTCAAACATGCATTTTTCACATTTCACATTAGTTTTAATGTTCTCAAATGTAAACTACAGCTGTAGCAGTTCTTCGTAGAAATAAATATTTTGGAAATAAATAAATTTCTCAGGATGAACTATGGAAGAATGAAAAAAGAGGTCATAATTTTCTATAGATCTCTGCTGTACTTATTGCTTTTACTGAATATTAACAATACATGAAGACAAACCAGCTTTTGAAAAGAAACATCAACAATTTTCAGTCCTGGAGGTCATAAATGAAATTCTTTCAGTCTCATTGAGGAAGGGAGCATCTGAATATTTTGATTCAAGTATGTGACACAACAGATGGTTCATGATTTCAAAGGCAGTTCAAAAAATCAATTTCAGAGCAACTTAAATTCTTCTATATAATCTTGTACAAATAACTTACAAGCAGAAGTTGGAGTTCTGCAAAAAAGAAAAATCAGCTGTTCATCTTGAAGGACTATGTTGAAGGTAAGGTAGCATTAATTTATCTAATTGTTTACCAGCTTAATATAATAATCTGATATAATTGTAATATAATAATCTAATATAATAATCTGATTTGATTAGCTTTCTATTTCATGCTGGGTGAATATAGAGTTTCACTGTGCCTTTTGGTTAATTTGTGAACCATGCCCCAAAGTCTTTTTTAATCACATGTTTAATGCTTCAAGGCTGAAGGGACACAGCAGATAGCTAGAAGAAATCAAACTGTACTGATATTAAAAAGGATCATTAAGCTTAGCGTGAGAGAAAGGTCTTGTTTCAGGTTACACTCGGCTATCTTGATTAAAAGTGAAATGTAAGCAAAAGGTATCCAGGAGAAATATTCAAATGCAAAACCGCATTTTGTATATGAAGCATGACAACTCCTTATTTTCTCTGTGTTTTAAGAATCCCTGATTTATGTACCTTCCCCCCCTTCTTCGGTTAAGGCTGAATACTTCATTGATTCATGATAACATTTTAAAGGGGCTGTAACAAGGGACCATTGTTAGTTTTTCATCACATAAGAGTTTGGGATTTATTGCAATAGACTGCCTCATTCCCAAGGACATAGAAATGATATAGTTGTGTGCCTGCTTATTTTACCACCTCAGGGTCAACAACTGTCTGCAAGAGAAAAATAAAGAAATATATAGTGGCCAAAGGAATAAAGATGTAATGCAACCTTATGCCATAAGGTATATTCCTCCATGCATCAGTCCATATAGAATCATAGAGTTGGAAGGGACTCTGAGGGTCATCTGGTCCAACCCTCTGCCGCTGCCCCATACAGGGATCAAACCTGCAACCTTGGTGTTATCAGCACCACATTGTGGTGGCCATTATCGATCCTAGTTACAGGTAGATAGCCATGTTGGTCTGCTGTAGTCAAACAAAATAAAAAAAATCCTTCCAGTAGCACCTTAGAGACCAACCAAGTTTGTTATTGGTATGAGCTTTCGTGTTCATGCACACTTCTACAGATACCAGATGTGCATGCACACGAAAGCTCATACCAATAACAAACTTACTTAGTCTCTTGAGAGTCCCATGGACTGCTAGAAGATCAAACCTCTCCATTCTTTAGGAAACCAGCCCTGAGTGCTCACTGGAAGGACAGATCGTGAAGCTGAGGCTCCAATAGTTTGGGCACCTCATGAGAAGAGAAGACTCCCTGGAAAAGACCCTGATGTTGGGAAAGATGGAGGGCACAAGGAGAAGGGGACGACAGAGAATGAGATGGCTGGATAGTGTTCGCGAAGCTACCAGCATGAGTTTGACCAAACTGCGGGAGGCAGTGGAAGACAGGAGTGCCTGGCATGCTCTGGTCCATGGGGTCACGAAGAGTTGGACATGACTAAACAACAACAAAGGTGCAACTGGAAGGAATTTTTTTATTTTATTATCGATTCTGATTGCATAGCGTTACAAAGATAGGAAGCTGCCTTGTACTGAATAAGACTATTGGTCCATCTAGCTCAGCTGACATCAGGAGTGGGGAACCTGTGGTCCTCCAGCTCTTGCTGAACTACATCTTCCCTACCCAGCTTGGCCAATAATCAAGGACAGTGGATGTCGTAGTCCAGAAACATCTGTATGGCTACAGTTTACCCACCTCTGGTTTATATTGAGTGGCAGAGGCTCTCCTGGGTTTCAGATTGGGGGCACTCCTAGCCCTAGCTGGAGATGCCAGGGACTGAATCTGGGATGGTACGAGACTGAGATAATAATTTTAAAAGGGTTTCCCTTGTGTCTAAACTCCAGCAGACTTGTGGCTTTGCCTTCCTCTTGGGGAATATAGTTCGCAGTGCTCAAATTACATAAGAAAAATATAGGAGACCTTGATGAGATTCTAAAGCCTGACTCTCCAGTTTAAGCTTTCTAAAACACTAGTTTAGGAGTTCAGCATGAAACATATGGATTTC
The DNA here is from genome assembly GCF_965153285.1 of Podarcis tiliguerta. Classification (NCBI taxonomy): domain Eukaryota; kingdom Metazoa; phylum Chordata; class Lepidosauria; order Squamata; family Lacertidae; genus Podarcis; species Podarcis tiliguerta. Next base: position 66,773,808 of record NC_139535.1, on the reverse strand, counting down.
CCCCTAGTCTCCTTGTAATTCATGCACAGATATTCCTCAGTTCAGGCACAGAGACAGAGAAGTGGCGGCACATAGTTAAACTATGGACCTTGCTACCCCACATCCTTGAAGGCTTTAAATTCGTGGACAAGAGGACTATGCACGGCTATTATACTTGATGGCTGCATTGTTTCCAAATACCAGTTGCTGGAAAGCAGAGAAGTGGAGAGTGCTCTGGTGCTCAAGTCCTGCTGGACTAAATGGGTCATAGCTCTTATGGCAGACACCCATTGATTTAGCATCTTAGAAAGATGACACTTGAAACAACGTCCCCAGATGTTCTAACAGATTAAGTCTATATAGGGGGAGGCATTCTGCTGGTATACTTTGGCCGTATTGAATTCCTAAACAAGGATGTTAAATAATAATAAATGGGTCAAAATCAATTTAAATGCTTACTTTGGGGAACTGGGCATTGCCCTCTGCATTAACATAACCACTAAACACTGTAAGCCAGGCATCCCCAAACTTGGCCCTCCAGCTGTTTGGGGACTACAACTCCCATCATCCCTAGCTAACAGGACCAGTGATCAGGGATGATGGGAATTGTAGTCCCAAAACAGCTGGAGGGCCGAGTTTGGGGATGCCTGCTGTAAGCACTATTTGACCATCATTGATTTAATCATAAATTAGTAGGAAGGAACAGACTCACCTTGAACAGCTAAAAGAGGCTCCTGGGAGGCTCCTGGGACATTGCTGGAAAAATGCTTGGGTTGGGGCAACTGGCTAAAATGTTTAAAATGGTTCTAATTTTGGTTCCTCTGTTTTGTTTTTGTCAGGTTGGTGTTGGTTAAATGTTTACTTAGGGTTGGTGGTTATTTTGATTCGGCTATAACTGCAAACCTTTTGTTATAATTGTTATTGTTGTTGTTATTGTTATTATTGGTTTCTATTGATTTATTGGGTTGTTTGTTGCTTGTATAGGATATTTTGTTTAATTTTTGTGTGTGTGTGTGTGTTTTTATATATGTTGTAAGATGCCCAGAGTGGCTGGAGAAACCTGGCCAGATGGGTGGGATAAATAAAAAAATTATTATCATTATTATTATTATTAGTGATCCTTCAGTGGCAGTGGAATAGGTGAAAGAAACATTCATGTCATACAGTCATTGTGCCAGTTAATACTAGTTTGCTAACATTAATTGTTCACACATTCTAACTACATTTTGAATATTTGTATTTTAGGGGGTTCATTTGAAAGGCTCTAAATAACGGAAATTAAAAGCCTATTTTAATCAAGGCTTTTTATTCTGATAAAATTAAAGACTATAAATAACATGTTATTAGGTAGGATGTTGTCCCAATAAGAATAGCTGCCTGGTAATTGCATTAGTCTACCATTCAGCTTTGGTTCTGTATCTTAATTTACTGCATACTCACTAGCCTGTGAATTACAGGAGGTGTCATGTGGCTATTCTGTTCAGAGGCGTCCCACATCATAATATGGAGGGTGGGGAATGATTCCTACATTGCAAGGGAAATTAAACTATGAATGAGGCACAGTTGGCTGACTTTCTCAGTTTTGGAAACTAGGCAAAAACCACACAGATCCATCTATTAAGACATCAAAGTTTTATTTTATTTGTATATTGTTTAAGAAATTTCTAAACCACCCTTCAGGGACGTGGGTGGCGCTGTGGGTAAAACAGTGCCTAGGACTTGCCGATTGTATGGTCGGCGGTTCGAATCCCCGCGGCGGGGTGAGCTCCCGTCTTTCGGTCCCAGCTCCTGCCCACCTAGCAGTTCGAAAGCACCCTTAAAAGTGCAAGTAGATAAATAGGTACCGCTTTATAGCGGGAAGGTAAACGGCGTTCCGTGTGCTGCACTGGTGCTGGCTCGCCAGAGCAGCGATGTCACACTGGCCATGTGACCCGGACGTGTCTCCGGACAGCGCTGGCCCCCAGCCTCTTAAGCGAGATGAGCGCACAACCCTAGAGTCTGTCAAGACTGGCCCATACGGGCAGGGGTACCTTTACCTTTACCTTTTAAACCACCCTTCACCTAAAATGATCACAGGACAGTTTATAAAAAAATAAAATAAACTAATATAGGGACACAATACATAATAACCAAAACAGTAAAATACCAGTAATTATAATAAATCACACACATAGCACAATTTAAAACACCAAAAAATGACTTAACACATCAGCCACTAAAAGGACAGAAAAATGCTTTTTACTTTGTTATGTAGCATCTGAAAGAAAACAAAGGCATATTTCACAGACAAAGACACACATGTGCACACACAAATATGCTACAATATTATGAGTGGTACTGTTTCAAGGCTGAGTTGATAGGAGCTAACTACTAGGGGCCCTGGGGGCTTTGGCTCCTATGATAAAATATTTGAGGGGACTGGGCATCCCCATTCAAATGTTGTGTGTGGACTGCGTCATGTGATCAATTATGCAGGGCGGGGCTTACCTGGGCCCCCACAATATTTTATTCAAGTTGGCATCCCTGGCTGGGTTTACGACTGGGACTCCATGTCAGCCTCCACAAACCTGTCACCATCCAGATGTTTTGAACCACAACTCTTATCCGCCCCAATCAGCATGAAGTGTGCAAACAGAAAATGTTTCCAGTGTAATCATCATCATCATCATCATCATCATCATTCCCTGCCCATCTGACTAGGTTGCCCCAGCCACACTGTGTGGCTTCCAAGAAAATATAAAAACACAGTGAGACATCAAGCATTTTAAAAACAAACAAAAAACCACCCTATACAGGGTTGTCTTCAGATGCCTTCTAAAAGTCATGTAGGTGTTTATCTCCTTGATGGGAGGGCGTTCCAAAGGGAGGGTGCTACTACAAAAAGCCCTCTGCCTGGTTCCCTGTAACTTCACTTCTCACAGTGAGGGAACCTCCAGAAGGCCTTCAGAACTCGACCTCGGTGTCAGTACTGAACGATGAGGAATAGGAAGATTTCCTTCTGGCAGCCCCTCAGACCTCATGAGATGCCTCTCCAGAGGGAGTTGTGGGACACTGCCATTATGAAGGCAAGTAAACAGAAGATTACAAAGAAAAGAGAGTATTTGCTGCATGTGATTCCACCCTCTGTAATTAAATATTGCTGCAGGTTCTGGCTAATTCATGAAGAGAAGCTCCTTAATGACATGAAACAGTTTCCCCAAACTCAATCTGGTTAACCATATGATATCAAACAAGAATCATACCTGCCAAGATTTCCAGGGCAATTTCTTACATCCTGATCCTCAGACTGGATTCAGAGACTTCCAATACGCCTTTGGAGCATATTACCGTGTTTCGGTGTGTGGAGAAAGGTATCTAAGAAAAATTAGGAACTAGAAAGTTTATGAGCCTCTTATGGGCTGTTTCACACACATACCCATTAATCCAGGCACAGGCTAACTCGGCCTTCCAGATTCTTTTGAGACTACAACTCCCATCATCCCTGACCACTGGTCCTGTTAGCTAGGGATGATGGGAGTTGTAGTCCCAAAAACATCTAGAGGGCCGAGTTTGCCTATGCCTGTGTTAGTCACTTGATGGCCACCATATTATCAAGTGCAGGTCTGAAAGTGTGAATGAATGAGAACCAACATTGGTCAAATGCTTGCAGAAGTTCTGCAAGGCAGAACTTGCATAGTACCCTGAATCACCTGAGCCTTATTGTTTTCCAATGGAGCCAATTCGCATGTTGAGCTGGAACTCATTAAGCATTAACCAATCAAATAACGAGATTTCAAGTGATATACATCTATGTATGAGCTAATTCTCTGAGGCCTCTTGCTGAAGATGGGACCACTCCTTTCTCACTCAGTTATGTGCGTGGCTCAGATATTTCAACAACAGTCTTTCAAAGGTAATTCTAATAGAAAATCAAACCACATACATTTTCAATGTGTTTACTCAGCAGCATACAGAGGGAACATAAAGATTTCTTTAAAAATCAGCTCATTGCCATTTTCCTCACAGTTTGCCTTGCTTGTTTTCCTATAAGCCTCCAATCCCGGTGCAATTGATAACAGCTGAATTACTGCTTGTAACTGAGTGCATGGTAATGCATGTCTATAGAATCCGACTGCCAAGGCTAGGGGATCAGGCTTCTCAATTGTACAGGGAGCTTAGCATGCAGAGAGCAGGCTCCCTTCTTCAAGAGCTTATGCCCAACATGGCGACTGTAACACCAGAAAGAGACTGACAAATTGTGGCTGGGAAGGGGGCTGGATGCTGTTCTTGCCTGAAGATGGCTAAAGTTACACCAAGATTCCACCTGGCACAAAATTTGAGGTGGCTCCAAAGGGTTCTGCTTGAGCCAAACCTCCAAGGAATTTCAAGGGAAGTTTAAAGTATTTTGAAAAAGAATAGAGTGGAATTTCTCTGGGGGCTGCCATAAATCCTTTTCTGCGTTTGTCTTACCCATACTGTGTAGGGTACATTTTTTGCATTCAGGCAAATGCATTGAGACAGTCGCACTGAAGCACTTCAACCCTGTGCAGGTCATATAGAACCTTGTGCAGGTTACCATATTTATTTTAATTTATTTTAGGTATTTATATGCCACCCTATAACAACCAAGTCCTCAAGGAGGCTTGTGACCAGGATAACAGCTTTTGATGACCAAAAATTGAAGACAAACAAAATCCAGGTTTACCATGCAGATAAATATAAAGTGGTACCTCAGGTTACAGACGCTTCAGCTTACAGACGCTTCAAGAGTACAGACTCAGCTAACCCAGAAATAGTACCTCAGGTTAAGAACTTTGCTTCAGGATGAGAAGAGAAATTGCACAGCAGCATCAGGAGGCCCCATTAGTTAAAGTGGTACCTCAGGTTAAGAACAGTTTCAAGTTAAGAACGGACCTCCAGAACGAATTAAGTTCTTAACTAGAGGTACCACTGTATTGCAAAATGATCAATGACACCCAGGTATGTCCAATAACAGAGGGATTATAGAGACATTGCACAATGTAGTTTTGCCTCTCATGTAGAGATGAATTCATTTTTATTGATTTCCACTGATGCCTATTTTGTGTCTGCCTCCTACACTCCTTTTGTATTTGTCCACATCACAGAGGTAGAACATCTGTTTTCCACGCAGAATGACGCAGGTTCAATTCCACCCCTCTTCACCTGAAAGGATCTCTGGCAGGACCAAAAAAAGACTTCCACCTGTGGCCTTGGAAAGTTGCTTTCCAAAAGAGAGCATTTGAGATGACCCAAAAGCTTTGTCTCTGTTTTGGTTTGTAATGGATACCTGGTGAAAATACTGTCAGGAGCTGACATGTAACCAGCAAAGTTACATTATTCCATGGGTCCATTTTGCCTTGCATTATGCTCCTGCTTAAGCAGTGTGAATCTTGTGATAATATACCTTAGTCATGAGGCCAGATACCACTGGACTTAGTTGTATCTGTGTGGACTCAGGGGTTTCCTATTGTTATTCTGCTCTTGTTTTAAAAGGAGCAAGGAAGTTCTTTTCTAGCTTCCTGGTGTTTGTGCCTTCAAAGTCTCCCATGACAGCAAGGAAAGTATCTAAAATTCTGGAAGGATAATTTTGCTGCAGTTTTCAATTCGTATAGTTTGTTCAATTCTTCCTACCACCAACAACCATATATTACCAATGCATGCATGTGCATTGATAAAACACTGCAAAAGAGAAAAGAACACCAATGAGATTGAGGTATAATTGTACTGACATTCTTTCTTTGCTGTGTATTACTGGTGTGAACACCCATTCTGTTAGCAAAACACAATTCAAAGAGAATCTTGATAGAACTGTACATGCAATCACATGACAGCTGCTTTTTACAATGTTTTGTCAATGTGCATGTGGTATCAAGAATGTGGGGAGGGCAGAATGAATGCAAGGAACTAAAACTTGTTGCAAACCACAAATGCTCAAGACTCCCTCAAAAATTAGGAAAGAGAGAGTATGTGAAATGTAGGATTTCTAATGCATTTGTTCCGCATTGAAATACCAGCTTCTGCTTCCAAACTATAATCCTTAGACAAATTTATTGGGGGTGGGATTCAGAAACATCCCAAGTCCTGTATGAAGCTACTGATTTTAGTTCAAGTGCAGCTGCACAAATTTTGAGGAATCTTTGTAAAGCTAACAGTATTTACATTTGGTACCAGTTGTAAAACCCCATGTTTTCTCAAGTTAAGTTATATACCACTGCAGAATGGTTTTGAAATTGGTAGGTCTGAGTAGGTAAGGATCAACTGGTAAAGGGATCTGGTAAACTTCTATCCCATTGGAAATGTTCAGAGAAGTAAATTCTGCAATAGAAACTAGGTTGAAGCATCATGGAATATAAAGCTGGATGGGACTAAATTGACAGCTAGCTGAAATGCCTGAAGACACAAAATATCAGCTGCTACTGTATCCCTGATACATGGCCAACAAATCTCCAGTTAAAAATTTCTAATGAAGGAGAGTCGGCCACCTTCTAAGGCAATCTGGTCATATTCAGAGGAAGGCCTTCCCAATGTTTAGTCTAAATCCCTATTGTTGTACAGTGGTACCTCGGGTTACATACGCTTCAGGTTACATACGCTTCAGGTTACAGAGTCCGCTAACCCAGAAATAGTGCTTCAGGTTAAGAACTTTGCTTCAGGATAAGAACAGAAATCGTGCTCCGGAGGCACAGCAGCAGCAGGAGGCCCCATTAGCTAAAGTGGTGCTTCAGATTAAGAACAGTTTCAGGTTAAGTACGGACCTCCGGAACGAATTAAGTACTTAATCCGAGGTACCACTGTAATTAATAACAATATAAATCTTTATTGAGGTCCAAAGACCCAGAGAACAATTTCAGAATTTGTAAATTGAATCTATTAGTTCAGGTCTTACCCTCTGGAGGAACCAAAAACATTTCCCCCGATCATCTCTGCCAGTAGCAGAGAATGAGCTGCCCTTCAAATGTTGCTGGACTACAGTTACCATCCCTGACTATTACCCATGCTGGCTACAGCTGATGAGAGTTTAGTTCTCCATTCCAGAGCTATGTGGCAGTCCTTCAAAAAATTGAAGATGGCTATCATATTGCCTCTTAACCATCTTTTTCAGGCTAAACATATCCTATTTCTAGCTTTTCATAAGACATGGTCTCTAGAGCCCTCATCTTCTCTGTCTCCTTCCTCTGGGCACATTCTGGAGCTTGTGTAATCTCTATAAGGGATATCTGGGGTATTTATTTTCATGCACACACAACCTACTTGCATCAAAGAAGTTCAGAGCCTCCGCCTCCTCAAGTTTCAACACTAACACCCACCCCCTGCAATTATCACATCTCACATACCTTCCAGCTCTTTGACATTAACACAGGAACCGAAGATGGTTGTTAAGTAAAGTTTAACAGGGGAAAAGGTTCAAAATTATAATTTAAAATGTGTGCAACTGGCATTTTGAAAACAGAAGGTTCCCTACTATAGCCTGGTAATACTGAGTCTGTGTTCTTTCAAATATGACAATTAATGGGATTACATTCACAAATGCCTCTCCCCCTCCCCATAAGAGTCCCCAGGATTGTCATGAAAAGGAACCAATTTTGAGCTATTTTCTGCTCACATTTGAAACCTTCAGCATAAAAATCAGACACTGACCTGGCACTCTGTTCGCAGTCATGTGAATTATACTACCCTTCCATCCTACACTGACCTTTTCCCAGCTGTATAATTTGATGGGGTGGTGGCTACTCCTCCTGCCTCTTTTATAGCTTCTTCATACCAAGGGTATAGAGTGGGCAAATGAGGGGTCGGCTGGTTGCAACAGAGAACACAGGAATAAAGCTTTCAGTCTCCAACATTTCAAAGCCAGCTCTGCATTAGATGAGGAACAATCCTTTTTTCTCAAAAAGATACGGGTCTGTTCCTTCGTTTCTCTGGTTGCATTACTAATTTGTAGCAAATCAGGGGCCCAACAGGTAGGCTGTATTGGGCATGCAGATTTTGTACTGAATACAAGGGAAACACACTACCCTGCCACTACGGTTCTTTGGCAGCCATGAGGGAGAGAAGCCCTTGCTCTGGTTGGTGGATATATTTTTTCATTTGGACTGGCTTTTGTTTCATAAACTCAGTGGCATAGGAAGGGGGGGTGCAGGCCGCACCAGGTGTCATCACTGAGGGGGGTGACAAAATGGCAAAAATAGGTGTTTTTAAAATAAAATAAAATAAAATTGGGCTCACAACACTTTTTTTTGAAAAAATAATATTATTTAAAAAGAGTTTAATAACTTTGTCTGACAATTAATTAACCTCAGCAAGTCAACATAATACGTATTGGAACTTTTTAGTTCAGTCAACAAATGCAATGAAACGTGGCTGAACCATAGCTGTCAATGTTTCCCCTTTTTTACTGGAAATTCCCTTATTCCGAATAGGATTCCTCGCAAGAAAAGGGAGAAGTTGACAGCTATAGGCTGAACTCAGCGCTGTGTAGTGGAGAACGTATGGATAAGGAAGGAAAAGGGGTGTTTCTTTCCACTGATTCGCTGAAGTCTGTCTCTGCAGTTTGTACTCGAGCAAGATGTAAACAACCAGTGACTCATCATCACTCAACCCACAACCAATCCTATCCGCTGCCGTGCCGGTTAGTCACCCCACGTCATTCTGTTGAGTTAGTTGTGCTGAATTTGTTTTTGTTAATTTTTTATTTCATTTATTCATTGTGATCATCCTCTTCTCTATGATATTGAGTTTGGTAAGTAACATAAACATTATGTGCATGCTATTTGTTTGTATTTGTACATTAAGCCAAAGCTGCAAAATTCAGTAAAAAAAAATCATTCATAAGAAATTCACATCGCGAGAAAAGGTTTTAAGTGCTTATGCTCACAGTGTTAAGTAAATAAACCAGAAAATAACACTTGCAACTGTATCTTATTTTTCCTTCTTTAAATAATTTCAATGGGGGGGGGGTTGACAAGAAATTTTTCGCACCGGGTACCACCTGACCTTGCTACGCCACTGCATAAGCTCACTTGTAAATATACTGTCATTTGTTTTAGCTAATTGTTTTTATCCATTTTATTGGCACCTTACCTGTCTGTGTTTATGTTTGTATTTTTTTTTACTCCATATTGTATTACGTAATTGCGGTTAACTGCCATGAACATCATTTGAAAGGTACACAGTAGGGCTGTGCATAAGGTAAAGGTAAAGGGACCGCTGACCATTAGGTCCAGTCATGGCCGACTCTGGGGTTGCGGCGCTCATCTCACTTTATTGGCTGAGGGAGCAGGTGTACAGCTTCTGGGTCATGTGGCCAGCATGACTAAGTGCTTCTGGCGAACCAGAGCAGTGCACGGAAACACCGTTTACCTTCCTGCCGGAGCAGTACCTATTTATCTACTTGCACTTTGACGTGCTTTCAAACTGTTAGGTTGGCAGGAGAGGGCTGTGCATAGTCCCCTCAAATTGCCCTGTGGCTCCAATTGTGGGGGTGGGGTGGGTTCAGGTTAACATTGGGACTACTACTCCACCTCACACCAGATCAGCTGCTTGATAGGTCCAATGCCCTCAGAAGTGTTTCAGAGAGGAGATTTTCTGTGGCAGCCCTTAAGTTGTGGAATTTATTCCCCACAGATAGGTGCCTAACACTTTCATTATGTAATTTTCATCATATGCCAAAAAACCCCTCTTGCCTTTGACATCTGAGATATATATTTTAGGACCCATCCTATTACCTTGACTGAATCTTTTAAAACTGCCTTTAATATTTAATTTGTTGCAACCTATCCTGAGAACTCATGGTGAAAGGGAGGGAAGAAATGAACTAAATAGTAGCAGTAAGTGGCAGTGACCGAATCCATGCAGCCAGAAGTGAGTGGAATGGGATCCACTGGATCCTGAGCTGGTTCCACTGTATTAGGCCTCATCTAGGCCTGATTATTACACTAGCTCCATATTGGCGCAAAGATCATCCTTCTCATCCAACTTGCACCCTGGCCAGCAAAGTCTGCATTTATCTCATTCAGAAGACTTACCTATGATTGAGTAACAATTGGTTACCATGGAAACACATCACCTGAATATCCCAGGCTATTAACACTCCTTTGTGAAGTCCAAAATTTCTACCTAGGCTTTGCCTTAAGCCAGGCATAGGCAACCTTCGGCCCCCCAGATGTTTTGGCCTACAACTCCCATGATCCCTAGCTAACAGTATCAGTGGTCAAGGATGATGGGAATTGTAGTCCAAAACAGCTGGAGGGCCAAAGGTTGCCTATGTTTGCCTTAAGCTTTCCCTCAGTCATAGTCCTATTCACAGAACATTATAAAATGGATTAATTATTCTACTCCCCTCCACACCCAAGAAACAATCGTTTAGTCTTCACTGAGGTACAAGATAGGCTATCCTAACCTTGGTATCTTTATATGCCATCAAGTCCTTCATTTAAGGCTTTGAGCACTCCTCTGATCCAAAGCATAAGAAAAATGAATAAATGCATTATTTAGTTGCCATTCGTTTCTGTGTTCTAGTGCTTAGTGTTGACATTTACCTTTGTGTTTTCCTTCCCCACCCCCATTCCCAGCCTGGCATAATTTCCCTGGGCAAATTGCACACTTGTCAGATCACCTGATTAAGAGCTCCGTTTTCATTACTATAAAAACCAACATGCTTGCCGAATCATTAAGGAGCAGATTGGTCAGTAATAATAATCAGTATCCTGCTATAAATACAGCTCAGTATGTTTAATGAGGTAGCCTACTCAAATACTAAAGATTTTAATACAGGCATTACTGGAGCTGTATTAGCTTGAGCAAGTAATGCCATTATGCCCCTTTAAAGGGTTTAATTTCAACTGTTAACTCATTGTCAGAAAACCTGAGTTAAAACCTCACAGAATCCCTGGATTCCCAGCACTTTAAGTGAAATTATCAAAAGGATTTCTCCATAGTAATAGGGTTGAGATCTTTTCATCTGCCTTGTGTCTTTAAATCATCTTGTGCCATACCAAGGCAAATATATTGAGTTCCCTCAATATGTGGTTTCTCAGGTGCTTGATAGTCTCATAGATTTCCTTTTGTGTTAGCAATCCCAGGCAGGCAGTAGTAATAATGATGCTGATGATAACCCACAATGTTTATCAAGTCCTGGATAGATTGCCAGTTTAGGTCCATTTTAGCAGGTCTCAAGTCTTTTAGGCCTGTTTCCTTCCCACCCACCCCCCAAATCAACTAATGTATGTTGATAGCTTAATCTAAAATGAAGGCGGGCTGCTTAGTTATTGAACAAGGTTTGCATTTAGGAATTATTCTAACTGGATTTTCTGTTTCTTTTTGGCCATTTTGATAACAAAAACAACAGTCACGGGCCAATTATTCTATGATGTGATGGGAAGTTGTAGCAGTGTTGGCAACAGAGAATATGTCTTTTTGTGCATTTCAGGTATTCTTGGGCTCTGTAGTGCCGCTTGGCACCCATGGATGTCCCTGCTGTTTCTGGAAATTTTTAAAAAAGTTTTCTTCAATACCCCTCTTAACTCTACCTCAAATGGCACTGGGCTACCTGGAAAATGAAATGTGGACTTCTGGCTCTTCCTTTTCCAAGAATATCTCTGAGTCCCATAGACATTTCACTAAGGAAAGGAAAGGAGGAGGAGGAGGAGGAGGAGGAGGAGGAGGAGGAGGAGGCAGCTGGGCACTGGTGCTTGGTCTTCTAGGTGCCTGCTAAAGCTGACTCGACTGCTGTCTGGTAAGTGTGGAAGATGGAGGACTGGAGTAATATAGGTGGGGATGACTTTAGGTGGTATTTTACCTGATATTCTGGGGTCCTACTTTAAGTGTTTGTATGCTTCTGCATTGCCCATTTTTAAGAAGTGGTGTAGGTGGTTTTTGTCTTTGGGGTGATGTTTTGCATGTTTCTTGGAGTATATGCATTACTGGCTTTGGGGTGTGTGTGGATGGTTTTAATTTTCGTGACTTTTTGGACTTTTTGTGTTCCTCTGAGCATCTACAGTTTTCCTTCTGTGAAATGTGTTTTCCTGTTGTGTTTTGTGAGGGTAAATGTGTGACTTGGTACTCGGTGTTCAATTCTGACTTTTGTACTCAGTTTCTTGGGAGGTTATTTGGCCTTGGTGCTGAGGAAGGTCCCCTAGGCAGCCATTTTGTGACCAGGAAGACTTTTCCATGGCAGCCAATGTGCAGTGATGCCACAAGTTTCTCAGATTTCCAGACCCAGAAACGTTGAGGGATCGGAGCTTTTCTGTTTAGTCAAATGTTAAGCCACCTAGTTAAAGCATCTTTTTTCTTTTTATATAAGAGAATTGCTCTTATTCAAGATTACCTGTAGTTATAATAATTTATACTTACTTTTCTTTCATAGGGTTTTCCTGCAGCACTCCAATTCCTTAAAGTGGTCGTGGTGAGCCTTTAAGAGCAATCCTGTGCATGGTTACTCCGAATTAAGTCCTGCTGACAGGAATTCAAAGTCAAGGCAAACAATTCAGTTTACTTAATCCCTATGCTGACTTCCCAAATGACGCTTCCTTCTCAGAACCTGTTTGCTTCTTTCATATATTATGTTACAGCCAGTTGGGCAGGGTATAAATAGAACAACAACAATTACAAGTGATGTGCCACTATGTGTCCTCACCTTCATTTGAAAGATATGAAGTGCAACTACGCAACTCTTCACACAGATATGTGGTGCTTGTTGCCTTCTAGATGTTGTTGGACTCCTCCAGCTCCCATCATTCTTCACCCTTAGCCATGCTGGCTGGGGCTGATGGGAATTGGAGTCTAACAATATCTGGAGGGCCACGGGTTCCCCCCATCATTGATTTAACACACTCAGAACAAACAGTGCATACCTCTCAGCTGTGCTGAACATTCTCTTGGAATGTGAAGTACTTTAACAGTAACACTATGAAGCCCATGATGCAATTGGATTTTGATCGCACAATGGTTACAGTGTGATGGAGAGCAGCACAAATGGACTCAGACATCCGGCTCATTAAAAGGAAATCGGAATTGACAACTGTGATGGAGGACAACAGAAATGGCATCAGGTACAATCCAGCAGGACAAATGAATTTTCAGTGGTAATCCATGGTTCTGAGTCATTTGAATAGACTACAGACCAAATTCCTCTCTAGGATTGCACATCTCCAATGAAAAACCCATAATAGAAAGCCCCTGAATAAAGAGCTGCAGCTTTGAAAAAAAGTAAATGCTGAAAGGCACTGGAGTGCTGTTGGAAGACCCTATTATAGAGAAGGAAGTGCAAAGACTAATCATAACTCTTGTCACTTTCATAGGATTGGTCAAACATGATACCGAGGAGCTCAGCAAAGCAATTGAGAAGTGACTGTCCAAATGACACTATAAGAAGTGTTGGTTCAAATGACCTTGTCACTTTCTCTGAGCATCTTTTGCTCTTCTTATATATTGCTGTGTAAGAAAGAGATAGCAATGAGCTCTCATCCTTATTTGAAGGGGTATAAAGTATTTTTGACTCTTAACACTGAAGTATATAGACCGTTATAGGGATGGACAAGCCTGTCAATTTTGGTTGTCTTTTTTTCTCATGTTTCCAATCTTAATTCAGCTCTCTACATTTCTGCAATGATGAAAATTCATCAACATTTTAGAGCATTTTTTTCCTAAATTCATTTCTGCAGGGCTTTTTTTCTGGGGGTACGCATAGCCCTAAACATTTTGTGAATCTAAGTTTGGTCTCATTGAGGGGCTGTATTTCAATATTAGTAGGAAAATGAGAGTACCCCTAAACATTTTTTTTTAAGAAAAAAGTGCTGCATTTTTGTATGCAGTTTTGCCCTATATACAAATGTTTGTAAGCATTTCCCCCTAATATAATGCATTTCCGTATGTTATTTTTCTGATATATGCATTCATATGGACACTTTGCACTACTAAATGCATTTTTGGTACACTTGTCTTGACTAAAGAACTGCAATGCAAAATTTGGAGAAGTGCAAGGTTTATCTTGTGTCCACTTAGACAAGGACCATTAGTGTGGTGACACCTGCCCTTCAAAACAGACCCCGAAAGAACATAAAGCAGGCATCTAGAATATTGACATTAGGCAGCTGTTCACCCAGGTTTTCCCTAAGGAGTGATCCAACTCCTTAATTTGCATTAATTTGATCTACTGATTTGTGATGTATTTTCTATTGATCACTATAATTTTACTGTTGATTTTATCTTGTTCACCACCATGTTGGCAGTGTAGGGTTGTTTTTTTCCACCCAAAATAAATATGCAGGGAAGGCTAAGCTTTCATCCAGTGACATGCAGTGAATTATTATTTTTTTGTAGGGGAACAATTAGGACCACAATTAGGGCCACAGGTGCCAACTTGTGATGGTGATTTTGTGGGGGGGGGGTGGCATCTTGACATCCTGATGTTGTGTGTGAGAGAGCATTGTGCCTTCCTTGCTAAGTTGTGCAGAAACTCACTGGGCTTTGGGAATGGGGCGCCAGGGCTCTGACAGGATGCTGGAGCCCTGCTGCCTCCTTCCCAAAGCCAGGCGGGTGGTGGGAGGGCTCTTGGACCCATTGAAGCATCACACATCTCCCTCCTGACAGACTGCATACCACTGCTTTCAACATCCCTGGTCATTGCCATGTTGACTGGGGCTGTATCTAGACAGTCACAGGTTAGATACCCCTGCCACAGAATTGTCTGGCATAGGAAAATCAAAGGAAAGTATAGGGAGCTCTGTGTAGAATTGTTTTCAGGAAATGATGTTATGAAAATTCACACACACACACACAGCCTTATAAATGTGGAACAGGGGGGGAAAGATTGGTTACCACTGATGAAAAGATACGTCCCGAGATGCATTAAAATACTGCTTAGCAACTGGAACATTAGATTTGAACAAATTTGCTAGTTAAGCATGCATATTCAAGGGTGGTTTTTGATAGCTGTAGGTACTGCCTAATGCCAGCAAGCCATATAGCTGCTTTGGAGAAATCCCTGGTACCCTTGTGATTTAGAATAGTGATAGAAATAGGAGATAAAGACTTAGCTTTGATATACAAGCCTATTTAAATCTCTGAGGTGAGACACTGAGATAAGGCCTAGCCATCCAAAACTGCTTGAACAGGACCATTAAGCAGAAGCCGTAATAGCTTAGAATAGGCTCTTGTACTATCCAAGGAAATTGTAGTGGGTGTGCCTGAAAGATCGGCTCAGTTATTTTGAGGCATAGGCACAATATGGGACAGAGAAAGCATTTTATGAAAGTTTGTCAAACTTGCTAAGTTTGGCAGCAAGAAAATGTCTGAGAGGGGAGAGATGCCCAGGTACCGAATCCTACTAGATATGTGCTGGTGGGCCCCTCATCAGATACAAATGGTTATCTGCAAGGGTGAAGAACTTTCCCCATATTATTCAACACAGCACTTGTTCCATCAGTGCAATCATTTCAGCTTGCCAGATGGAATGATCCATCTCTCCTCCTGTTCTGGGGAGTCTTGTGATGCCCCTCCCCCACAGAGCCAATTTGAGGGGTGCAATGAGGAGGGGGACCCAATTGTGCTATTGGAAATCTATGTGTGGGCATCCACTAGCGAAATTCCTTAGTTGAATCCCGATCCTTGCATCCTGCTGACAGGCTTCGTAGATACATCTGGCTGGCCACTGAGGGGAATAGGATGCTGGACCAGATAGGCCTTTCTCCTGTTCCAGCAAGACTCTTCTACTGTTCTTTACATTCTTAACTCTTGGGAAAACATATGAGGTCTCTCCCAATTCCAAATTGAGCCAAGGTAAGATTCCGCACCAAAATGACATAACAGGGTGGACTGAGGTGCCCAGATGTACATCTAATCCTCTTCACAACTTTGGTGAAAAGCCACCCTCACTCTGCTGAGAACCAGTCTCCACAACATTCACTTCCTAATAAAGAGCCCTTTGTGAAAGCCCTTAAGCGTATTATATTGCTAGATCTTACTTTTTTTCTTCTTTCTGGCATTGACAATTACCTTGCAGTAAGCAACTTTATTCCTTTGGCTTACTAACTATATTTCTGAAATCAAGAAGCAGCGATAAATTGCCAATAAAACGTACAATTCTGCCTTGAGAAGAAAACCACAAACCAGCCAATACTACACTGCAGCATATTTTGCAGCCCAGTGCATCAGGTTTCTTATTGTCAAGCGAATGTTCCCTGTTATAGATTGCAGCACTATAGTTCTTTCCCAGAACATTCTAAAACTTCTTTAAGCTGATGCGCCTTAAAACACTTCCAGTCCTTGGTGGGATTTATGTGGAAGATAAAGTTTGTTGGTTTTATGCAGAGGTACTTTTAACTTGCTTTGCCATGCTGGAAGTGCATTCAGACTTTGCCCTAGAATGTGTATCTAGAAAAAGCAGAGGCCTACAAAGCCTTTAAGCATTCCCCCAGACAATCCTATGCCTAATATGTGGATACAGGGCAGTGTGCAAATTAAGTCCTGTGGATCCATGCAGACCCAGAGTTCATAATGACACCAGCCTCAGGCTCCATTCATATATATTATTTTATTCAGACCTTTCATAATACAGTGGTACCTTAGGTTACAGACGCTTTAGGTTACAGACTCCACTAATCCAGAAATAGTACCTCAGGTTAAGAACTTTGCTTCAGGATGAGAACAGAAATCGCATGGCGGTAGCGGGAGGCCCCATTAGCTAAAGTGGTACCTCAAGTTAAGAACAGTTTCAGGTTAAGCGCGAACCTCCAGAACGAATTAAGTTCTTAACCCAAGGTACCACTGTATGTTACAAAAACAAAACAAACTAATCTGAACAACAATAAAAACAAAGAAGAAGAAAAAAGAAGGATATGAAGTCCTCTTTCACAGGTAAATCTTAAGTTGTCCCATGCAAAGAGAACTGAACCCTCCCAGGTCTTACCTGGGAGCTTCCCTTTCTTCTCCCATCCTCCCACCCTGGAAGATCTTCTCTTTCCTGCATCTCATACAAGGTCCTTCATCAACTATCTGTCATCTTCGTCTCTCAGGCTGAATTCTCAGACTCTCCAAGTGTCCCTATTTTGCAGGGACGTCCCTGATTTAGAGAAGCCATCCCAATTTATGATTTGATCCTAGAATGTCTCACTTTTCCTTAAAGGTAAAGGGACCCCTGACCATTAGGTCCAGTCGTGACCGACTCTGGGGTTGCGGTGCTCATCTCGCTTTATTGGCCGAGGGAGCTGGCGTACAGCTTCCGGGTCCCTATTTTCATTGGAGAAATGTTGGAAGATATGGAGACCACAGAACCATCTGAAGGCAATCCTGTATAGGGAAGTTTTTTATGTTTAATGTTTTATTATGTTTTTATATATGTTGGAAGCTGCCCAGAGTGCTGGGGCAACCTAGTAAGAAGTGTGGGGTATAAATAGTAAAATTATCATTATGGAATGAGATGTCCCTATTTTCATTGGAGAAATGTTGGAAGGTATGCATTCTAGAACTTTGGGTTTGCAGTTTGGATTTCTCTTGTTTTTATGAGCCGATCCTGTTGTCTGCTTCTTCCTTCAGCTTTTCTCCCTGCCTTTGTTCCAAGAATTGCCAAACTCCAGCATATTCCTGCCCCTCGATTGATTCCTAAGCCATGATGCTTTGACATTCCTACTCCATCAGCTTCACCCAGACAAGCAATGCTTGGTGGACTTTTCTCCAGACTCAGCATCCCATTTCTAGAGCCCTGATCTTGTTTCTATTCCCATAAATCCCAGATTTAGGAAGAGGTTGCCAGCAATCCCAGCTTAAAGGAGGGCTGTGTTTCTTTCTACTTATAGCTCATACTTGATTCTTTTCTTTTTAAGTGCTTTCAGGCTCTGCCTGCTGCAAATGAAGTGGCTGCATATTGAGAGAATAAATTGTCTCTTCAGACACCACAATTATTTCATGTGTAAAAAGGAAATGGGTTCTTTTTCTGCAAATGTCTGCAGTGTTGACAGCAATGTTCCAACCACCCATTCAGTATCAAAAAAGCAGAATGGTAAGGACAAAGTCTCCTTAGGCATGTTCACACTGCAAGTTTTAAACTGGCCAGGTAACAATCAGGAACTCATTTTACGATGATAAGTACTTATAATGGGAAAACACAAACAAGAACTATTGTAGTTATCCCAGAGTGGCATTTTCATCTCACCATATTTCTATCCATATATTTTCCCTTTGTGAGTCTGCTGCCTGCTTCTCTTTTTAGTCACTATCTTAATAAAAAGTAGAAGTAGAAAATGACAAAATTGTCCTTTTCCTTTGTGGGACAAATTTATTTTACTGTTTTCTCTGACACTCTGTGAAACAGGGAACTAGGATTCTAGTGTTTTAAATTTCACTGTCTTGGTGCTCTTTTCCTTATTTAGCCAGCGCACGAACCATATTTTTGAACAAGAACAATAATGATGATATTTTCTTATCTGCCCTTCACCAGCAGGTCCCAGGACAGGTGACAACAGTTTAAAAATCAACCATGAAAATAGTAAATATGAATCACAGTCATTCTTCAGGCATTAAACCCAAATAAAACCACTAAGGGGCATTAAGGCTGCAACCCAATACACACTTATATCAACACAAGCATAGCTGTTTGCCGGACTGACTAATTCTGGGACAATTGTGGTATAATAAGCTATGGAGAAGCTGAGCAACTATTGAAAGTTTATGTAACAGAATCCTGTGGAATCATAGTCAAATAAAAATATACTTGCTTTTGTACCTTTGGAATTTTACAAGATGTTTGAAGGCCTTTCACATAAGAGATAAATGGAAACTGGTTGAAAGTATGGTGGAGTTGGTTTCTGAAATATTACCACCTACGGAGCATTCTGGACCTCAGTGATCAGAGAAATAATTCAATCTATCCTCCCTTGGTTAGCCATTAATTTCTTCTCCGGAAAGGCTAACCTTTTATGGTGGCTTTAAACCTAGTATTTCTTTATAAGGAGATAGATAATCAGAAGTCAGTTTTCATCCCAATGCTGCTTTTGGTGCACTGTAGTTCAGTATAATTTCTCAGCACCTGGAAGACACAATAATGCATGAATAAGCAAACTAAGGCCCAGGTGCCGGATCCGGCCCAATCGTCTTCTCAATCTGGCCCATGGACAGTCTGGGAATCAGCATGTTTTTACATGAGTAGAATGTGTCCTTTTATTTAAAATGCACCTCTGGGTTATTTGTGAGGCAGAGGAATTCATTCATAATTTTTTTAAAAAAAATATAGTCTGGCCCCCACAAGGTCTGAGGGGCAGTGGACTGGCCCCCTCCTGAAAAAGTTTCCTGACCCCTGCAATAATGCACATTACAGACAACTCCACAGCTTTTACCTGACTACTGTGCACATGTATTTATGGAGAAGATGCTTTCCGCTACGTATAGTGACTTCTTTGTTTAGGTTAGCTGTATTCCTGAATCATACTGAGAGTCGTGTTGAGGTGTCATGGTTAGGGTGCTGGACTATGACCTGGGAGACCTTGTGCCATTCACTGCCTCTCAGACTAACCTAGCTCAAAGGGTTGTTGTGAGGATAACATGGGGAGCAGGAGAAGCATATGTGCCACCTTAAACTCCTTGGAGGAAAAGTGGGATATAAATAAATATGAAATAAAATAATAGGCTAAACAGAGCTCTCTGAAGAGAAGTAAATGCAATGGTAATATTTTTAATAAATCAAAATGAGAGAGAAAATATGGGCTTATGCATACTCTGTCAAAAGTTGCCACTAAGTTTTTTGCATATAAAATATGAAATAAGATAATTTTTCATGTCTATTTTTTTAAAAAAATGTATTTGTTGTATGATGTTTCCTTTGGAGGGAAAATTTGGTTGCAAATAAATTGGTTGAATGAATGAAATTATGTGGACCCCTCCTTTTGCTTGATCTCCATCATATTTTTGATGTGGAAGAATTGCACAAATTGAGCATCCGCATGTATCTGACCCTTTCAGGCATTGCCCCTGTTGTTGATGACATTATCTGGATGGCAGAAGGGATTATGTGCAAGGGATTATTTACCATACAAAGACTGAAACTACCTTTGGCAATTACCACCTGAAACAGATCGGAAATATCCCAGCTTCCAATTTCACTTAGACGGAGATGGATAGCTTTGGTAGCAACATCAAAGATGATCATGGACGCCTTTTGATAATATGATCTAATAACATGCCGTTCACTGCAATATGCCATGACTCCAGTTTGGTATGTTGTAATTACACAGCTGTAGACAGAAATTCAACAAAGCACACAGAGCTCTGAAAGAAAAAGTGAAGAAATCCTCAAGGGCAAGAAGATGCCACTGAAGCTAGCTTAAATCAAATGAATGATAACTCTGTTGGGATAACAGGAGGCATTCATCATCAATGCATGCTTGCTTAATATCCTCCCTTTTGGAATATTTTTGCTGCTGGCTACCATCTGAAGCTAGGGAGAGGAACAGAATGAACTTTAAGTTGCATTCACATGGCAGTTTATTCCATTTTCATGTTTCCCAAAAAGTTAATTTCCTCATTATATTTGGGCTTTCAAATTACAGTGGTACCTTGGGTTAAGAACATAATTTGTTCTGGAGGTCCGTTCTTAACCTCTTTAGCTAATGGGGCCTCCTGCTGCCGCCGCGCCACCACCATGCGATTTCTGTTCTCATCCTGAACCAAAGTTCTTAACCCGAGGTACTATTTCTGGGTTAACAGAGTCTGTAACCTGAAGCGTCTGTAACCTGAAGCGTCTGTAACCCGAGGTACCACTGTATGTAAAAAAAACCCAAAAAACCACTTCTGGAACTATAGCAAAATATAGATATAGCAAAGCTATAGTGGAATATAGCACAGATTTAGCACTCATTTCTATACTATTTGCAAACAGATTTTTCACCCCACCCCTCCCCCAGAATATATGAAAGGGACACTAAACTATAGTTCCAGAAGTGGATTTTACATCATGTGAAAGCTCAAATATAATGTGCAACTTGAAAGTTAGGGGAAAGTACAAGAAGCTACAGTTAGAACTGGATATGGAACAACTGATTGGTTCAAAAATGGGAAAGGAGTACGACAAGGCTGTATATTGTCTCCCTGCTTATTTAACTTATATGCAGAATTCATCATGCGAAAGGCTGGGCTGGATGAATCCCAAGCCGGAATTAAGATTGCCGGAAGAAATATGAACAACCTCAGATATGCAGATGACACAACCTTGATGGCAGAAAGTGAGGAAGAATTAAAGAACCTTTTAATGAGGTTGAAAGAGGAAAGCACAAAATATGGACTGAAGCTCAACATCAAAAAAGCTAAGCTCATGGCCACTGGTCCCATCACCTCCTGGCAAATAGTAGTGGAAGAAATGGAGGTATCCTTAAATACATATTCTTCAATTGTCCAAAGGGTAGATTAATATTCCCCCCCCCCCCATTTTTAACCAACAGCTAACCAGAACACTGCCAATAAAATGTATAGTCATTAAACATTTAATCATCTGGAAGTATTGCATCTCTCAGATATCCTAGGACATTTATTAAGCTACTCATAGGTAACTCATAACCACTAATATTTTTAATCTCATTTGATATTGAAGTCTGATAGTTTTTAATTTGGGAGCAAGTCCCAAAAGTATGAAACAAATTAGAATAATCTACACTAGAATAATCTACACTGCATCTTCAGCATTTTTCTGTCATATTGGTATATATTCAACTCAGTCTCTGTGCTGTTAAATACCACCTGAACATTCACTTAAACTTTTTATTTGAGATTCATGCAGACTGTGCTTCAACATACCATTCCATTTCCCTTGTGAGATAATTGTAAGCAGCACATCTTCCCATTTACGCTGATAATAATATATTATCTAGATCTTCTAGAATTTTATATAACTGACTCAGACTTCCTTTAAGTAGCTTCTTAATTAATATCATTTCAAAGTTTGTGAAATCTCTGAATGAACTGTACTTAGCAATGATAGAACTCACTACATGGGTACTGAAATAAAGAGAAGCAAGAGTTTCCTGTCTCTTCAATGATTTCCCTATAGCTCTGTCCTGAGGCCCCTGAAATATTTAACAAACAAAGTTTTTTATGACTATAAATAAGTTCAGACACTTACCTGGGGGGGCACCAGTATTTGTGTGGATGTGTGCCCTATCCTATCAATCATGCAGCTACTGAACTGCTGTAGGTGCAAGGTGGCAAAGAAAAGAGACTCAACACAATTTTTACCTTAGTGATTGGTTGTATGAGGCTTGAGGAAGGCTCTTGGTTGTAGCTTTGTATGTTTTTTTTTAGTATATTGTATATGTAGTTAGTTAGTTGTATGTTTTCAAACTAATAAAATACATGGTTAAAAAATGCAATATAAGGGGGAAAAAGAAGCTTTAGAAATCATATAGCATCTATGCAACTACTCTGGCAGACAGAAAAGTGATCTGCCAAGGCTCAGAAACCTTCCAGTGGTCCATGGGGAGGACCTAATACACACAAAAGCCTGATTTGTGTGATTTTTTATGAAAGAAGAAGAATTGCATGATTTGGGTGACCAGATGTATAGACCTCTATGTGGAGAATCCGTCTCACATTGCTTGCTCGATCTTCCACTTTTAACTTCTTCCTCCCTTCCTCGACATGCTAGTTTTTAACACTCTTCAATTTCTTTTTAGCTCTGTCCTAAGTTATCCCTAAGTTATTCCATAAACCACTTATGAATACACAGTGGAAGTGAGGAACAGGTTTAAGGGTTTAGATTTGGTAGACAGAGTGCCTGAAGAACTATGGATGGAGACTCGCAACATTATACAGGAGGCAGCAACGAAAACCATCCCAATGAAAAGGAAATGCAAGAAAGCAAAGTGACTGTCCAACGAGGCCTTACAAATAGCGGGGGAGAGAAGGCAAGCAAAATGCGAGGGAGATAGTGAAAGATACAGGAAATTGAACGTAGATTTCCAAAGAATAGCAAGGAGAGACAAGAGGACCTTCTTAAACGAGCAATGCAAAGAAATAGAGGAAAACAATAGAATGGGGAAAACCAGAGATCTGTTCAAGAAAATTGGAGATATGAAAGGAACATTTCGTACAAAGATTACCATAATAAAGGACAAAAGTGGTAAGGACCTAACAGAAGCAGAAGACATCAAGAAGAGGTGACAAGAATACACAGAGGAATTATACCAGAAAGATGTGGATGTCTCGTACACCCCAGGTAGTGGGGTTGCTGACCTTGAGCCAGACATCCTGGAGAGTGAAGTCAAATGGGCCTACAAAGCACTGCTAATAACAAGGCCAGTGGAAGTGATGATATTCCATCTGAACTATTTAAAATTTTAAAAGATGATGCTGTTAAGGTGCTACACTCAATATGCCAGCAAGTTTGGAAAACTCAGCAGTGGCCAGAGGATTGGAGAAGATCCCAATCCTTAAGAAGGGCAGTGCCAAAGAATGCTCCAACTACCGCACAATTGCACTCATTTCACATGCTAGCAAGGCTATGCTTAAAATTCTACAAGGCAGGCTTAAGCAGTATGTGGACCGAGAACTCCCAGAAGTGCAAGCTGGATTTCGAAGGGGCAGAGGAACCAGAGACCAAATTGCAAACATGTGCTGGATTATGGAGAAAGCTAGAGAGTTTCAGAAAAACATCTACTTCTGCTTCATTGAATACGCAAAAGCATTTGACTGTGTCGACCACAGCAAACTAAGGCAAGTTCTTAAAGAATTTGGAGGGCCTGATCTGTCTCCTGAGAAATCTCTATGTGGGACAAGAAGCTACAGTTAGAACTGGATATGGAACAACTGATTGGTTCAAAATTGGGAAAGGAGTACGACAAGGCTGTATTTTGTCTCCCTGCTTATTTAACTTATACAGTGGTGCCTCGCAAGACGAAAAGAATCCGTTCCGCGAGTCTCTTCGTCTTGCGGTTTTTTTCGTCTTGCGAAGCAAGCCCATTAGCGGATTAGCGCTCTTAGCGGTTTAGCGGCTATTATTTATTTTTTTTTTATAAATATTTTATTCGTTTTTGCATAAAAGACAACAAAGCAAAACAAAGCAACAAACAATACACCAAAAACATACAGAATTACACAAACATAACATACTACAAAAAACAGAAATAAAAACAATCTTATCTTCATATTAATCTTGCATTAACTTGTTTCTCTGACTTCCCCGAGTCTCCCTTCCCTGTATTCCAATTCATACAATTAAACAACAAATCCCTTCCCTCTATCATAATTAACCTCTTTTCTGATTTGAATGTCTTAATATAGCTTATTCAATGCTTAGAACTTAGAATGTTGGGTCTTCTGATCCTTAAAATTTTACTCCAATAACCTTCTACATTCAATCTGATGTTATTTTAACATTCATTAATCTTGTAGTGTTTCTGTAAATAGTCTTTAAATTTCTTCCAATCTTCCTCCACCGTCTCTTCACCCTGGTCTCTGATTCTGCCAGTCATTTCTGCGGATTCCATATAGTCCATGACTTTCATCTGCCATTCCTCCAGCGTGGGTAATTCTTGTGTCTTCCAATACTTTGCAATAAGTATTCTTGCTGCTGTTGTGGCGTACATAAAAAATATCCTGTCTTTCATACGTACCTCTTGGTTGACCATGCCCAGGAGAAAGGCCTCCGGTTTCTTTGGGAATGTGTATTTAAATATTTTCTTCAGTTCATTATAGATCATCTCCCAAAAGGTCTTAATCCTTGGGCATGTCCACCAGAGATGAAAAAAGGTACCTTCAGTTTCTTTACATTTCCAACATTTGTTATCGGGCATATGATAAATTTTTGCTAGTTTGACTGGTGTTATGTACCATCTGTATATCATTTTCATAATATTTTCTCTTAGGGCATTACATGCCGTAAACTTTAGCCCAGTGGTCCATAACCGTTCCCAGTCGGCTAGCATTATGTTGTGACCCACATCTTGTGCCCATTTAATCATTACTGATTTCACTTCCTCATCCTGTGTATTCCATTTCAGCAGCAGATTATACATTCTTGACAATACCTTAGTTTTGGGTTCTAGCAATTCTGTTTCCAATTTTGATTTTTCCACCTGGAAGCCAATTTTTCTATCCAATTTATATGCCTCCATTATCTGATGATAGTGGAGCCAATCACGGACTTTACTTTTTAATTTGTCAAAACTCTGCAGTTTCAATTTATCTCCATCTTGTTCTAGTATCTCCCAATATTTTGGCCAATTGGCCTCCATATTGAGTTTTTTGACTGCTTTTGCTTCCATCGGAGATAACCACCTTGGAGTCTTGTTTTCAAAGAAATCCTTATATCTAATCCATACATTAAACAATGCTTTCCTGACAATGTGAATCTTAAACATTCTGTGAACTTTAACCTTGTCATACCATAAGTAAGCATGCCACCCAAACGCATTATTGAATCCTTCTAAGTCCAGTATATCTGTATTTTCAAGAAGTAGCCATTCTTTCAGCCAGCAAAAAGCTGCTGCTTCATAGTAAAGTTTCAAGTCTGGCAGGGCAAAGCCTCCTCTTTCCTTTGCATCTGTTAATATTTTAAATTTTATTCTTGGCTTTTTGCCCTGCCAGACAAATCTGGATATATCTTTCTGCCACTTCTTGAAACAGTCCATTTTATCAATAATCTGCAGTGTCTGGAACAAAAATAACATTTTTGGCAATACATTCATCTTTATCACAGCAATACGACCTAACAGTGAGAGTTTTAGATTAGACCATATATCTAGATCTTTTTTTATCTCCATCCAACATTTTTCGTAGTTATCCTTATATAAGTTCCCATTTTTTGAGGTCATAATAATTCCCAGATATTTCACTTTTTTCACCACTGTCAAACCTGTCTCATTCTGAAACCTTTCTTTCTCTTTTTCTGTTAGATTCTTTGTCAAAACCTTAGTTTTTGTTTTGTTGAGTTTAAAACCTGCTAATCGACCAAACTCTTGAATCAGTTCTAAAACCCTCTTCACACTGGACTCTGGCTCCTGCAATGTCAAAACCAAGTCATCTGCAAATGCTCTTAATTTAAATTGTTTAACTCCGACCTGTATCCCTCTTACCATCTGGTCCTTTCTAATCATATTCAGCAACACCTCCAGGAGCGATATAAAAAGCAGAGGGGAAATAGGACAACCTTGTCGTGTTCCTTTTTCTATTCTGAACTCTTCAGTCAAAACATTGTTAACAATTAATTTTGCTTTTTGTTCAGAATAGATTGCACCTATACCATTTTCGAACTCTTGGCCTACCCCCATACTATGGAGATTCTTTTTCATAAAACCCCAAGAAATGTTATCAAAGGCTTTCTCCGCGTCCACAAATACTAAAGCTGCTTTTGTGTTTATTCTTTCCTGTAAAAGTTCCAAAATGTCAATTATATTCCTTACATTATCAGATAGGTGCCTTCCTGGGAGAAAGCCTGCTTGGTCCTTGTGAATCTCCTCCGCTAAAACCCTCTTTAATCTTCTAGCCAAAATGTCAGCAAAAATTTTATAATCCACATTAAGTAATGATATAGGCCGATAGTTCTTAAGTTGGTGTTTTTCCGATTCTGTCTTTGGTATGAGAGTCACAAAAGCTTCTTTCCACGTTTCTGGTGTCTTTTTCCCCTGTAATATGTCATTACATATATCCTTCAAGGGTTGAATTAGCCAGTCTTTCATTGATTTATAATATCTTGCCGTCAACCCATCAGGTCCTGGGGACTTGCCAAGTTTCATATTTTGGATGGCGCTCTCTGCCTCTTGTTCTGTTATCCTGCAGCTCAATTTAAATTTACTTTCTTGAGATATTTCCGGTAGCCCATTTTCTTTCAAGAATTCCTCCATATCTGCTTCCTTCTGTGGTTGTTGTGAATAAAGCTGTTTAAAGTATCTTTGAAAGGCACTCCTAATTTCCACTGGGTTCTGAATAATTCTTCCTTCCTCTTCTAAATTTGTTATTGTATTCATTTTCTGTCTCTTCTTTATTTGCCATGCCAATAACTTTCCACATTTGTTTGCTGATTCGAAAGTTCTTTGTCTCATTTGTCTGACCTTCCATTCAATCTCTTGATTTATCATTTGCATGTATTGTACTTGATATAACTTTATCTCTCTCAAGATTTGTTGTGATTTTGGATTTGATCTCAGTCTTTTTTCACCTTCCTTAATCTTTTCCAATATCTTTTCTCTTTTTTCCTGTTGTAATCTCTTCTTGAGTGCGTTCTGTTGTATCAAAAATCCTCTCATAACAGCTTTACTTGCGTCCCATACAGTTCTTTTTTCCACCGTAGTGTTTAAATTTATCTCAAAATAGTCTTTCAGAGTTTTCTGGGCCTTCTTGGTTATTTCCTCATCTCTAAACAGAGAGTCATTCATCCTCCATCTGAAAGAACCAGTTGGTTGTAAGTTCATTACCATCTTTACAGCATTGTGGTCGGAGTAAGTCTTTGGGCAGATTTCTACTTTTTTTGTCTTTGGTGCCAGTCCTCTTGTGATCCAGATTTGGTCAATTCTTGTCCATGTCTTTTTGGCTTCAGAAAAGAAGGTTCCTTCTCTTTCTAAAGGATTTTTGGTTCTCCAGATATCCACCAAGTCCAGGTTATCAGTCAGTTCAAAAAAGGTTTTCGGTAGTCTCCCATCTTTGGTGACTACCTGCCGTTGTGCCTTGTCCATATTTGTAGAAACAACTCCATTCATATCTCCCATCAAGATCACATTGTACTCCAGATAGTCCATCAATGTCTCATGTAACTTTTTGAAAAATTCCGATTTTCCGTCGTTCGGTGCGTATACGCCAACAATCAGATATTTCTGTCCATGGTGTTGAATTTCAATTGCCAAATATCTTCCTTGTTCATCTTTAAAAATTAATTTTGGTGCTAGGCTCTCTTTTGCATATACCACCACTCCTCTTTTTTTAACTTTGTCCGATGAAATAAACTCTTGACCTAGTCTTTTATTAATTAGAATTTTTCTATGGAGCCTAGTTACATGTGTTTCCTGTAAACAAATCAAGTCCAATTGTTCTTTTTTTAAAATGTGAAAAATTGATTTTCTCTTAGAAACCACGTTTAGACCGTTGCAGTTCCAACTTAATAGTTGCAGAGACATCTTGAAATTGGTCTGCTATATTCCTCCAGAAGCTCCCAATGTGTCTTCTTTCTCTTCTGGTCCCGGTGGTGTCGTCTTGTCCAAATCCAAGATTGCTTTAGCTATATCTCTCCTTTTTCTCTCTTGTGTATCGGACGGGTCTTGGTCTTTAAAGAATTCCTTCTGTAAGTCCTCCTCGTAGTCCTTTAAAAATCTGTCTTTATCTTCCACTGATTTTATTTTTATTTTCCTTCCTTTTATACTAAACGAAAGCCCTTCAGGGAACTCCCACCTAAAGATGATGTTGTTCTTTCTCAGCTGTGTGACCAAGTCTCTGTAGCTAGATCTGAGGTCTAAGAGATGTTTGGGGATGTCCCTGAACAATTCCACTCTTGATTCACCAACTTCCAAAGGCCTTTGGAAATGTAGTCCCAAAATTTTATCTCTCTCCTCTTTAGATCCAAAGGTGACCAAACAGTCTCTTGTCTTGATTCTCCTGCTTGTTTTACCCAGTCGGAAAGCACTTACTATTTTGATTTCTTCTTTATCCAGATCCAGTTTCCAGAAATCTGCAAATTCCTGTGCAAGAAATTCCTTAAGACCTTCTTTTTCAATTTCTGGCAAGGATCTGATCCTGAGATTCGTTTGTTTATCTTTTAATTCAAGCATGGAAAATCTTGTTCTATAGTCCTCAAGTTGCCTGTTAATCGGTGGTATTTTTTCTTCTGTGGCCTCTGCAGCTGCTTTAGCTTCTTCTGCAATTTTCCTTGTTTTTGATGATTCCTGCAATAATTGCTGAATTAAATTCGTATTTTGTTTAATACAAGCTGTATTTTGATCTATTTTAGAAGATGTCTCTGACACCTTTTTGTTTGTTTCTACAACCTCCTCTGTCAATTTATTTAATGATTCTTGAATTTTTGCAAATCCTGTATTGAAAAGGTCCTCAGTTGAAGACATAGCTTTTGGTTTAGGTTGTACAGATGCACCTCCAATTGGGTCAGGTATAGAGGCTCTTCTTCCTGAATAAAAGGTTTTCCCAGATCTTGTAGTCTTCTCCTGCAGCTGGTCTACTTTTCCCTTATCACTTGCCATACCACAGCAACTTATTTCAAGGTCACTCTCAGCTGAGGCTAGCTGTCAGACTTGAAGTCAAAACAGTGGAAAGTCCCCAGTCACTTTCCCAGCTGCAGCAAGCTGTCAGATTTTAAAACCAAACAGTGGAAAATTCCCAGTTGCTTTCTGTTTCTTTGTATCAGTCTTTGTAACAATCCTTATGTCCACCAGGGGGATACAATAGCCCCTGGGAACAATGGCTCCCGTCTTCTCCTTCTCCTTCCCAGCAACTTTGCAGCTAATTCCTCCCAGTAACAAGACTTAAACAGTCTCAGCTTTTAACAGTATAATCCAGTTTGCAGAGCTTAAAATCTCAGAGTCTCTCTCCGCAGTCCCTCCTTTACCCTGTGTTTTCAGATTGACAGATCAGAGCCGGGCGCGCCGGGCGGTGGTTCTGGGCGCGCCGGGCGGTGGTTCCCCCACAGTCAGCTCTTTCTTACGCAGGCAATACAGTTTCCAGTCCTTCCCCCCCTTTTCCCTGCCACTTAGGGGGGGGAAAAGATCCTTATCAAAACGCCAGATTCCGTTTCTTCAAAAGCACTTTTAAAGGTTTGGCACGCAAAAGTCTTTGTTTCCAGCTATATACAGAGCGGAAGGCTGACTTCCTGGTTAAACCTTACCGCTTCGGTTCTAATTTAGCTTGCTTTTTTAACTTGCCAAATCCAAAAGTTCCTTAATTTGTTTCTTTCCCTTTTAAAATTTGTAATTCTCCTACTCACGGAAAGTTCTTTTATAATCCAATTTGTCCCAAGAAGAAGTTGAGCGCTCCTCCGATCACGGCTGTGCGACGTCTCTCCGAAAAAGAAGCGATTGACTCTCAGCACCGCGTTACCCCCTCCACACTCCGGAGCTCTTCCTGAGCCCCAGAAACGTTTTAGGGGATCGCTGTTGGTGCCCGCCGAGTCCCACGGACGTAGGCTTCCTCCGCCTACGTTTTCAGGGGTTCACCACGTCGCCGTAGCGGTAGAACCCTGTTTTTTTCGGAGCTCCCCCTCCGGTGCTCAGCAGGGGGCCGCCATGATCGCTGGCGCTCAACTCGGAAGTCGCGGTTTAGCGGCTATTAGCGGCTATTAGCGGCTATTAAAGGCTTAAGGGATTAGCGGATTAGCTGCTAAAAGGCTATTAGTGGCTATTAAAGGCTTAAGGGATTAGCGGATTAGCTGCTAAAAGGCTATTAGCGACTTAGATCAGCTGATAAGCGGCTTAGATCAGCTGTTCAGCGGCTTAGCGAACAGCTGTTAAGCGGCTTAGGGGCTTGGGGAAAAGGCTGGGAGGGAAAAAAAACCCCAGGAATCGCAAGACATTTTCGTTTTGCGAAGCAAGCCCATAGCAAATTCGTTTTGCGAAGCACCTCCAAAACAGAAAACCCTTTCGTCTAGCGGGTTTTCCGTCTTGCGAGGCATTCGTCTTGCGGGGCACCACTGTATGCAGAATTCATCATGCGAAAGGCTGGGCTGGATGAATCCCAAGACGGAATTAAGATTGCCGGAAGAAATATGAACAACCTCAGATATGCAGATGACACAACCTTGATGGCAGAAAGTGAGGAAGAATGAAAGAACCTTTTAATGAGGTTGAAAGAGGAAAGCGCAAAATATGGACTGAAGCTCAACATCAAAAAAACTAAGCTCATGGCCACTGGTCCCATCACCTCCTGGCAAATAGAAGTGGAAGAAATGGAGGCCGTGAGAGATTTTACTTTCTTGGGCTCCATGATCACTGCAGATGGTGACAGCAGTCACGAAATTAAAAGACTCCTTCTTCTTGGGAGAAAAGCAATGACAAACCTAGACAGCATCTTAAAAAGCAGAGATATCACCTTGCCAACAAAGGTCCGTATAGTTAAAGCTATGGTTTTCCCAGTAGTGATGTATGGAAGTGAGAGCTGGACCATAAAGAAGGCTGATCGCCGAAGAATTGATGCTTTTGAATTATGGTGCTGGAGGAGACTCTTGAGAGTCCCATGGACTGCAAGAAGATCTAACCTATCCATTCTTAAGGAAATCAGCCCTGAGTGCTCACTGGAAGGACAGATCCTGAAGCTGAGGCTCCAATACTTTGGCCAGCTCATGGGAAGAGAAGACTCCCTGGAAAAGACCCTGATGTTGGGAAAGATTGAGGGCACAAGGAGAAGAGGACGACAGAGGATGAGATGGTTGGACAGTGTTCTCGAAGCTACAAACATGAGTCTGACCAAACTGCGGGAGGCAGTGGAAGACAGGAGTGCCTGGTGTGCTCTGGTCTGTGGGGTCACGAAGAGTCAGACACGACTAAACGACTAAACAACAACAAAGTTATCTAAATTGCATGGTTGCCTCTCAAGGCTCATTCACCCTTTATTTTTAGAGAGAACTGGAGTGCAAAAGCTACTCTAGTTTAAATAACAAACTATGACATAACTTGGTCTGTGGGGGAATGTTCTTCCCAATAAATTCCTCATTCTATCTACATAAATGTGAACATAGAAATTGTGTGCACTTCTAATTTTAAAGAGGTGCTAAAACAGGCTGGGCACATAGCTTAGTCAGCTGTTATAAAAAAGGCAAAAATATTTGGGTCAATTAAAAAAGATGTATGTCTGCAAATGATGCAGTGCACAAAAAGACCTATCAGCATATGTAAATTACCCAGCCAGGAATCAAACCCATACATTTAATTCAGTGTCCCATATTGACTTTGGAAATGTAAACCCAGTTTGGTATATGTAGAATGAAAGCTATTAATGCAATTTACAGAAGTCATTAATGCTTACCTTTACTTTGTGCACTGTTGTGTGTGTGTTTACAACCTATTTTTTCCAACCACCTACTTCCCCCTTTCACTGGAGTTTCAAAACCCTTGTGTGAAAGCTATTAGCCCTATAAATTTATCACGGTACTATGTGCTATGTTTCTAGGGCCGTAGGGGCATTCATCCAGTTTCTCTTGTCCTTCTTCTGAAAGGAGAGTGCTATTGTTTAGATCCTAACTTTTATTCTGCAAATAGAGCAGAAGTCACAGAACAGAATGGAGCTTTGCTGCCTCTTTCCCTTTTGTATCCTATTCCTCCCACAGAAATATCTGCTCTTGGGAATTGTGAGGGGGAAGTCTTCACAATGCTGTGGGGTGTGGTGGAGGAGTGCAGGGGGAAGTTGGCAGATATTGCTCTGTTCTTCACAAAAATGAAGGAACATCTGAAAGATTCAAGTCTATTTCTGTATGCCTTATATCATAGTCACTGTGGTTGACTGTATGAGAACTGCCTTTTATATCTTAAATTGTATTTTGTTTTAATTTTGTACATTGGTACGGTACTGCTAAAAGCTTACTGGTCTATAACTGTTCCAGTAATGATAAAACAAAATATGAATAAATAATTGTGTTGGAGGGCAGGAGTCATGTGTGGACTAGCGCATGCACTAAGTTTATCAAAACAGCCATGAAATTGTAAACTCCTGAATAACGTGTTTTAAAATAATAATAATGAAGCAGAATTCCTTTTAACACTGAAGAGTTGTGCACTAGGATTGTCATGTTGTTGTGCTGTTGTTTTCTCTTCAGATTTCTGTTATTGTTAAACAACTTGTTTTGGGCCCTTGGCAGGAACTAAAACTCTTTTTGATCACAACAAGCAGAACGAACAGCTTTGATGTTTAATCATATTGCACTACCAAGCATGACAGTATCTGGAGTCTGCTCAAGCCTGGTTGGTCCCCAAAACACAGTTAATTTAGTGAGTTGACTCGAGGGAGCCAGGGCATCATCACTTTCAGGTTTTTAGGGTCACAGAAGTTCAGAGTTTGTCAGCTGAAAACTGCTTGTGTTAGACATAAGTCTGGTTCCTGTGTCAGATATTTTTAAAACTTTTGCTAACTTAAAGCTCAAATCCCTACTAAAAATGAGTGCTGCAGCTTTTGTTGAGATGTTTCACTTCAGACTTGAAGAATGTATTTGTTAACATAGTGAATTTAAGGACTGGTTACCATATTTCAGAAGAATGAATGAAACCATGCCCCACCCTATACAGTCGCTGGCAAAATTAAAAACCTCTGTAGCTTGGTGAGCTTCTTTATTGATGCAGGATCTCCATAGATTATTATTTTTCTGTTGGATGGGCTGTCTTGTTTCTTTCTTGTTCAAAGGTTCTTCAAGAAACATAGCAGATACTGTATCTGACTTGAAGATCAATCAGTTAACGATTCCTGAGCTTAAGTACAGTATTTGTCAATAGAATCTCTGTGTGGTTACAGGTCTTTCTTAAAAACTGGTCTTGGAAACTGGTCTTTCTTAGAAACTGGTTTTTCAATATTCCAGTATTGAACTAGTGTTTGTTGGGTGGTTTGTTGGAGTCCATAAATCCACTCCCTTGTGGCATTTCAGCAGTCAATGGAACTACTATTGAATAAGCAGTTTTACTGTAGGGTGCATTTTTCTGCAAACAGGGGTTTGTTTGTTTTTTAAAAATCAACCATTAATAAATTAATTTCCTTCCTTTCAGGAATAGACTTGATCATTTGAGCTGGATCATTGTGGACTGGCAGGCAATGAAAACACCAGCCCAATGTGATGAGACAGAAAGAATTGATTTAAGTGCCTGAACATTTTCCTGGCTTTTCTTCTTCCCTCATCATTCAGAGTTAGAGCAATGGCTGTCTTGACATCATCAGGTAATCAGATGATGATGATGATGATGATTTATATTTGTATACCACCCACCAGCCAAAGATCACCAGGCCATTCACAACATAAAAGTACAAAATGAGAACACAAAATGCACAATGAAACAAAAACAAACCAATAATCCCCCCTCCCAAACATATTTTAAAAAGCCATAGATTGTTTAATCAGCCAAAGGCCTAGTTCTGAGAAACATTTTCACCTAAAGATAAGTAACAAAGGTAAAGATGAAAGCTGTAGTGGTGCTGAACTACACAGAACAGAATGTAGTGCATGTTTTAAGATACAGAAATGGCTGTATCTTACCTCAGCCACTCTGGCTGGCTTCCAACAAAGTATTAAAATACAAAAAACCTCAAACATTAAAAACCTCCCCATACAGGACTGCCTTCCGATGTCTTTTAAAAGTCAGATAGTTGTTTATTTCCTTGACATCTGAGGGAAAGGCGTTCCACAAGGCAGGTGCCACTACTGAAAATGCCATCTGCCTGGTTCCCTGCAACCTCACATCTCGCAATGAGGGAACCTCCAGAAGGCTCTTGGAGCTGAAACATTTCTAGGGGAATTTTTTTTAATGATTATACAGTAGACTGCCACAGTATGCTATGCAGAGTAGGCACAATTTGGAAGCAGCAAAGGGAAGATGGAGGGAGAGATCAGATGAACAATGTTGGGGATATTCATGTTGAATGGTCAGAGATATGAGGAACATAAAGTAAATATATCCTTAGATGGCTCAGTCAGTACAGCATGAGACTCTTAATCTCAGGATCATGAGTTTAAGCAAAAAGATTCCTGCATTGCATGCAGAATGACCCCCTAGATTACCACCATAGTCCCTTCAAATACTATGATTCTATGTTTATAGTTTTGCTCTAGGAGTTGGGGGGGGGCTTCCTTTTTCATTCAGACACTTACAAAGACACTTTATGCAGGTATCATACCATGAGGGGAGCAGCTAACAACATGAGGCCATTGGATAATTATCCATGAGGCCATTGGATAATTTTGGCAATAACAGGGAATAGAACGTTCTTGCATAAGGAGAGAAAGAGGGGTTATAAAAAGGGGGGAGGAAAATTGGAAGGTAAGTGAATAAGAACATTGGACACAATGAGCTGCAGATGCAGACAAGGTTTTAAAGAAGAACTCACTGGATGTTCCTTAGGGACTTTGCAGGATGGTCTGTCTGTTCCTTTGGTGAAGCCTTGCCTTGGGCTAACTGGAAAAGATCCAGGACTTCCTTTGCTGAAGGCATACTTACAGTTGCAGTGAGCCATCTTTGAATAGTAATTAGATCCCCTGTTGTAGTTGAAGCCTTGTGGAATTTGTTTTTAGTTGTTCTAAGGAAGCCTCGTGGGAATTTGCTTTCTTTTTTCTTACTATATAAAAAAGGTTTGAGACTGTTGTCATGCTGCGGTTTCACATGGCCACTGATAGGTGAGCTGCATCATGACAATAGAACAGCAGGCAGGTGGCCCGGAGAAGTGAGCAAGTGGTCCAGGTGAGCTTCAGAGGAACAGCCAGGATAGGCCAAGGCAGCTCAGTGGCAACCACCCTGCTCTGCTGTTGCTGTGCACCTCATATGTCCTTGAACTCTGATAATGCCTTTTGCTTGTCTGGATGGAGACTAGAGAGGGGCGTGTATATGTAAAAAGTAGCCTTCTTTACAAAGGGGCAATTTACACTGAAAGCTCTGCCCACTTTTGGTTCTGGCCCTGCCCATCACTAGCCCTTGGAAGGATGACCAGAAGGGCTCAGAAAAGTCCCCCTGATTTAGAGAATGGGAAAAGCATGAGCAATCACCATTACCTTTTCTTGGAAAAGCACATACTAGCCATGAAGGAATAATAGATGCAGAGGCAGCAGCAAAATTGACCATCTTAGGAAGTATGAGATGAGACTCAATAATCAATAAAAAGTCTGTTCCTGGGGAGATACAGTGCCCCTGATGCTGGGCTGTTCTCAGAGTGCACAGCAGTACTGCCTTCTCCCCAATCTCAGGAGTTGGCATAGAATTGTAATGGATACCAGGGAAAGTGGCTTTAAGAGGCAAGCTAGCTGATGCCATATAGAAGATGTCTTCCAATTTTACCAATGCCCTTTGAGAAATATCTTTTTCCCATTTTGTCCATGTTGTCCTTGTAGCTTTGTCCTGCAGCTCTCCAGTGGTTTGACTTTACCCCCCGATGGCGCACTCTTCCATTGTCTCTTTGAGACAGAGGGATGCCAACCACCTGCGCTCCTTAT
Organism: Podarcis tiliguerta; assembly: GCF_965153285.1. Taxonomy (NCBI): domain Eukaryota; kingdom Metazoa; phylum Chordata; class Lepidosauria; order Squamata; family Lacertidae; genus Podarcis; species Podarcis tiliguerta. The sequence continues at coordinate 66,737,747 of NC_139535.1, read as the reverse complement.
GCTAGCATACAGGGCTTGTGCCATTTCTGTAGCTCACACAGAGTTTGAGAGGTCATGATGTCAAACCCAAGCCCTCCTGCTAATGCTCCACACATGGGAGATTTATGCCCATCCTTGATGGCTGACCTCTTGCTAGTAGAAGCAGCAGGAGATGGGTTTGCTGCACAGCTAGAGCCTAAGGAAGCCTATTTAAGACAATGAGCACACACGCATATTAAGAAGACTTAATGTGAGCTGTCTTAACTTATTAACAAGAGATTGATAATATCTGACAAATGACGGAAGATAAATTGTTAAGCAAAATGCAAATATGCCAGGAGCAGAAATGGAAAATTACAATAAAAGCTTTTATGACTGCAGGAAAATCCAAAGCTAATTTGTCCATTCAACTAAATCTTCATTCCTACTGTTGGCTTTGTCAGAATGCTACATCAGTTAGCGTTCTAATTAGATCACCACAGAGAGGGGTACATTGTAGATAGATATTATTTCTGATAGGAGAAAGCGATTGTGTGCAGGTTGGAAACTCAGCTTTAACTTGAGGGCACAGATTTAGACTTTTATTCCCACTGCATACAAGTGCCCTTATTAATATTAATATGAAGAAATTCCTCAATGCTAACACAATACCCAGAATTATCTTCATTTTGTTTATCATACAAGCTACCTCTGGCCACATCAAAATTTTATTCTTTGAAAGTTCGGCTTGTACCCAAGACACTAAACACTAAGTATGTACGAGGATTTCCACTTGCACAATGGGACTTCCTGCCTTCACCCACCCACTGTATGATCTCTAAATCTGTTCTGAGAGCAGTTTGGGGGATAGTGTGGGACAAGGAGAAGGCAAAAAGTCCATTATAAAAATGGAAATCTGTGCACCGATCATATGGGGGAATTAGACCCTCTAATACAAATATTTCTGCCCCTCTGTATTGTGCCAACCAGGGATGAGCAACTTCCCCCAGACTCGCATTGGATTGGCTCAGAAAACAAGATAAGATACCTCCTTCCTCCCCCCCCTCCCCCAACATATGGCAAATGACATATTTTAGGAGCCCATTAGAACTTACCAACAAAGTCCTTCATCCTGCAAGTAATCTCTTCCCCGTCTCTTGAAACCCTGTGTACCCAGCTGATCTAATGACAGTGGGGAAAACAGAGGCATTTAGAGTTCTCCGAGAGGAGATGAAAGGAAGATACACAATAAGCCTTGTTTTTTGTTTATGGTTTTTAAGGAGAAGGGAGGAATGAACACAGAGCAGCAAAGCCCCAGCAAAGTGATTCTGGATTAATTATCCCCAACTGAAAATTGAGCCTGTTAATGATTTGTGGGTTATTCAAATCTTTATTTATACTTAATATTTGAAATCTGTTGCACTGACCAGGCTATTCTACAAAATAGTTTGCTTCAAGAGGCAGCCTTAATGCACGTTAGAAAGAATTCTTCACTAAAGTTGGTTCTGGAAAAATAAGTTGACTTAAGCAATGTTGATGTGCAGTCAGCATGTCTCTTAATAAACCTAGGGATATGTGAAAAGTACCAGGATAAGTGGCAGATTGACACTTATCACTGCATACATCTAGTGGCGTGCTAATAATGTGAGAAAACACTCAATCTCATTTCAGTGCAGCAAGCAATTTTTCTTCTTTTCTTTTTTGTTGTTTTCAAGCTAAACTATTATGTCTCAAACTAAGCAAAACACCCCAATTTGTAGAAGCAACGAAACTCATTGGAGGGAGAGTGGAAGTGGCCCCTGTGACATAATGTTTAGAGTGTTGAAGTAGGACAAGAGAACCAAGTTCCAACCTTCACTCGGTCATGAATTTCACCTTGGAATAGTCATTTTTTTCATCCTAACCTACCTCACAGAGTTGTTTTAAGGATAAAATGGGGGAGTGGGGGGGGGGGGAGAAAAGACCATGTATGCTGCCCTAAATTTTAGAAAATCCAAAAATGTTGGGAAACTGCTTAAGACGCATATACTAATAGAAAAGAGAAGCAGCTATTCTTGGTTCTCCCCTTTCCCTCCCGCCTTTTTTTCTGGGGAGGGATTATTTTAATCCCTTGTTAAGTATTTATATAATTTTCAAAAACAGGGCAGTCTGAGGCAAAGGCAGGAGGGAGAACGGATATAGATATGGGAACGTGCTGTAAAAGGGTATTCTTGTTCTCGCTATGTTGTTGTAAAATCATTTGGAAGCCTCAATAAAACATAAACTAGGCAATTACGAACAAAGAAGGAAACCTCACGGCTGATACAAAAAGCAGTAGCTTTGGAGTTTAGCATTCCCCTAATGTGATGCACAGCAGGCACATCGACTGGCCTCTTATACTTTTTGCCTGTTGCTGGGGGGAGAACCTGGGGGCAGAGGAGATGCCATTCCATCTCTTTGCCCACCTTGCTCCTGGTTGTCCTACAACCCTGAGGTGCTCTTGCTGCCTCTGGAGGAGGAGGAGGAGAGTGGAAATAGCTGCAGCTAAGAAATTTGCACCCCAGCCCACAGACTAGGAAGTGGTGTGACTGAAGTCACCACAAGGGCACTACCCATCTTAAATTTGTACTGCTGAATGTATTAGTGGGAGAAAGTGTGTGGTGCATTATTGGGTAGTAACTGGAATTGTGTTTCTGACTGTCCAGAGTGAGAGTCTGGGTTGTAATGTTTTCATGACTTTCAAAGTCTTTTGAATATCACTCTGTGTGAGAGGGCTGGGGTAGCTCAGTTGGTAGAGCATGAGGCTCTTAATCTCAGAGTCGTGGGTTCAAGCCCTACATCGGGCAAAAGATTCCTACAGCACAGGGGGTTGAACTACATGAACCTTGTCTGAATGGGAGATGGGAAGGGAGCAGTTGTGTTGCTGTTTTCCCCTAAATGGAGGCGGGAGGATGTGCGGGTTGCAAATTATGCCAGGTATTTTTGGAAAACCAGACGTCCCCTTTGTGACAAATGGCTGACTGCAGATTAGCTGTGCTGTCTGTCTGGTTGGAGGGAATACTTGAGAGCGAGGCTCATGTGTGGGAAATTGCAAAGGATGTGTTTGGGAGAAGTTATTCTGGGGGAGAGGGAAGTATGGATGCAGCTTCTATTTCAGTTGTTTTATTTAGCTGTTAAAGATGCTGTTTTGTGGTATTTTGGGATCTGCAATGTTTAAGGGAACATTTTGTTTTCCTGTTAATTATGCTGCTTTAAATGTGTGTGTTGTATTTGACCTTCATCTGTCGTCTTTTTCTTTCTTTCTTTCTTTTTGATATTTTGTAGTGTTCTGTTCCATGCTTTAGGTTGTAAACCACTTTGAGGGGTTTAAAAGAATGTCTATAAAGCAGTATGGCAATGATTTAAGTCAATAAATCAATCTGGCTTGACATGATGACACTCTTTCCCTTTCCCTGCACCACAGGGATGTGGAGATGCTCTACACCAGCCTTTCCCAACCTGGTGCTTTCCAGATGTTTTGGGCCATAGTTTGCATCATCCCTGGCCATGCTGGCTAGACCTCATGAGAGTCATTGTGCACAACATAAGGAGGTTAAGGAAGACACTTCTCCCAAGAGGTTAGGGGTGTGGAGCAGAGAATTCCACATGGACTAGCTGCTTTTGGTAGCAACAGTGCACTTTCACAATGTCTACTTCAAGGGTTGAGGACCTCTGGCTGGTGGCTTAATTAGGCCCACCAGGCCATATCAGCCAAGACACACCCACTGCCCTGCACTTGACTTGTGTGGGGCTGGTAAAGACCTGGCTCAGCCAAAAGGGCACCACAGACCAGCTGGTCTACTGGACCTAACCAATTCCCCATGCATAATCTGACTCCACAGAGTAGTATTGTTCCAGCATCGGAGCAAGAACACAACTGGCTACTCTATACTAGTAGTAAGGCCTGAGCCTTGGTGTGTCAACATCTGTTGGTAGAACTGTACAAAATGCTTCCATGTGTTGCTGTGTGGTGAGAAGGTCAAAAAATTCTAGTATGGAGTGGCTCGCACGTGAAACACTATGAGTCATTAAAGCCACATCGTGATCCCTCTGATGCTTTCATTTTCTGATCCACTCGGCTGCTTTTAAGGATTTAGATGGCAAAAGATAACCACTGGACATCTCTTTCTTCTCAAGAAGCACAAGGTACTGTTAGCATTCCAACAATTAAAGATAGCATTTTAAGCCTATCCTGTAACATTGCATATACAGTGGTACCTCGGGTTACAAACACTTCAGGTTACAGACTCCACTAACCCAGAAGTAGTACCTCAGGTTAAGAACTTTACTTCAGGATGAGAACAGAAATCACATGCTGGCAGTGCAGCAGCAGTGGGAGGCCCCATTAGCTAAAGTGGTACCTCAGGTTAAGAACGGTTTCAGGTTAAGAACAGACCTCTGGAACAAATTAAGTTCGTAACCAGAGGTACCACTGTATTGCATATATCCTGTAACATTGCATATATGTATATAGGCACAAGTCCCACATATTCCTTCATGGCTGAGGAGTAGCAGTGCAACTGGGATGGCATAGTGTCTGTTATGCAGGTGTTGGACCAAGGAAGGGAGATTCTCTTTAGCAGGAGTTCATACTTGGGTTTTATACTGTGGCAATTAGTCTATGAGATAATGCTTCATTGGCAATGCAGTTAATAAAGCACCACATAGTTCAATCCACTCGCTCATATTCGCAAATCACAGACAGTATTCCATTATGACTGTCAGTTGTACAGAAAGTGCTCAAACACACAGCGAGCCTCACCTCCAAGTTGTCTGTCTCTCAGCTTTCTTTACATCAGGGAAGCAACTTCAAATCTTCTCTGCACTGCAGACACATGGATTAGACTCCTGTTACAATTCCATCCATCTTCAGATGTCCTTGTGACTGAAGCCCACTAAGGGTGCACTTGGGTCTTCTGAAGGAAACACAAGAAGCTGCCTGCAGTTTAACTGATCTCTGGAGGCATTTGAATAAAGTTGAGGTAAAAGACAAATGCTGAATTAATTCTTTCCTATATAACTTTTCTAAGAGTGGGAAGATTACATGCAAACACATCAAAACTGTACAGATCATTCTCTCTGAGTCTGGCTGTGTTCCTTCCTTGAGAGCAAGCAGTGGTGCAATTTATTGTTTTAGACTCTGGATATAATAATGATCTTACAGGGTTTAGATAGTAATGTGCAAGGCCAGCTGCAGGTTTTTGGGACAACAGAGTATTATTGGGCTGTCTTTGCACTGTCCATTCCACTGAGCATTTGCCATTTTAATGCCCCTTTCCCTAATTTGGAGGCATCCTTCTACAGCTCTTCACTGTCCATCTTTATTTTCATCACCTAATTTTTTTTCACGCCATCAATACACTTGGCCACCCCACTTCTCACCTCTAACTCCAGATAATATATGAACAAGCTACAAAGCACCAGTCATAATGCAGTTCCATTAAGGGACCTCATTGTGTACATCTCTCCATTCTGAAAATTATCCATTCTCTGCTTCATTTACTTTAACCAGCGAGCCACTTCTGCTTAACAATTCTCTCTTATAGTTTAGGTAGCAAAGTGATTCCCCCACCTTCTTATATTTGCGCCTTTGTCCTTTTGTCAACCACCCAACAAAAGTTACCCGTATTAGTTCTGCTATGAAGAAATTTCCAGAAAAATCAAAGAATGCCTCATAATCTATGAAGCTTTCTGCATGTTATCAACAACAGCACTTTGCCTTCCAGGAACATTTTTTCTGATGCACTTTTCTAAAATCTCTCATTTTACCTGCAGCAGGAATGTGGATGGAAGAAATGAGAGAGCCAATGAAACAGAGCTGGGTGAATAGTACATCACAACTTTAGCAGCCATACAAAAGGTTGGGTGTATCTTGGCCTGACTACTGGTAGAGATCAGTCCAGTCTGACTATCTGGGAACATCTAGAGGTGGTGAACTGATGCATGTGAATCTCTATGCCTTTGGTGAACTGATGCATGTGAATCTCTATGCCTTTGGCCATCCTTCTGAGGATGTGGCAGACCCAGCTAAGGTATCCATCTTAGATGCTCATAGTCCCATCACCTTCCAAGGTAACTCCACCTAAGGATTACTGTGGGTTGCTACTTATCCTGTCTAAAGCAAAGCACCAGCTGTGATAGCAAAATGTTGCTGGAGGTCATGAGTGAAAGAGTCTTGTTGCACTCATATCCTGCTTATGGGCTTCCCATAGGCATCTGGTTGGACAATCTGAGAAAAGGATGCTGATCCAATCCAGCAGGGCTCCCCTTTTGTTCTTAAGTAAGTGCTATAATACAGATTTGTCAAAATTCTACTTTTGTCATAATTCTATATTCAAGCTAAGGAATGGCACAATACTTCAAAAGCTGTCGGCCTACATCAGGAGAGGGCCAGGCTAACCTTCACCAAAGAGTAAAGACTAGAAGAAAACAATAAATGTGTCATCTCCCATAGAAAGTACTTCTACAGGAATTGTGGATTTATTTAGCCACACTGAGCCAAATCTTTAAAAAGAATTGTTTAGTAATTTAAAGATAAAGATTATGGATGGCTATCACTTGTATGAATGTTCATAGAAGATAAATTGAATGGGATGTGAGCACAGAGGAGATTTACAGGTGAGATTACTATGCCATTATTCTTTAAATGAATGCTTGGAATATTTTCCAGTCCTCACACAGCTGCACCTTTCTTTGAATGAAGCTGTGATTCACCACCAGAACTGCTTTGCAAAATACGAATATCCCTAACTTGGGATCTCTTAACTTGGTTAACAGCACTATTGCCATATCGAATGCTGAATCAAAACTGATGTGGCCTTTTCAAGACACAATTCCATGATTATATACTTTTGTTTGTTTCAAAACCTCACAATAGTATTGCTGCATTGATGCAAACAATCTATACCTTTGGTAAAATATCTGGATACTCTGTAAACTGGGCTAAATCAGAATTAATGCTATTAGGCGAAAATTTATTTACTTATACAGTGGTACCTGAAACTGTTCTTAACCTGAAGCACCACTTTAGCTAATGGGGCCTCCCGCTGCTGCCGCGCCGCCAGAGCACGATTTCTGTTCTCATCCTGAAGCAAAGTTCTTAACCCGAGGTACTATTTCTGGGTTAGCAGAGTTTGTAACCTGAAGCGTATGTAACCCGAGGTACCACTGTACAGTAAACTGACGGTGGGGAAACTCTACTCTAAAAATTGGGGGAGTAGTATGGAAGGATTAAATGTATGCAGGTATATTGACTCTGGACCAATTGATATGTGAATGAGATTAATTCTATGCATATGCTGTGTTAAAAGATAAATGGCACTTATTGGAGATGGCTCAATGGCAATATTTGCAATTGAAGCATTTGTTAATAACCCTGTTTGGACCAGCAACTTTTACAGTATCTAAGACACCAGAGATACTAGAACAATTGTTTAAATCCTTTGAGACCCAAAGGTGGTGACTATTTTTTTATAGATAATTGGTATCAATAAATCAATTTGATATGCAGACTCTGAGAAATGAATGGAATAAAGAATTAGAGGTTCCTAGATTACCTAGACAGTGCGAGCTTCTGTAACAAAGGTGTTGATGAGTTTTAAATTACGTCTTATAAAACAAAAAATAATATTTTTTGAACTCTGTTATGTTTGTATAGAAGGGACTGTCTACAAGATGTAACAAGAATAATACTTCTTTGAAACATATGTTTATGCAATGTCCTACACTTATGAAGTTTTGGAAGAAAGGACTAGATTGTATAAATATGACTTGGTGGGGGAGCTAGTTCAGCAATAGACAGAGGAACTGCTCAAAGGTTCTCTGTTCATTGGGAAAGTTCCTCCCCTTTCTCTGCAAACAGAGATAAAATGCAGGGATCCACTTGGATTCCTATCAGTGCATTGAGAAAGGGCTCTTGAGGGTGGAATTCAGTGGGACTTACCTCTGATTAGACAGGGTTAGGATTAGGATTGCACTGTTACATATCATCGACAGGTTCCACCTCTGTACCCCTGTTGGCTTGCAACAGTCTTGAGATCTGCAATGCCATTTTCTGGGATATGCAGCAATACCAGCTACTCCTTTGGCTCCCACAGTGGTATGATCACCAGAAAGTGAGAGGCTCAGGCAGTAGATTCACCCAGGCACCCTGGAAACTTCCTCCCAAGGGGCATGTGAACACGCTTTCCCTTCTTTTGTTGCTGGGAAGGAAAATAGATTTTAGAAAGAATAGACAGCACACAAAAACCTTGTCTCCCGTTATTTGTGTGCTGAGGATTTGTGGAGAAATGATTGCCATGTGCTTTGGCAGAAAGAATTCTCACTTTTTCAATGCAGTCAGTATTCTCCTGTCTAGAATCAGGAGGCGCAGAGAGCCACATGCTTGCTACCCTTAATGAAGAGCTGCCACGCCACTGTGCTTTCTGTTTGTTGCCATTCTCTTTGGGTGAGCCATTCCTTCACATCACAGCCAAGCCTGTGCGCTTTTGCAGAAAGTGGAAAGGAAAATCTGGTGGTGTTCCTTATATTCTTCCTTTCAAAAAGCAACAACAATGTGTGGTTCTTGCATTCAAGTCAGCTAGGGAAATCCGAGCCACTGCCCAATCAAGGCCTTGCATCAATTAGGTTAACAGCAGGGCTAGTGCATTTCTTAATTATAACTACAAACACTTTGTGGGTTTCCTAGGGCTAGAAGCTCATCCCATCCCATCAGGTTAAATCATTTCTGAGTTTTCTTGATGAACTAAGTAAGCTTTAATGGGATGTCAGCAGCACCTCATGCTGCCTTATATAAGAGGCAATTTTAGCTGAGTGTTTCGGGCTCAAGGTTTCTGTGCTGTTAGTGGATCAGCATAATGCACACAGGCAAAGAGTTAATGCCCCAGGGCAGATTAGCAATAGTGTCGCTCTCTTGTAGAGCTTATCCCTTGTTCTGTTTAATAGCCGATACCAGTTTCAGGACAACTGCTTGTCAGGCTCTTCCAGCCTCGGGCAACGGTGATGGGTTTACAGTTATATTGTTGGAGAGGTGGAGAGAAAGAGGGGTCAAGCAGGCAAAGAAGTAGAAGAGAGGGAGAAAATACTGAGGTGCCGGCCTACAACTAATAATCAGCACACAACCTGGGGCCATGAGAGCCTGAACACAGGTATGATTTATTGGAAATCATCCTGACGCCGTCTGAACTATTAAAACTATATGAAAGATGTAATGCGCTTGGGATCCTTCTTGCACAGAAACAACACTTCCATAGCCTTTCATAAAAAATGGATGCCAGCTTTTTCAACACACCAGGCTTACCTTAATACTTGCTCATCCTTCTGTAGAGGTGGAATGGTGGTGGTCAGTTGCAAGGACGTAATATGATTCCAGATTGTGAATCCTGGCTTGATCACAGGCAGTGTAGCCGCAAAATAAGAATAATTAACCAGGTGGACAGGTTTGATTACCAATTGTTTTAAGAAGGCTTAATTTACCTCAGCATCGCCTCTAGGAAATTTCCCTTAAAATTATCTTTCAGTGGCACTGGACTCCCACAAGCCTTGCAAAGATCAATCCTTCAAGCTCACCGCTATGTTGGAAAGGCTGTGGAGAACAAGGTTCTTACTTTCACGTTTAGTGGGAGTGTACTGTGGTCCACACCTTTTGGCAAAAAGATTTTCATCTGACCAAACACTATACCCCACCTAATTCAGCACTTGCTTTATTATCACTAGATTTGACCCCAAACTCCACCCTTAAATCTAAAGAATTAATTTCCTCCCTGTTCACAGCAGCTAGACTAGTTATTGCCCAACGATGGAAGGAAACCTCTAATGTACCAATAGAGGCTTGAGTTAATAATATCTAATTTCTGCACATATACAATAATTTTTTTCCATTCTTTTTTAAACTTCTCATTGTCAGAGTCTCTGAGTTTTGCTGTCAGTTTTGCCATTTCTGCATATTCCACAAGTTTTATTTGCCATTCTTCTATTGTTGGCAAATGTTCTGCTTTCCATCTTTGGGCTAACAGGATCCAGGCTGCTGTTGTGGCATACATAAATAATTTCTTCTGTTCTTTGGGAATTTCTGTTCCTGTTACACCTAATAAAAACGCTTCTGGGGTTTTTTATTTTAAAAAGTTAGTTTAAGCATTCTATTCAATTCAATATATATCATTTCCCTGTAGCTTTTAATAATCTTACATTCCCACCACATATGATAGAATGTAGCCTCTTTTTCATTTTAGCAAGTTTTACCGGTATTATATACCAACGATACATCATTTTCATATATTCTTTAAGTGTGGTACATGCAGTAAATTTGAGATCCACCTTCCAGAGTTTTCCCCAATCATTCATTTGTATATTATGTCTCCTAGGACATGGAGAGCCGCATTTTAGACATTTTTTTTTTTTAAAAAAAAAAAAGATTGCCCATGATTTGAAATGATTTTATATCTGCTGCTATTGGTATTTTTACTGTTGATATTTTTGATCTGTTTTATATTTGTTTTATGGTTCTCTTTTGCAGGCTTTCTTGAAAATATATATATAAAGGCCTACGCAGTAAAATCTACTTAATAAAGTGTTTGAGGGGGGAGAGAGAACACTGCGAGGTCAATGTGATGAAAGTGAATCAAGATGCAGTGAATGTATGCATATTACTATTACTATTACCAATGTTCGCAAATATGATTCCAGAATGAGCAAAATCTATTCGACGACAGCTGGATAGCTATTTGTGCATTTTTTTGTATTTTGAGTACTCCTGTAGGATCTTCCAATACCTTGGTCATAGGAAGAAAATAAGCTTTTCTACGTGCTACACTAACAGAAAATAAAAGAGAAGATATCAATCTACCACAGGGCTAGACATATGCATAAGCTCATTGAAACCAACATGTCTAACTTTGTGATGGATTTAGCCTCAAATTTCTAGCCCTCTTGAGGCAAGGAAAACAAAGAAGCGTGCATTTCAATGTGTACCCTATTTCTTAAATGCAGCCACCATAGGCGTAACACAGGAGCAGGTGCATTAAACACATCTAAGTGAGAATATTTCTCTATCAGCTATGAATGCCCTACATCCGTTTTTTGAAATTGTGTGGAAGCACAAGAGTTGCCAGCATTGGGGGGGGGGGAGAGAAATGAGAAGAAAAGTAGCCTGCACAAGTAGGGGTGTTTTCTCTCAAATTCAGGAGCATTCCATCACCAGTTTGGGGATTCACTGCTGAGAGCTGCAGGTAGAGTAAATGCTTAAAAGCTTTGGCATTGTAGAGGCAGGCACCTTTGAATCCTGCTGCCCCCTGCATTGCCCCAGGCAGCATTAGCCAAGAACCATGCTATTGCGCTATTTTTCATTAAAATATATATATTGTCCTTCTTTACTCCCAACCCTTTTTTAAAAAAAGATGATTTCCCCAAAGTCTTATTGCTCTGATGTATTTGGCACTGTATTCGCACATCCCAGTTTTATTGGTTGCAAAGTATTTCTTGTGATGGGACTAAGCTCCGCTTGACTGATATCAGTATGCTAGAATAAAGCTAGACAGCGAGAGATTAGAAAATGTCTCCTATATCTAGGCTGAAAACATTTGAGGTTTTTGTTAAAAAGAAAAAGATATATTCTATGAACATATATATTCAGGTTCTAAATTCAGACAAGACATTCCTTACAATGAGCTAAAGGCATAATGCAATTGATTTCTCCTTGGAACTAAGTTCCATTGACTTTGATTGTACATACTCCCTGGTATTGGGTTGCAGTTTATATGTCCTGCTATGTCCTGTCAGTGCAGGCCCTGTGTGAGGGTTTCCACTTGTGCTATGGGGACTTCCCCTCCTCTTCTCCCTTACATTCCTCCAGCAGCAGCACCCCAAAATTGGCTCTGGGGTTGTTGGGTGAACCCTCAGAACAGCACTTGGGGTGAGGAGAGGGACCAGTGCTTGAATGAAAAAATGAATGGATGAATGAATCTTTATTTGCGTCAGCCATCGGCCATAGCAATAAAACAACAATAGGATATGCAAAAAAATAGAAATAAAAATACATTTTAGGGTTTTGAATCAATAGTGGATCTTTTAAATAGTGGATCTTATTAAATAGTGGACCTTTTTCTGATTGCCCCAGCTAAAAACCTTGCAACCTTTGCTGTCACCTGCTCATCTTGATCTGTCAAGAGAAAGGCACTGTAGCAGTGGTTGGGCAACCCAGAATGGACAATAAAAGAGGGTGATAATCTCATTCCTCAAGTCTTTATAAAGAGGTCAAGCCAGAAGGGCATGCGCCGCCGATTCGTTACTGCCATCTCCACAGGGACATAAGCGTTTTTCATGTGGAATCTGTTGGAATTGTCCCTCAAGTACAGCTGAGGGCAATGCATTCAATCTTGAGAGAGTAAAAGCATGGGACCAATGCTTGTGCTGCCATGACATTCACCATAACATGATGTTGAATTCTACCCTAGAAGTCTACCTCCTGAGTACAACTTTCAATCGCTACCACCAATATCATACACCCACTTCTTATAGTATTGGGGGACAGATGTAATTTCAGGACTAAAAATGTAGATAAATATAGTCACTTTGATTATCTTTAATAGAAAAGGAGGGTATCAATATTGACTAACCTAAAGAAAATAAAAGGAAATGCTCTCACACTTGCATTGCAATCACACATTTTATGGTGAAAACTCATTAATATTACCATGGAAGGCAAGGCACCAGGGTAGACTGGGACTCACTTGCTATATATGACTTGACATTTACACCTTTATCTTCATCCTGAGAGAGCACCTCTTGTATTTTGTAAATGACGCAAGAACTAGTCCTGTGTATCTCATCTGCGAAATAGGGAAGCAATTGGGGGGGGGGGTTGGCCTTATCTTATCGGGGTGGGTTATCTGTTAACCTGACCTCCCCTTGCCCCCCCCTGCCCCCGGTAAGAATAAACCATGAAAAAGAGACTGTAGTCATTACTTTAATTGGAGTCACTGGATAAAATATGCAGATCAGGTAAGTCTGAACCAAATTTAGAAAGAACGAATTCCTCAAGCATTCCTATTTGTGAGTTAATCCATCAGGTGTATGACCAAGCTCTTCGTTTTACTACCTGTCAGATAATGTAATGTGAAGACAGTACAGTAAACCACATGACATTCCATGATACATGAATCCTGGGCTTGATTCACCATGCTGGGTCATAGGTGGGGATGGAGGGGAAATTTGGTTCAGTCTGGATTTAAAGACAAATTTTCCATTACAAGATGCAAAACAGAAATACAGATGTCCTTTGAAATTCATAATTTTCATAATATTGCCCTGTTGTTCCTCAGCCAAGCAATGCTTACAAAAGATGTATATATTAATGTCAAGTGTGCACACGCATGCATGTATTAGTGAAAGTAACATGACATATATTAGGGGAAATTGCATGCAGAAAATATATGTTTGTCAAAACTGCATACTGAAAAATGTGTTTTAGGAGAAATTCACACTACAATGCTGAAGAATTTTCATTTTTTTTAAATCACAAATTGCTGCAGAAATGTGCAGAACTGATTTAAGATGGGAAAACTGAGAAACACAGAGAACTAAAACTGATGGATTTGTACTTCTCTAGTCACAAGTTTTGTGGATCTGATGTTTACCACTTGATATGATGCCAGCACCATACTAAGTAAATAGTTACACTCATGAAGGTTGTGAAAAGAAAGGAAAAGTCCTCTTAAACTCTGCAAATTACAAATGGCCCATCTCCTACTTCCTTCAAAAAGAAAAGAAGAAATCAAGGGGCGTTGTGTTTTTTTAAGTCATCAGTTATTCAACAGTGGGTTGACAGCCATATTGTGTTTACCTTGCCATGGATAATTCATCAGAGTATTAATGTGCTTCATCCCCTATAGTAGTAGCAGAAGTTGCAATGGATGGCCCAGTGAGCAAGAGATGTTGCTTGGGTGATGGCAGAGGCAGGCAAAGCCATTTGTGATCTAATTGGGGTTGGGAAGTTGATTGAAGTGGAATTTCTTCATACATTATCCAGCAAATGCTTAGGGTTAAATGGTAGGTTGATAGAAATCAAGACTGATAGAAATCAAAGCTAGTTTGCAAATTATTCTTGAATCTAAAAATGCTCTTCATAATACTTCATGCTTTCTAGACTATGGAGAGTTCGTGCAGGTTAGACAGCTACAAACCAGTTATGTTGTTAGTACAAGAAACTGATTGCACCAGCCAGGCTGATGGTCTGAGTACAAATGGACATGTAGTTGTTAGCATAATCTTTTCCTCATTATGTAATCCTGCCCTAGTTTGCAACAGAGAAGGCCTCCTAGAAATATTCATTTGGGCATTGAATTTCAGCTCATTATCACACATTGCCAGCAGATGTCATTGCTGAGAAGCGCAGTGTTTATCTAACACGAGATCACGGACGGAGGCATCTGGATGGACCTATTGCAGTATCTCACCAAGTAGTGGCATCAGCACAGACACGTAAAATGTTATTTCACACCATGTTGAAACTTAATTACCTTTAAGCTTAAGATATTGTGCATACTCCATAGACTGGCTTGGGGAGGATTTTTTTTAAGTAACAAGTTCTCGGCGATAGTACTTGTGTACAATGTCCATATGTATAAACTGACAGACAGCCTTAAATATTCTATTAAATATTCATCCAAGAGCCCATATGCTAATTTCAAAAGGTGCTGCCTAAGTGAGCACCCATCGTTTTGTTAAATTGAGTGGTATTTTTGATGCCATTATCTACGGCTGAAACTAGCTTTTTATGTATACATTTATGGAGCATTTTTATGTATAACACTCTTTACAGATTTAATCTCACCTGTTTACAAGGTTCAAAAAAAGCCAGGCAATATTAAAAGCAGCCCAACTGGTCTGCACACGGCAGAAATCAAGACACCTCAAAAAGTCAGTCATTTTAAAAGGTTGTCCACTTTCTGGTTTTGCTAATAGTATTCTGTACCAAGCAATTGTGTTAACCTTCTGGCTGTTAATTTCTGACTAAAAATCATAATCAAAACCAGGCCACTGGAGAAAGTGCTTGATCACAGAGAAGGAGCAGGTGGATTTATTTGTCACAGGAAGAAAATAAAATCTTTATTAACTTCTCATGGTTCACAAATCACATTTTCATGCAGCTCTTCTTATTTCTCTAATTAAATAATGAAGGGAACATTTAAGACAATTTGGTAGCAATGTGTTGCATTGCTATATGTTTCCTATTGCACCTTCCTTCCTTCCTTCCTTCCTTCCTTCCTTCCTTCCTTCCTTCCTAGTTCACCAGACTCTGCTTGGCCTCAGAAATGTGGTACAATCCTAACTCTGGTCACTGCACAGCAGATCCTGACCCAGTGGCAGGGCCACTGCCACAGCCTTTCTAAGCATGCCACAAAGGGCAGAAGCAGGAAGGGGAGGAGGCAGATTGCTGCACCAGCCGATTTCCATGGATTTAGAGAGGACATCCCAATGCCAGAACAATTGGGTCTTTTATTCATTAAGCTACACAGGATCTAGTTAAGATGCAGATGTGAGGAAGCAAAACACCGACATTATTTAGAGACAAATAAAAAATGAGTTCTACTCCAAATCATTGAATGCTCTAGCAGGAAGGCTGCTAATAGGCTGCGATTAGTTTGTATTCATTACACTGCACCACTGGTTTTCTTTGTTTCTAAATAGAAACAAAATACCTAGTAAGGGCAAGAATACAGAGCAGACCTATGTATTTCTCACAGGTCACAGAGGTTCCCAACCCACAAGCACATCCATCCAGAATTATGTAATGAGAGATTACTACAGCCGGGTAAATGGGTGGGAGCCCTAAAAGCAATACTGTCTCTTCTCACATCCATCAATCATCAGTAACAGAAATCTAAACCTAGGCTTGATTCCCTTCTCCTACCTCTTTCTATTACTGTAACTTCCACTCTGTGCCTGCTTTACATCCAATGTTTCCCAGGAATGACTAGCTTTAAATATCACTTATACCCGTAGGCAGAGGGAGAACAATAATAAAAGCGGAAGAAACTAGGTCATTTAAATGACCTGATAAAACTGGTAGGGACACCGCATTAAATGGCAGCCTGTCTAAAACTGGAACAGCACACTGTCCTCTTGGCTCGCACATAGCTGCCTGTCTCTTCTGCTTTTTACCAGCAGTCTATAAAGCAAAGAAGAAATGGGCTGAACTGTTTTGTAACTTCAGGAATCAACTGGGCTTTTCAGATCAAGGCTCAGTGTGTTCTTCTTTCCCAGCTCATGATCTTGACCCAATTTCTTCACTAATTTTTGGCAGAGTTGTTGAAAGGAGCAGGATGGTTTAGTGTCAAATGCGAGGGGCAGAAGGGACGGAAGGACAGCTCCCCAGGCCAGGTTGGAAAAGACTGGATCCTAAGATCTCACGAGGAGAGATTGGATCACAGAAAGGGCACTCCAGCTGCTTGCTAATGGTAAGGAACTTTTTTTATTGATTTCCTCTCCTCCTGCATTCCACAAATCTGATCCAGAGGATTGTGGCACCGTCTGGAACAGCATGGGAAGTGGTGCAGGATGCTGGAACAAGGAAGTAGAAAAGCATAGTCTCCCTTCTCTCCATCTGTTGGCAGGAACCTCCTCTGGATCAAAGGCCCTTCCACAAATGGAGGGACTCCATTCACAGCAGGGTCCAAACCATAGTATATAAATAAAAGAATGAGTAAAAGGTAAAGGTAATGGGACCCCTGACCATTAGGTCCAGTCGCGGATGACTCTGGGGTTGCGGCGCTCATCTCGCTTTATTGGCCGAGGGAGCCGGCGTACAGCTTCCGGGTCATGTGGCCAGCATGACTAAGCCGCTTCTGGCAAACCAGAGCAGCGCACGGAAATGTCGTTTACCTTCCCGCCGGAGCGGTACCTACTTATCTACTTGCACTTTGATGTGCTTTCGAACTGCTAGGTTGGCAGGAGCAGGGACCAAGCAACACGAGCTCGCCCCATTGCGGGGATTCGAACCACCGACCTTCTGATCGGCAAGCCCAAGAGGCTCTGTGGTTTAACCTACAGCACCACCCACATCCCAAAAAAATGAGTAGAGTAGATTTTAAAAGCATTGCGTTAAATTTATCCAGGGTATACATTTTCATAAATTAATATGTGTAAATGTTAACTCTGCTATAAATATTTGTATCTGATTTCAAATAAGCAAGTTCTCTCCTCAAGCTAACATATTCATACATTCAACGAAATGGATTAGCATTAGCTAAGTATAATCTAGTCATTTTTGAATGTTATAAAACTGTGCATCATTTCTAAATGGGCTAGATTAACTGCATTGACCACATGGTGCTTTGCTTTGCCTTTCCTTGTGAGTTCAAAATTTTTTGAGTCACCAAGGGAGTCTGCTAGAGAGAACAAAGGAGAGACAGCAGTTGTCATACATGTGATTGTCAATGATACTTGGAAATGTAACTGAGAAGTCCTGAATGCCAAATTTGTTAGGTTGGAGGTTGAAATCCAAGGCCCCCCAGGTAACATTTTTAGAAATGCTGCTTGTTCCAGAAGCAGAGCCAAATAGACTGGAATACTATGAGATCTCTACACATGGATTAAGATTTCTTAGGCTCTGAAAAGTTGTAAATTTTCTGATCTGTTCCAGAATCTCAAATCTTATATTCACCTTCTTCGTCTGCTCATCTCCTATACACACCAATCCTGACAAGCCAGAAGTACTGTTTTCGGGGGACAGGGGGTGGGTGGGGGTGGGGGACTCACTGCACCCTTGCATCATATGTCAAGGAAATAAACAACGATCCGACTTTTAGAAGACATCTGAAGGCAGTCCTGTTTAGGGAAGTTTTTACTGTTTGAGGTTTTATTCTTTTTTTAATGTTCCGTTGAAAGCTGCCCAGATTGGCTGGGGAAACCCAGCCAGGTGGGCGGGGTAGAAATAATAAATAAACAAATTATTATTATTATCATTATTATACCATGCTACCTCCCCCCTTCTAGTTCTTCCATATAAATTCTTCCTATGCCATTTCATCTCCAGCTAGACTCTGTGACATCTTGTGTTGATGTGCATTTGACCATTCATCACCATTGTGGTGATGTGCATTTGACTCTTTGCACACCTCTTAAGGGATACAACTCTCAAAACTGTCTTTCCTCCATGCATTTTGTATGGGGAAAACTCTACGTTACACATTTCTATTTTATGCTTTCTCTTCTTCAGAGCACTTTATATGCTCAGTTATAGTCATTATCAGATGATTGTATGTAACTAACATGGTGCCCTCCAGATGTTGTTGGACTACAATTCCCATCATTCCTGACAATAGGTCATGCTGGCTGTGGCTAATAGGATTTGTAGTCCAACAACATCTGAAGAGCACCATATTGCCTACCCCAATATAGTGGCTTTGTCCCCTGAAACCTCTGAGGTTAGACGACTTATTCTCTGGAAGCATGCTCCTAGAATTTTAGGGCACACAACATTTTATCAATATTTTAGTATTGATTTTATGTCATAAGTTGGTGGAGAACAGCACAGGCTTTGCATTCAGTAGATATGCAGCTAATGACACCAGTTAAAGCAGATCCTGCAAGCTTGAATCTCACAGGAATCCACAGAAAGACCCTTGCTGAACAAATAGTGTTGCTGATAAAATAGAAATAATCCCAGAGAAACCCAATGACTGGAAAACATCACAGTCAAATGATGGGCCTTAAATTACTATTTTGCATAATAAATGTATATTAAGGCACCATAGTTAAGGTGGACTGCAAGAAGATCAAACCTATCCATTCTTAAGGAAATCAACCCTGAGTGCTCACTGGAAGGACAGATCATGAAGCTGAGACTCCAGTACTTTGGCCACCTCATGAGAAGAGAAGACTCCCTGGAAAAGACCCTGATGTTGGGAAAGATAGAGGGCACAAGGAGAAGGGGACGACAGAGGATGAGATGGTTGGACAGTGTTATCAAAGCTACCAGCATGAGTTTGACCAAACTGCAGAAAGCAGTGGAAGACAGGAGTGCCTGGCGTGCTCTGGTCCATGGGGTCACAAAGAGTCGGACGTGACTAAACAACTAAACAACAACAACAAGTTAAGGTGAGTTGGTATTTTCATGATGACTTGCATGTGGAAGATCCCCACTTCAATTCCTAGCATCTCCAGGCAGGGCTAGGAAAGATACCTGCAGCGTAGACAAAACTGAGTTAGATGGATCAATGGCCTGACTTGGTAGAAGGCAGCTTCCTCTGTTACTAAACAGACACATAACCCCCTTGACCACCTGCCCCCAGTCTGGCATCTCTCACTGCACCCACAGCCTCTTTTCCCCCCTATACAGCCCATTGCCATGGATGCATGCCATTCTCCCCAGTCCAAATGAAAGTGTATAAGGAAAGCACAGGGTCAGTGTGCCAGAGATGCCATGGTGTCATGAGCTTTAGTGTTCCCCAGCCTGCGAAGGAAGAGGGTTGGAGCTGAAAGATCAAGGGGGGGATGTGGATACATGGAGGCTAAGTTGTAAATGAGCTCAATGGAACTGTAGGGCATGTTTACTGCTTGCATGATAAATGCAAGTGCCTTAACTTACAACTTCCATGGTATCTGAGGCAGGAGTGCATTTGTAAGCACTTTTACTCTTCTTTTAAACCGAAGGTGTGTTGTTGTTTTTTAAATCCTAGATTTAAAAAGTGTGGATGCAACCACAGCAGTCAGCATGTGACTAGAGAAACTGTTATTTTTCTCAATCCTTTAAAAATATTTAATTTGGGGAATTTCTGTGCTTGGCATATTTTCCAGCTAAGGGGATTTGCTATGTGCAGGTGCAGCTGATTACAGTGGAACTTTTTTTATATAAAAAAAGACACCTTGTCAAAGTTTAGCAGAATGGCTGCATACATCAACCTGGTCTTAAAACTGCAAATGAGAAAATAATGTGAGCAGATAATGTGTTTGGCTATTTAAGCCTCGTTTTCTGCTTTTAAATAGTTTGGAGCTGATCACTTGCTATACAAATTTATGAGGGTGTTGTTGTTGTTTTCAATTTGACCACAATTAGATCAGTATGAAAATGCAGAACATGCTAGTCAAGAATGAGCTTAGTTAGTCTTACACTGATGTTGTGCTTGCTGTTGTGAAGCCTCACTATTAAAGTGTAATTCATTCTGTGCAGCCAGTTAATAATTAGGTGATTACATAGCAGAACGAGCAGGAGCCACTCATTTCTACATAACAGGGTGTAGGAACTGATCCATTCATTACCTGGACCTACTTCTTTTTAATTCTTAAATATAGGGCTTTGTAGCACACAAAATATCAAGAAAAGAATTTATGGAGAAACAGTAACTAGATTTTGAAAACTGAAACCTCCTAATTGGGGTGCAAGGCTTTTAAACACACCCACACACCCAAAGTGATACATTTCAAAAGTAAAACAATCTTCAGCTATCAAAGTAGTTTTAATATTTTCCACTAATAATCAAAAACTGCTAAACTAAAATGGAGAGAATCTGAGACATCCCTAATAACTCCCTGCAACTTATAAATCATTAATTAATTTAATTATTATAGAACAATGAATATGAGATTCCTGGATTTTAATCATTTTTTCATCAGGCTCTCCAATCAAGTCTTCTTAGATCCTAAATAATTCATAAAGAATTATATCCCTGGCCTCAGTGGAGGCAATAGCAATGTTCCCTCGTGGTTCATTGGCACCCCTGACTCCATCCATCCACTGATATTTTGTGCAAAGGAACTACATGAACACCTTATTTGTCCATTAACCATTTGTAGTAAGGTAGCATTAGGAGTCACTTACTAGTGTACTGTAGAGGGGTCAGAAATCATTCCCAACATTGTTTTCCTTTGTTGCCAACTATATTTCAAATCAGTTGTGTGTTGTTGTTGTTTTTTGCAATAATGTTTTCATGTTTTGAACATTTGGGATGGGAAACACTAGCAACTAAGGATGCCAAACATTGTGGCCTGTTATCTAGGCAGCTTGGCATTTTAATAAATGGGTACATTTTTTTGATCAACATCAAATATTTCTTTGGAATAATAATAATAATAATAATGGTCAGGATAAAAAATATACATGTAAGTTTCTGTTTTGTTTGCTTCTTAGGGCCAGATCATTAAACCTTTTTGTATTTGTGGGCCAGAAAATGTGAATCTGCCTTATGCTGTGTTTATCCATCCAGCTCTTGGTCCATCTAGCTCAGTATTGACCACCTTGACTACCTGAGTTTCAGGTGAGAATTTCTCACAATCCTACCTGGAGATGCCAGGGATTGAACCTGAGACCTTCTGCATCCAAAGCATTTGCTGTGCCACTAAACTACAGCCTCCCCTTCCCCAGCCATCTTTGGCATGCACTCTGTGAACTGGGTGGCCATGGTTATTGTCAGCAACACATCCTCTTCATAGCCAAATAGAAACCCTTTTGGTTAAGATATATTGCTTACATTTTCACTAATCTATGCATTTATATGCACATTACTTGGCATTGCAAAATCTGGAAAACAGCAAATTTTGAAGGATGGCTGTGTTTTGATTTGCATTTCTTTTTCTTCTGAAAGTGCAGATTTTGGAATTTTATTTCTCCCCCAATTCCTACAAGTAAATTTACACTGCTTGCATAAAGCACGCCTGAATCTGTCCTCATGCACTGTGCAAAACGAGGTAGTAGGCTACTAGACCGAAGAATGCTAAACTGTGCTACCAGATGCGAGTTGCCTTGTTTTTCCTTGCTCTCCCCCTTACAAAATACATTTAAACTATCCCTCTCCTTGATGAGCTACCTGCATGGACATTTTTATGCAGAGGAGCATTCAGACGTGTGACACTCCATCTGCGGTATGAAGTGGCACAGTCTGAAATTCGATTAAAGCAGCCACCCTGTGCAATCCTAATGGCTCTCGGCTATCGTTAATAATTACAAAGGTATGTACAACAATGCACCATGGTGCAAGAGGGACCAATAAAGGTGGCCTTTTGAAGGGAAAAAAAGGCTCTTCTTTTCTTAAGCTCCTGAAAAGCTATTTATGTGCTTCCGAGAATCAGATTTACACAGTCACATATTGGCATGTGGGTGGCAAGCCGATAAAACAGAAAAGGAAAACAAATATGAATAGCTGCTCATATTGATGTGTGGTTTTGGGTTTTTTTTGCAAAGACTATTCATTAAAAATGAATAACAGCTTGTCTTTGTATGAGAGATCTTGCAGCAGTTTCAAAAGCACATGGCAGGGTTTTTTGTATGTGAATTTCAAGGCAAACACCATGATAAACTCATATTTGGTTTGTAGCATTGGGCACCCAAGGTTATGGAAATGTGCTTTTATTTAAATGGGGCATCCCAACTCTGAAGAATTTAACCTTACCTATTATTTTTGTGCCAGCACAGAGAGATTTTAAAGCTGCAAAACAATAAGTTGATGCTGCAAGAGAATCCTGTAGAAAAAAACTCAACAGAAGCCCTGAGATTATGTGGTGAATAGATAACATGCAATGGAAAGTGGAACTGACAATCTGTTCATTTTGCCAGGATAGGACTATCGATTGCGGCGGGGGGGGGGGGTGAGTTCAAGCACATAACGAAGGCTGCATTTATTTATTTTCTAATGAAAGAGGAAATGGGTCACACATTCAATTCTCTATGACTGTTTATGAATCACAGCATTACAGGCAAGTATTTTACATGTTTCCCAATGTTGAGGTATAAAGGCTGACTCTGTGGAGACCAACTTCTTCCCTTCTATCTTTTGACATAGAAACTCTTCCCTGTGGCCACATATTTAAGTTCATCTTCAAAGTCCTGTGGCGTGTATATGATGCTTTACACTAGTTGATTGTTTACTATATTCCTGGTTATCACTTGAAGCATGGGTAGGCAAACTAAGGCCCGGGGGCCGAATCCGGCCCAATCACCCAATCACTGCCTGCAGACAGTCCGGGAATCAGCATGTTTTTACATGAGTAGAATACGTCCTTTTATTTAAAATACATCTCTGGGTTATTTGTGGGCCATAGGAATTCGTTCATCCCCCCCCAAAAAAAAATTAGTCCTGCCCCCCCCCACAAGGTCTGAGGGACAGTGGACCGGCCCCCTGCTGAAAAGGTTTGCTGACCCCTGACTTGGAGGATGATCAAAGGTTCCTCAATAAGAATGTTAGCAATGGTGAACAGGTGTCCTTGAAAGACAGCTTCATCGTTGCTAATGTTCTTCAAAGATGAACAAAGCACGCCCATCTTCATTTCAAATGTTCAAGACTCTTCCAACCCTCTTTCCAAAATGATTGTGGAAAGTACAGGCTGTTCCTAAAGGATTGGGCAAAGCTAGGAAAGACCCACTTGTATGGGGGGGGGCTCTTGCACTATCACCATACCTCTCAACTCCTACTGTCCCTCCTAAATTCTTCAAAACTTACAAGCTGTAGCAGGGGGTGAGAGAAGGCTCTTTTAAAAACTCATTGTTCCTCATTGTTTAAGGCTCTCTGCAATGAAGACTTCTAAGCATGCTTAAATCCTCCGATGGCCACGGAACTCTGGTGAACTCATCCCAATAAATGAATACGGAGGAATAAATAACTTTTCTAAAAGAAAATGGAGTCCTGCTCAGAACTTCTCTTTCTAGCATCAATAATGCAATCTCCAAACATACTCAGAAATCTTCAGAGTAAGGGAAGAAATAGTTTAGAGGAGAACAAGCTCATGGCTTAAGTCTGGCAACTGTTCTTCATTTCTTAATTCCTCCAGGAATGAATAAGTAGGATTTAAAATTTAAAAAAACCTCAATGGCTACAGGATTTACAAACTGAAAAGTTATTATTTCAACCCTCCTTCCACCCAAATTCTGAAGTAGTTCCCAGTTTCTCTTCCTCTTCCTCCATAAAGTATGGCTGCAGGCAGTGATGGGCTTGTTAATACAGCCCAATTCCAGTCAGTGTAGGTGAAGCTCTGCAGACCTGGTCACTGTCCTATGTTTAACTGAGTCTCCTGTGTGGTGGAACAAGATGAGGGTCAATGTTGTGACATGACAGTCCATGGAGAGGTTTCTCCCAAGTGCTAAGCTTGAATATTACTCATTGCTCTATACTAGCTAACCATGCCAACGTCATTGTAATGTAGCTCTGGTGGTTGCACTATCCACCTTTTATGTAAAATTCCCTTGCCAAATTTTAAACAGCCTTTGCCCTAATTTCTTTACCTTAGCAAGCCTGTTCATACATTATGGCTGTCCTGATTTGCATATTCACTTTCTTCACAGGACAGCAGCCCCTGCTCTGTACAAAATGCAGAAACCACTTTAAATACATTTGTATTTCATTTTAGACCATATTCTTTATCCATGGAGCCTGATTCCATCCTGTGCATGCTTTCTCAGAAGCAAGTCTCACTAGGTTCAATTGTAAGTTATTAGGATTGCAGTCAGAGAACCCATTATTATACATAATTACCTGGAAATAATCCTGCCGAGTTTAAAATGGGTTTCCTCTCATGTAACTGTGTAAATGATTTTAGTCTTACAGAGGCAAAATCGTTCAACTTTAGATCCATGGTAGACATCCAGAGAGAGAGAATAAAATTGATACCGATATTAGGTCGCATGCCTGGTTAAGAGAAATCACCAGTCTTCCAGAATATGCTATTTATGAATCACACATACTTCAGGTACTAAATGCCAAGGCAGCAGCATAAATCTTTGCCACTGCTGACACTCAACTCACATGACCATGTAGTATTACATCAATTTACCTCAGCAAAGGTGATGGAGGAGACAAGTAGCTGCAAATCTGTAGTCAAATTTTTCTAGGCTCATCATTTCAAATGATCTCCTTTCTAACATCCAGAATTGACAAAAATCTCTTGGGTGGTCTCCCCTGTTGCTTCTGAATGTCCTCCCTCTCCTTGTGAAATAATTACTTTCACAATAAACAACTAGGATGTTACAAACAGTGGTACATGGTGATGACTTCAGGACTGTGAAGGGGAGTGAACAGCAAGAGAAAAAGAAATGCTGTTTACAAGAAGTGCCAGTGACATGCAGAAGAGACAGGCATAGACTCTAATTTAACAGTCAGAAAGTCCATTGCATTACAAAGGATAAAAAAACATTCTCCATTCATTTCTAGAAAAGAAATTGGCATGTGGCACATACGGCATTGTGGTTCAATTAGCAAGGGGCTACTTGACAGGTAGAACCATCTGGCATGCAAGTGTTTGATTTTGCATTTGCTAGTTTGCAACCAGTTGGCACATACTCTCAGTAGTAACTGTAATAGCCAAGCAAGAGAAATTATTTTATCTTTTTGTTTTGGTTGCTACTGCCAGGAACCATGGATTTCACATCATGATTTTAGTTGCTTATGTGAAATGGTGCCCATGGGACTTAGCTTGATTTACCCACACTAGGGACAGGGCAGTTTTCTGATGTAACCACTGAACATTGAAAGGGAGAAGTATGCATTTCTCAGGCTAGGTAGGAGGGAAGATGCAAGAAAAAGAGGTATAGCCAGATAGGAAGCTATAGGACAGTGGTGGGAAGCACATCAGCAAGGTCCTGTTTTCCCAGTAAAATTAAATTTGGATTTTCTTCTGGTGACTTTGAATGTTGCTATCCTCCCAAATATTCCCAATGCTACTCCATATTTTTAAGGTCTGAAATGTGTAAAGTAGGCTTGGTGAAGAATAAATATATTGTTTTAACTGAATCAATCTGTCTAAATTCATCACTGTTATTACAGTGGTACCTTGATTTTTGAACTAAATCCATTCCAGAAGTCCGTCTGAATTCCAAAATGTTTGAAAACTGAAAGCGGATGCCTCAAAACGGAAGCCTCAATATGAAAAACTCAAAGCGGAAGCCACATTTCCTGTTTGACTTCTGAGGTGCGTTCGAAAACCAAGGCATTTACTTTCGGGTTTTCAGCGTTCGAGTTCCAAAACGTTCAACTATGGAGGCGTTTGAAAACTGAGGTACCACTGTATTAGATATTGAAACTATTGCAACACACACTAAGAAAGTACAACACTTATAAAGAACATAAGTTGCTATCACACAGTTGGAGAAAACCAACGATTATTTGCTGGTATTCATTATGCCACCTTGTCTGTCACTGTACAGGGAATTTGAGATCCCATACCACTGAAGCAAAACCTACATACCTCAAAGGCATTTTGGCAAATCCAGATTCTGCAGATACAAACTCCATCTTTTAGAAAAAATTCTGTGTAAGGTTCTATCAAGGCATATATTTCAGATTATAAGAAGGAGTGTCTCCACCCCCATCGTTCAGCCCAGACAATGAGGTCCTCTTCCGAGGGTCTTCTGCTGCTTCCCTCACAGCAAGAAGCGAAGTTACAAGGAATCAGGCAGAGGGCCTTCTCAGTAGTGGTGCCCTCCCTGTAGAACACCTTCCCTTCATATATGAAGGAAATAATGGCCAGATATAAAAGCACAATGTTTCTGAATAGGGTTCTGGTTGGAATATGGAAAGAACATAAACATTTTATCTGTTATTGAATAGGATCGATGGGTTCGGGGTAGTATCTTCTTTCGTTCTCAAGGGGTGCAAATACCAACTGAATTACGTGAATTAAGAATACTAGATAAAATAAGAATACTAGAAAGCCCTACTGGATCAGCCAGTTGCCCATGTAGTGCAACATCCTGTTCTCATGGTGGCCAATCAGATGCCTATGGGAAGCCCACAAATAGGACCTGAGCACAACAGCACTCTGGTATTCAGAAGCCTATAGCTTCTGACAGTGGAGGTAATGGAGTGACTGGCTTTGCTTAAATATCATTCTGAAGTAGCCTTCATTTATGTACAAGAGACATAGACACATGTTTCTTCAATTCTTGACACAGCTATTTGTGTTATGCCTAACCACTTCCTCCCACTTAGTGCACAGGGTTGTAACAAAAATATTTTTATTACCCCAAAAGAACATATTAACATAAAATTCTGCATGCGTATTAGCACTGACATTCCCTCCCTCCCCGAGGCTGTTGGCAACCCAACTTGTGACATTTCGTTTTCCTTGGTGAAGGCTCGCAAACTTGACTTATCAAAATAAGAACTGATTTAGAATGCCCAAGCTTCTTTCTGTCTTAACACATTTACCTTCAAAGTTTAACTTGGTGAGATAGATTCAGGTCTGTTGGTACATAACACCCATATTGAGTCTGCCATCTCTAGGTTAACAATAGCTGAAGGGCAACGAAACTATTCCTGGTCTCAACATATAGTTATATTCTGGGTAAAGCACAGCAGTTGATGGTATACAGGAATTTAACGGGACATTTTGGAGCTCACTCGGGGGGGGGGCACATGTTTGAAAAGTCTACCAGCCATGTTTAACTTTGCTGCATATTTTCTGATTCTAAATCTCTGCTGGGGTTCTCTCACTAAACAGTCCTTGCCCCAAACTTGGGTCTTGGCATTCAGAGAATTCTGCTTCTATATATATAACAAAAAGGGGAGAACAAATAAACACATTGTTGTGTGCTGAGGAGGGGAGAGAGAAGGCAATGTTGCAGAGAAAACTGTCCATTACCTCCTCTGTCCCACCCCCTAACCACCCAAACCCTAATTGAACACTAGAGTTTGGGACCCACATTGGGTCAGGCCATGCACAGAGTGAACTGAAAATGAAACAAGGGCCGATCAAGATGGCCAACTCAGGCCCCAAACCAATCAGAGGCACCTTGCACCTTATTATCCCAATCTACACAACTTTGTATTTAGTTTTGCATAGCAATTTTCTCATTTTTGTATGTTATTTCCCCTGTATTTTCATGCATAGTTTACCCTACTAGATACATACCATATATGCCACATTGCATGGCTAGAAAAATGCATCGCAAAATTTGTAGAAGTGTGAATTCAAAAGGAGGGCTGTCTTTATGTATTAGTTTGGAAAATGTGAATTGTATAAATGAGAACTGGGCCAAATTTCCCCTCCACCTCTAATTAAAATCAACTTACATCTCCATAAAATTAGAAAACAGGAGCTGAGGGTCTCAATGTGCTTGGACAAAATGATGGCAGGTGAACAGCTACAGATCTATATTGGACCAAAATATCAACACCTCAAAACGAGAGTGCTTTGGGAAATCGTGTGAAACATGCAACATTCCAGTTTCTCATTAACAAAAAGTGGATGCTTAGGACTGACCATATGATTCAGTTCAATGCCACTCCATCAGTTCAGAAATTCATAATTTGTGAAAAATAAATAGGCAAAGAGACCAAACCCATAATATATATGTGGCTCTCTTTTCATATAAATTATGCATCATTTGACTTCTTATTTAATAATTAATATTGATGTTTCCTGAGCCCTTAACAGCCTGTACAACATGTTGATTTAGAGCTATTTGATTTTTAATTTAAAAGAAGAAAAGACAATACTCTGGAACTAATTCAGAAAGCCTGTACAGGGGGAAAAAAGTCTTATTAGATTATCCCTGGCCCAGCAGTCAGGGACACAGAGACGTAAAAGGGCTTACATGACACATTTTTATAATGACTTATTGCTCGGTTATCTGAAAAAATAGTTCCGAGTTATAATTAGCCAGGCATTTCGCTGCTTTAAGAGGCAAAGATTCCTATCAGTAATACACCTGAACATTTGCATTTTAATGGGTCAAAGATGTATATCAGCAAAAGCACTGACTAATGCTCTCTTATCACTAGCAATAATGCAAAAATATAGCTTAGGAAGGTAACCTATCTGCCGTGCACCCGGACTGATCAATAAAGGACAGACATCGGGCACAACAAGCCAGACCTAAATGTCACCATATTGACATGTTTACAAATAACTCTACAATGCTTTCGGTGCAGGTTAAGGCCAAAACATATTGATGCAGTGAACGTGTAAAATAAAATAAAAAAGATCAGTTAATTGCAGTAGATTATGGGCTCCAGATCCATTCTTCCTATGCTGTTGAGCAGGAGAAAGAAAGAAAATGTGTTCTGTAGAACTGTGCAGACTATATACAAATTGATATACAAGGCAAAACATTTAAATCCTTTGATAGATTTAAAAAAACCTTGCTCAGACCAAATCTTGCACTGCTTCGTACTGCATATACAGCCAATAAATCAGTTGGCATTACCTTTTTGTTTCTTGTTGGTACCATCGTAATCTGTGTAAAACAAAGCCTCTGAGTACCAGAAATCATTTTTTAAGTACGTGCGCTACTGCAAAAGCAAGAGATTGTTCCACATTTCCTAAGGAAAGTTCCTTCCATCATAACAGCGCAGAAGTGTTAGTGTGCTTTCAGGTACCATCCGTGTGATAGATAAAACATTATGCGGAATAAAAGGAGTAAAGAAAATCTGTGTATTTTATCTACTTGTTTAGTTCACAGCTCCATTGTGTTAGTAGACATATAGCCAGGAGCTGCTGAATCAAAACAGAAGACCTGCAAAGTCCACAGGCAGTAGAGGCCTCAATTCTTCATTCAGGAATGCAGATTATCTGGTCGTGGGATATGTCTCACCCCTAATCTGACCCAGGCTACTTGACTCAATCAGTCTATCCTAGCTGTAAGTGGAAGTACCAATACTGAAGAAATGAACCTATGCTGCCAATTCTCATAGTAGACCAGTATAAAGTAAGCAGCACATAAGCGGCACACAAAACACTACCAAACCATTCTACATTCTAAAACTTATGTTAATAATCCAAAAATTGAGAGAGCAATGTACAAGATCTACTACAGAAGCCACAAACAGAAAACTCATTCAAATTGTGTCCTTTTTTTGATGTGAGATCATGGTGGCCATTTTGGGTACCGCGCTCTTGCGCCGTGATCTGACCCCCCAAAAAATGCACTTTGGGGGTACTGCAATGTGGCACCCAAAAATGTGAGATTGCACCACCAAAACTTTTTTCAGAGTGTGATCTTTTTGCAGGTCACATGACTCACCTGGGAGCACATCCTGGTTTTTTTATCTGAAAAAGTTGGATGGTATGCCTGAAGACCTAATCATGGCATCACTGATGGGCAAGACCCTTAGGTCAGTAGCATAAGAAAGGGCCTTTTTTGCTTGGTTCCCCATTTATGGAACTGCCACTCGGGATTAGATTGGCACCCCCAATTGATGGTATTTTAGGTGCCACCTGAAATTATTCTTATTTCAACTGCTGAAGTTGTTTGTTGCTGTTGTGTTAAAGTTGGGATGAATGTGTCATAATGTGAATGGATATATCTGTATGATTTTATGCTTCAGTTACTTTGGGCTCTAGTTAGGAGGTCAGGTATAAGAACAATTATAAACAACAAGAATGATAAATAAAATCCCAACCCTTGTATTTTCACCATTTAATCAGGATCAAATTGGACAAGGGGTGAGAGGAGGACCTTTATCAAAAACCTGTTTGCAATATCTCAAAGACTCATATTCAGTATTAACTGCCCATTAAACCCTGTCAATCCACATTAGTTTGCCTTAGCACAACTTAAGCGTGTCTAAATCTAAACATTTCTCTTTAACTGGCTTTAGGATCAGGTTATTAGGATATAACTTATTTATTTAAAAATGATGCAGACATAATATTAGCATACATGTCCTTCAGATCCCTTTCTGCCATGTGATTTATAGACAAATAAAAATTGTCCGCTCTTTCACAAAACTCAAGTCTTCATCTTTCATAGGCTATACAAGTGCTCGGGGACAGTAATCGCAAGTACAGTGATTGAGTTACCTGTAGCTATTTCATAGCCACATTATTTGATGATGATAAACTGGTCTTCCTGGAAGACACTGGGTGGTAACTATTGTACGACTAGCATTTACATATTTCGAAAACCATAGGTTCACACAAAAAGTGATGTCTTCATTAGATTATTGCAGTGAAGTTTGTATGGGGTTGCTTTTGAAGACTCGCTTTGAATGAAAATCTCAGTTAATGCAAAACATGGAAGCTAGTTTACTGACTTGTATCAGATGGAGGGAAAACATCTCACTGGTGTAGGAAAATCACTGCCCTCTTTATGTTTCCAGGCAGGCAGGGTCAGCATTCTAAGTATGATATTTTTAAAAAGCTTGAGACCACTTGAGTTTCTGAAGGACCATCTGCTCCTACGCAAATCTGCTCAGGCACTCACATCTTTCTGAGGGGTTTCTACCTTTATGATTTTATCTGCTGAGAATGTTTATAGTTGGTGTGGCTAGCCTGTAGCCTGGATCCAACTCCCAGGAAAGCTTTTTGTACAGCCAAGACACCTGACTCAACAGACTTGTGTAGCTTGTGTCTCATGAAGGACAGAGTGCTCGGATCTGCTCCTAGACGGGGGAAGAAAATAGAAAGGCTGGAAGCTGGGAGGAGGGAGGAAGAGCACTAGAACAGAGGGGAGAGCAAATCTAATTCTCAAGGGGAGGAGGGAAAAGGAAATTGCTAGCTGGGAAGCAGCAGTCTAAAGCATCCTTCCAACACTATCTGTGGATCTTGGGTTAGAGAAGTGGACAGGAAAGGGCATGGTGAGAAGCAAGGAGGGGAGCGCTGATTGTGCATTGGGCAGGCAAGAAGACTGCTTAGCAAGCCTGTTTTAACTGTCTGCCTTGCTAAAATGAAGTCTCGGCTCTCTCTCTTTCTCCTCCTTCCAGTGTTTCCACACAATTTAATTGACTCAGATTTAGATATTAGGGGGGAGGGGGGAGAGAAATTGGAGACTGAAATGCTCTTTAGCCCTGTGGAAGGAAAGAAAGAAAGAAAGAAAGAAAGAAAGAAAGAAAGAAAGAAAGAAAGAGACCCAGAACTGCTCTTCAGATCTTTGTCTGAAGTGGGTTTTTAACTGAATGAATTTCAAACACAGAGAGACACCACTTCCCTATAATGGGAACTCTCACTTATCAGGATTTCAAGTGGAGGATAGAGTTTGTAAGTGATGCCAACCAAACATGCTTAAAACCCTTCTTTAGATCTTGTAAATAATAATAATAATAATAATAATAATAATAATAATAATAATAATGGGCAATAAATTCATTTTTATTCATGTTTGAAAAATAATTTGGGTTAATCATCTGATTAATAAAATATTCTGATTTTGACTTTAGCTACAGTCAGACTTTGGACAAACCTACTTTCACTTTTTAGCTAAGTCCATCTTAACATGCAGCCCCCAGAGGGTTTGCCATAGGGTGGCCTTTGAACAGAAAAAGGCTATCTACCCCTGTTTATAGGCTGTGCTGCTTGCTGTACTGAAGTGTTTTATTATGCTTTGACTGTGGTTGCTTTTAAATTTTGCTCCAGTTGTCAGACTTTCATTAGATAAAATAATTATTATTAAATGGGTGATTATTGAATGCATGAAATGCATAATTTTTTTCACAAATACATTCTAAATAAATATAGATATTTGATCCTGTTTTTCCATTTATTTTATATACATGCTTCTTTGAGAATTTTTCTTAAACTGGAAAAAGTGCATACCCATCAACTGACCTGGAAAACCAGGGACATCCCCCTCCCCCAAGAGCACGATGATCATTTTGGGTGTCTTGTTTTCTCGCAATTTTGGGCTGAAATCCACCCCCCCAAAAGCACTTTTTCTGGGTCTGTGATCTTGTGTGGGTCACATGACTCATGCGGGATTTCAGACCCGGAAGATGGTGTCTCGGATTTGGGCCATGTCGTGTTGGATGGTATGAGAGTGGGGTATAAATCCTTAAACATAAAAATTTAAAAATACTTTCATTTTGATGAAAAACTATCATGATACCTATGTCATAACATAGGACAGCTGTGTCATCTAATGTGAGCTTACCTAATATGTCTTAAAGGGAGTTGTTCATTCCTGGCCTGCCATAAGATTAAATAGTTTTACAGTGATGGAAGGAAGGGACAAAAATAAAGTGGTGTAATAATGGGCACTACAGGATTTCTGCCTCATCAGGAGACTTAATTCTGGCATGATATATTCTCCTGAAAAAGAATTAGTGAAAATGACACTTTTACTCCTCTAAGCATCAAAAGGAATATTTCATTTAGGATCATTGGACTGCGTTCAGTAGTAAAACTGTCACTGTGTGAATAAGAGGAAACTTGAGAAAAGAAGCGTTTCCATTCTTCCTTGATTTTCAAAAATGCTCCTCTAGTTTTACAGGAACTAGTTTCAGCACAGGAAAAGCATAGCAATTGCCCCCTTCCCTGTGCCTTGAGCAGATTTCTTCCCTCCTGTTCAACCACACCCCTTCCTTTTTCTCCTGTAGGCAGGGAAATCACCAAAGGGGGTCATGTGCACAGCCTCCTTTTTCATGTGCAGGACCTGATCCAGAAAGGGATTTCTGCAACAGCAGACAAAATTTAGAATCGCGCCCTTGATATGCTGAGTAGAGAAGTATAGGATTGGCAAGATAAGCCCTGACTGAAAAATGAAAATAACTGGGCCAGCCGCAATGCTGAACCCTATTCTCTCATTTTATTACAAGTGGGGGAGGGGGGAATCCTCTGTTTGCACGTACTGAACCTGGCAATTAGGAGAACAAAAAAGGGAGAGGAAAGCACTCTGGTCCCGTAACTGAGCTACACTCAATGTGTATTCACACTGAAGCTGTCTTAGGTTGTAATGCTATAGCCACATAGATAGGAGGAAGCCCAAGTTTCAATTTCAGTGAGGCTTACCAAATAAATATGTACAGAAGTACACTGCCAGTGAAACTAGGCAGTGTACATAACATACATTTAAAGCACCCCCCCAAAAAAAAAAAATCCCAAGAACAGAACTACAGTGGTACCTCGGGTTAAGTACTTAATTCATTCTGGAGGTCCGTTCTTAACCTGAAACTGTTCTTAACCTGAAGCACCACTTTAGCTAATGGGGCCTACAACTGCTGCTGCGCCTCCAACGTGCGATTTCTGTTCTCATCCTGAAGCAAAGTTCTTAACCTGAGGTACTATTTCTGGGTTAGCAGAGTCTGTAACCTGAAGTGTATGTAACCTGAAGCGTATTTAACCCAAGGTACCACAGTACTATAGTATCCATAGCTGCAGCAATCTAAAACAAGTCCAGCACTTAGCTTTGAAATGCTCTCGGTTTCCACTTGACTTTCTTCTTGACGGTGAACATGACTGTTAACACCTTCAAGTACATTTACTTAGCCACTTCAAGTAGGAGGAAAGTCAATATCTCATCCTCCCCTTTTCCCCTTCAAAAAAAGGTAATTTTAAGAGAAAGAAGGGGAAAGGTTCTCCAGCAATTCTGTGCTGGAGTAGGATGGGTGTCAGATTTAAAAGAGAGAGAGATTTGACATGGGCAACAGAAGCAATGTCTGCGAGCATCTCCACGAATTGCCAGATTGGAATACCAATTCGTGTCTTGGATTTGGGAGATTAGGAGTCCAAGCCACCCCTCAGCCATGAAGCTCACTGGATGACCTTGGGTCAGTCACTATCTCTCAGGCTGACCTACCTTAGAGGGTTATTGTGAGGATAAAATGAGGTGGTGGAGAACTGTGTATGCCACCTTGAGCCCATTGCAGGATATAAATGTAAATCAATCAATCAGTATTAAGTTAGAAATAACAGATGTTAGCAGCAGGAGTCCCCATTAGCTAAAGTGGTGCTTCAGGTTAAGAACAGTTTCAGGTTAAGTACGAACCTCCGGAACGAATTAAGTACTTAACCTGAGGTACCACTGTAGAAACATCGCCACCCGACCCCACCCATCTTCCCCTCTCCACCCCTTTTCTTCCTAATGTCTCAACAAATGAAACTGATTTGTAAAAACGTTACATGGAAAAAATATGAGAGACATTACACATACTTCTGTAAAACAAGAAAATCTTTAATAATAATAATAATAATAATAATAACAACAACAACAACAACAACAACAACACTGGGCAACAATTTTTTACTATTTGAATGTTGTCTAGATTTCTACAACTGATTTAGGGTATTTTTGCACTGCTGAATCAGGAAATGGCATCCGTTTCTCTCCATCAGGTCAGGTTTACTGTAAACTGAATGGTGGGCATTGATAAAGGTAAGTGCACGTAAATTGCATGTTGCTTCACCATTTTTCAAACTTCAGGGCTTGAACTTCCATTTCTTGGAACTCCTGGAATGCTCAGCGGCAGGGAGGTCTCTCTTCAGAGTCCAATGGTAGTCAGCCATCATGACTGCGTCCCAGCGACCCTGATACCTGGTCTCCATCTCTTTCATGTCCTGATGGAATCTCTCCCCCTGCTCGTCACTCATTGAACCCAGGTTCTTAGGAAACCGGTCCATATGTGACAATAGGTAGTGCATCTTGACGCTCATGTTGCAGCCCAGGTTTCTGAAAGCAGTCAGCATGTTGTGGACAAGTTCTGCATAGTTTCTGGCCTTATTGTTGCCAAGAAAGTTCTTCACTACCAGAACAAATGCCTTCCACGCTTCCAGTTCCACTTTGTTCATTGACTTTCTGAACTCTGGATCTCTGATATGCTGACAGATCTGAGGACCGTCAAAGATGCCAGCTTTCAACTTCTCCATGGTCAATCCTGGAAAAGCCTGGCACAAGTAAGTGAAGCAGTCACCATCCTTGTCCAGAGCCTTGGTGAACTGCTTGATTAAGCCAAGCTTGATGTGCAGCGGTGGGAAGAGTATTCTGTCTCTGTCCACCAGAGGGTCGTTGATGACGTTCCTTTTTTTGCAAGGCACCAATTCCTCCCGCACAGGCCAGTCCTTCTTCGTGTAATGCTGAGCACAGTCCCTACTATCCCACATGGACAGAAAACATGGGTACTTGGTGAAGCCAGACTGTTGTCCCAACAAAAAGTTCACCATCTTCAGGTCAACACAAATAAACCACTTATGCTGATCATTACCAATTTTCTCCAGCACATATTTCACCGCTTCATAGTTCTCCTTCAGTGTACTTGAGTGAGCCAGGGGTATAGAGGCAAACTGGTTGCCGTTGTGTAGCAGAACACATTTCAGTGATCGCTTGCTGCTGTCAATGAACAGTCTCCAATCTTTGGGTTTGTACTGTGGCACTCCAAGCTTGAGCAGAAGCTGCGCAATATCTGCACAGTATTCCAAGTCCTTCTCTTCCGAGAAAAAACGGAGGTACTCTTGATGCCTCTTGTGGAAGAAGCTGATGCGAGCACTGTCAGAGAGGAGGTTTTTTTCCTTCAATCTGGATGCCAACAGTTTGGCAGAGTCCTTTGACAAGCTGAGGTCACGAACTAGATCATTCAATTCCTTTTGGGAAAATGGATGTGGAGCATCATCTTCAAGAACCGCTTCTTCTTCATGTCCTTCAACACTGGAGGCATCTTCGTCACTAATGTCAGGAAGTTCTCCGAAGATAGGCACTGGAATTTCATCACAATGAGCTACAGGACGACGTGCTGATTGAAGATCAGGATACTTGAAGCTGCTCTGGTTCTTTCTGTTGACCCCAGCCACACCAATTTATGGAAGATTTCAAGGTTTTATGACTTCAAACTGATCCCTTTTCGACATAATCACCCAGAACTATCGGACCGGAATACTTCTTGTCGTTAAAATAATCATTTCCAATCAAAACAATTATTCGACATGGCATTTTACCCCCACCAACTTCTTCTAAAATGTTCCACACAAGCGTACATGTGAACAAAAACGTAAAAAAAATGACATGTGGCCATAGCTCAAAAACTTGACCTGATTGAGCAAAACCAATGTGATTTTTGGATTCAGCGCATCAGATTTGTCCTAAATCAACTGAAAAAATGCAGACAACAAATTTGTTGTTGACCAGTGTAATAATAATAATAATAATAATAATAATAATAATAATAATAGAAATAGAAATAGAAATAACAGTTGTTAGGGACTAAAAACAGATGTTATGCCACACTTGTGAGTTTTCCAGAGGCACTGAGTGACTGCTGGATCAAATGGTCCTTTGATATGATCCAGAAATGTAATTCTTAATATTCTTAGTGGCTTTTCAAATATTTACAAACCCAGCTTCAGAAGCAAAATGTTACCAGATGTCAGGGAATGGTCTAGATCAGAGGATTGGGGAATGCATTCTGAGGCAGATCAGCTCCTCTCCAAAGAGGAAGAGGAAGGGAAAGATTTGTCCCCCTTGTTTCCAGAGTTTTCAGAAGTAGAGAGAGACACAGACACTGAGCAGTTTCCACAGGAGTTGCCTAGTTACGAGATCAGGAAAGGAAAGAGAGAAGGGAGGGAGCAGCTAGCAGAGATGTCATTAGAGAGCGTGGGGGACCCTCCCTTTCCAAGAACTAGGAGGTCCATCCGTATTTAAGAACAGAGAATGCAGAGAGGAGGAGGAGCTTTCTGCTAGCACCCAGAATGTTGCTGGAAGAGAAAGAGGGATGATTCAGAGTAGCCAACTGCTCTCCTTGTGGAGAGATGTGGATTTTTGCTTGCAACTGAATAAAAAGAACTATAAAATATAAACTTCTCATCTACGAAGTGACTGAGGGGGAGGAGAGGACTCTTCACACCTGACAGCACTCTTGCTCAGGAAACATGTCTCTATTCTCTTTGGGAAACTACCATTCCATATTACAGGAATCAGCTGTAACACAAAATTGACCTCCAGTGCTAGAGAGACCTTGACCCTCTGTAGAGTTGGCTGTGTTTTGTCAAAGGAAGCTCTGCTGTAAGTCTGGTGCTGTTGATTCAGAAACTCACACATTTACCAATATACACAAGAGCGCCTTAGGAACATGAGTTTAGGCAGGAGTGTACTCGGGAGGGAGTGCAGAGATGAGTTCAGAGCTATTCCAGAAAATGAGCTTTTATTAAGAAAGTAAAACAAAAGACAGTTTTAATTAGATAAGTCTTAGGTAGAAAGAACAGGCTTTCATAGGCTATAGGGCAGCTTTAGTTTGCAAAGATGGCTGGAGTGGGGAATAAAGACCAACATCCAGAACCCAGGAGTTGAGGAGTCAATCTGACCAGGTTTATCCCACCAAGAATTTATGCCACTAATGGGATCTCACAGAGACTCAAAAGAGAGCTAGGTTGAGTTCACCCTGCCTGCTGAAGCCACACAGTTTTCAGGGCCTACTAGTGATTATGGTCTTAGAAACCAAACCATACAGAAGACTAGGGTGGAAGGATGATTTCCAGGTGCCTGAGGGGAGGACTTTGACCACTTTTCTTCAGGTGGATGTGTTGCAATGCTCCTTGAGAAGTTGCTCAGAAACACAGGGCTCTCAACAACCAATTAACAATTGGCACATGATGGAATCCACCTGCATGTGCATAGGCTAAAAGTGGGCAGAGAGCCAGAGGGGCACACACACACACAACTTGCCTCCAGCATTCCCACACATGCCAACTACTTTACCACTTTGCCTTGACTGAATGAGTCAACAGAGGAAATTAAGCTTAAGGGAGTCCAAGAGTTCCCAGGCATATGCATAGAATTTGGGGACATTGCTTGTTGTTTTTCAGTACACGGTGCTATTGGGAACTGCAGATAAAGTCTGTCCTAACTTACCAGCTGAACTTTCCAGACAAAATGAAGCCTTTTTTATGGCATGGTGACTATCAAAATGAAGATGAGCCACCATAAAAAAAAAATGTCAAGGTTTTAGGGGATGCTCAGTAGTAGAGCACATGCATTGCAGGCAAAAGGTACCAGTCTCCATTATCTCCAGGCAGGGCTTGGAATGTACCTTCTCTGCAAGCTTGGAGAACCACTGCTGATCATTGTTGATCATACTAGATGGGCCAATGGTCTGCCTCGATACAAGGCAGCTTCTTATGTTCTTAAGTGTTCTGTATTACTGAATGAGAGTAAAGTGCATTGTGTGGTAGCCATGTAGCAACAAGTTTATCACAGGTAAACTTACAGGTGCCACTCGCATGAAAAAGTCATACCGTCTATAGCATGTTTTGTTCTTTAGTCATTTAGTTGTGTCTGACTCTTCGTGACCCCATGGACCAGAGCACTCCTGTCTTCCACTGCCTCCCGCAGTTTGGTCCAACTCATGTTGGGAGCTTCAAGAACACTGTCCAACCATCTCGTCCTCTGTCGTCCTCTTCTCCTTGTGCCCTCCATCTTTCCCAACATCAGGGTCTTTTCCAGGGAGTCTTCTCTTCTCATGAGGTGGCCAAAGTATTGGAGCCTCAGCTTCACGATCTGTCCTTCCAGTGAGCACTCAGGGCTGATTTCCTGAAGAACGGATAGGTTTGATCTTCTTGCAGTCCATGGGACTCTCAAGAGTCTCCTCCAGCACCATAATTCAAAAGCATCAATTCTTTGGCGATCAGCCTTCTTTATGGCATATAGCATACCATCCAACTTTTTCAGGCGCAAAACTGGGATGCGCATCTTCCAGGACATGTTCCTGGGAGAATCACGTGACCCGTGCCTCACTCTCGGCCTGAAAAAGTGCTTTTTTCGGGAAAGAGCACAGCACGTGAGGTCGTGGCACCCAAAATGGCTGCCGGCATCTGATGCAAAAAAGAGGGGGGATGTCCCTTTTCCTGGGGTACGTGGAAGGTATGCTATAGGTTTCAAATTCTGTTTCTTTGTTTGTTTAAGGCATAGAGTGCCACAGTTAGTGTTGGTTAAAAAAATAAGTCTGAATTTATTCAGATGTGAAACATGACAACGCCTGGAAAATTTAAGTTAGTCAGCATCTTCCCTCCAAGCAATGATTCATCCACTGCTGTTCTTGTTGCCATCACAAGGCCAATAAAAAAGATCAGATATGATTACCTAAAAGACAAACAAAAGCCCCCCCCCCCCCGCTTTCTTTGCACAGACCAATCTGCCTTTCCAGTTGTGCCATAGCATGTTTATCAGTTTATAGTGATTGCAGTAATGCAATTAAGTAATATGGAAAATCTATATCACACCATGCCATCTGCTTTTGACAGACAACCTTATGTGCTTTCTAGTGATCAATAAGCAAAAGGTAGAATGGCTGTTTAATTGCTTTTGTAATTCCCCATCAAAGCTTTAAAGTGGAGAAAAGAATGACCTTGTTTTTAATTTTTTTCGGTAACTTCATGCCCAAATGAAGTTTTGTATTTTCTACTAAATACAAAGAGATTTTGGGTGTGTGTGTCAGGGCCAAAGAGAAATTCCTTCATGGGCCACTTCCATTAAATGGCAGGCTTAACCCCTTCCCTGCTGGTGGCTTTCCCACTGCAGCAGTTCTTGACGTGTTTGCAAGGGCAGCAGAATGTGGGGTGCACAGCAGTGCAGCAGTGGCTCTGGGTTCACCAGGACAGGGGTGGGATAGGCAAGAGGTGGCGGCAGCTAGAGGGGAGGTTCACAGTAATGTACCCACTCATTTTTCCTCTCACTGTGTCCCTTTATAAACTCAGTTTGCTTTGGTCCACTGCTCGCAAAATGCACAACAGCTCGGTTCATTCTTGCATTTTGAAAAAAATGTCATCATTTACTTTGATTCTCCAGGCTGTGTTGTGAGAACTCACTGGACAATGGATTACACCATTTATGGTTCTTCCAGCTGCTGATCATTGCCAACCGCCACCAAGCACCCCTTTGCATGCTTCCCAAAGTGCTGTAATTTGCTTCTCTTGCACTGTGTCTTTGTTCTGGTCTTTGTGCAAGGTCAACAGAGCATTTAAATCACTCCCTTTGATTTAAATAATCCCTTTTAAATCACACCTGTTTTTCTTTCTTTCTTAATTTGATCCCCACACAAGGGACTCCTGGTTTATTTCAAGGGAAATAAAATCAAACTGAGGGTTCAGTGGGGTCCCTTGCACTCCTTAAGCCACTCCTACTAGAATTTATTGTTTAAGAACTTTTTTGTTACCCCTGAGACAGAGCTGGAACATAGAGATGGTTGTGATTGCTTGTTCTATCCAGAAATGACTGGGCAGCACAGGAGATTGACAGAATGAAGTCCAGAGTGGTTCTAAATGTGAGATAATGTATTTAATATGAATGTAAGAGAATGGATATGGGGAATTGGAGGTTTGGGGTGGACAGTACCCCACTTATATTAAGTGAGGAGCCTACATTGGGACTGTCTTCTGTAAACTAGGACACATGGCCATCCCAGGACATGTTCTCAAATTACTGTTTCCATAATAGTATTGACTATTGTCTTCTGTAAGTGAATGATTCTGAATTCTGAATTTTGCATTTCCACTCAATCCCTATCTCACTCATCTTGATCTCTGTGTTGCTGCTTTCTTACGCATATTATATTTAGCGTGTTCTCTCTATAGCAATATTGTGGCATCATTTAAAGGTGCACAATCAAGTTAGGGGATATTTGCCCAACACATTAATTTGGTCCTGTGAATTGGTCTTTAACTGTTACATGTTGTTCAGGTGAGAAAAGATAGATCATTTACCAGAAATCCCTCTTTAATAGGATTGTCTGAATTGCAAGGGGAGATTTGCAAGAAACTGATCTGCTATTAAATATCCCTTCCGCTCTCACTTTTAAAAGCAATTAAAGCTCGCAGGCTCAACCTCTTGTGACGATGACTCGTTACAAAAGGAGGAAGATTATTTAATTAGATGACCCATAGAATAAACTGTGCATAAGGTTAAGCGTAATGGGTTGTTTTCCATATTTAAAAATAATGCTGGTTTAATGGATTTCAGACTGGTACATGCTATATGTATTTATCTTCATCCTTAATGAGCCTTAGCTCAATCTGGAAAAGGACAAAATAAACAGAGGCAACCAAATATTAACCTGCTTCCAGTCAACTATCAGAGACAGCTCTGTTGAGTGGGCAAAGCCTCATTAATTGCTTAGGAGGCAGAGACTGCAGTGCTCCTAATATAAAGGGTGATAGTACACAAAAGGCTTTAGAGAGAGAAAAGGGATATTTGTGAAGCATAAGAAAGTGCTATCAGCAGACGTACTCATTTCAAGTAGCCACTTCCTTGTGACTTGAACAGACCGGCTGCTCACTGAGTTATGGTGATAGGGTGCTTTCTTATTTTCATATAAGTTGCTACCAAATATCAATCCTAAACAGCTAGTCCTTACATTTGATTTTTAAATGATGTTATGTAAGAGATTGCAGGTATGACTCTTGTAGCATAAGATGTAAATCAAACTGGCTCAGGATATTGGTATGGAAATTATAGGACTGCTGAGCTATATCAGGGTGAGCATCGGTTACAGAGATTTGGTGGTGTTCTGTTCTTTGAAGGGAAAGAAAGGAGTGTAGAACATTGAAACAATCCATTTGTGTGGAAGGGAAAAGGAACCAATCCTGTCCTCTTTTCCTTTCAACTTTTTGTAGATCAAGGCCAGGAGACCGGGCATCAGATGCTCACCTTGCTAGACTGAGCATCGGGGAAATTGTTCCACACTTTCCATAACTCTTTGTTTACTTACAATCTAATAACAGGACAAGAAATTCAGCTTTCATAAGGGCACAACTATAGGATCTGCGATCAAAGAATCAAAGAGGAAGGTCTCCTGTTATCCTAGAACCAGGCAATGCCTTCTACATCTCTTATTGAACTGGGTGCATATGTCTCTTGATGGTGACGTGCAGCCATATTCGCGACCTGCTGGTTGTTACATGGATCACATTTGTGTGTGATTCAGCTTAAGGCCATCATTCTCAAAATAACTATGCAGAACAAAGCCAGAGTTTTGTTCATACCAGAAAACAGCCTTCCCTAACCTGGTGCTCTCCAGATGTTGGAGTGTCTAGTCAGCATGGACAATGGTCTGAGATAATGGGAGAGTTACAGTTCAGACATATGGATGGAAGGCCGCCATACAACATATACAAGTTTCAACTATATATCCATCTTGATACTTCTATATTTAGAGCAGAATTTCAGAGAACCCATGTATTCCAAGGCAGAGCAGTAGTGCCATCGAGCCTGGGGCTCTGGACCTGCCTGGGAACGAATATCCTTGATTGTACCTCCACTCTACTTTCCCAATTTTTTCCACCAGCACAACTGCTCTGAACTGACCAAGTACCATTAAGAAGGTGAAGCCATCCTCTCTACGTATATAGATAAGAAGCCAGCTTCCACTGATCTCAAAATGTCAATAAAGAAGTCCCAGTTTGTGTTCTCTGTTTGAGACAAATCCAGTGACCATAGACCCCCTTGAAAGAGACTTCCGGGCAATCTTCTCTACCCAAAATTCTGCACACTTGGTGAATTGTATATTCACTCACTTTTTGGAGGCATTACTGAAGGCTGTTCTTGCCACCTTCCCAAATGTGTTTGGTACATTGCAGCACTCTTGGATTGTCTCACTTTGGTAGAGAAAGCCAGGGACACTCTTTAACCAGTTGACCTTTGGGTTAACCATGTGTAAATGCAATGGGTGCAAGTCTTTCATTAGTACAGCTAGACCCTTGAAGGAAGTGGAGCATTTTTCAACTTGGAATATTGTTGTGGTTTTGACTATGCTGTTGTTGCTGTTATTATCGGTTCACTTAGATAAATATTGTTGCTTCCTCGTATCTCAGCTGTGTACGTGTGTTGGGAGGAACAACTGCACAGGCTTCCTAACTGGAGTCTCATGTATTTCTGGGGTGAGGGGTCCAAACAAGACCCAGATAGAAATGAAAGAACATAACACCTAGGCACTGAAACAGGACCAGGATGGGGTTACATAAGCAATATGGCTTCTTTTTTACATGCATCATCATATTAGGTTACTGTATTTAATAGCAGTTACAAACCTCTGTCAATTTCACTGTGCTTGCACACATGAAATACACTTCAGTCACCCCATCAGTCAAAGATACAGCACAAACACACACACACTATGGGATTGCACCTCTGCAATTCATACACTACTATGCTTGAATAATAGCATTTGTCTTTTTTGTAGCTTTGTTACTTGCTTTTTTTAATCTGCATATGTTTTCTTTGGAAGGTAACAATAGCATTTTTGTCACTATCCATAAAAATGCTAAGAGACAAGAATTTTTCGAACTGCACAGTCGTTAAATTGAAGTGCGGAGAGCATCTTGTATGACAAAAATGAAATCCAGACATACTGAATAAAATAGAAGAGATTAGCAACTGGAAAAAAAAGGAACAGATGGTTAAAAGCTTGATTCGGGGAGTTGTAGCCAATGGCTCAAATTTTAGCAGCATATGGGAAAGTTTTCAGGAAAGCACAGAATACAGAAACAAATTGTCTTAACTATGTGGGAATAATTGGTTTAAAAAAAGCAATAAAGCTCTTTCCCCTATAAAAGAACTGTGATTAAAGAAAGGGATAATGGTGATGCGTTTGCTAAGGGTCCAAACTGTGATGTGCCATTTTCTCTAGGACACTCACTTATCTTGGGGGGGGGGGAATACCTTCCAGTTTGTGCAGCCTGATAATGTAGACAAGGTATCCTTGGAAAGGTGAAACATTCTATGCCCATCCCTACTTGAAAGTGCTGGGGAGCAAGACAGGCCTACTGAATAAGAGAAGTGCTTAGAACGTTCTCTCCTGCTTTGAAGGAGGCTATGGTAAGACCATTCCTAAAATGAAATAGTATAGAGCATCATTTCATGTGCAGGGGGTTTCAGTGCCAACAACTGAATTTCACTTTTCCACCTAATCCTCAGAACGCAGTGGAGCCGATGAACCCGTGTCTGAACAGAAGAACATAGAAAGTTCCCTTATACAGAGTCAGATCATTTGCTCAATTTCAAAAGTAGGGGGCCCATGGCTTGGCTTTTGAAAAACAAGGGGTCCACGTTACTTTTCAGTGCTATTTCTGATATGTTTGGGGTAGTTTAAGTACAGTTTTTGTTGCAATGACTGTGCACCTCCCATCTCAGTCATTTCAAGA
Source organism: Podarcis tiliguerta (assembly GCF_965153285.1). Classification (NCBI taxonomy): domain Eukaryota; kingdom Metazoa; phylum Chordata; class Lepidosauria; order Squamata; family Lacertidae; genus Podarcis; species Podarcis tiliguerta. The sequence goes on along the minus strand of NC_139535.1, from coordinate 66,693,020 downwards.
GTTCTGTGCTAGTGTTGGCTAGCTTTCACATATTTGAATGGTTACATTTTAATTTCAAGAAATGGTAGTTGGTGTTATGTATTAGTTGGTTATAATGCAATTTGTGATTTATAGCTTGTGATTGGCTTTGTTAATATGAAGCTGTTTAAGTGTGATTAAACGGAGAGGAGGTGTTAATTGCACTGTGATCTGTTAGTGTTCAGTTGTCCCTTGACCACCCTGAACATTAAAAATAACAAGTGACTATAATGAACTAAGAAAAGGTCCATAAAACCAAAATCAAGCCTGCCACTTGATTTTACATTGTCACATTACATTCAGTTTGATCCAGTTCAAGAGAGTTCAGATTTCCAGGGTTTGGAAAGGGCCAAAGCAAAAGAGAAAAGCAGCTTAGGATACTTTCCTTATGATGTTGTAGCTGTCTCACTAACACTATTTCAGGGATAGAACAGCATGTAAAGAAGGCAGGACTCTTTTATCTTGCTCCTCAAAATGCAAGAATTACACCCCCCCCCAAAAAAAAAGCAATCATGAGGTATGCTTCTGTGACCAAGGTTATGTTTGTTCTGGCTGCAGCCTTCTATATGATCTGTTCTCAGTGTCTCAATTTTCTTTTCTTGTTTCAAATTCCCTTTCTCATCATTTCCTGTCTGTACTGAGATTGCTCTGTGTAAATCTCTACTGATCTCTTCTATACTTAGCCACAAGGATTCTCTTCCATGATCTTTCTCCTTGATCTCTCTTGAGGTTTTGGTACCCTTGTTCACTTTCTGCTTCTTAGCTCTCTTCGTTCTCTGAAATTTGGTGGACTGTTGTTGATTGGTTTCATGCACATCACACAAATCACGCTTTTGATGTCTACGCCAAGTGCTCTCCCCCATCTTCACTGTGCTTTAAAGCTAGAACTGCCAATCCAAACAAAAATAGCTTCTCCACTCCCATCTTCTCTCCCTCTCAAGCTCTGGGTCAACTTAGTTATGTTTTTTCAGGAAGACAGCCAAGACCACAGAGCTACCTGGATGCTTCAGGAGTCCCCAGTCCAATTTGAGGTACCTTGTTAATGGTGATTTCCAACTTGGAAATGTGGGAACCTTTCTTGAATCACAGCATTTTGCCTTGTAATTCATGGTGCACCCAGAGCTGATGTCCTCCTCGAATAGAAAGCACTAGTAGTCATTAATGGCCCTGTCCTTCAATAAACTTGTCCAATCACCTTTTAAATCCATCTAAGATGGTCACCATCACTGCATCCTGTGGCAGAAAACTCCATAGCTCTGTGAATAAGTACTTCCTTTTCTCCATCCTGAATTTGCTACCATTGTTTCATTGGATGACTCTGGCTTCTGGTAATATGAGAGAGGGAGAAAAAAATACCCCTCTGCCCACTTTTTCCACACACCATGCATAATATTATACACCTCTATCATGCCCTCCCCATACTCTATATCATTTCAAAATGTGTAGTGTTCCCATTTCTTCATGCTTTGGCCTCTTCTTATTCATCTTCATTGCTTTCTCTCTGTTCTCTTTATTCCCTTCATTCATCAAATGCTAATCTCCTTACTAAACTGCTGGTCCCTTGTGCAATTTCTCATCTGCGTGCTTTCTCTCTCGCTGCTTATGCGTGGAACTCCTCTTTGTTCCAGCTTGAAGAAATTATGAATGACACACCTTTTTCTTCCCTTTCTGTTTGACTTCTTTGACTCTCCTTCAATTTACAGGTCAATTATTATCTAGGTTTTCCTTAACTCTTTTGGCTTTGTTTGTGTCCCGTTCAGCCAGTTCCTCACTCTCCTTTTGTCTCATGCTTTTTGGAGCGTGAGCCTGCTGGCTGGGACCTGCACTGTAGATCCATGCATGGCGCTGGGTATATTTTGGATGATTTTATAAATAATACATTATGAGATTATGATATTTTAATCTGTGCTGGGGAAATAATGATTTTCCCAGAGGTAGTTAAGAAATGTGTTGCTGTTCACATAGCCATAGCCCCGGCAGATTAGGAAAAACAGATAATTTGGCTGCTTACTTAACAACTCGGGCCACTTCACACATGCATGTTTATAATTCATTGACTATAGCATCATGAGATGGCTTCCATGTATAAATGAGCTATCACAGATTAATAGACACAGAGGGGATTTTTACAGCACCTGGTGTCACCTCAGATGAAATAAGTGTCTGTAGAGACCTATCATACAGTCAGCTGAGAGTAATAAGTAATCAAGTCAATAAGTGTAGGCTCGTGTGAAGCAGCCATTCTGAATACTTTTCAGGCTTTTCGCCCCACCGTTATTGTCCCATATATTGCAAGTTGCTAACTCTAACACTTTCATTAGAACTGTAACAACTTTTAGGAGTTCAGTCAAAGCAACAGCTGCTGAAATCTTCAGTAGCTCAGCTTTATTTTATTTTATTTTACAGTATACTAACCCAAAAGACCTCGAGCCACAAGGAAAGCTGTTTGTGAGAAATGACTTGATTTTTGAACATTTGGAGGAGATGGCACCCTTAACATTTTTACGACCCCTTCAAAACCTATTAGCATGAACAGAATACCTCCCTCTGTTGATTTTACAAGGCTTTTTTTAAAAAATAGGCATAATGCTGCAGGTAATTGTGTAGAAAAATATGCATATTAAATATTATGTTTACTGGCATATGTTACGGCATACGATAAGCATTCTCGTTCGGTAAGCAATTTTACAGGGGCCTCAAGAATAAAACAGGAAATTAAAGGCAAGCCACACTATAACCCACATTTTCAGTCTGTGGGGATTTTAATGGGACTGATTCCAAAGCTAACTAATGAGAAAATGAATTTCCAAGCACTCTGAAGAAGCATCCTGGACTCATGTGGCTGAATGGGAAACAATGTTCAACCTGGGAATTTAACCTATGCAGGGTTTCCTTGTCATTCACATTGTATATTTTATTCAGTCAGCTTTGGAAATGTGCACACAGTCGGTGAGAATATTAAACACAGCATTTCCAGGCAAGGTAACAGCATCCCACAAAGTGCATTAGCAAACCCAAGCAGATGAATAAGAACAAGCTTTCCTTCCATTAGGTTTGTCACACTGACAGTATTAAGCCATCCTGAGAGCTCCTCCTAGTCTGGGGGATCAGCAATTGTTTTCTGTCCTGTAGGAACGTTTGTTGATCTCTTACCATACTTGAATTATGGGGAATGAGATAGGCAGGCCTCAGCAAACTCCACAAGTCCACTGCCCCTCCAATTATAGCTAAAACAAGAAGTCCCAGCCCCAGTCCCTAAGCAGTACCAGAGAATTCAAGTGGTCTGGCCCTCCTTTGGTCTCTTTAATAGTCAAACATTCATCTAATAGGAGCTGTTCTTAAGAACATCTGATAGCTAGCATTGTACCTTTGATGGAAACTGGTATTCATTATAAGATGCCATTCTAGATTACTGAGATTCCAAGGATTTCAGCCATAATTTTGTCGTTAATAACCATCTAGATAAAGTGCTGAAGAGCAGAAAAATGGGCTTGTTTCTACAGTACACCTTTGCTCACAAATCCTGGCCTTGCCAGGCACACATTTGCATGAACAAATATGCTCCCCTTGACATGCATCTTTAGCTCTATGGATTGCTCATTGCTTTCCTTTATTTCACAAATTTTTATTCTGCCCTTCAGCACTCCTATTTTCAGGGTGAATTAACAATTGCAGACAACAATAAAGAATTATACGGCAATAAAGGAAAACGAACACAAAGAAAAACAGCACGTACAATTGCAGCATAAAAATCAGCATCACCAGAGATGAGATTCAAAGGCTGAGGCAAATAAGTGGCTCCTGAAAAGATATAGGATTGGGTTGAGACAAACATTTCTGGGTTCCCCAATTGTAGCCCAAGATGTTTTCTGAAAGGTTGGGTATTGCTTTTGTGGTATCTGAACACGGCTTTGGTCCAACTATTTGAGAGAAAGAGCTTCTTTGCATCTATTTGAGAGCTGTTGTGGAGGCACCTACACCATTACAGGTTTGTGTTAAGAAGGTCTGCAGTGTGTGAGCTGGGAAATCATAGATCTAGAAGGTGGCAGTATAGCTGCATAATTGTAGCAGAGCATCTTCCAGATGACACCGTTATGGGAACTGTTGTGATCTCTTGCTTCTCAGGAAAGATGGAAGTTAACCATCAGCAAGCACTAGGAAGCTCTGCATGCATTCGAAATATGTGTTCTAAATATGAACATGACATCCACATTTCTTGTGGGGCATTTGTGTGTCTTTAAATATGTATTTACTATTTTTCTCCCAACTTCTGTACTAACACCTCACTTGGGTAGTTGTTGCTCCTCATATGTCAGTTGGCCGTGAGTCAAGAAATTGCTTTTGCCTCTTTGGTTTCTGGATCACATCTTCTAAACCAGCTCCCTGTCCTAGTCATATAATCTTGCTTTATGCCCCAACAGCTGGTTCTGTTACTCCTTCTGCTTTATTTCAGCTAATAAAGCATGCCACTCTCAGGGCTTAGCAGAGTCTTTCTTCTCCAGGTACTCCCCTTTTTAACAAAGCAATATTGCATCGTCAACTCTGCACGTTCACTGCAGCTGGAAGCAGAAGGGCAAGCAACACTTTAGCCTGCCAACCGCACCTTTGTGCTTATAGCCTTGTGCTTCTCTTACATTAGGCAAAACATGGGAATTACCCTTTTGTTCTTGATTTATGCAATTTGTTTATTTTCTAAAAAATAGAAATACAAATTCCTACATAAACACCTATGCTTGCAAGCCTCTTGAATGCACAACTGCATGCCAAATGGCAGCCTATATTAGTAAAAAGAATGAGTTATGACTGTGTCTTAATAGACACAATGTGCCAGGTACATCTGCTAAAACAAGAAAAAATATTGGTGCTAGTTGGGGCAGCACACTTGCACAGCAGCTACTGTGATGCAGTAATTAGAGCGCTGGACTAGGAAGACAGGGTTCAAATCTCCTGTGGCCCATAACCTTGGACCAGTCATCAACTTCCAACATATCCTACCTTACAAGGTTGTTGTGAGGCTGATAGAGAGAGAGAGAGAGAGAGAGAGAGAGAGAGAGAGAGAGTCATGTACACCACCTGAAGCTCTTTGGGAGAGAAGTGGAATATAAATGCAATAATAAATAAATGAAATGATGCAAACTTGTGCCCTGTTATTAGCTACTAACATGAGTTTGACCAAACTGTGGGAGGCAGTGGAAGACAGGAGTGCCTGGAGTGCTCTGGTCCATGGGGTCATGAAGAGTAGGACATGACTAAACGACTAAACAACAACAAAATTAGTGCAGCACAATGGCAGAATCCAATGGGTGCCTTTCATTTGTAGAATATGTTATGCAACTGCCTAGTGCAACTATCAGGGACACTTAAGCTTTGTGCCCTGCATCTTGTACAGCTACTTCAGCAACAATGTCAATGTCAGCAGCCACATTTCTTATGGTATTGTTGTGTTGGATCTCTCCCTGTGAAGACTGGCTTCACAGAAACACTTTTCTTAGCTTGCCTTCTGTGCCTTGATGAACAACTTCATGACAGAAGAAAATTCAACAGGTTGTGGTTTCCCAGAACTTCACTTGCATTTGTGGAACTGTTGCAGCTGCTGTTGTATTCTGCCTGCTGGAACCCTGCCAGCAGTCCCTACCCTCATGTTGTTGGCAAGGTCTTAGGCAAGGCCTACGAAGCTCATATAGGTGTTATTTGACATTTGAGAAACTGGTCTACTTCAGCCTATGGCCTGCCCCAAAGAGAGGGACATAGTGATGAAATAGTTTTACCCTAGGTATTTTGGATCCTAGGCTGAAAGATTACGCCTCTGCATTCCAATTTGTCACAGGCTGCCATATCAACTAGTTCACACAGTGGTATTTACTCTATAGGTCAGGAGAGCATTCAGAACACCAAGTAATTATTAGCATGATCTTCTCTGTGAAAATAGTGAGTATTTTTTTTTTAATTAAGGCAACATGATGCCAGATCATTTGTGTACAATATCAAATACATTTAAGCCACTGTCTCATAGTCAGACTAAGGATTGCTTTTAAAACAGAAGGGTAGGATGACTAGCAGAGACCATCTTGCCTTCTCTGGAGCAGATTGCGTCTTACGCTAAAGACCTTCTTTGTGCTTTACTTCTGTCAACTGCAGCAAAAACAGTGACCAGCCTATCCACTCTTGGTATGAAATATGTGGTAGTTCACTTATTGGTTTTAACTGGTTGCCATTACTTTGATATTTAACCCCTCTAGTCCTGAAAATATAAGGTGGGGATAGGGAACTTTGGCCTTCCAGGTGTTGTGGACTCCAACTTCCAGCAACCCCAGTTAGCAAGGCCAACAGTCAGAGATGGTGGGAGTACAACAACATCTAGAAGGCAAAAGGTTTCCCATACCTGGTTTAAATTGTGTTATAATGCATAACACCAAAGCAGGAGGGAAGAAAAAAACCAAACAAAAAACACTGGAATGGGGTCATAAAAGAGGGAAGGAAATGGGAGGTAATCCTACAAATCCCAACTTTTCAAGAAATCACCAAACAGTCTGGGGCCTGACATTGTTATTAAAAATACAGGGAGGGAAACAATTTGTAGCTTATAATGGACTCTATAAACTGACTTAACTAAAAGACGTCCAATTTAAACTGCTAATCTTGAATTGATAGCAAATGCATTAGCAATAGCGTGGACAGTGATTGCTTCCAGTAAAAATAATCATCGAATGTCTATCAAACTAGAATCTGAAATGAACTTGGAATAGTTAAATTGACCTATATGGGAAAAACACAGAAGGGCAAATTATTTTTATGTGAAATAGGTTATCTTTGTTAAGTACATGAATCAATTCCTTAAATGCCAAGATGTTTCTTTGAGATCTTTTTATATCTCAAAATAAAAGCATTACAGTATTCCATCAACCTAATTCAATTTTTAAAATAAAAGAAATAACAAAATGCTATTTTGCTGTCATCAGAAAGCTGCTATTGTGACAGCATTCAGATGCACAAGTTCCAGTGAAAAGCTGAGTGTGCAGGCTCCAACACTTTCATTAAAAATTGCTAATGCTTTTTAGAAGCTTGTTCTACATTCCATGCAAGGACAGCTAGGTTTTTCTATTTTATAGCTTAATCTGGAGGCCCTCAGAGATAGGTTTGGTAGTTTTTGCACATGGAATCTGCCGACTTTTGCTACCAAATCATATGGTTATGCAAACCTCTCATGTAATACTTTTGTTCCCTGCCTTCCCACTGGCCTAGATACCTCAGCATTGTGGGTATTACAGAGGTGTTCTCCTTTTTTCTTTAAAAAAACACACGAACCAAAATCTGAGGTTTTATTTTCTAATAACTAGGCATCAATATTAGATGAACCTACACAACAAAGATGATTTTGGTTCGTGTGTTTTTTTAAAGAAAAAAGGAGAACACCAACATTTCCTGGAAATTATTCAGACCTCAGGCCATGAGAAGGTGCCAACACAGAGCTCCGTGACCCAAAAGAAAATCATTTAACCTTACTGTGTTTGGTGAACTTTGGAGACTGCATCATTCCCAAAAGATGGAAGCAAAGCTCTGTGCTGCCTTAACCCTCATCAAGTTAGTTCCTTTAATTAGCATCTCTTGCAGTGGCTCCAGGTGGGTCAAGGACAAAATGGCAGGACTGCAAGATTGGAGATTCATGCTGTGTAAACAGTAAAAGGTCCGGCTGAGACTGCATAAGAAACGTGGGATTTCTCTACAGAACGAAGGGGTTACTACCCTGGAACAAATGAAAATTAAGCATTGTAATATAGGAAGTTTTCAGTAGAACAGACTAGCGAAAACAATCTGTTTTATTTTCTTAAAATTGAATGGATTGGTTCACATTTTGCATTGGCACAAACACATCAAAACGAAAAGGACACTGGACCTCAGGCTAAGCTTTGTTGCTGAATTTGACAATATGGTATAGCTATGAGTGTGTTAAAATAGTCCAACAATAAATAGGTTTTCATTTCCACCTTCACTTGCAACGTTAGGCAGCCAAGATGCTATCAGACTTCAGGGAGGCACATGCCAAGCATTTATTGCAGCTGGCACAACATGGTATCTCTGCCACACTGAAGTCCCATTGAGTTTAATGGAGCTCCAAGATGCATTCAGACATGGAGTTTATTGCATTAGCTTTACTGGCTGTAGTGCTAACACTTCTTTCCTGGTTTCTTATGTTCCTTTTAAACTGCATTACATGCTGCATTGTGAAACACCGAGTTTTTGATCAGTACACCACCATGTCATGATGTGACACAATAGCAGATGTCATTAGATCATAGCTGTCAACTTTTCCCTTTTCTTTCGAGGAATCCTATTCGGAATAAGGGAATTTCGCTTAAAAAAAGGGAAACGTTGACAGCTATGTATTGGATATGTCACCACTCTTTGTGCACATGCATGATTTTGTTCCCATGAAAATGGCTCAAAGAACTGTATGCCAGAATGCCACCCCTTGGCACAGAAGAGGCTTGTTGGCAGAAGGGCTAGTTAGAGTTGAAGCTTGTGGGAGCCACTACATAACTCTGCTTTCCATGGGGGTAAGACAAGGCCGGTGGTGAAACCTTCCACTGAGTTTAGGGAAGTGATCACACATTTGTCTGAATTGTGGTCTCTCTTTTGAAAAATCTACAAAAGGCTGGCCTGCTCTCCTTGCACAATAGACAAAGGCATCAGTGTGTCCTAAGGCCAGTGGAGAGATTGAAATTGACCTGAAATTTGGCCATGCTAATTTGTCTATAATTAACATAGCATGATGCAGCAGCTGGGTTTGGCAGAGTCTATCACTGTGTGTGTGCTCACACTAGCCGAAGCTAGTCAAAAATTACCAAGTAATTAACACTGCATAATAAGGCACATCCCTGGGTAAACACAGAGTGGACAGTTACAGTTCTGTTCCATTTTAGAATACCCAATTTGCATAATTTTGTCATGCACTCTTTGTTTGATTATGTTCATTGTGACACAGTTTCAATTTTTCATTGGGAAACCATCTCAGCTGTGGAAAATACGGATTGGAATGGGCTTAGAGCTCACATTTCCTAGGTCATGATGATTACATTTGCGGGGGAGAATGAGGATGAATGTGTGTTCTAATAGAATCCCGCTGCATCACCCAATTTGTGTGAAGATGTAAAACAAAGGTGGGAATTGCCAGCTGAGTGCACACTGCCACATGGCCTGTTGCCTCTTCTCCTCAGCCCCACCTCTTCTCTCTTGGCCCCACGGTATATTACTCACTGCCTTCTCCCCACTGCCCCACAATCTGCCTGCTGCCGCCTTGAAGTTTCCCGACTTCTAAAGCTTTTCCCATCTTTCATACATATGAAAGGAAGTACTTCTTCATTCAGTGCATTGTGAGCATTGTGCAACTCACTTCCACAAGAGCCGGTGGTGGTCATTGTATTTATTTGAAGTCACATGAAAGGACATGAATGCTCTGACTTTCCAGGATGCTTGATCTACAACAGATGTTTTGCACATGCTTGCCGATCATCACTTGATGTTACCAGGAGCTGTGGAGTGGTGCCATGTTGCAGCTTTCCTGACAGTGCTGTCACTGCTGCTTACCAGGGCAGGGTGGCAGTGAGGCTGGAGCGGTGTGGGTGCACCAGCAGGAATGCTGGATTGGTTTTGCTGGCGCACTGCAACAGCCCCAACCTTGCTGCCACCCCAGCTCATTCCTTGTAAGGCGAATGATGTCACTGTTCAGGGGGGCTCATTCTACCATGCCAGATGCTCCTAGATGGTAGAGTTCTCAAGTGATGAACATGCATCACTTGTGACTTCATCTGCAGTATGGTGAGAGCAATTGTGTAGACATTTCTCTTGGAATATGCAAGAACATACTCCTCACCTATTTCATGTTGCGTTTTGGCTAGTCGGTGCCCATTGTTGAGCTCTCCAGCTTGATCCTTCCATGGGACTCAAAAAGCCCTGGCATCTGGTTCCAGATACATCCCAGTTGTTTACCCAGACCCACTGGACTGGGCAAACAGTGTCATCCACCCCTTGTCGTAATATGCAACATGCAAATAAATTCCACATAGATAACAGCAATACTGATGTTAACATAAAACTATGTATCCTAACTAAGCCTCTGAAATGCCTCAGTTTAATGCTGAAAAGCAAACCTCCTTTTCATGACATATTTATTTGAACACATCTAGAGTCATTAGCAAACTTAACAAAGGGGCCCTGTGATTTTGCAACTGGGAGTATAGTTAACATTTTCTCCTACCACTTTTTTATCCTGTCCCTTCTAACAAGTCATTAAATTTATTAAGCGACTCCTTCAGTGGACTCTTTTCACTTCTAAAAATGACCAGATCATCAGGATAGAACATATATCTAGGTTCAGTCCCTCTTTCCTTATCTCTCCTGACAAACCACTCTCCTTCACAGTTTTATCTCTATAATTGATGAACTGCGTATGACATAATTTACAATCCTGTCAAGCCACCTTCGAAACCGCACACCAGCTCTTGCCAGACAGACTTTCCTCTGAGCTCGGCTTGCTCAAAGCCCCAATTTCATCCCCATCAGCACTATTCCCACCCCCCCACACACACCCCACACACCTGCAAGGCAAACACAATCATTTTGGGAATCTCATTTCAAAAGAGAAAGAAAAATTAAATTTCTGTGCCATTCCTCCATCACCTGAAATATTAATAATCTGGGGCTAGCTGATTCTTTTCACCCAAAACACATGGATATATCAGTTCACAGACTTCGATGTGAAAGTCCAGAACCAAGATGTGGCAGCTGTTTGAAGACTGGAAAAGTCAAACTTGGGGGGCAGGGGTATTCTACAGCCACAAGAAATCTTTCTTTCCCGACATTGAGTTTACAGACAATCTCAAAGACTTAAGGGGAATAGGGGTGGAGGAGACACAGAAGGGACAGCATTGAATGGACACAAATGGGCATAGTTATTGTCTGTGTCATCCCATCATAACGACAGAAAATCAGTAGGTTGACCCTTTGCAGCCTAAGCCTAAGAATGTAGTGAGAAAGCTAATAGGGTCGTACTTCCTGCTGGAGCAAAGCCAAAGGAAGAGGAGAAGCAGAAAGCAGCAGCACTGTGCTCTTAGCCACAGCCAGCAGCAGGTCTCAATATAGTTATTTACACATGCACCGGAGGAACATTTTCTATTTCACTGAGAAATGATGATTACTTGATTTCTTCTTCTGCAAGTTTTAAAAAAAAGGATCTGGGCAAATTCCGTAATAATTCCAACATTATGTCTATTTCCTTCGGTCCTATTTTGGGCTTTTGGCATGCTTTTATGGTTTGTTTGGGGACTCACTCTGAGTGTCTGAAGAGCCTTCATTTTTTGCACAAGCAGTATTCCTTGACCTGACTTAAACTGAACTCTCAAAGGTTTTGTATGCCTTTCAATTTCATTCAGATCATTCCTATTAAGATTATTTTTCTCCTACAGTAGGCAATATCTTGGGACGAAGAGACAGATATTCTTTTAATTATTGCATATCTTGCAGCTTGGGAGAAGATTTTCAGCGGGACAGTACCATGACCTGCAGGCATGAAGCGAGTGCTACTGTTCTGTCTGTCAAAGCACAGAAAATCTACCCTGCCATGTCTGTGAGCCTTAAAAGACAAAAGCTTGTCAGCATGGGCTAAAAGGGAGCATATCTTATAGGAGATGGCATGGTTCTATTTTGATTAAACGCAGGGATGGGTGGGCAGAAACCTTTATATATGTTTCAAAGAGCATCTAATTGTCAAAAACGTCATTTTGCAGCATCCTATAGTCTCATCTTCTCTGTGCTTCTCCCTATATCCAATGCCATTAAAATGAGCAAAGAAAAGCCGGAATATAATTGCCTTTTTTAACATTTGAACTTCCTTGCCTATTGCTTTTGAAGTCAGCAGGTCCATGAACATTGCTAAAAATAGGATGTCCAAAAGAACCCAAAAAACAATTATATAGACATGGTATTGAACATTTACTGTTCTTAAGTAAATTGGACATTGCTTATAACTTTAATAGGATTGTGTCAAATGCATGAAAAGTGCATCACTTTGCCAGCTACTAAGTCCACATAAAGACATGACTTGAAAACATAACTGGACTGCCAATATACTAAATGACAAGCTATATGAGACTGAACAAAAAGGATCAGAAAGGGCTGGGTGAAGTCCTTCACAGTTTTGTAGCAGGCATTGCTTCCTCTGATAGTTATATTTGCATCCAGCGTGAACACAGCTCTTATTAGAGGTAGCTTATAGAGGAAGTATGCCTGTTCTGCATGGAACTGGGTCCTGTAGATTTCCCCAGCCTTGTTCCTGAGAGGTTCTGAGCTGGGCTTAGTAGTCTCTTTCAAGTGAACTGAGAAGTCTTTTGTTGAGGACTTTGTGTCTGCTTCTATGCTGAAGTTCAAATGGCTCTAAAAGGAAGGGGCACTCTGGCCTTAGTGCATACACTGTGATAATGGTGATGGTGGCTTGTCTTCTGGTCCATTAGTTGTCAAAAAGATGCAGAGATGAGGTGCATGGAGAGCAGGATTCACGCCTATCAAAGAACACAATTCACAGGCATCATTGATGCCTAGATGATTGGGAATCAACCTTGTCTTTGGCAGGCTTTTCCCTGTGCCTGCACTCCAGAAAGTAATACCCTATCCCTTGGTATCCCCCATCTCTTCTTCAGCTACAGAGCTTCCATGTCCTGACAAGGCTGAGCCCCCAAAGGAGTTTGGAGGAAGCAGGTCTGGGAAAAGCTACCAGAACAGGAAATTGACAGCCAAGGACTATTTATCTTCTCAAAGGTGAGGACTATAATTAAAGGTCAGAGGCAGGTCCTCTAGGACCCTGGTCAGATCCCAGGGAGCAGACAGCTTGTTATAGCCCCCTTGCCTGGGAATTGAGAGCCTTCAACATGGTCCTCTGACTTGGAGCCAGCCACCTCATTACCTCTTCATTATCTGTTGCTGGGTATGCTGGCTGCCAGCCACAGTTAATGGTCTTTGTGCAAGGCCCTTGGAGATAATGAAGTTTGGGTAGTTTGCTCAAGGGCTGAAGTCAGCAGGGGTTTCAGCTCAGGAGGCCCTTCATTTATGGATCTGGGACCTTACTGTCTTACTGCCTTTGTGCTTTGCACAACTGCCACCCCATCCCCACCTTTCAGCTGGCCCCTTTCCCTACGATTTAGTGTTCAAGTCACTGCTGGTAAACTAAGATGACACCAAAGAAAAGAGAACTTTGGTTATGTTACCTCCTGGACACCTTGTGGCACCCATCTCTGCCACTCCAGATTCAGGGTTCTGACTAATATGACACCATGGACCAGATTTTAACAATATTTTTCATGTAAATCCTGTAACCTGCAATCATCTGTGTGTCTCTCTCTCAGGAAAGACACCCCGTGCACTTTGCAATATAAGCCAAAATAAGCACCTTGAGACACAAGTCAGTAATAGTTTTACTCGCTTAAGGAATCATTGCCTTGTTTTCTCTTATGCTCAAGTGGAGTCTTCAGACCAGAGTTCAGATTTAATTTGTGCTGTTCCCAGTCCCGTATGGTGTTGCTCCTGGTGTGTAAAACTGCACTTTAGTGTGACCCAATCAACACTGCTGTCAATAAGAAGGCAGCAACTGATGAAGACTCAATGAATCACTAAAGGAAAGCATTTATTCATTTCAATATATTGTTTGTTACATTTATTGAGGAGGCAAGTATGACAATCCCTATGCAGCTTAAGAACATTAATCTCATTTTTTGTCAGAGACATTTAAGTTTGAATGCTTTTGCACTCCAGATTCTAAGGTCTAGGATTAAGATTCTCAAAAGAAGAGGAAGGAAATATACTCTTTCAAGTCGAGCCAGTGAAAAATCTAACCTGTTCTACTCATTTATCTGATGCAGGCATAGGCAAACTCGGCCCTCCAGATGTTTTGGGACTACAACTCCCATCATCCCTAGCTAACAGGACCAGTGGTTAGGGATGATGGGAATTGTAGTCTCAAAACATCTGGACAGCCAAGTTTGCCTATGCCTGATCTGATGTATGATAAATATTGCAAAATTCAGCTAATTATGGGGAAAGGGGCATTCTCCTAGTGTCCTCTTTGGTTGAATATCAAACATTCTCTATGACTGTTTCATCAATCATGAAATCATTTATTGCAAACTTCCCATATCATGGCCAAATAGCGACATATGTGCTCGAGTTATGTGTAATCATTTTTTCTTCCCCTTTAGACTGATTGGAATCCTAGATTTTTAAAACCCTTGGCCAGATGACTGCATCTGTATAGGGGGGGAATGAGTTTGCAACAAGTTGTGCTTGCAAGGAACAGTAGGTAGCATGTACAGTTGCTTCCCCAGGAACTGTGAGGTGAGTCGCAAAACTGAAGGGACACCTGGCCTTCAGAAGACTCACTCTTGGACTCGTGGGTTAATACACACCAGGAAAGAAGGCCATAGTTTGCATGTGTTAACACTTTTTAAAGTATTTTACAACAAATATATACAAATATGTATGCATGCACATAAACTACAAAACAAATGAGTTAGCCTTAAATTTATGAATGACTGGTATCTTTGGAAATTAGCCCTTTTCACACATTATGCTCCATCATGTACTCACTGAATGCCTGAACAGAGCCTCCTGGGACCCTAGCATTTGAAGACTCTGTTCAGGTGTTCACTGAATGTGCAGACACCAAAAGTTTGTTTGTTTCAGTTATAGATAGATAGATACTGCTTTTTTTTCTATTAAAAAAATGTTTAGGGGTGCTCTCATTTTCCTACTCACATTGCAATACTGCCCTCAATGAGGCCAGACTTAGATTCACAAAATGTTCAGGGGTATGCGTACCTCTGTGTCCCCCCAGAAAAAAAAGCACTGGATATAGATATATTTAATTTCTATACTGCCCTTCATCTGAGGATCACAAGGCAGTTTACAAGATAAAACACAAAAATACATCACACAGAAACAGACAAAAACAATAACTCCCCCCCCCCCGTATTTACTTGTTTCACATATATTGCTTAATCACGAAATTTTCTAAGCAACGTACATAAAAAATAATGGAATAAAATCAACTGTAACAAGTGATCAGAAACAGGATACTTCCTAAAAATGCTTGCTGTAAGAGAAGGAATAGAAGGTCAAGCACCTGAACTTCAATGGGGGGGGAGGGGGGGTGTCTGCCTGATGTTACCCAGGAGGGAGTTCCACAGAATCAGGCTTGCAATAGTGAATGCATGGCTTCTGGTAGATGGGAACCCTGCATTTGAGCCATGGCGGGACCATTAACAGAGTTTCCCCATAAGATCTCAATGATGGGCAGGGATCTAAGGTATCAGACTGTCTTTAAGCTATCCTGGACCCAAGTTGTTAAATACTTTCTATATTAGCACCCAAACCTTGAACTTGGCCCAGTAACATATGGGCAGCCAGTGCAAGCTTTTAAGAACTGGCTTAAATCCTGACTTTCATAGTAATGCAAGTTACTGTGTGCTAGAAGAAAGCAGGCAACCCCATAGACCAAGATGAATGGATTTGCGCTATCTATGGCTGTGACATAAAGACTAAAAGATACCCAAGTTGGGTGGACATGCTAGTCTGTTACAACAAACAGAAAAAAAGTCTTGTGACACCTTAAAGACTTGCACATTTATTATAGCATAAACTTTCATGGGTTAGAGTACAATTTATCAGATGCATGAAGGATTCTTCTCTGACTGAGAATCTCATTTGGCAGGCAGATATATACATGGGTATAAAAGGGGGGGGTCCAGTGGGACCAAAAGGCCATGAAATGCAAGAGGTACAGTCTGTGACATTTCTATGGCAAGATCAAATGTGCAGAAGATAAACACTTGGCAGTGACACTCTCTTCCTAGGTTTGCTATGCTAGCAAGCACATGAAGTGATGGAGAAAAGTCCAGCCTTGCTTGAGACCTAAACAAACTGTATCAAACCTGCAGATAAATTCCAGCTCAGAAATTTCATGACGTTTTTGAAGATCGAGGATAAAAAGGAGGCAAATCAATGGAAGATGCAACCAATGAAACGAGATTAAACAGCTTAACATGTGACGCTGCATTTGTCTGGATAATATAAAGAAAATAAAACTGTAAGAGGAAGGACTTGCATACCATATGAAGGACAGAGACAAGGATAAGCTTCGAAGGATTAAAGCCAATTAGTAGGCTAATAAAGAAACAGTCACTTAAAAACTATTATGAGATTATGAGGAGTAAGTGAGATATAGAAACTGCTTGAGAGGCTATAAAACAACTGAATTCAAATAAGACTGCAAATCAGAGAGTGTTTGGTTGGCATACGTGCCATTGAAATCCATCGGTTTTACAGTGCAGGTCTATGCCTGTTTACTCAGAGGTAAGGCTAATTGAGTTAAATGGGTAAGAGTGCGTAGTGTTAAGCTTTTTACAGAGCAGTCCTTCCCACCTGAGGCTGTAGAAATCTATGGTGGACCCACTGCCATATTCAGAGCCCTGAGAGCTCACCATAAGTAGGGCAGGATGCAGCATTTTCCTTTCCACCCCAGTGTTGGAGGCAGTATGCCCCTAAATACCAGTTGCTGGGATTTTCAAGTGCTCTTCTACTCATATCCTGCTTTTGGGCTTCCCAAAGACATCTGGTTATCTGGTTGGCCACTGTGAGGACAGGAAGCTGGACTAGATGAACCATTGGCCTGATGCAACATGGCTTTTTGTATGTTCTTAGGAAACAATGTACACAATGTATCTAAGCACATGGGATTATAGGTGGCACTCAGTACATTCAAGCCCAGTTTCATCCATGTACTTCTCATTTTCTCCTTCAAGGAGAACAAAGTTAAACACAAGGCGTTCTACCAAATTGGTCATATATTAATTCTGGAAGGTTTGAGAATTTTATGTTTCCTATTGTTTGAATAGCAATATAAGGGAAAAGAAATTCTTGGAGATGTACTTACTAACGTTACCACAAAGCTCCAGGTTCAAGTCAAATCAAACCAAGACTAGGGTTAGCCAAAAAATTATCATTAGAGGACAAGCTTGAATCTCTGGTTATTCAAATTGCAACATGTAATTGTAAAAAATGGGTTCCCCCCCCCTTTTGGCTAGTGTATTTTCAGGATAATACCCTATTATAAAACATCCCCTGTTTGACCCTTGGAAGCTGTCTCATACCTGGTCAGACTTCCCACCTCAGGCGGAGATCTTTCTGATCATCTCCTACCTGATCATTTGTACTGGTGATGCTATAGATCAGTGGTTCTCAACCTGTGGGTCCCCAGATGTTGTTGGACTACAACTCCCATCATCCCTAGCTAGCAAGGCCAGAGCTCAGTCCAACAACATCTGGGGACCCACAGGTTGAGAACCGCTGCTATAGATTCAAGCTGAATTTCCAGTCTGCAAATGCCCTGCCATTGAACTAATGCTTAATAAGGTATGCAACAATCAGGCGGTTAACCCAATGGAGGCACTCATTAGGTATGGAAACCCCCAGCAATGATTCTTAATTGTAAGTGTACAAACTTAACACCTCACATGAAAATGAGCCCAAAACTCTTATCACACCTGCTAGACAACTCTCTTGTGGGACGCTATCCATTAACTCCTAGTGCTGAATTTCTTTCTCCAGCAGGGGAGCTCCTCTCTCAGCTTTCCTAGTTTTCAATCTGCCTTTACTTGTGCCATGATTCACCACATTCTAATGTCTGAGGTCATGTGTACTTGCTCCAAGTTCTGTTCAGGAAAGCTCCCCAAGCTCTCACTGTCAATCTTAGAACACACTGTCCTGCAAAACTCATTATCCTGTGCTCCAGGTTGCTTCATAACCTTGCTCTCTAATGCTTTCTCTTTCTTGCTTTCTGCTTCATATACTCTTTTGATCATATGACCCAACCTTCTAAAAGTTTTTTTTTGGGGGGGGGGTTCATATTTTACCTTCCATGTTCACCCTGTCCCTCAAAATTCACTCCTACTTGGACCTTCATCCTGCTTTCTTGGCTACGTTTTCCAGCAGTCCCCATCATCTGCTTGACCTTGTGGATAAATTGCCATCTCAGTGTGACCCTCTGTTTCTGATAGACTACTTAGAACACCAAGTATACCCAAGATACCACTAATAGCACGCTCCAAAACATCTGCTCCCCATCACAATTTGCTAGATTCAGTGACCTGATTCTGAAGATACAGTTGATGGGTCAGTTGCTGACAAAAGTTGATTCATATGATGCCAAAGAAACTTCCAGGTTCTTTCAAAAACCCTCCAGTAGACTTGGGCGGCATTCCTGGCAATCAATACCAGTGGCGTAGCGTGGGGGGTACAGGGGGGGCCGGCCGCACCGGGCGCAACATCTGGGGGGGGCGCGCTCGCACTCGCAGCTCTCTGCCCCTACCTGGCTCACTCACTCTCTCTCACTGCAGTGCTGGCTGTGCGAATCCAATCCAAGCCGCCGGGTCGCCGCCCACTGTGGAGGGGGGGTGCCAGGCGTGCGGTGCAGTGCGGAGAGAGAGCGAGGGACAATCTGGGGGAGGGACAGTGCAGCAGGGGGGGGCGCAAATTACTTGCCTTGCCCCGGGTGCTGACAACCCACGCTACGCCACTGATCAATACTATTCGTGGCACAAGAATCATAAGCTGTGGTTTATGTTTATTTTACTTCTTGCCTATTCAGAGTAAAATCGGATAAATATTTTATCATAAACATCATATAGTAGTGGACACCAGATTTCTATAATTAGAAATAAGCTTCTGGAATAAATTAAGAGGCAAATTTCTTCTCACTCTGCTTCTCAGTATCTTTTGCAATACAACATCAGTTTTATTGGTATGGTGAAATCCTATTTCTTCATTACAACTTATATTGCTTTCATGTCAATTTTATAGCTTCCTGCAAAGAATCCTAGGAAATTTAGTTTGGTAAAGTGTTGCAGATACCCAATTAAGGATACTATATTCCTAGGGCAACCCTGGAAAAGAATAATGGTGTGTGAGTTTGTGTGTCCTTACTGTGGAATAGAGGGATAGTAAATATCTGTGATTAGTCTCTCTCCTTGTCATAAAAACCCAGAAAAGGCAGCAGAACTAAATCCAAGTAGCTTCATAATTCTATTTGCTAAAATATCAAATCCCACCAAAAAAGATTACCTAGTTAAACAGAGTAGCCTCTTCCCCAGAAGATTTATTGTTCCTTGAGATCACAGACACATACACGCTTCAGAACCATTGCCCATCTCTGTAGACACAATTGCGCTAGAGTAGCCAATAGCCTGATTCAGTTTAAGCAGCTTCCTGTGTTCCTCTTTGCACACATGGTGGGGACCTGGCAGCCGGGGAAGAAGCAGCATTTAAAAACCAAGGTATGGAAGAGAGATATCTATGAAAATTCCAGGGAAATATACACATTATAGAAAAAACGTTTTTGTGAGGATCATTTGTTTTAGTTATTTATTCCCCCCCCCCATCTTCCCTTCTTTCACCCACCCACTCACCCCATTTAGACTTTGCTGTTTGTTTGTTGGTTGGTTGGTTGGTTGGTTGGTTGGTTGTTTATCTCTTGCTTTGTTGTGTCCATCAAGGTACGAAAGGTGACACAAGGGGTAAAAGATAGCAAAAAAATAATAATCCCCATTTGGTGTCTGGAAGGAACTTGTACAGAAGGTTTAAAATTGCAATCACTATCACACACATTTCAGTCTCCTAAACAGGACAGTATCCTGTTGCTAGCACAATGACGTTTAGATGTGCATTGTAACTGCCTTGCCCTCTCCTCTTCCTGTGCACCCCCATGCCACCTGAATCTTTTCCAGTGGGTTTGGAGAGCTCCAGGCACAGATTTAGAGGAGGAATGGAAGGACACAGAGAGAGGAAAGACCTTGCATGGCGGAAAGCCATTGCACTGACACAACTATTTAGTTGAATGCAATCCAATAGCCTTGTTTAAATGTTCAACAACACAGAGTCATAGAGTTGTGCGTTTCTGAGCACAATTCAAAGTTTTGGTGCTGACCTTTAAAGCCCTAAACAGCCTTGGCCCAGTATACCTGAAGGAGCGTCTCCATCCCCATCGTTCTGCCCGGACGCTGATGTCCAGCGCCGAGGGCCTTCTGGTGGTTCCCTCATTGTGAGAAGTGAGCCTACAGGGAACCAGGCAGAGGGCCTTCTCAGTAGTGGCACCCACCCTGTGGAACGCCCTCCCATCAGATGTCAAGGAAATAAACAACTATCCAACTTTTAGGAGACATCTGAAGGCAGCCCGGTTTAGGGAAGTTTTTAATGATTGATGTTTTATCGTGTTTTTAATATTCTGTTGGGAGACTCTCAGAGTGGCTGGCGAAACCCAGCCAGATGGGCGAGGTATAAATAATAAATTATTATTATTATCGTAGAGTTGGAAGGGGCCCCGAGGATCATTTAGTCCAACCCCCGGCAATGTAGTAATATGCAGCTCCCCCAGACTGGGATCAAACCTGTAACCTCGGCATTATCAATTGCTCTAACTAACTGAGCTAGCCATGCGACTGTAATGAGAGAAAACATGGCTGTGACCACTGACTCCACTTCTGCCATAGCATCCCCACTGTCTAACTGCTGGGAGCAAATATCTGCAGCAGGGAGCTTGCTCTCTACACAGATTTCACAGGGTTCTTCATCACCGGGGGGAGGCAATCTGCCGAGAGTGCCTACTATAGCTACTTAAAATTATTTACATGGGTTGACAAGTATGTGCTAAAATTAATAAAATGCACAATTTAAAAGTGGGTTTAATATTTCATTCCCTACCAGAACTAGCAGAGCTGTTTTGTTCCAGCCTTTGCATGCAAGGCTTGTTTGAGAAGGAAAAGGAGAAGAAAAGGCAGGAATAGGGAAGCCGTCGAAAGAAGCATTAGGCTTACACATTCAGTGCACAGCCTGTGGCCGGCCTTGCGCACGAGCACACACAAACACATGTGCATGTGCGCACAATCATCTTGCATTTAGATGAAAATGATTTTTCCAAAATAAAGGATAAAATACACCCATGGATTAGCATATTCTGAACTTATTTTCATCAAAAGTAAATGAAAAACAAATGCTTAATTTGTGAGATAGGAAAGTCCTGCTTGTTTCAACTCCATGCCTGACCTTGAGGAGGCAAGGATTATAGTCATCTCTCTATCTCTCTCTCCTTTTGTACTGATGGGGAATGAAACTGTGTTGCAGCATAGACACCCAGAGGACAGAAGCCACAACTACCACTCTATCTCAACAAGAGAAACGGTTCGTGTAATAGATCATTTGTACGCTTAACATGTTTTATGCACAAACCCAGAAATGTAACACATGACTATGATAAATATGCATTTTCTAATGCACATATCATGCAGGTATGTTCATCTGGGAACTGTGACTATATTGCATATTTCTCTTGAATGCACAGTTGATGATGCATAGTGTGTGAAATAGTCGGAAATAAACAGATTTGTGCACCCTTGTGTGTAACTTTGCAACATAGGAGCATTCATATTCATTATGAAGCTTTCTGTAAAAAAAATTATGGAATTCAAAATCAGATTGGCAGGATTTGACATTCAGATCAAAACTGTGAACAGCAGAATGACATGAGCCTGCTTCCATCAAAATTAGAGGAAATCCCTGACAGATCTGAGAACATTAATTAAATCCCATTGATGAATAGACAAAAAAAAAAACCCTAACCATGTAGTTGTTCACAAAGGATCCCATAGATCAGTCTACATGTCATGTTAAGTCTCCAGGTGACTGCAACAGCTGGTGGACTGCAGTCACTCAGCCTCTCACCCAACCTCCCTGTGAGATCTGGCTTTCTCTTGGACACAGAGAAATGCTAGAAAGTTGGAAGACAGTTGAGAGAAATGCTAGAAAGTTGGAATTGCTAGCTGCTGCAGTCATCCAAAGGCTTTTTAAAATAGCATATGGATTCATTTTTGGGTTGCTAATAACATGTTTGGGGTAAAAGACACATTTGAACAAATAATCATTAAATAATTTGCCTTCATTTCCAAGATTTATTTAGTCAGTTTTTGTTCTTGTTCTTAAAACTACCATCCTTCTTTTTCAGACCCCAGGGCGGGTTGCAGCAATAGAACACTTGAAAGAATCAACATAAAACACAGTATGATGTTGTTTTTCCAGAAGTGGGAATGAATCTGTGCGTACATCTAAGAATACTGACTGCTGCATTCACAAAGATTGCGCCACACACACAGCCCGATGGGTGGTGGGTGGGATGACACAGAATCTTTTCAAGAGAGTGAAATATTGCTCAGCCTTTCAGTTGTGGAAGCAACACATCCCCTCAGCCTCTTTCCCAAATGTGCACTGGATTAGCATGAATCCTCTGACATGCTGACTTCAGTCAAGATAAAACACCCCATGCAATTAGCCCCATGCACTCAAAGGGACCAGGGTTTCTCAAACACCATTCAGTATAGCATGCCATATATCGTTATTTATGCCTCAGCATTTCAGAATCTTTGTTTTTTCCCCAAATGGCTTGGGTGCTGCAAATATTATGCTAGGCATGTGGAAATTCCTGGATGCACTTAAAGTAGTGCTTTGGATCACATCATCACCACATGTATAGTCTGCATGTCCTCTGTGGAGATCAATACAGTGATACCTTGGATCTCAAATGCCTTGGCTGCTGAACAAATTGGCTCAAGATCGATCGAAACCCGGAAATGAGTGTTCCGGTTTTCAAACAATTTTTGGAAGCCAAATGTCTGGCATGGCTTCTGCGGCCAATCAGAAGCCACACCTTGGTTTTTAAATGGTTCCGGGAGTCAAACAAACTCCTGGAACACATTCTGTTCAAGAACCAAGGTACGACTGTATAGCCTATATGAGCTTCTCCCATTTGATCCCTGTGATGTAATTGAGTTTGAGGGAGGCTGATTGGCCCAAGGTCATCTAGTGAGTTGTATAGGTGAACAAGGATTCAAGCCGAAGTCTTGCCAGTCTGCTCCTTTTTCTTCATAACATTCTTCCTTCTTCTGCTACTGCTGCTCTCTCTCATTGACACACACACACAGAGGAAATGCTTGTAAGCTTTACAATTAGTGGTGCAATGGGTCAGTCCATCTGGCTATTAACCAGTGGTGGTTGTGGGCAGGGACGACTGTGGGCAGGATTCCTGCAATGTATTGGTTAGATTACATGACCCTCTGGGTCTCTTCTAAATTCTGTGATTCTGTGATCCAAATTAACAATATATGATAATTTGTTACCGCCAAATTATAGCTCTTCATGAAGGCGCTGAAGAAAAGGAGAACCACTCTTCGGAAGCCCACCAGGGTCCCAAAAACAAACTGGAAGGGAAATTTATGTGGTAAGCCTCTGGCTCTTATGGCAGTGGAATCTTTCACAGTGCTCTGAAGACCATTTGGGATAATTTTATCTGTAAATCTAAAGCCATAAAACATAGTTTAGTTCTATAAAAGTGATTTGTTCACTTAAATAAAGAGAACAGCAAAAGCCATCAACTGAACATGAAATGTTTTCTGGAATGAATCAATACAGATTCTCAAACAGTGAGAAATGTATTGTGTGAGCCATACCAGTATTGTGAATGTTCAAAGCACAACACAATGTTGCAATCATAAATTAATTTAGGGCGTACACTTCTAAAAAGAAAAAGAAAGCTGACGATGCAAACACCTCTTCCATTATATTAAACAGGCTTACCTTCCTCCAGTCACATTCAAGTTAATGTTGGATTTGTTTATCCAACTGAAAACTTCATACCATTATAATCAAGTCATTATGGGAGCAATTCAACACAATGCTAAGGAGATTGCTCCATCAGCACAAACATTTCTTCTTGCCTCATGGAATGATCTCCCCTCTCCTCCCCCTGTGCCCTGTTCTGGGGATTCTCCTACCCCCCCCAAGCCCATTTGGATGGCATGAGGGCATGCAGGGGACAAGAGAGGGAGAACCCATTGTGCTAGTGGAAATAGTTGTGCAGGGCTCAGCTAGCAGGACATGTTAGTTGATTCCAGCCCTATATTGCTAAGTCCTCCTCACTTCTCTGAGTGATAAGAAGTTTCAGGCAGGTAGCTTCTATCCATGTTAGTCTCCTGTGGAAGGAGGTCAGCGGAGACTTGTGGGGTCTTGTAATATTTCAGTTTATTTACATTTATACAGATTGCTCATATGTAGAGATAAGGGCCGATTAACCATACAGCAGGCAACCAAGCCCTCTGTGTCACATCGCTTCTCCAGTAAGAGACACTCATTATGTTCTTACAGAATTCTTCAAAACTCAGCTCTCTCATGTTTCTTCCTCTGTGTTCCACTCTACAAAAAGATGTATCTGACTATTATTAAGGGTGTTTCAGCAGTCCTTCTGTCCCCATTAACTCACTAGTGTTCAAATTCCAATCTTATTTTGAGAGATACCAAGGCTATGAATGCCAATTAGATCTTTAAATTGGCCAAGCCTGCCACAAAGTGCCATACCTTTATGGATGGGATGCCAAAGGCAGCTTACTGAAGGATCGAGGAAGTTGGATTCAATTTCCAAGCATTTTAAATTCCATTTTCAATTAAAGGTGATGTGGTGTAGCAGATGGTACAGACACAAGGTATTAGAAATGGTATATTTCTCAATGTCCAACACAAGTGCTCCTCAGTAGTTCTCCCCGAGCCATATTTATGGTGCCAAAACGACAACCTCCAGGCTGAAGAGGGAGGAACCAGTAGGCTTCAGCGATTTGTAGAACTACAAAAAAAAATAATAATATTGAGGGGCAAAAACACCAAAAGGAATAAAACTCAGGAAGGACAAGGTGTGGCCCCAGGGGCCCCAGAATGCTGACTGAAGAAATGGGATAAACAGAAAACTGGGTAAGAGAAAACATGAAATGGACTATCGTGCAAGAAGGCACGGACTGGAACAATGAATAGGAGCACTCCACACTACAAGAATTTGTTGCAGGTCCCACTTATCAGTACTGGTTTCACTGTCTCTAAAGCCAATTCGAAGGATTTGAATGCTGAGCATCTAAGCAGACATCCACGTGTATAATTAATCCTTTCACCCATAATAAACTGAAGTATTTATAAACTAAATTTACTTTGCTTTGTAGAAAACTTATTTCTTTATTTGCTTCTTCACTATGGTGTCATATGTAATTATGTCTTACAGCCGGGAAGAAAGACATACCTGGGTCATTCAGGTACATTTTTTATTATGAACCAACCAGAATTTAGGTCTCAAATAAGAGGCTGCCTTCTTTAGGAAGGTGTTGATAGACATGCTTATTATATAAATTATCACGTGTCAAATCTAAATAGTCTTAAATCTTATTAAAATAAGCATGCAATGTGGCAAAGTAAATTATAGCCCAGATGGATTGTGCTGTCAGTTTAATGTCAGTGTCATTAGAATGCATCGGTGTTTGATATATTTTCTGAACTTTTAATAACTATATTTGTAATCAATTTGTGGCAGTCCACAGCAAAATATAATGTCCCAAAAAAGAAAAGGAAAGAAAAGAAATAACAGCCACAACACAAGTACATGCAGGTATTTCTTCTTATGGAGAAATAGTGAGAAGTTTATATGTACATGAGTCTCTAGAATGCAGATCATGAACACATGTGCAAACTTTTGTTTACATTGAAGTGATTAGGGCAACTCTGCATTAAAGTTCAGGTAGGTAGTTGTGTTGGTCTGACACAGTATATATGTGCAATGCCTTTTACTTGGCTTGATGGAGACATGTATATTCAGAGACCTCTGGCTATTTGGCAGCTGGACTGTTTGGTAGTCTACTCAACAGGGAGAAGGGAGGCACAGCTCACAGGCATGTGGCCCCTGAGATTCCCCACCCCACTCCTGTTTTAACTAGCTAGGCTGGAAGCAGGTCATATCAAGGAGATGGAAGGGGAGGAAGTAAAAAGTTTGCAAACCTCCCTGCCAAGAAACCTAAGAAAACAATTCAACCCCAGTAGTAAACCCAATAAACCCTTGGGGCAGCAGAGCCCTTGGTACTGTTGAGCACCCCCCCCCTCCCCAGTCAGGAGGTTTTTATGGCTGCGGCCTCCTCCTTTCCTCTTGTGCCTTCCAATGAAGACAAAATATCACCCTATACTAAAAGGCCTCTGTACTAAAATCTGATTGCTTCTCCAATAGGGCAATTACACCTGCTGTATGTCATCCAGCCTGGTGAGAGGACCCCTCCCCTCTGAATTGTATTTAAGTCAGGTTCCTTGGAGTGCAGGAAAAAGAAGTACCAGAAACTTTATGGTGGAAAAGCAGCATATAACTAAAGAAAACTCAATCAACCCAAGTTTGTTCCTTGACTATCAAATACAGATGACATCTGGATTCTATATTTTGCCAACTGGTTTCAGAAATCAATGGAGACATTCCATTACTGTACTAATTGAAATATTTTCCTTTTAGCTTGAAATGTTTTCCACTCATCAAAATGTCAAGAAAGCGAATTTTGGCAAAAAGCTCCTTAGATATTTCACATGTAGCACACAAATGGCTCAACAATTAGAGTCACAGGCTGGGACCATCTCTCTTTTAAAATTATATTTTTGTTTAGATATTGTTTCATCCATTGCATCAGTAACATCAGAAGAAAGGGAATGTGATACAGGAAAGAAAGCAATTGTCCTTTTTTTTCTTGAGGGTTGTATAAAATTTGCCTCTGGCAGAGACAGTGATCTGAATCCTTTCCTCATCTAATTGAACCCTCTAAAACTTTGTGTAATTAGGAGTCCTCTTATCCCTTTTATGCTCGGTAACATGCGCAGACATATGCAAATCACAGAAAAGTAACAATTCTAAAAATAACGAGTTCAACAGTTGCTAATTGGTTCATTGATTCACACTTATTCAACAAGATAAATGAAGTCTGACAGGCCATGATGGGGGGAAAGGCCTTTTTTTTACTAGCTAACCTTAAGAAAGTGGTGTAGGAAGCTTGTAGCAATGCTAACCAACCATTAAGTCAAAGCACCTTCAAGCATCTCCACAGGGAAATCCCCATTAATCATTTGCTCAGTGAATTCTTTTTAGATTAAAGGCTTCGGAAAGTAAGCTTGAACTCAGCTGAAACCTAGGAGGCAAGTTAGTTTAACCAGACCAATGGATACAAAACTACCAATAAGTTTAGATCTGCAATTCTTTTTTTTAAAAAGGAACAATATTATTCAGTGCTATTTTTCTAGAAAAAGAGGTGCGGGAACTCACCACAAATGCCTCCCTTGTTCTCTTATAATGGCAATGGAGCCCACCTGAGAAGTGCCTAAACTCAGTTCCTGTGAGTTCTGGCTGGGGGGGAAACCCTGATATTATTCATTAGATTAGTTGTCATTGTAGTTATTGCAGTTATCATCATCACCATCATTTCTTCATCACTTTGTAGGCTCAAACAGATGAACAAAATATTGAGGTACAAAACAACATTTCCTTTGATAGTTGACCATCACACTCTAGATTACCACATAGGGTTTAAGAGAGGACATGAGAAGTGTCTTCTGCTGATACTGAACATGTTACTTCTGATGAAATAAATAAATAAAATAAAAAAATTGTCCAGTTGCACCTTAGAGACCAGCTAAGTTAGTTCTGGGTATAAGATTTTGTGTGCATGCACACTTCTTCAGATACACTTCAGATACACTGTTACTTCTGAATTACTATTGTCCCATAAAATATTAGCAATGGTTCCCCACCACTACCACCTTTTTTTAGCAGAAGAGTGGTCCATACCCAAATGTGCCAGTTCTGCCTCTATCACTGGTTAGTCCTTGAATCTTCGGTGGAAGTAGACAGCAACAATGTGTAACATTTGAAACGTTTCTCCTCAGCTGCTCTATAGTGCTGTCACCGATAGAAAAAACTGACTGCCATATCTGTTTTTAAAAATCACTATGCTCACTTAAATTATTGGAAATGCTGAAATGCACATTGGCTGGAATTATCAAAGTAAGCTATGAAAGTGCTTAAAAGGTTGAAGGGGATTTAGCAGTCACATCTTAGGAGTTTGCACATCTTTTTATGATCCAAACTGGCAGCAGAGACTGATTTAAAAAAACAACAAACACAAGATGAAGGTGACCAATAGATTAAAGGTTCAAATCTTTATAAAACTGTGAATCTGTGTGTGGCAGGAATGTATGATTGGTACACCCAATTCCCCCCTCCCCAATATACTACTTACATGGTCCCTGTCTAAACACATATGATACTGTACACACATTTTGGCCAGGTCACCCATCTCAAAGCTCTGTTGGCACAACCATGCGTCTTCTCCATGCTTATAGTGTTGCCTATGCCAATGTGCTGCCCTCTAGAAGTTTTGGACTACAACTCTCATCAGCCCCTGCCAGTGTCAATACTGGGTTTGATGGTAGTTGGCGTACAACACATTGGGAGGGCACCACACTGGCAAAAGCACCTATAGTTAATATCTGGGAAGATCTCAAGTTGTGAACTGCTGGATATTTCAGTGTAATTGTTTTATGGAATGCCATATTTCTTTTGAGCCTTATGAGCAGCAGATATGTTTTATTTTAATAGCCACCGTCAAAGTTTTCACAGTCTATAACGAAGCCCAGTGTTCTTTATAATAATTATTTAAACTCCTGCGTGATTTATAGCCCTTGTGCATTTTTCATGGTCCAATTTAGCCTCCTCCTAAAATATTTCGTTAAATTTGTGTGCCGTTTATAATGATATATACACCCCATTATTAAAAACAAACCCATTACGTTGCTGCTAAAAAAAGTGTTTTATGTGTGTAAACTAAGACACACTATGCAATGTCAACATCACTTTCAAGCACTCATTGATATATGGGGACCTAATGGAGTTCTATGCATAATGTCAAAAAAGGGGAATGCAGTTGGAATTTAATAGCATCCTGGCAGTGAACTCTTTTGGAGAGAAGCAAATTTGGGCAAATTTCACCAGCAGGAAAAAGAACCTTAATTCAAACCACCACAAGAAGCAGAAATGGAACAAGCAAAAATAAAAATGGAATTTTATATATTACCTTGTCTGAAACACTAAAAGCCTTCATGAATAGTGCATACACTATGTCTAAAGGCAACAAAGAATGGGAAAACAAAATTTTTGCAGTTTAAGGATGTAGCAGAAAGAAGAAAGAGGTTCCCTAAAAGCAGCCACATTGACAAGGTTAAACATGTAAATCAGTTCCTGTAAATCTTTTTCACAGTATTTGAATTCATTGGTCCCATTGATGAACTTTTCACAACCGAAACAATGAACATGACAAGAATCAGGATTTGGAAAATGTGTCAATCATTAAATTAAGCAATGCCCTGCAGTCGATCATAACTTGTGCATTATAAAATAATCACATTCAAAACCTTATTTTTTGACATCATTTGAAATAGTTAATATGGTTTTCCTCTGGAGGCTGTCTGATTTTTTGGAATTCTAAAAAAATGATCACATCCTGGTTAGGAGCATTTAAGCCGCAGTTTACTACTTTGGACATTGCAGGAAATTGTGGTTTAACACATCACAGTTCTTATTCCAAACCTGGAAAGAAGAAGAGGAGTGATGGGGAGAGCTGAGGAGGAAATGTGTGGGTTCAAATTCCATACTCGGACTGCTAAAAATTTATCGGACTGAGATAGTTACCTCTGAATTGGGCCATTGTTTATGAACATATTGTTCCATGTCATCATGTTCTTCAGTAACTAACAACATTTGTTTCATTTTTCATGACTCTGACAATCATTCCAATTTCCCAAAAGAGAATTTGAAGTTTTTTTAATACTGTGCATGCATGTGTTACTTTCTCAACACCATAGAGTCCCCAAGCCATGAATTATCCTGGAGCTTCTTGCTGCAATTTAAAATACATATTTTTACAAATAGGTGTTTTTTAAAAATAGAATTGCTATATTAGTAAAAAAAAATATGGAGCTTGACATATCAGGATAATAATCCATTTTAAGTGGGTGCCATCCCCCTGCCCAGTCTATTTGGGATTTGATCCTGAGGAGTCTTTCCTGGCATATCCCATTCCCAAAATTGCTAATGAATGTAAGGAAGACTCCAGGGAAGCCTTTCATAGGGTCTCAGAGCTAGAATACTGCTGCACATACTTGTACCAGCATACAGGGATGCTGGCGATCATGGGAACTACTTTGCTGCAAAGCTCACAGGAGCAGCCCTCTGCCCCATCTCCATAAGTTAAGCAAATAAGGAAGGTTCCTACCTGGCTCAAACAACAGATGCTATGTGGAGTATGGCAAATCTCAAGAGTAGTGGAGAGATGTTAGATCAGGATCTCTGAGTGATTTACAGCAGATCAGCAAGAGTTTCTTATTCCCAATTGTTTAACTCAAACAAAAGAGCTTCCCCCCTACAAAAGGGAAAAGGAAAAGGAAAGAAAGAAGCTGATGAAACAAAAGAAAGTGGTAGGAAATCAGGAGTGGATTTTTGTGTGAATGGTCTACACACAGAACAAGCTCCTGGGCTGCGCATATGTTCAGACATACCATGTTCCTTAATAAATGTTCATTTATTTAAAAAGAACATGATTACATTAATATCCTATTATTAATTCCATGATTACCCTGTTAAAAGGGACACATGGATAAAATCCCAGAGGTATGATTCACTACTGCCTAGAGAATCCTGGCTCTGGGATAAAATCCATTTGTAATAAGGTAACTTATGCCCAAGATCAAACAGGAATATATTCCAAATAGACAGGTAAGAGTGCAACATTACTTTGCAGCTCAGCTGCCTCCCGTTGCTGAAGTTATACATTCCAGGATTCTGGTTTCCTTTAAGATGAAACATTTCCCATTCAAAATGCATCTTGAGTTTTCTATGGTTACCAAAACCACGAATACTTATTGCTTCTGATAAAATCCGCTTGTCCTTCCCACTGCAGATAGAGTGTGGCTCATAATGTCTTGCCTTTTAAGTCCATTCTATTGAAAGCTGTAGTGCAAATAAAGATGAATGCTATCTCTTTCAAAGACAGCACAAAACCAGTACTCACTCCTTCACGGAACTGAACAATACTTATCACTACAGCCTGGAATCCTATTTAAGCTTACATAAATTTTCATTTATGATTTTCTCTTCTTAAACCCTGTCTCTAGAACTTTTGCCATTTTAAAACTTGCTTATCAGGATAAGATTTGTATCTGTAACAGAAGAATGACCACTACTAGACTGGCAGATCCAATATCAATTTTCAGGAGCTAGGAAACAGCTTTCCGTATTTATATATAGGCAAAAGGTTTGGGATTTGGTCAGTGGGGGGGAGAAAAAATTCAGCCACTGAAAATTACCAAAGGTTTAAGGTCATCTCCTTTTGAAGTATCCAACAGCAGCTTCCTACATAGGTTTTCATTCTTCCTCATACCCATTTCATTCTACTAAATATAAAAATAACAGTTTTACCCCTTAGGTCACTAAGCAATTCTGGCTTCTACCAGAAGCAAATTGGTTGTCACCTTTACTGCAAATTTGAGAGGCCTACTATATTAAATATCTGTTGTCACCATTAATTGGCTGGTCCTGTACAACAGGAGGGGAAAACTGGTGGTTCAAGGGCCTGATAGGGCCCCACAAAGTCTTCTCTGGTGGGCCCCCAGCCACCTGACCAGATAGATGAGCAGTAGGAGGACAGAGAAGCAATGTATCTGTGTCTCTGTTTCTCTGCATGTATGCAATGTCTAATTTTAATTTATTTGAATTAATTTTGGGATGCATTTTAATCGATTGTTTGTTTGTTTTTATGTATATTGTGTTTTATATGATGTTAGCCACTCTGAGCCCAGCTCCAACAGGGGAGGGCAGGGTACAAATAAAAATTTATTATTATTATTATTATTATTATTATTATTATTATTATTATTATTATTATTATTTCGTGTGCAAGGACATGCCAGCTGTGGAGTTACAATGCCCATATTTTGGACATGCACATTACTGCCATGAAGCTCTGCAAGAGCATCATGACAACCTTGGGCCTGAAAAGTACAAACTTCTAGGGTCATCATTTTCGCTTGCCACAAATATCCCACATAAAATAAAATGTCCTAACTATCCAGATAGAACAGTATTTGAACTGAGATAACAGGTGTTTTAACTGTACAGCCGTTTGGTTCACTAAAGCTTTATGTCGTCAATTGATCCACCAAATGTGACTGATCCACTGAGTGGGATCAAGGGAAATGATACATTTTTTAAAATACACAGGATGGGCCATGTGCCCCTCACCCTAGACAACTGATTGGATCCAGAGGCACTTGTGGTGGAGGAGCTATGTACATCAGCAGACAGCTGTTTCTGATGAAAGAAGCTCTTCTAGATACAACCCTATGTCTACTGCCTTTTCAAAAATCCCAGTCTCTTTTAAACTTTTGTTATTTAACACCTCCCAGTTGAAAGAATGATAAGGGCCATCTCATTTAGGAGTTAAACTAATTTCCATTTTTATTCATATCTTTCGAATCAAAACCCCATCACAAGGAAAATGTTCTTAAAAGAAAGATTCATGAATTATGTTAAATTAGATGGGGTCATAACTGAACCATTCTGAAAGTTCCAGCAGCCCTAGCTAGCTATTTTCTTTTATTTGCTCATAAACATTAATGGGGAAAAGTCTGTGGAATAAAAAGAGGAAGAAAAGAAAATGCCACTTGAAATAGAAAGGCATTATAAAATGTAGCTCTGAGGGGTTTGGGGTTTTTTAAAAAGGAAAATGCTTTCAGGAAATAATGTTCAGTACAATCTTCCAGCGGAGGCTGCTCTCAGTCTGGCTTTAGCCAGCCCCCTTAGCCAGCTTTAGCCGGTGGCCTAAACGGTCAGCTTCCTCCATCACCTTAGTCTCAGGGCTGCCTTTAGGAGGAAGGGGGATGGAGCACAACAGTAGCATTACTTGCCTCTGTCTTTCATTAAATCTGGTTCCCCCACTGCTGACCTCCCTGCCTTCTGCCCTTCCAGCTCCAGTGTGCCCCAACCACCACTTGCAATCTTCATTCAAGTTAATTGAATAATAATAATAATAATAATAATAATAATAATAATAATAATAATAATAAATAATAATAATAATAATAATAATAATAATAATAATAATAATATATTATTTGTACCCTGCCCATCTGGCTGGTTTTCTCCAACCACACTAAGTGGCTTCCAGCACATATAAAAACATGCTAAACCTCAAACATTTAAAACTACTTGATATAGGGCTGCCTTCAGATGTCTTCTAAAAGTTGTGTAGTTCTTTATCTCCTTGGCATAGGTGAGGAATCCAGGATTGAAACTCTGATGAAATGAAGAATTATCAAAAGAATCAAATATAGAAACAATTTCTACACAGCACTTTCCAAATGACCTAGGTCAGAGTCAAGTCATCTCTTGATAGGAATCAGTGTCACTTCTTGACTTTGTCCCAGCTGAAGGATTTTTGTCTCTCGCAGTTCCAGTGAAATGCCAGTCAGATCAATGAGTCCCTTCATCAGTGGATATTTGGATATTATTGAGTTAATCACTTGTTGCAGAATCCACCTGTAAAATAAAATGGCAGCCTTGAGGGGGCTGAGATATATATAATAATTGTTATGTAATTGTGCTCTCATCCTAAAATTTAAAGTGGCTTCCCAGCCTATGTTAGTTATTCATTCTTTATGTTCTGTTGATAATTTAAAGTTGCTACCTATCAAGTGTTTTCCAGAAGGATTATATTCACCAACTCTCACCATGGATAATTTATGTATCACCCTACCACCTTGACCCGCAGTGCACAGCCGGCTTGTCATAATATAATAAAATGCTTTCAGGATTCAAGATGCTTTACATAATACAATAAATTCACCAAAAAAATTCAATTAAAAGGGTTTAAACAGAGGAAAGGGGGACGTGGAGGCAATATATAGTAAAAGTACACAAAAGTGGATCTCCTGAATAAAAAGATCTGCAGGTACTTTGCCAAATATCTGGATGGTAAAGGGCCACTACTTAGACGTAGAAGATACGATACGATAATCTTTATTGTCATTGTCCCATACAGAACAACAAAATTGAAAAAATCTACATCAGACATTCAAAAACCAACTGGTCTGCTATCCCAGCTATCCCAGCCTGGTTAACCCCCTAAAAACTCTGATACCCCATAATTAAATACAATATACTCCCACAGAGACTACCTTACACTGTGTTTAAAACCAAAATTGTATTTGGACAAAAACTGTTTCTCAGGCAGCTAGTCCTAGTCTTTATAACCCTGTACCTTCTTCCAGAAGGCAGAAGCTGAAAGAGATCATTTCTGGGGTGCGTACTATCCTGCACTATTTCTGAAAGATGCTCCTAGTTTCAATCCCCAGATTTGGTGGGGAGAGAGACCCCTGTCTGAAAACCTGGAAAGCCTCTGACAGTCAGCGTAGATAATGTTGAGATAAATGGAATGAGGATCTGACTCAATCTAAGGCACTTCCCTATGTTCCTATGGTGGAATACAAATATCTGTGGAGAGTAAAATCCATACTGATAAACCTCAGTAAAAAAAAGCAAGCAGTTACCAGGCACCTAACAGGACACCTTCAGGAGAAGAAAAGGTTGGGGAGTAAACGCTACACAAATCTGGAGTGGAAAACCTAAGATGGTTAGGTGACGCCTTGTGTGCCTCCTTCCAGCAACTCCTGCAGCCAAACTGGCACCAAATGTATTGCTCTGCTTTCCTTTGGACCACATCAGTGAGGCCTAGAGGGGAGTCTTGTCATCTGGGCAGCCTATGACCTCCATACACACTGCCCAGGCTTGCACCCCAGGAAGGTCACTTTGGTGCTCAGCAAAAACAACACGGGAGGCAGCAGTTGTGAGTTACCAGTCTCTGCAGCGAAAACAGGTGCTGTGATTCACCGGTGATTTGGCCTCACCCCCAGAAGTGCTCTCTGTTGTGTCTCGAAACAGACAGATGCAAACAAAAACAATACTGGGTAGCTTATGTGACCAAATAGCACATGGTGATTTTAAAAAATGACATAATAGTTATAGAATCTATGAGCTTGGCCCTAGATGTTTTGTACTTAGGACATCCTTTAGCAAGTGGCTAAACTCAAATGTATCTTTTTTCTATCTAATAACTTCTACTACCTAATTGCTGGGTGATGATTATATAGATGGATGGATGGATGGATGGATGGATGGATGGATGGATAATGCTGGATCCTGGATGGGGTAGGCAGACATTGCACCACTCAAAGGACCCACCTCAACTGGAAGAAGCAGGGCATGAAAACAGAGATACAGTCTTCTAGAATGAAATGGAAAGCATAGCACTGTCTTCAGGCCTTGGCAAATGCCCACTCATCCCACCCTCTAAAAACCACATGGACAGACAGAGAGAGAAATAGTTGTCTATCATGATATAGCATAGTGATATAGTGATATGCCATGATATAGCATAGTGGAATTAATCAATCATCATAAAATTAGCTGGTGTTAGGGGAGGGGTAGTACCTTTGATTGGCAACACATTATGCTCCTTCTCAGGTAGTTTGTCCACCTTTGGTTCCCACCCTGTAGCCCAGGACTTCCACACACACTGCACAGGCTTGTGCCCTGGGGAGGCTACTTTGGTGCTGCTAATGCAGCAGTTTGACTTCACCCCTGGAGGTGCACTCCATTCTCTATCAAAACAGACGAATGCCAACTATAGAATTAGGTAGTGTCCCATTTTGTTTAACAAAAATTTGTAATATGTCAGCTTATACGCATATCCGTAGTGACAGAAGTTTATCCAAGAGCAAAGTTTCCACATGATTTGGTATTATCTTTATTAACAGCACAGCAAGAGCTTTTTCTCTTCAGTACTATTGAATTTATCCACAGTTATTTGCAAGGCAGCCCTGATGTTTTGAACATCCAAGGGACTGCTATTTACATAGCATTTCACCAAACTCCCTGGGTCATATTTTGTGGTTCTAAAAGTTGAGATTTTCACTACTACCAAGTTGTGGTATAAAATTAAAACAACACACATGCCAAATTCATATTCATTATTCTTTGCCATTGAACTGTTAATCATCTGTCCTGCTGTAAGAATGCCAGTGGTATAAGCATTTAACTGTATAAGCATTTCATTTAAAATTCTTCAGTTCTACTGCTCCCACTTAATAAATTCAAACACTGTCCTGAGTCGTTTCTCCGCCACAACTGTCTCCCACTGCTTATCTAACTCACTCCTGAAAGAGCAACTTCCCTTGTGGTATTTTTTTGAAACATTACCTTTCAGGCAGGAGAAGCCACAAGGGAACATTGTAAAAATTTGCGTGGGTGAAGGGTGAATGAGCTGACAGCTGCAATGTAAAACAATAATTGAATTTTAAAAGCTAAGTACTAGAGCAATGCATGATAATAAAATATACTTTTAAATGCTTCTACAGTCTAAATTTTACCTAATATAGTTTGGTTTCAATTGCCATTCAAGAGAATCTTAATGTTGTTCAGAATAAGCAACATTTTGAACAGAATCATTTGTATAGTTCTGTAATGAGATAGACAGACATTTAGATAGCACTCTCTTCAGAATATATACCACAGGAGACAAAAATAAAGCTTTCTTGCCCAGCAATCATGCAAGGATTATTCTAGAAGGAAATGGTACATAGGCTTTCAGACATAATTATTTTATGACAAAGGGCTTGCTCACGCGTTACAATGAACACAGATACAAGCTTTCTGTACACATGAACAAACATTTATGAGAAAGACTGTACACTCATTGAATTGTACAGCTCAGCTTTTCATGCACACAAGTACACAGATTGTACACTCATTGAATGTAATATGTGAACATCTCTAAAACCTCAGGAAAGTATAAGGAGTTGAATCTAGCCCTCTGAAGCAAATGTTGAGGGTGCATGGGGGGAGAGCAAAGAAGGGGGAAGCTCCATTCTGCAACCTGATGTCTGTTGCATAAGCAGAATGTCAACCCTGAATAAACCCCATGTCCAACTTACCTTTATTGTGGCTGTAATTTCCTGGTTATTTTGGAAGACTTCTTCTCATAGATAACGGCACTGGAGAGATCCAAACGAAACATGCCTCTCCATGTTTGTAAGAATCTTTGGGTTGTTTTGCCTTTGCCTACATCGGAACGCCTGAATACTGCAATTCCTGCTTGTTCTGATATTCCTGAGGTCAAGTTGGTATGGATTTCCACATTCTTGTTGGCAGGCCCCACCCCTTCCCTCTCATTGGTTCTTGGGTAGTAGAGAATAAAAGGCTAGAGCCGAAATCAACACAGAACAGGTCAAGTGTTGCCAGCATCTAATCAGCAGTTTCCTAAGCTCCCTAGCTAGGTATGGGTTGCCAACTGACTCCTCATCAAGTGTGGAGAGGACTCATCCCCAAACTAAGCCTTGTCAGAAGCTGAGACCTCCCCCTGCCTCCGGGATATAGTTTCTCCTGGAAAGTGAGAGGTGGCTTCCAAATATCCAGGTTCAAAATCTATCTTCACAGAGCACGGGGTATTGCCCATACAAATAAATACAGGGTCTGCCTCCTTGTTTCAGCCTTTTTAAATACAAAGAAGGCTTCTTCCAGCAGCTCCTGCAGTCAAGCTGATGCCAAATGTATTGTTCTGCTTTCCTTTGGACCACACCAGTGAGGCTGAGAGTGGAGTCTTGTCGTCTGGATAGCCAAAAACCTCCATACACACTGCCCAGGCTTGCAACCTGGGAAGGCCACTTGGGTGCTGCTAATGTAGCAGTTTGACTTCACACCCCCAGAAATGCACTCTGTTGTCTCTTGAGACAAACAGATGCCAACAAGATATTAATAAAGTAGGATGCATAAAAAATCTTCAAAAGTAAAGTGGATTTAAAAAGGCAGCGGTCCTTATAATTCATTTCCCTCCTCTTATTCCCAATCATAATATTAAAGCAAGTAAACAAGACTACAGACACAAGAGAATGATGGTGGGTGGGTTTCTTCCCAGCACAGTCTCTATATCAACTCTTCTCTCCCTCCCCACTCCTTGGGGTTCTAGCCTCTGGGTACTATCACAGTTCAGAAATTCAAGCCAGGCTGCCTAATCTCACAGGAATAATTTAGATGGATACCTGCATAGTTTGCTTAATAACTTTCTCTCTACAACATCTAGAGACTCAGTTCTTTAGAAAAAAGAAAAGAAATCTGGGAGCATGGCGCTTCTGTTGGCTGTGAGTCCTCATTGTATTAGCCAAATTACAGTACTAGATTTTTGAAAATGAAGTCAAATGATAAAATATATGCAGATATTTACAGAATGCCCCCTGTATGCTGGTTTATGCCTTGTCGGAAGTTTAAAAGCAACACTGTACATTTCCGACACACAGACTCAATGCCACAGCACAATGCTGATGCCTCTAGATTCATCATAAAGCAAGGCTTGCTTATGACTGTGGCAACACTTTAGCCTATAAACATTTTACACACTGCTATAAAATGCCACAAAAATAGCTTTGAGAATGAGAGCATTCTCGAAGCAAGAAGCAGCTACTTTTTCAGCTCATGTCTTTGGAAGTTAAATCATTTCTACCTCTAGCCAATTTCTGCCCTCAGCTAGTTCTAACTTGAAAGTATAGGTACAAACTTTGTGTCTATCTACTTCATTTACCAATTCAACACACAGCTCAAGTTCTGGTTGCCTGGATCATACGACAGAAGCACTGACTGGTACTGGCCCTCTCATTATGCAGTGCAGAGTATGTGAAAATAGCTAAACCTACATTGGCCTCAGGAACAACGTTATCAGACTTGCACTGGCCAGAGTTAGTCTGTCGCAGCAATTACAATAAATACAGTGGTACCTCGGGTTACATACACTTCAGGTTACATACACTTCAGGTTACAGACTCCGCTAACCCAGAAATAGGGCTTCAGGTTAAGAACTTTGCTTCAGGATAAGAACAGAAATCGTCCTCTGACGGCGCGGCGGCAGCAGGAGGTCCCATTAGTTAAAGTGGTGCTTCAGGTTAAGAACAGTTTCAGGTTAAGTACGGACCTCCAGAACGAATTAAGTACTTAACCCGAGGTACCACTGTAGTCTTTTGGAGTCTTAAAATTATTATGGTATAAGCTTTGAGTGGAGGTCTATTGCAGTGCAGTCAACACGGTGCCCTCTAGATGTTGCTGGACTACAACTCCCATCATTCTCAACCATTGGCCATGCTGGTCAGGGCTGATGGGTGTTGTAGTCCAAAATACTTTGAGAGCGCCAATTTGACTATCCCTGGCTTCTGCCATAATAGAATTGTTAGTCTTTAAGATGCCATCAGACTCTTCCTTGTTTTCATTAGCTCTCCTCTAACACAAGAAAAGTGGGGCAATAATGTAACAATTAATATCGTCCCTCAAAGAAGTAGAGAATTTTTACTCGGAAATGCTTTTAAGGGGTTGGCTTCCAAAGGCACAAAGGCTGCACTGAAAAGGCATCTTCCCAACTCAGAATTGGATGAATTCACTTTATCAAAACGGTAAGGATTGTTTCGTACTCAATAGCCTGATACATCATTGCACAGTACATTGCTGAATAATGCTATGCAGAGTGTTATTGTTGAGCCTCCAGTTACTAGGTGATGTACAGTACATAAGAGGCACACACAAAAAGGCTCTGCCCTCAACTTGTTGTTGTTGTTTAGTCGTGTCCAACTCTTCGTGATCCCATGGGCCAGAGCACGCCAGGCACTCCTGTCTTCCACTGCCTCCCGCAGTTTGGTCAAATTCATGCTGGTAGCTTCGAGAACACTTTCCAACCATCTTGTCCTCTGTCGTCCCCTTCTCCTTGTGCCCCCCATCTTTCCCAACATCTGGGTCTTTTCCAGGGAGTCTTCTCTTCTCATGAGGTGGCCAAAGTATTGGAGCCTCAGCTTCACGATCTGTCCTTCCAGTGAGCACTCAGGGCTGATTTCCTTAAGAATGGATAGGTTTGATCTTCAACTTAGGTGGCTTTAAAAGATTAGACAAATTCATGAAGGACAAAGCTATCAATGGCTATTTTCCATGATGGCTATGTTCTATAGCTCCAAGTATATACCTCCATACTCCAAGATAAGCCTGTAATGCAGGGTGGGGGACCTATGGGCCAGACTTGGCCCACTAGGCCTCCCCAATTGGCCCTCAAAGCCATTTATAGGCAGCAAAATTCATACACCCTATACCTGTCATACATTGTGTAGGTGTGGAACTACAAGTGTAAAGCTACAAAGCAAGAATCCTGAATTTAAAGAGGGTTCTTTTGCTAGCACAACGTGCTTTGCCAGCAGCCTATCAGCTGGTGGGTGGTTGA
Source organism: Podarcis tiliguerta (assembly GCF_965153285.1). Taxonomy (NCBI): domain Eukaryota; kingdom Metazoa; phylum Chordata; class Lepidosauria; order Squamata; family Lacertidae; genus Podarcis; species Podarcis tiliguerta. Next base: position 66,652,671 of record NC_139535.1, on the reverse strand, counting down.
AGCATGCCCTGCTCCCTCTCAGCACTTCTTCCTCCCACCACTATGTTCTGAAGCCCCCAATTGTCAGCATTTAAAAGCACAGCACAAAGTTTTCAAACTGCTATCATGATGCTCCTTCAAACCTATGATAAAGTCTAATGGATCCTTGCTCCATCCCTAAACAGAAGGGCTAGTTAGGATCCAAGCCATGGTACTAAATTATAATATTGTGTCATTCTCTGTACTACTTTCTCTGCCTTCTTTTTTAAATGGTACAACACTTGGTATTTTATTTTCTCTTTTTCGGAGTCCCTAGTTTGCTGATTGGCTAATCATTGTCAAATCAGGAAGGCAAAACTAAAATTAGTTGACAATCTGAACAAAAGGTTCAAGCTTTACAAGACAACATACTTGGATTGGAGATACTTCTCTCCAACCTCCCCCAAAATGCATACATACCATTTTGGAGATATGAGCACAAAATGTCAAATTTATTTTAGTTATTCAAGTGGCCCATTTGCAGAAGCTGGGGGACAGCAAGTCAATATGGTAAGAAATCAGGCTCTCATGTTCTGAGAAATGCAGTCAGGTGCCACAAATGTTTGGCCATTCTGTATACATACATACCTAAAGCACAAAAAGAAATAAAAGCAGATTGGGAACATTTATATAAGGATGCTGAAACTGACAGTTTTATTATTCCTGTTGAGAGCCATGCTAAGTTTCAATGTGATGCTTCACCCGGTTTCTTTATGGGGAAGATTTATGTTCTCTATAGCTTTCAGCTCCCAGAATTTTCTGATAGGCTAAGAGCATTCACTGCTACACCAAAAAATACTACAGATAATACCTGAGCAAACAAATAATTTATTACACACAAACCTTTGGCTCACGAAGGTCACTTCTTCAGGTACAAGCCGAAGCCCTCCATATTATCAGAATTTATCTAGCTTGTCTTTTCCATCTAAAAGGCATGAATACAAATGCAAAGGGGAGAAAGATCATGACCCGGGGGGGCTTCAGAGTTTAATAAGGACTATTGTTCTAAGAGCTGTTGACAACTCACTGCAAATTTGTCAAATGCTGTTTCTGTAGTGAAGAAACAAGGAGAATATGGCAGGGAGAAATGGAGTGCAGGTTCACTGAGAGAACATGGGGCCTATGCAGAAGCAGAATGAATGGAAACATACTCTCTCCTACTTCCACTGCATCAGTTCACCACCTCTAGTATGCGGAACTATATTAACTTCTGCGCTTGAGTTTGATCTTGCTCTGAACAGGGTTGTGCTTTCCAGCATCTCCATAATCCGTTCTTAAGTGCCATGCAGTTAGTTGGGAAGGAGGAAGAAGAATTCTGGACAAACTGTAGGGACCTTCCTTGCTTTGTGTCAGTTGTAACAGTTCTTGGTCATTGCAAAGCGTTTCCGCTGCTTCTTCTCCCAGTCCAGCAGGTTGATTCATACGTCTGCCGTAGATGTATGGAAAAAAGAACCACATGCTTCATCTCATGCTGGGGATAGCTCAGTTGGTAGAGCATAAGACTCCTAATCTCAGGGTCATGGGTTTGGGCCCCACATTGGGCAAAAGATTCCTACATTGCAGGCAGTTGGACTAGATGACCCTCATGGTCCCTTCCAACTCAACAATTCTATGATTTTATGCTTATGGTTCCTTCACATTGACATTACTGGAATGTAAAGTGAAGTATGAATGTAAGGTAAGATCAGCCACCCAGAAATTCTTCCCATAATCGCAATGACTGAGAAGTGTGCCACTCTAATTGCAGAAAATGTGGGGACACTCCAGCATCATACTCAAAGGACCCAAATCATAGACCATGCAGCACACATTGATGTGTATCCTGAGAGGCTTGAGAAATAATTGCATGGATGACTATGGTGAGTCTGTGAACTGGTCATCTCTACTACTAAAATTTCATGTGGGAAAAGGCTGCTCAATAGTTTTCCTTGTCTATTAATCACATTATCCTGAATACTTGCACTATAATTTATTTCTCGTTCAATTTTTTGTCTTCTTAACTTTGTTTCCTTTTCTTTTATTATTTTGACAAAACTTACCTACTTATAACATTTAGGTTGCAGTTCTATACACGTTCACCTAGGAATAAGCTTCATTGAGATCAATGGGACATCCCTGTGAGTAGACATCTATAGGTTTGTGCTGTTAGATTCCCTATACACCCTCAGTGCATTGGGCAATCAGAAGAGAGGCCTCATAATATGGTGCATTGGTCAATGTTCAATGGTCAGGGATGGTGGAGATGTAGCCAAAGCTATCTGGAGAGAACCACATTGCCTATCCCTAGTTTATGGGACAGAGAAAAAGAAACTCAACTCTACTGGCATGCATTACAGCTTTCTTTTCCTTGTTTAGAGTCGGTACAAGTGTTGCTGCCCCAAGTTAGTCACTATAACTGATTATTCATGCAAGTGAACAGTATAAAATCTCAAGTGATGAGCTACCAAGCACTCCCTGGTGTTTCAATGACTAGAAACAGTGCAAAATGCTTTCCCGCCCTCCTGTTGAGAGAAGCAGCCAGTGTGACCATTCATGTGTCTCTTTTTCAGAAGCTAATTCATACACAGAAAGCCAAGTGGAAAATCTTTCCAAATATCAGCACCTGCTCTTAAGATAGGCACAGAACACATGGTGGTGCTTCAGAACACTTCCATTCTTCTTCAGTGCAGCATTATGTCTGCATCCAGATGGCTGGACTGTGTGTCACTTCTGTAAAAATGCTTGAGAGGTGACCGAAGTAAACCAAGAACATACGAAGGCCCATCGAGTCCAGCATCCTGTTCTGATAGCGACCAACCAGATGCCTGTGGGAAACCCACAAGCAGAACCTGAGTGCAACAACACTCCTATGATTCCTTCCTGCCTTCTGATTCCTACAATCTGTGGTGTGCAACTGGGACCAGAAGCTATATAAAGGAGACAAAGGTTAAACAGCTGCTTTTCATTACTACAAAGTCGCATTGATCTCCATTGACAGTTCGGTTCATTAGGCCTCCAGAAGCTCTTTTATTATAACGACAATGCTGAAATCAATCCTTGAACATGACCCAGCTGCACTCACCTGACATAAAATCACATTCTTAATCAGGATCCCAAGAGGCACAATTACTTACCTCAAGACAACTCCCATGCATAAGCCAAACAGAATTCAAAACAGAAACAAATATTTCCTACGAGGTATTAGGGCTTCCCTCACTCTGTGCTCTATAATACTGAACAAGGAATTTATCTATCCATAGAACTCCATGATATGACTTTAAGAAATCACAATACAGGCAAGGTTGGTAGCATTTCCTGTTATTGCTTGCATGGAATTTCACACACGATGTGAAATTCTTATGCGCCATTAGGCAACTCATGCATTAACCTGGCAAGAGAGCCATTTTTTTAAAAAAAATGCGAAGGGCTGTAGACAACGTGAGTCTTAGTCGGAGAAGACCCATTAAAAGTAATAAGCACGTTAAGAGTGGTTGTCTTGTAATCTGGGGAACTGGGTTCGCATCTCCGCTCCTCCACATGCAGCTGCTGGGTAACCTTGGGCTAGTCACACTTCTTTGAAGTCTCTCAGCCCCACTCACCTCACAGAGTGTTTGTTGTGGGGGGAGGAAGGGAAAGGAGAATGTTAGCCGCTTTGAGACTCCTGAAGGGAAGTGATAAAGTGGGATATCAAATCCAAACTCTTCTTCTTCTTCTTCTTCTTCTTCTTCTTCTTCTTCTTCTTCTTCTTCTTCTTCTTCTTCTTCTTCTTCTTCTTCTGCTATAATGCAAGCCGCATTTGAGAGAAAGCCCTGTTAAGTAGAACTCATCTATGCTCATGTCCCAATTTAGTGGAAAACACTACCCATTCCCTTAAACCAGTCCAACAAAGAGATTGGATATAACATATTGAGAAATTAGCTGTGAGAGTTACATCTGCTTGTGTTAATGGATTTTTATGCCTGGAGCCATGTTGCTACCCTCTTAGGAAAATTGCTGAACAAAAGCATATTTTTGTTATTAAAACTGAAGAAAAAAGTTTGGGCTTGTTTTTGTTTTTAATATATCCTAGTTTGATTCAGACCAAGTGTACCAAAAGTCTTCAACAGATGTTCATTAAATTTTGGTGCAGGGTTTATTTATTTTTCACAAAATGTGCATAATCTTCAGTATAGTGCAGGATGCAGAAGGAATTTTTTTTTATCATAATAGAGAAGTTTGAAATTTGCCCTGGGAATATTGTATAACTTGTTCGTTCTCGTAGCATTTCTCCCAATTCCTTCATATGATTATTCTAAGCACAGACACGGAAATTTTGCTCCCAAATTTCACAGTGGCCGAAATTTGATGAGGACTTAGAGATGCACAAAACCTCTAAGTGAAATGTTGTTAAATCTACTAAAAAAAAATTTATTTGTATTGTTTGTTTGTTTGTACTCCGCCCATCTGGCTGGGTTGCCCCAGCCACTCTGGGCAGCTTCTAGCATATATAAAAACAGAATAAAACATTAAACCTTAAAAAGCTTCACTATTCAGGGCTGCCTTCAGATGTTTCCTGAATGTTATATAATTACTTTCCTTTCCATGGTTCTAAGCAGGACCCTCCAAATTCACTTTAAATTTAACATAAGGAGCTATTTGTTGTGGGATGGGGACTCTAATTCAGAGCAATGGGAGTGGAAATCCAAATAATATATGTATCTAATGATGTACAACCATACAGTGATTCTCTCCCAAGCAGTGGCTTGCAATCTACTAATTAGCAGTTGTTGTTGTTTAGTCGTTTAGTCGTGTCCGACTCTTCATGACCCCACGGACCAGAGCACGCCAGGCACTCCTGTCTTCCACTGCCTCCCGCAGTTTGGTCAAACTCATGCTGGTAGCTTCGAGAACACTGTCCAACCATCTCGTCCTCTGTCATCCCCTTCTCCTTGTGCCCTCAGTCTTTCCCAGCATCAGGGTCTTTTCCAGGGAGTCTTCTCTTCTCATGAGGTGGCCAAAGTATTGGAGCCTCAGCTTCATGATCTGTCCTTCCAGTGAGCACTCAGGGCTGATTTCCTTAAGAAGGTTTGATTAGCAGTAGAAAACCTATTCAGGTAAGGTCTTCATGAAGAGGATGCTGAACAAAGAAACAGAAAAGACTAATGGGTTAGGTCTGTTAATGCTTAGATTTGCTGCTAATACAGCTAACATCAAGTGCTGAGCCATTATTGCATGTTATTTGAGGATTTTCTAGCCCAGTGGCTAGATTTGTTGGATTTGAATGCTGATGAAGGAGTGGAGGGACCAGGATCAGATTCCTGCTCAGTCATGAATAAGTCACTGGCCCTCAGCCTAACATACCCATACTGTGCTGAACTCTGTGAAGGAAAAATGGAATGTAAATGTATGGGGGAGGTGTTGTTGTTTTTTAAGGCTGGGGGGGGCAGCTAGCGGGCATCATCAGCACAATAACAGTGGCATGGGTTGTATGATACGAAAAAGGCAGGTTATTTTATGTTAAAATCACTGAAAGAGGGGGTTGCTTTGGAACATGACATTGGGGAGAGGGAGCCTTGATCATTCCTTCAGTAATAATAATAATAATAATAATAATAATAATAATAATAATAGCCCTTCAAGCTTCTGTGCTCCTTGGGGGGGCCGGAGGAACATGAAGGTAAAATACTTAAGAAAAATGTGTAGTCTGTTAGGATATTTCCGTTCCACCTTAAAAGGGAGCAGGCTTTGAGTCACAGAGTCTGCGTATTTCCTGTTTTCACAGGATGTTTCTGTTGTGTCTTTGTTTTCGTTTCTCTCTCTCTGCCGGAACTCTGAAGCAGGCAGTCAAACTCTGGGCTGGGATGACTGGCAGATGGGCTATCTTTAAGCCCATCTTCAACATCATCTCCCTTTCACATAGTCATGCTTTAAGTTTAGGAGCTGAACAATTTGTTCCTATAATGACCATGAAATAACTTGTGAAAGTGGTGTCAGACCATTTGTTCAGTCTAAAATGGTGGTGGTAATGCAGGCTCTTGGGTCTCTTGAAACTAAAGCGCCTTCTGAGCACCTAGAAAGGAATGCTGTGATCACCAATAGTCAGCATGGATTTCTGAAAAATAAGTCATGTCAGACTAACCTGATCTCGTTTTATGACAGAATTACAAGCCTGGTAGATGAAGGGAACGCAGTGGATGTAGCCTACCTTGATTTCAGCAAGGCATTTGACAAGGTGCCCCATGATATTCTTGTAAAGAAGCTGGTAAAATGCGGTCTTGACTATGCTACCACTCAGTGGATTTGTAACTGGCTGACTGACCGAACCCAAAGGGTGCTCATCAATGGTTCCTCTTCATCTTGGAGAAGAGTGACTAGTGGGGTGCCACAGGGTTCTGTCTTGGGCCCAGTCTTATTCAACATCTTTATCAAAGACTTGGATGATGGACTCAAGGGCATCCTGATCAAATTTGCAGATGACACCAAACTGGGAGGGGTGGCTAACACCCCAGAGGACAGGATCACACTTCAAAACGACCTTGACAGATTAGAGAACTGGGCCAAAAGAAACAAGATGAATTTTAACAGGGAGAAATGTAAGGTATTGCACTTGGGCAAAAAAAAATGAGAGGCACAAATACAAGATGGGTGACACCTGGCTTGAGAGCAGTACATGTGAAAAGGATCTAGGAGTCTTGGTTGACCACAAACTTGACATGAGCCACCAGTGTGACGCGGCAGCTAAAAAAGCCAATGCAATTCTGGGCTGCATCAATAGGAGTATAGCATCTAGATCAAGGGAAGTAATAGTGCCACTGTATTCTGCTCTGGTCAGACCTCACCTGGAGTACTGTGTCCAGTTCTGGGCACCACAGTTCAAGAAGGACACTGACAAACTGGAACGTGTCCAGAGGAGGGCAACCAAAATGGTCAAAGGCCTGGAAACGATGCCTTATGAGGAACGTCTAAGGGAGCTGGGCATGTTTAGCCTGGAGAAGAGGAGGTTAAGGGGTGATATGATAGCCATGTTCAAATATATGAAGGGATGTCACATGGAGGAGGGAGAAAGGTTGTTTTCTGCTGCTCCAGAGAAGCGGACACGGAGCAATGGATCCAAACTACAAGAAAGAAGATTCCACCTAAACATTAGGAAGAACTTCCTGACAGTAAGAGCTGTTCGACAGTGGAATTTGCTGCCAAGGAGTGTGGTGGAGTCTCCTTCTTTGGAGGTCTTTAAGCAGAGGCTTGACAACCATATGTCAGGAGTGCTCTGATGGTGTTTCCTGCTTGGCAGGGGGTTGGACTCGATGGCCCTTGTGGTCTCTTCCAACTCTATGATTCTATGATTCTATGATTCTATGATTCTATGATTCTGTTTTCAGTGCTCCAGGCTCTTGGGTTTTGGATGTGAGGGCGATCTGGCTGCGACATCTGCCACCCCATTGATCACCAGGGTTGATTCGACTGATCTGGCTGGCTAGGCGGGTGTCCCCTCCCTCGCTCACCGCTCCATATGCATCCTTCCTGAAGCTGCGCGCTCGGTGGAAGAGGACAACCAGCCCAGATAGGAGTGTACCCTTCTTCGGTCAAGGGTATACGGTAGCTGTGCTCCCCTGCTAGAACCTCCACACAAGCTCAAGGTCCATTTATAGGCTCTTGGCTCCTTCCCAAGACATTTTACTTGAGGTGCTAGCAGCTGAGCCTGGGTCCTTATACATGATCCTCAAGGTCCAGGGACCTGCCCAATGCTCTGGTTTCTACTGCATATTTTTGCTTGCGCTCCTCCACTTATTCAAACACACCAATGTTCATTTTGACCTTCTCCCTCGGTTCATATTTTCTTTATCATCTTTCCTTTTTTAAAAATTACTTTTCCCTACTGTGGAACAGTAGGAAAATCTGGCCCAAGAGGAACAAGCATTTGCACCCATGAAATTAATTAGCCATTGTTAGGCTTTTTTGCAGAGAAGTCCTCGGAGCACACTTGTTACATTAATTGCTCTCCACACTGGCAAAACTCGTGTAATCTGATTTTTCTATTATTTCCCAGGTGTGCCGCATTGTCAGAGAGCTCTCAGCAACAAAATATGCAGAAATCGCTTGAAGTAATTCTAAAGGACAGCAGTGCAAGAGAAAAAACACTGAAGACAAATGTGCCATTGTTTGTTATCTTAGGTATGAATGTACAGTTTCAAACCGACAATACCGAAGGACAGCATCTGTTTAACATTCAGAGGAAGGTTATTGGAATGATTCCTATGAGTGTATAAGTTGAAAGGGTTTTATCAGAATAAAAGGACCATCCAAGCACAATAGTAGATAATCCTGCACTCCACATCTGTGAAGGAATCTGGGCTGAACTCACAGGAATCTCCTAGATAGACTCTATCATCAAGTAGCATGAATGACTTGGTATAGTTTTTGATATGTTCACCGCTAGGGAACCTGTGGCCCTCTAGAAGTTATTGGACTACAACTTCCATCATCCATGACCTTCAGGATGGCTGGGGATGATGGGAGTTGGAGTCCAACAACACCTGGAGAGCCACAAGTTCCTCAGTCCTGATTTAACAGGCTGCACAAGGACTGGCTTGCATGGTGGTCCTTGCCACACATTCAGCTGAAGATCTGAATTGAATGCTTACAGTTACTGAACTGCTATAAGGCAGCTCTCATTCTGGTGAAATGTACTGTGCATGTAACCCACAGAAACCATTTCAAAAGTCAAAGTAGGAAAAGTGGTACTTGAACTTGGTTTCTTCACAGGAAAACAGCCTCTGCACGTAGTGTGTACTTTAGCACAGCTCTTGGAGATGAACGCTGAAGAGATTCTCCTCCACTCTACTTACATCCACACACTTCCCTTTGTTTGTACTGCATGGTTCTCCATTTCCCCCAGGGGAATAAGAATGGGCAGCTGCCATTGAGATGCTGTCTCCCTGATGCAGCAGTGAGGCGCAGTGAGGCACAAACGGGTCCATCTTGGTCTTTGGAATAGGAATGAGACAGACCTTGGTAATATGCTACCCTATGCATGGCCAACATTTGATGCCCTCCCTCCAGCCCTCGTGTATTGTAGGTTGTCATGTTGTTTGTAAAAATGTGTCTATTGGGCAAAATTGCATACAAATTCTGCCTATTAGAAGAAATACAAACTAAAACACTGATTTTTAAAAATTGCAAGCTGATGTGGAAATGTGGCAATCTGGACAAGACTGGAAAAATTAGAAATTGATAGAAACTAAAATTGGCAGATTCATTCATTCTTAAGTCTGCCTTATGAGGATGATTAGGCAACTCCAGTTCTCTCTTACATCCTGTAACCCACTGGCTATGAATCGAGAATGGAGAAAGCTTTGTATGATATATCAGACTGGTATGCAGCTGTTTCCTTTTTTGCTATAGGCCCCTTAAGGCAAAAGGATAACAGTGATCCACGGACATCTGATGGGGGTGGGTGTACACACACATATATAGGAATAAATAATTCTTTAAGCAATAAATTCATATCCTGTTACTGGTTTATTCAATGGGGAGCATGTAGTGAGTATTTAGATATATTTTATAGTATGTAATTGCCTCAAAACCACGTAGGTGTTTGTGTTAGTTTCCAAGACAGTATCTATCGATATTAATGTGAAGTTTGCATTTGATTCCCACAGTATAACATTTGCTTCATCCTCCATTTTTAAAAGTGCTCTCCAGAACCACTTTCCTTCAGCCATGCTGTGTAGAACAATTGTGGAATTGTTATTTTTTGGGCGATCTTTCAGGAAATCTAATGCACCCCCTTAAATGTGTGGCTACACCTGTGTGAGAATTTGCTCTTTAATGGAGAATGATTGGGAGGCGAGCACATCGGTCCACCTGTCAAAACATTAGTTCCTTAGGACTTACATTATTGAACATGACACATTTGATCTAAGTGGAAAAGACTTGAGATAGGAACAGGCTCCATTCTACAATGGAGTAGGTATGACTTAATTTCTAGCTGCACAGAGCTAGAGCACAAGGGCACACCTAGGCAAGTTACATGTTAAAACATCCTGCACTGGGCAAGGTCTCCCTTATGGTCTCCTAAGTGGAAATGCTAGGAATTTCAAGGAATTTGAACATAATTCTTTACCTTACAAGAGGGGAGGTGGTGGGTTTGTTTTCTTCCATGCAGGGAAATGAAGCCTTTTGTGTATGTTCTACTAGTCAGAACAAATTAACTGTAAACAGGCTTGATTTCTGTCATCTTGTCATGGAGACAATTCAGGTTCAGCAGCGAGCAGCGGAGAGTGGGGAGCAAGGTGAAAGCCTTACAGCTGGAGCCCCAGATGTTAAGGGACCAGAGTGGGAGCAGCCCTGGTTAAAACCAAAGCACGTTTCTTTAAAAAGTTAAAATACATCCTAGCAAGTTGAACACTTCAAGATGACTTTGCAAATACTCAACTCAAGAGGGCATGAAGGCTTCTTACCACAGAATAACTCTCACCCAGCAACGAGAGTAAATGGCCTGTTTTCCTAATGGAAGGGAATAAGATGTGGAGATTCCTTTTCAGCTTGATCATGGATGGCCAAATTTGCGGGCAACATCAACTTTTGTGTTGTGGAAAACACCACATGACCCACAAGATCACGGAGCCCAGAAGAGGCACTTTGTTTGTTTTGGAGCACCACGCAAGAAATTGCCTGAGATCATGGTACCCACACCCACCCAGAGAGAGGGGGGGGGTATAAATAGGCAATTAATATTCTTACTTTTTCATCCTCCTTCCTTTGGCCTAATCACAACCACACCATACTTTTAAAGCATATGGGTTCCCCCAAAGGATCCTGGGAAGTGTAGTTTGTTAAGGGTGCTGTAGCTAAGTGAGGGTTAAGCTACATTTCTCAGGATTTTTTAGGGTGAGCCAGATGCTTTAAATGTGTTTTAAATATATGGTGTGGATGTGACCAGTTGATGCAAATGCACATGAATTCGGTTGTTTTTAATTTGTTTGTAGACACATCATTTGAAGGCTCGGGCTTTGTGTCTGCTTTGGAATAGGTGATTAAATAGGTCGAGATTTTATGTGGTAACAGAAGAAATCTGTTATTATAATGCCACCAGCAATTTTGTTTGTTGGTTTTGTTTAAAAAGGAAGAAAGCAAGCACAGCTCATTGACGCAGAAGTATAGAGGTAAAGGTCACTGCAAATACAAAACAGACATGTCTCTTAATAGCATTTGATGTGGAAGAAAAATACCGGTACAACTTTGGCATGGTTTGTGTTTGAAATCATGTTCAGATCTGAAGCCCAGTGTCTAACTCCAAAAATAACAAATACAAAGCAGGAGGGGGCGGGAGAGACAGATGACAATAAACCGTCTGGAGCACAAAGACATTGCCATGCATATTTGGTATCCAGTAGGATTGTTTAAACTCCCCCGCACCCCAACCATCCAATAACAAGTGCCAAAACAATTCCATGGACACATGCCGACAAAGAGAAAGAGAAAAGTAGAACGATTGATGGGATCTGTCATTCCTACAAAAGTGAAAATGTGATGGTGAGGTGTGATGACAATTCTGGGTTGCAAGAAGCAATTGCTTGCTTTAAGCCTTTCTTGTTACCGATAAGCTCAGAAATGCCTCAAGAAAGTATCCGTAAACAGGGAAATAAACAGGAGTGCTAAAGAAGCATGAAAAGGAAACTCAGGTTAAAATGTGATTTGGGTAAGACAAGTATGTTTTAGACACTGTTTATAAATATTAATTTCTCTTGGGGTTACCTCCATATACAAACCACTTCTAGGTTCTGCACATTTGCCGTTGTGTGTCCCCAAAATGAACTGCTTAAATGGGGGAAACAACGAAGTTTTTGCAGTTTGACGTGCACAACTGTGGTTGTGCAGGTCTAAGCTTTCCTGGCATTCAGAGTCCACTGTTTAATAAGAAAGTGGGTGCCATGGGTTTTCAACAGAATTTTCCACGTTGCTGCTTCATTCCATTTTCCCTTCCTGCTTGCTTTTCACTTCCAAAGAGAACAAACACTCATAAGCAAGGAGTGTCAGGGTTGCACATAAGAACTAGCACAAGTCCGTTCTTTGCACCAATTTCAGCTTCACTCAGGCAACTCTTATAAGTGCTATATAAACCTGTGTACAATGATCATAGATTTGCAGAGTTGGAAGGATTCGCAAGGGTCATCCCGTCCAACCTCCTGTATTTCAGGGATCCCAGTTTGAAACCAAACTAGACCATGCTTAGCTTTGCAAATGTGCTAGCAGTTTTATTGCTGCACCATTAGATGTAAACACGTGTTTTGTGGCATCTTCTTAGTGGACTGTTTCTGGAAATATTCTGATGAACTAGCTACGCAGGCAGAAACGACTTGCATTAGATAAAATGTGATGGCCTTGAGGGTCTCGCACAAAGCTGATAGCCTCCCTTTATATTGCATGCAATTAATTCTTTTGGCTACAAACATGTACACCAAGAGCGATTCTTCACAGGAGTGTGCACCTGAACGATCATCTGCCCTGCTAGACTGCTTTGAGCTTTATCTCCCTCCTGCCATTAGAAAGGATTAATATCAGCCTGATTACAAGACCCACTAATGGCTCTTTCTTTTCCGCTGTGGAGGCTGTTAGATGTTAGCCTCTGGGTACATTAATGTAAAATACCGTTTCCCTCAAGGAAATCAAAACAACCTTGAATAATAATAAAGCAGTGTCTCATAACTAGATGCAGTGAAACATTTCCCGCCCCCATCCAAATATTCTTATATGAAAAACTTTTCAATAGAGCAATAGCAGACAATGTCCATAGCACATGAAGCTCATGTAAGTCAGCCAAGCCACTCATTACTGGCAAAAGCAAAATATGATGATGAACCTCTTCCAGGAGTTAATTCTTTCCTGACCTTACTTATTGCAAACACAAAAGCAGTACTCATGGGCATCATGTCACTGAAAATAATTTTGACCGGAGTCCAAGTCCAGGATATCTAACATCATGTGTAGGATAGTGCCAGTTTCTGATGCCAGCCCTGCCCCAAGGAATTTTGCTGCCTTAAGTGGAGCCCAAACGGCGCCTTCCTCCTTTACCAGTTCCAAAATTTCACGGAGCACCAATCAAACACCAATTCCTGCCTTCCTTCATGATACCACCTAAAGCAGGCCCCTGAACTATGCTGAGTGGGTGCGGGGGAACTTCACCAGGCCATAGTTTAAAATAAAATAATCATATTAATAATCACTGAAGTACCTGGAAAAGATACTTTTCCTAGCCATAGTCAAAAACACACAGCACATTTGAAGCTTTCTTACACTACTGTAAGGGACACGGGTGGCGCTGTGGGTAAAACCTCAGCGCCTAGGACTTGCCGATCGCATGGTCAGAGGTTCGAATCCCCGCGGTGGGGTGAGCTCCCGTCTTTCGGTCCCAGCGCCTGCCAACCTAGCAGTTCGAAAGCACCCCCGGGTGCAAGTAGATAAATAGGGACCGCTTACCAGCGGGAAGGTAAATGGCATTCCATGTGCTGCGCTGGCTCGCCAGATGCAGCTTGTCACGCTGGCCACGTGACCCGGAAGTGTCTGCGGACAGCGCTGGCTCCCGGCCTCTTGAGTGAGATGAGCACACAACCCTAGAGTCTGGCAAGACTGGCCCATATGGGCAGGGGTACCTTTACCTTTACTTACACTACTGTAACAGTCGTGGATAATCTTGCAAAGAGTGCTGGGAACTGTAGCTCTGTGTGGTCAGCACAAACGATAGTTCCCAGGATTCCCTTTGTCTCTTGAAATGGTATAAGAGTGCTTTAAGTGTATGGCGTAGATGTGACCATATCTAAGCCACAGTCTTGAAGCTAGAGGGGCTATTGCCAAACTTCATTCCTCTACAAGTCCAATTCCCATTTTAAAAGCAAACAAATGTGGTATCGCACATTGCTTGCCTGGGACAAATACAGCTGCTCCCTGGTTGTGTCTGGAGTGCAAGCTGTCATCCCTCTGTCTTTACAATAGACAGAGAAGCCCTGCTCATAATGGGGGGGGGGGCACAAAGAATCTAAAGAATCTACCCAGCCTCCCTTCCTCCTAGAGGATTTATTTCAAACATGCCTCTTTCCTAAGCAGTTAGGATGATGCTCCGTTACCCTTTAAGAGCAATCTCCTCCACGGGTCCCGGCATAGCATTTAAGCCACCAGAGAGCATGTCCCCTCTGCTAGAGCCAAAATAGCCTCACCCCACTCCATTTCCAACCTGACCATATTTACTTCCAGTTCTATCAACAGAGAGGGGAGGCTCCACCCCACCCCCCGCTTCTACATAGCTTGCTACTTCAGGTGTGGGAGCTGCCGCAGGGAGGTTGTCAAATAAAGCATTGTCAAAGAAAGCCAATATCCATTTTACCACTCTGGATTACTGCCCAACAATCTTTAGTTTTGGGTTTTTTTGCAAAAGAAAACCACCTTTTAATTTAAGACGAGGTCAAACCTTCGAGACACCAGAGTTTCTGCTTGTCAATGAACATTCGATGTTTTCTTTTGTTCTGCGGCTCTGCCCTGTAGCATCAAAGTCACACATGGTTTGTCAAATCTTGTTAGTTCGCAGGATTTATTAATACAGTCATTCAAACTGGCTAATTGTAGGGTGTCAAAGTTAATTCCAATCAATTGAATTTGTATATTTTTCTGCCAATATGGCAAAACATTTATGAAGAGATTTCAGCAGCTTGTGATGTAGGGACATAGACACATAAGATTAGCTGCCACAGACCAAACCAGAGCATTGGTTCATGTAGTTCAGTGTTGTCTACACTGGCTGGTAGCAGCTCTCCAGGGTTTCAGCTGGGAGTCTTTTCCAGCCCTACCTGGAGAGACACCAGGGCTTCAACCCGGGGCCTTTTGCATCCAAAGCAGGTGGACCATTGTTGAGCTATGGCCCTTTTCCTCAGAAATCACACTTATCTTCAAGTACGGTACATTTTACCTGGGATTAAGGAGAATGTGCAAGCACTGGCTCAAAACATTGGCAGCTGTCCTCAGCTTAGTTCTCACTGAAATAGTAGACTAGTGCCTTCAGGCTGCAAGTGGGAGAATCACATAACTGAATCTTCTTCCAAACAATGAAGAAAACCCTGCACATAAAAGACTAGCATATCAGAGAGACATCTAGGCTAGATCTATTCATCTAGCTTGCAATGCCGAGGAAGATGTTTATGTGAAGAAACATTCACCTAGGTGAGCCACCAATTGCGTACTAAAACAGTACACCTCAGGTGCAGGTCCCCCACCTCCATGAGAACAAGTCCTGAGAACCATCTAGGCACAACCTCCATCCTGACATTTCCATGCTAGGTTTCCTCCCACCACCATATTGCTTAGGGGACCATGTTGTCATATCACATTCACTTAAGGAATCCTGTCGTTTGCATAGCAAGTTTCCATTCCTGTGATCCCTTTCAGTGGTGGCCAATGACAGTGATGGAGATCAACACTGCAAGGTGGACATGAGTCACATGGCGAGTTCTACTTAATGCTGTATCGTTTTTAACACTCGATTGGGAGCCGCCCAGAGTGGCTGGGGAAACCCAGCCAGATGGGCGGGGTATAAATAATAAATTATTATTATTATTACTTCAATCTATATATATCAGGAGTTGGAAACATGTTATCTCAATCCACATGGTGGATTCACAATCCCAGAGTGGCCTTGAGAGGCATGCAATAGAAATGGGTCAGGGTGAAGATGACAAGCTCTATTTGCTTGCTTAAACTGCAGAATTGAAAGGGGCGCTGAGGAAGGAAAGAGTTAGTGCAGCAGCAATCAGGGAAGAGGGAGAACATGCCTTTCTTCTTGAAAGAGTCCCCTTGCAGCAATACATTGTGGATGGCAACTCCTGAGCAGTTATGCAGAATGCTGGTGCCAGACTCTGTCCCTCTCTGAATCAAAGTTTTCATCTCCTTTTGGTCTTGCATAAAATATATTTTGAAAGGGTCTTGATTTGAAGCTAGCACTAAACATATCAAGTTCAATATATGCTCAAAATATCCAGCAATACCATTCAGTTTAAAATCGATGTGTTCCCATGAGGCAGCAAGGCAACTGAGTGCCTCCCTAGGAGAATGAGCTCAATTCTGTTTTTAGCTGATAAGCTTTACTATTGCCATGTTTGAAGAAATTAATGCATAGAAGCCAATGAAATTAATGGTGATTCAAGGGTGCAGAATCCAGACAATAGTTCCATGCTGGATAGAGGAAAAAGAGCCACATTATACACTTCTTGACATCTTGAACAAAACGGAAGAGCTATACCTTGGGGGTTAACCAGAAAGTTCGAAAGCTATTGCTATTTAACACGTATTATCAAAGTGAATTTCTATCCACATGAATCTTACTGGAAACTGTTTTCAAAATTGCAAAACTTCATCTCTAAGATGGGACAAAGTTTCAAAGCTGAGAGCATGGGGTTAGGTAACACAAATCCACATGTTTCCTCCTAAATTAGGAGAACTATATCAAGAGAACCCTGAGTATTTTATCAGAAAGACCTGAAGGGTGTTCAGTGCTTTTGAAAAATCAGGACATGTACTTAAGAAACTCAAATATGGATTTGGGGGCTTAGCTTTCAGTTCCTTAAAAAAAAATGACCTAGACTGTTTCTGTCCGTTGCTAAGTTAAATAAAATGAGCCTTGCTTCTTTCAGAAGTCATTTTCTTTGGCAAAATCCAAAATTTAACTAACTATAGGGCTGCCATACACCCAGAGTTTCCCAGATATTACTGGAATTTCAAAGCTGAACAACTTTTGGGGTGTCCTGGTTCTTACTTTTTTGAAATATGGCAACCCTAACTTACTATTCAATCAGGTTATTCGCAATGTTGTTGTTTAGTCGAAGAGTCGTGTCCGACTCTTCGTGACCCCATGGACCAGAGCACGCCAGGCACTTCTGTCTTCCACTGCCACCCGCAGTTTGGTCAGATTCATGTTTGTAGCTTCGAGAACACTGTCTAACCATCTCGTCCTCTGTCGTCCTCTTCTCCTTGTGCCCTCCATCTTTCCCAACATCAGGGTCTTTTCCAGGGAGTCTTCTCTTTTCATGAGGTGGCCAAAGTATTGGAGCCTCAGCTTCACAATCTGTCCTTCCAGTGAGCACTCAGGGCTGATTTCCTTAAGAATGGATGCGTTTGATCTTCTTGCAGTCCATGGGACTCTCAAGAGTCTCCTCCAGCACCATAATTCAAAAGCGTCAATTCTTCGGCGATCAGCCTTCTTTATGGTCCAGCTCTCACTTCCATACATCACTACTGGGAAAACCATAGCTTTTACTATACGGACCTTTGTTGGCAAGGTGATGTCTCTACTTTTTAAAATACTATCTAGGTTTGCCATTGCTTTCCTCCCAAGAAGCAGGCGTCTCTTAATTTCGTGGCTGCTGTCACCATCTGCAGTGATCATGGAGCCCAAGAAAGTAAAATCTCTCACTGCCTCCATTTCCTCCCCTTCTATTTGCCAGGAGGTGATGGGACCAGTGGCCATGATCTTCGTTTTTTTGATGTTGAGCTTCAGACCATATTTTGTGCTCTCCTCTTTCACCCTCAATAAAAGGTTTTTTAATTCCTCCTCACTTTCTGCCATCAAGGTTGTGTCATCTGCATATCTGAGGTTGTTGATATTTCTTCCAGCAATCTTAATTCCAGCTAGGGATTCATCCAGCCCAGCCTTTCGCATGATGAATTCTGCATATAAGTTAAATAAGCAGGGAGACAAAATACAGCCTTGTCGTACTCCTTTCCCAATTTTGAACCAATCAGTTGTTCCATATCCAGTTCTAACTGTAGCTTCTTGTCCCACATAGAGATTTCTCAGGAGACAGATGAGGTGATCAGGCACTCCCATTTCTTTAAGAACTTGCCATAGTTTGCTGTGATTGACACAGTCAAAGGCTTTTGCATAGTCAATGAAGCAGAAGTAGATGTCTTTCTGGAACTCTCTAGCTTTCTCCATAATCCAGCGCATGTTTGCAATTTGGTCTCTGGTTCCCCTGCCTCTTCTAAATCCAGCTTGCACTTCTGGGAGTTCTCGGTCCACATACTGCTTGAGCCTTCCTTGAAGAATTTTAAGCATAACCTTGCTAGCGTGTGAAATGAGTGCAATTGTGTGGTAGTTGGAGCATTCTTTAGCACTGCCCTTCTTTGGGATTGGGATGTAGACTGACCTTTTCCAATCTTCTGGCCACTGCTGAGTTTTCCAAACTTGCTGGCATATTGAGTGTAGCACCTTAACAGCATCATCTTTTAAAATTTTAAATAGTTCAGCTGGAATACCATCACTTCCACTGGCCTTGTTATTTGCAATGCTTTCTAAGGCCCATTTGACTTCACTCTCCAGGATGTCTGGCTCAAGGTCAGCAACCACACTACCTGGGGTGTACGAGACATCCATATCTTTCTGGTATAGTTCCTCTGTGTATTCTTGCCACCTCTTCTTGATGTCTTCTGCTTCTGTTAGGTCCTTACCACTTTTGTCCTTTATTATGGTAATCTTTGAACGAAATGTTCCTTTCATATCTCCAATTTTATTGAACAGATCTCTGGTTCTTCCCATTCTGTTGTTTTCCTCTATTTCTTTGCATTGCTCATTTAAGAAGGCCTTCTTGTCTCTCCTTGCTATTTTTTGGAATTCTGCATTCAATTTCCTGTATCTTTCTCTATCTCCCTCGCATTTTGCTTGCCTTCTCTCCTCCGCTATTTGTAAGGCCTCATTGGACAGCCACTTTGCTTTCTTGCATTTCCTTTTCATTGGGATGGTTTTCGTTGCTGCCTCCTGTATAATGTTTCGAGCCTCCACCCATAGTTCTTCAGGCACTCTGTCCAGCAATTCTAAATCCTTAAACCTGTTCCTCACTTCCACTGTGTATTCATAAGGGATTTGGTTTAGATTGTATCTTACCGGCCCAGTGGTTTTTCCTACTTTCTTCAGTTTAAGCTTGAATTTTGCTATAAGAAGCTGATGATCTGAGCCACAGTCAGCTCCAGGTCTTGTTTTTGCTGACTGTATAGAGCTTCTCCATCTTTGGCTGCAGAGAATATAATCAATCTGATTTCGATGCTGCCCATCTGGCGATGTCCATGTGTAGAGTCGTCTCTTGTGTTGTTGGAAAAGAGTGTTTGTGATGACCAGCTTGTTCTCTTGACAGAACTCTATTAGCCTTTGCCCTGCTTCATTTTGAATTCCAAGACCAAATTTGCCAGTTGTTCCTTTTATCTCTTGATTCCCTACTTTAGCATTCCAATCCCCTATAATGAGAAGAACATCCTTCTTTGGTGTCACTTCTATAAGGTGTTGTAAGTCTTCATAGAATTGGTCAATTTCAGTTTCTTCAGCACCAGTAGTTGGTGCATAAACTTGGATTACTGTGATTCGTATCGAGATCATTCTATCATTTTTGAGATTGCATCCCAGTACAGCTTTCGCCACTCTTTTGTTGACTATGAGGGCCACTCCATTTCTTTTACGGGTTTCTTGCCCACAGTAGTAGATATGATAGTCATCCAAACTGAATTCGCCCATTCCCGTCCATTTTAGTTCACTGATGCCCAGGATGTCAATGTTTATTCTTGCCATCTCATTTTTTACCACATCCAACTTACCCAGGTTCATGGTTCTTACATTCCAGGTTCCTATGCAATATTTTTCTTTACAGCATTGGACTTTCCTTTCGCTTCCATGCATATCCGCAACTGAGCGTCCTTTCGGCTTTGGCCCAGCCGCCTCATCAGCTCTGGATCTACTTGTACTTGTCCTCCGCTCTTCCCCAGTAGCATGTTGGACGCCTTCCGACCTGAGGGGCTCATCTCCCAGCGTCATAACTTTTATATACCTGCTGTCTTTGTCCATGGAGTTTTCTTGGCAGGGATACTGGAGTGGCTTGCCGATTCCTGCCCAAGGTGGATCACGTTTGGTCAAAACTCTCCACTATGACCTGTTCATCTTGGGTGCCCTGCTCGGCATAGTTCATAGCTTCTCTGAGTTCTTCAAGCCCCTTCGCCACGGCAAGGCAGTGATCCATGAAGGGGGTTATTCGCAATATCAAATACAATTATACATTTGTGCATCTGAATCGAATGATGAGACTAGAGTTATTATGGTTCTGTAGATTGAGTTTCTGCTTTCCTGTCTCATTCCAAAAGTTCTTATTGGACTTGGACTTGGATTTTAATGTAAGGCAGCATACACACTATACCTTTAAAGCACATACAAAACACATTCTTTCCCTCAAAGAATTTACTCCTCAGAGACTTACAGTTCCCAGCAACCCCTAACAAACTCCAGTGCCCAGAATTATTTGAGTGGGAAAATGTACTTCAAATAGGTTTTAAAGGCATAGTGTGTACATAGCCTTAGATGGAGGACTTAAGTCTACCATCCATGCCTTTGTCAAACGCACCACCTGTCTTCCTCCACCCTCTCAGTTTCCCAGCCACTTATCTTCTTTACAGCACCAGTCGTGGGCCACATGCCAGGAGCACTGGGGAATTCGCAATCCATTTCCAAGCCAAATTGTGGGGGGATGCATTTGTCCCATCACTACCTGCAATGCCATTTTGTTGGACATTTTTTTCTAACCCTCCCGAAATCATATTTTCTTAGTCGACACCCCCCCAAAAAAAGTTGTCTGAATGCTTGCTCTTTTCTCTCATCCTTACAGTTAACCATTGCTCATTTTGCTAACTCAAGATTCTGAATACCATCCAATGAAGCGGGGCTGCCACCTTGAAGGCTTCTGGCACCTGAGGCAGCTGCTTCAGCCTGCCTAATGGCTGCACCGGCTCTGCTTATATATGTCCTGGGTGTGCTGCCAAAAATAGTTTTCTTTCACTGAGTTCTCCTCCATTCCCTTTGCGCCACATTGTTCTCTCTTTCTCCAAGTGGCCATGCCATTGGGTGGTGAGGTTTCCCACCCTCGTTTCACAATGTTGGGTGTAGTTGGCAAAGACTCAGAGCTTGATGATATCATGAAACAGACTGGATGATCTTAAATGCTACAGGAGAAAAGGAGAATGAAATATGAGGATATCTGTTCTGGAGTCAGTCCCAAGTTCTGCATCACATTTTATTTCACCTTTCAGTGTTTTGTGTTATTTTTTACTTTGGAATAAGAAAGTTCTCCATCTATTTTCCAAGTGCTGGTATGATAGTGGCATCCTTGCCCATCACATGCACATCACCTCTGATCACAGGATCCGCAAGGCAATGATTCAACAACCTGTGAAACCTGTTTGACCAAGGATAATAATAATAAAAATAATATCGAGTGTTAAAAACAATACAGCATTAAATATTAAAAACTTCCTTAAACAGGGCAGCCTTCAGATGTCTTTTAAAAATAGGATAGCTGCTTACTTCCTTGACATCTGATGGAAGGGCGTTCCACAGGGCGGGCGCCACTACCAAGAAGGCCCTCTGCCTAGTTCCCTGTAACCTCACTTCTTGCAATGAGGAAACCACCAGAAGGCCCTCAGCACTGGATCTCACTGTCCGGGCTGAACAATAGGGGTGGAGACACTCCTTCAGGTATACAGGACCAAGGCCATTTAGGGCTTTAAAGGATGACTCTAGAACAACAGAGGGCAAGTTTGATATGGGCAACTATGTTAATCCTACCACCTTTAATCCTCTTAAAAATCATCACCTGTTTCCAGTCTTTGAAACAACTACAAAGAGGTGTGTAAATGGAAATGCTGACAGCCTCTTTACACAAGCACTATGAATAGTGCTGCTATAATGATGGAAAACTATTGATTGCTGCTACTGTCCTCTTCAATTGACCAGGTCCTGCAAATCTCTGATAACACTCTTGTCATTAGTTGTCAGTATGGTGCACTTTGAGAGAATATAAATGAATGTAGCGTGACTATCATCTGTTTTGATTGTCTGATAGAACAAGTGTCGGGGATCTTTCCTATTGATTTGTAGATAATATTTTGTGTATCTGGAAAACTGTCAGTAAAATTCTTTGGGTGCAGAAAGCAGCATTGGGACTTTAGCATTAGACCATTTTACTAATTAGTTTACAAACACAGAAAGTAGAAAAAGGCCAAAGAGGCTGAGCAGATTATTCTGCCAACTTTTCTTTAATTGGAGAATAATAAGGTATTGAAGCTTTGCTCAGGCCACCAAATTATTCCATGCCTTTAGGCAGCTCTGCTGCAATGCAGCATATTCACTTGTGCCAAGGTTGGCCCAAGGCATTTTGTCACCCAAACTGCAGGGCAAAAGGTGGAGCCTCCCTCTGCAATGCCACAAGGAATGCCAGCACACAGTACTCAGTTCACACACAAGTTCGACATCGGCAGAGATCGTAGAATGCATCTTGTTAAAGCTGAAGGTAGAGGGAGTGTGGCTTTCTCATTAGGTTGAGAGGACCCTCAACAGAGTTCCCTCTAATGTGCATCTTCAGTGATCTCCTCAGCAAACTGGTGCACCCGCAGCACTCCTGCACCCAAAAATGGCATTTCCAACATAGCACAACAATCCTACACATAGTTACATCAAAACCTTTAATGAAGGGCATCTACTTTGTTTTTTAACTCAATAGACCCTTACAATACTTAAAAAACATTTTTAAAGTCCTAACTTTAAAACTGGGGTTGCAAGCATAGCACCTCTGGGCACAATGGTTCCCTTGAGGACTTCCTCTGCCACCCACAAAACCTTTGGGCACCTACCCTTACTGCCCCTTTCTTCAGGAGTTGGTGATGAGGATTATCTTTTATTTCCTTGGAATGTGCATTGAGCCAAAGGAGAAAGTTGGAGGAGATTCAATCCTACTGCTGGATATATATTTTTAAAGAATTTAACCATCTGTGATGTAATGTATGCTACTCACAGACAATCTTAAAACTGACCACATACTATTTTCAAACTGAAGTGTAATGTTGAACTACAAGATTTCCCAGCTGGATCATAGATGTTGAGTTCTCTTCATGGATCCAGGTCTGGAAGAATTGCTTGGATGACTAATTCCATGTAGCTTTTCTTCCTTTCTTTTCCACAAAGAGCTGCTCAAACAATTGCTCTAAAAAAAGTCTGTTCAGAGTTAAAAATATTTTTGTCAGGAGCAGTTCTAAGTCATTTGCCCTGAGAGTTTTCAAACTTTGATGAAATAAATGGACACTGGTGCATAATCACTGCGGTAGATCAGAAGGAAAATGAAATATCATTTTCCATGACATTCCCAAGAAGTCATTTTACATGCGGCCCTTCATAGCTTAACCTAGCATGCTCAATGATATTTCAGCTGTCAGACTGCATTTCCCTCATAGTTACTTCTTTACTCTTGACCTGAGTTTCACCAACAATGCTGCTTTAAATTAGATCCCTTGAGAAACATCAGGGTAAATTCCTGGTTCCATGATATTTATAGAAGTTGCCAGAGCTTGTACATCATTATAGGCATGTTCTCAGTATGGAGATAACAGAGTCCTTTTGGTAGTTTACTTGACAACCGCACAAGAAACATAAAGGGCAAACCTAGAGCTAGCATGTTAAATAAATCCCACATTTACCTCAACAGATTGACACATAGTCTGACACCAGCTGTAAAATAAAACCGCATTGGGTGAGGAAAGTATGAGGTCATTAAATATTTGTCTTGACTTTCTATTTTCGTTGCACAAGCTTTATGACATGGCAATTCTCTAATACACCTGAAACAGCCACTAAGGCACTCACTTGTGTGATGAGAGGAAATGCTTTTACTTTCCAATTATACTTGTTTTGGCCTCGGGAAAAAGCAGGGATGGTGGTATACCTCATTCCCTCAGCAGCTCCTCCTGACCAAGAGAGGGC